>NC_090436.1:858256827-858856827 GCF_031143425.1 Pleurodeles waltl | reverse complement strand
GCTCAATGAGTCACCTTGCTGCGCTGCCCTGCATCAAAGAGAAAGGGCAGGAATGTGCTGTATCTATAGCATACAGCTCATTCCTGTCCCTTCCTCCTGCACTGGCACAAAATGGGTTCCTAGCACCAACGCAGGAAACCTTGCACCATGGTGCAAGGATGTTGGTGTTGCATGCAGGATTGTTTTGTGTAGAAACTGGCACCTTCCTGCACAAAAACAACCCTGGAAGGCTTTTTCCTCTTTCTATGTGTGCTGCAGAAACAGGAAAAGATGAAGAGAAATAAAGATATTTCTGATGGATACAACTACCTGTGGATTCCTCACCTCATGAATACTCCCATGGCGCCAGCATTCGACGGAAATCTTCTTACTAGTCTCTGCACGTCGACGAGGACGTCACTGTCTCGCACGCGACGCCGTCTGACGTCATACAGGCAATAAGAGGTCCTCGACGACGTGCAGACGTCAGTTCCCTTTTTTCCGTGCATTCGAAACGGTTATCTTCGAGGGAGCAACTGTTACTCTTGCGGTTACAGTGTATATCTTGCTGCGTACTCTTTCTCTGTGGAAATAATGTCGCAGAGAAAGTCTGGATTTAAGCCTTGTCGTGAGTGTGGAGGCAAGATGTCGGTGACGGATCCTCATTCCGATTGCCTTTGGTGTTTGAGCTCCGACCACGACGTCTCGACTTGTGATTCATGTCAGCACATGAATCCGAAGGCCCTTAAAGAACGCGAGGCGAAGCTGTTTATGGCCAAGTCAAAGGAGAAGCATCACAAGAAAAAGTCTTCTCCAAGACATCGGCGTCATCGAGACTCCCGGCGCCGTAGAGAATCTCGGCGTCATTCAAGGGAGGCTCGTTCCAGGTCTCCGGATCGGCACCGAAGGACATGGGAGGTCAGCCCCACGGTGACGCCGCATCCTTCGACGCCGTTGCCCTCTCCGGCGTCTCCAACTTCGCCTGGACAGGCGTCGGTGATTGAGGTATTGGAGCCTCAAGTGTTTTCTCCGGCGCAGACGCCGAGGCCGGCGTCGGGGTCGCCTCCGAGTCAGGCACCCCAGTATCCGGCTTTTCCCACCCCTGGAGCCGATAGTTCCGCATTCTTGAATGCGATGTATGCCATCTTCCAACAGATGGCTCCAGGGGGTGCTCCGGCTGGGCCTTTGGCCTTTTCTTTGGGTGATCCTGCGCCTCTTCGGCCGGCACCCTTTATGCCCTTTCTCCCGTTTGGGAACGTGGGCTCGGCGCCAGTGTCGGCGCTGGTGGCCGCTCCGGTGGCTTCGGAGGGATTGGCCCCAGGGATTTCCATCCCGTCGACGTCGAGATTTCGGCCTGTGACTCCGGTGGGTCCATCCGTTTCAACTGCTCTTCAGTCGGCGCCGAAGTTACCTGTGGCGCCGGATGCGGCGTCGGTGGCTTCGGAAGATCGGCGCCGATCTCCGACTTCGGCGGAGGTATTGTCGACTCCGCGGATTGAGCAACGACTGCATTCAAGGAGGCGTGCTCTCCGGGTACTAGAAGAGCAGGAGTACCAACGAGCCCTAGAGGAAGGAGAGCTAGAGGACTCGGGTGATGGGCTGCGTGGACTGGAGTCGGCCAGTGGGCTGGACACTTCCCCTGAGTGGGACCTTTCGTCCCCGGGGGAATATACCGAGGAAGCTGCTTCCTTTCATACAGTGGTACGGAAGGCAGCTAGTTTTTTGGACCTGCCTTTGCCGGTGGTGGAGGCGAAACAAAACCTTTTGACAGAGGTGTTGCATCCGGCCTCAGCCGCGGCGGAGCCTCTATTACCTTTTAATGACGCTCTGCTGGATCCGGTTTTAGAGGTGTGGAAGAAGCCGGCATCTTCCCCAGCAGTTCACAGAGCCGTGGCCAGGAGGTATCGGACGGCTCCAACTGATCCTGGTTTCCTATCTAGGCACCCTACGCCGGAGAGCTTGGTTGTGCAGGCCTCCTGTTCGTCCAAGTCAGCGCCTGGTTCTTTTCCGACGGTGCCTGGGGACAGAGATTCAAAAAAGCTGGAGGCGCAGTCGAAGAAGATTTTTTCGTCCTGCAGTCTGGCATTAAAAGCCACCAATGCAACCTGTATCCTGGGGAGGTATATTCATGCTCTGATGGATGACATCTCCTCTTCGTTTACAGAGCTTCCCCAGGGTCTTTTGGATCTTGTCTCTGATGCCCAGGCTGCTGCGACCCAAATTATCCAGACGGGACTGGATACCACCGACTCGGTAGCCAGAGCAATGGGCACAACTGTGGTGGAAAGGAGACAGGCCTGGCTCCGTAACTCGGGCTTTTCGGCAGATGTACAGTCCACATTGTTGGATCTCCCGTTTGATGGGGACAAACTGTTTGGGGCTAAGGCTGATTCGGCCTTGGAACGGTTTAAGGAGAGCAGGGCCACGGCTAAGTCGTTGGGACTCCAAGCTCCTTCTTCCACGGCCTCTTCCAGATTCTTCAGGAGGTTTCGTGGATTTGGGCGTGGCTCTTCCTCCTCTTCCTTTCGGGGAAGATATCAGCAACCTGCCTCTTCCCATCCCTATAGATCTTTTAGGGGGAGGGGTAGGGTCCGCACCAGGGGAGCTTCTCAGCAGCACTCTGCCTCTTCCTCATCCTCTGGCGGGGTGCAGCAGGGGAAGCAGCCTTAGGCTTCCACCATTTCCCACTCACTCCTCTCCTGTAGGGGGAAGATTACAGCATTTTCTCACCAAATGGGAGACTGTTACGTCGGACACTTGGGTTCTCAGTGTTGTGGGAAAAGGCTACACCCTTCCCTTTCGGGAGTTTCCGCCCCTCATCCCGCCCCGCCCTTCGTATTGTTCACAAGAACACCTCCTGTTGCTAGAACAGGAGGTAGAAGTCCTCCTTTTAAAGGGCGCGGTGGAGTTGGTCCCGGAGCAGGAAAGGGGTCAAGGAGTTTACTCAAGGTATTTCCTGATTCCCAAGAAGGATGGTCGTTTGAGACCAATTCTGGACCTGAGGATCTTGAATTGGTTCCTCAAGCAGGAAAAGTTCAAGATGCTGACCCTAGCACAGGTGCTTTTGGCGTTGAACATGGAAGACTGGATGGTGTCTGTCGACTTGCAGGATGCTTACTTTCATATCCCGATACTCAAGTCACACAGGAAGTATCTCCGGTTTGTGGTGGGATCGCAACACTACCAGTTTGCGGTCCTTCCGTTTGGTCTTACTTCAGCACCTCGAGTCTTCACGAAGGTGATGTCGGTGGTTGCGGCAGAGCTCAGAAGTAAGGGGATAGCAGTATTCCCTTACTTGGACGATTGGTTGATCAAAGCCAAGTCCCCGGAGCTTGTGTTGCGTCATCTGCAGTCAACAACCCAGTTGTTGTTCGACCTGGGCTTTTCGGTGAACGAGCCCAAATCTCACCTAGAGCCCTCTCAGCGCCTCCTGTTCATAGGGGCAGTACTGGATACAACATTGGGTCGGGCCTTTCCTCCGCCTCAGCGGATTCAAGATATTCAGGATTTGGTTCCAATGTTTCGAAATGGAGCGGTAGTTCCAGTCCTCAAGGTCCTTCGTCTGCTCGGTCTTTTTGCCTCCTGCATTCTGTTGGTCACGCATGCTCGCTGGCACATGAGGGCTCTTCAGTGGTGCCTCCGAAGGCAGTGGTCTCAACACAGAGGGGATCTAGAGGGTACTGTCAAGATCTCCAGAGATGCTGCTGTGGATTTGAAGTGGTGGATTGCAAGCAACAATCTTTCACAAGGAAAGCCATTCCAGCAGTCGCCACCAGTGGCCACAGTCATAACGGATGCTTCCACTCTAGGGTGGGGAGCTCATCTGGGGGATCTGGAGATCAAAGGTCTTTGGTCTCCAGAGGAACAGATTTTTCACATCAATCTGTTAGAGTTACGGGCTGTACGTCTGGCTCTCAAGGCCTTCCTCCCTTCCCTTCGTGGTCAGTCGGTACAGGTCCTAACGGACAATACTACCACGATGTGGTACATAAACAAGCAGGGAGGAGTGGGGTCGTACCTTCTCTGCAGAGAAGCTCTTCGACTATGGTCCTGGGCAAAGGACCATCGGATTTGCTTGATAGCAAACCATCTGGCCGGAGTTTTGAACGTGCGTGCGGACAGTCTCAGTCGCCACTTCTCGGCAGACCACGAGTGGCGTCTCCATCCAGATCAAGTCCGTTTAATCTTCCAGAAGTGGGGGTTTCCTCGGGTAGATCTGTTCGCCACTCGAGAGAACGCGCATTGTCCGTTGTTCTGCAGCCTTCAGTATCCGATGCAGGAAGCTTTGGGGGACGCGTTTCAAATGACCTGGTGCGGCCAGTTGCTTTACGCGTTTCCTCCCATACCCTTGATTCCTCGAGTATTGAGGAAGATTCGCCAAGACCGGGCTCTAGTAATCTTAATAGCTCCGGATTGGCCAAGGAGGGTGTGGTACTCCGACCTTCTCCAACTCTCAACGTGCCACCGCTCCGTCTCCCTTTCAGGGCAGACCTCCTCTCACAGTCGCAGGGGCAGGTTCTACACCCCAACCTCCAGAGTCTGCACCTACATGCCTGGAGATTGAACGGGGCAACCTGAGTTCCTTCTCTCTCCCGCCTGAGGTAGTGGATGTTATATTAGCGGCCAGGCGACACTCCACTAAATCTATCTACGCTAATAGGTGGTCTAAATTTGTTGCGTGGTGTGGAGAGAGGCAGATTGATCCTTTACATGCTCATCTATCGGACGTTTTGTCTTTTGCTCTATCTCTGGCGCAGAAAGGTTGTGCAGTGGCTACCATTAAAGGTTATTTATCGGCCTTGTCAGCCTTCATATGTCTTCCAGACCAACCATCTTTATTTAAATCCCCTATTGTTATCAGATTCTTGAAAGGTCTTCTAAATCAATATCCTCCAAAGCCATTCGTTATGCCGCAATGGGATTTGTCCTTAGTCCTGACTTTCCTTATGGGGTCCCCTTTTGAACCTATGCATTCTTGCCCCTTGAGGTATTTGGTTTTAAAAACAGTCTTCCTGATAGCTATAACATCAGCAAGGAGAGTGAGTGAGTTGCAGGCCTTATCAGTAAAGCCCCCTTATACAACTTTTTATGGGGATAAGGTGGTGTTGAGGACCAAGGCTGCTTTCCTCCCGAAGGTTGTTTCACCCTTCCATTTGGCTCAGGCAATTACTTTGTCCACGTTCTATCCTCCGCCTCATCCTTCCAAAGAGGAAGAAAGACTGCACCGTCTGGACCCAAAGAGAGCGTTGAGCTTCTTTATCGATAGAACAAAGGATTTCAGGCTGGAGGATCAGCTGTTTATTGGATACGTGGGCAAGAGGAGAGGAAAGGCAGTCCACAAGAGAACACTATCCAGGTGGGTTGTTCTTTGCATTAAAATATGTTACTCTTTGGCAAAGAAGGATCCTCCTGAGGGCATTAGAGCTCATTCCACCAGAGCTAAGTCGGCCACTTCGGCCTTAGCCAGAGGTGTTCCTGTGGTCGACATCTGCAAGGCCGCAACTTGGTCGTCCCTTCACACTTTTGCAAAACATTACTGTTTAGATTCTGAGGTTAGAAGGGACGGCCATTTTGCACGGTCAGTGCTGCAGGATTTCTTGGTTTGACCATTTAGGCACCCACCGCCGGGCGTGGTACTGCTTTGGGACTCTATTCATGAGGTGAGGAATCCACAGGTAGTTGTATCCATCAGAAGAACGAGTTACTTACCTTCGGTAACGACTTTTCTGGTGGATACATTAGCTACCTGTGGATTCCTCACGGTCCCACCCGCCTCCCCGTTGCCTTTATGGTCTTGCCAAGTAATCCTTGAGTGCGCTCCTCTTGGTCTTTGAGGGTGCAATAGATGTATATATAATATATTTATATATATATATATGTATATGTGTATATATCTTTATGTATATACTTGGTGTGTGTATATATTTTAAAAGAGAGAGTTTTATATATATATATATATATATATATATATGTACATAAAAAGATTTACAGTTATTCATACAATGTGGTGTATTTTTACAATATAATGGATGTTGCCTTGCTCTTTCATTGCATTGCCTGGTTGTTCTCATGCACGTAAAAAATGATTGGTACTGACGTCTGCACGTCGTCGAGGACCTCTTATTGCCTGTATGACGTCAGACGGCGTCGCGTTCGAGACAGTGACGTCCTCGTCGACGTGCAGAGACTAGTAAGAAGATTTCCGTCTAATGCTGGCGCCATGGGAGTATTCATGAGGTGAGGAATCCACAGGTAGCTAATGTATCCACCAGAAAAGTCGTTACCGAAGGTAAGTAACTCGTTCTTCTCTTCGTTGCGCCTCCCCTGGGAACGTGTAAGGTTTTGGAGCAACCCCAGAATTAACTCTTGTAAATCTGGAGATGCGGCAAAATCCATGGGTGTAGCCTGGGAACAACACCAATGGAATGCCTCCCTTCTGCAGCGTAAGGCAACACAGTCATTTGGACTGCCTTCTCTTATTCCATACCTATGAGGCCATTCAAAGACATGGAAAGTGACTTGGTGTGTCTCACAGATGAGTTCAAGGTTTGGGCTGCTGTTGAGTCACACAACGCTATGCAACAGCTGCATAAAGGACATTCATAATTATACCCCTTAGAGTTCCCTAGAAACACTGATAAGAGTGTCTTTGGATTTGTGTTGTCACCATACTTCAAGACCTTTGAATTAATAGCTGTCACTGAAATAATCGCTGTAAGGCAGAGATTATCAAAGATACAAGAACATAAATTTTACCTTCAATGTGGAACCTTGTGATGGCCTCTAATACAATCTGGAAGCCTGGTGGGGCAATTCTGAAGAAGTCATTCTAGTAGTTACAGTGTGCGGCAGTCAGCTGGTGGAACGTTTTGCTGAATCACAAGTATAGATGGATCCAAAGAGATATTATTCTTCTAGTGCAGCTGTAAGAAGACAGCGGTGTTTTTCAATGTCCAGATCAGCCACACTTCACCTTTTTTAATGCAGCTATTTGTAGCATGGAGACAAATACTAAATTTGCCCTCTACACAATTTTATTCACATTGCTCCTTTCAAGGATGCTCAAGATGCTTCTCAACAGCTATCCTTTTTTTTCTTGATGGCAATAAAGCAGGCCTGCGGTAGACACTACTTTTTTCTTATCTTGAGCAGGTGATACAAATTTGGAAAAGTGCTGAAGATTTTTCTCTCCAGCTGCTTTTTCTTGGTGTTAGTAAACCAGGCCTGCAGTACACGTTCCTTTGATCTTGTTCAACTAATACAAAACTAAGATGCTGAAGAGTTTTCTCTGCAGCAACCTTTTTCTTGGTGTAAGTAAATGAAATATATTTGGGATTTCACTAGTAAGTCACTGAATGTGTATTCTTTGCAACTGTATACAATCCATTTCAGTAAGAGACTAGACACTGCCTGGTCTCCATGAATCCCCTGTAATTCGGGTTAGAGCTTCAGAGGGCAACTCTAATGAAATCATTCAAATGTTTGTAAGTCAGACATGTTTGAAACTTGGATTTTACAAAGTTCATATCAGAGAACACTGATTCACCAAGATAAGTAGAGCCAAACAGGAGAATAGTTTAATTGCAGCTATGCAGATGTTCTTGCACGTTCCTCATCCACAACACTCCATAAATTCAATTTGGTTTAATTAAAAAAACATTATTCGATCTAGATAAGACTAAACCATAATAGTACAATATAAAAGATTACAATACAATTATATCAGAAAAGTTCAAATGATACACATAGTTAAAATTAATACAATTAAAAACAATGTTATGCTTTGGCAGCTCTCGTTTTTAGCAAACATTGGTATTAAAATAATATTCAAAGGTGAAAGTTCAAGTTCAAGGCCCTCCTAAACAGATAAATGCATTCGTCTGACATCCAGTTCAAGGAATGGAGAGCAAAAACCTCAATTAAACTGGTCTGCTATGCACTCCTACTAATGAAAAAGGTCAAGAAGAAAAACCTCTGCGAGCACCAAATCGAAATAAGCCCCGGCATAACAACTAGAATCATGCTCATAGTTCTTCCGGATCTTAATCACAAGTATGAGACACATCTAAAATGTCCCTGTTGTTTTGTCTGGTGTGCACCACTGAGGACAACATAGTGCCTTTGTGGAATGCCTGATAAAATGTTTATTCCTGAGGACTTTCGTAATCAAAATCTAGGTTTTATAATGAGAACTACGAAGACCACCAAATGTAAAATGTTTTGTGGAGGCATCTAATCACACCATGACTTGTCGAGGTTATGCACCCAGTTGTTTCTATTGACAAGACAGTTATCCTGTGGGATAGTTTTAATATAAACCTCAAAGCGCTAAAGTACTGATAGTGCCCTGCATAAGTAGCAGAAAGAAGTTGGGGACCATCAGTAAGCGCAACAAGAGGTAATAAAAATTAATAGAATTGGAAACAGTATAATGATTTCACAGCTCCAGATTTCAGCGATCGTCAAGATTAAAGGAAATAAATAATTTCATAATGTTCAAAAGTGCACATTCAAAATTGAAACCCCTACACGAATGGACACATCAATTTAACAACCAGAGCAAAAGGCGGAGAACAAAAACCTCAAGTAGGTGGGTCCACTATGTGCTCCTATTCATGCACAGTGTCAGAAAGAACACCTCAACATAGCAGCATGAATGAGGATAGGCTCATGAGACTTCCTGATCTAAATCAGAAGTCTAAGATAAGTAAAGATATTTCCTATTATTTCATCAGATGCTAATCTTTGAAGGAAATAAAGTCCCTGTGTGCAATGTTTTATGGAGTATTTGTTCAGAAGGGGGTTGATAATGCAAGAGCTAGGTTTAAAAGAACATTGTATGAAAGGTGCTTTGTGGAGAAACTTGGCCACAGGGGCACAGGTCGAGGTTACACTCCCAGATATTACAACAGAGGAAGTCAACTAACCTATGAAATAAGTTTAATGTAAACCTCATAAGGATAACGTTCTTATGGTGCTGTGCATTAAGTGGCAAAGAGGGCTGGGGCCCATCAATAGGGGCTAGTGAGATGTACGAAGTAATAGACAGCAATGTTCTGGCTTTTTCCCACCTCACAGCCCGGTAGAGTGTGTAACATTTATCCCCCATTCCCCTTTTTCTCAAGGAGGATAGAGTTGTGGGATCTACAAACAGATCTGGCCTGGACAGGGCCATGGCCGTGTTCCTAACTTCCCTCAACCATGGGATCTCAAGATCACGGTCTGGGGACAGGTAACCAACAGCCACTTATCAACCTGTTTAATGTCATTGCCTCTTTGGTCCAGAAACAACATAAACGGATGTGTCCATATCTTATCATCCAGGGGAAATAGCCCTAACTCCTTGACACAGAAAAAAGTAATAGTATATTGGGGGAGTGAGAGCAAGTGGCCTGTACCGCGATTGCTTTATGAATTCCTCTGCCCCATAAACCATCACACAAGCATTTTGTGTCATTGATTGCCAATATGTGACAAATAGATCTTTTGCCCAATTTTTTAGTGAAGCAGAAGAGAGCATTAATGCTCCTAGCAAACTGTCTATTTCTAATCTTGTGCTGCAGGTACCAAAACCATTTGATGTTAAAGGTCACACCAAGAAAAATAAAGTATCTTGAATAGGTTTAGGGTCTAAAAAGAAGTTTAGTTCAACAAAATGTTTGGAGCTACAGGACATGGCATAGGTTTTACTTTGATTAACTTTCAGGTCCAGTCCTCCCATAAAAGCTGAGAACCGATCTAGAAAGTGTTGTAGCGCCATGGGGTGGCATTGTCAAATCTCAGCGATGTCCCTGCACTCCCTCTCCAACTGATTAATGAAAAGGGTGAACAGGAAAGATGCAGTGCCGCAACCTCATCTGACACCCTTGTGGACACCAAATGACTTTGAGTATTCACCCCAACAATTGTAGTCCAATATTGGAGGGAAATCTGGATCTGCTCTGCAATTTCCAACAAAACCAAAATGACACCAAATCATTGCGGTATGCCATCAGTTGGTTTTACCCCCATCTTTTTGTGATGGGACATATTATTACAGAAAATACTTCTTAACATCATTGTGGATGTTAGCTTCTGTGGTTGTGGTCTTCAGAGGCACTAAAGTTTAAAAAAATCTTCTTTAGCAGTGAAATCTTGAAAAAATATTCTAACAAATATTGCCAACTGGGCAACAGTTGATGGAGTCAACATCCAATTCATAATAGACAAGAGAGCAATGTGGACACCTTCAGTGATGTTGTATTTCAGGCCTTTCGTGATTAACAGCCATAATGGTTAGTTAAACAGCACAGTTGAAGGTAAGATAACTAACTTACCAGTGGCGGTTTCTCTACATGGGCGTCGGGGCTCCGCCCTCCTTCACAAAGCGATAAAAAAAAGCGATTGTTTTTAAAATTAAAAAATAATTATAATACCCTCTTGTAACTTTATAAAAACGTTATAAAACAGCCACTCACCGAGTGTCGAGCATTAATGTTGCTCGACAAGTGAAGTGACGTGACTGACGTCACATGCTCACTTCAAATGCAGGCCCAAAGTGAGTCTATTTGGCGGGCTGATAATCTCACAGCCCTGAGCCCTGTGAGGTCATCAGCTTCAGCAAAGACCCATCATCAAGGCCTTGTCTCCACCCCCTGATGACACGGAGGCCAAGTTAGCCCCGGGCGTTTTTATTTCAAGCCCTGAAGCGCTTAGCCTCCACGTCAATCAGCGAGTGGAGAGCATTCACCCCACCCTTTCCCAACTTCCCAGAGGCAGAGGGCGTGGGTGGGACCTCTCACCCTGTGACGAGCTGGGAATTGGGAAAGGGTGTGGCTGTGGCAGGCGGCAATTTTTCACACAGTGCTGCAGTGCATCGAACGTTTGATGGATTGAGTTTACCGAAAATCAGGTATGTGAATTAGTGAATATTGAATATGAAATAATATACCATAAATGTCTCAACTAAATCAAGCGCTGATTGGTTCTCGTTTGGTCTCGGGCCGGCAGGATGTCCCTTTCTAGACACCACGTAACATTCACAAAGCAATATAAAGAGCAATGTGCTTTGCAAGGACTGCAGTCACAGGGCCAGCATAGGATACGTCAACCGCAATAAGGAATTTACACAAAAATGCGCCATGTTTGATCAATTAGTTAAATAAAATCCACGCTAGGGGTTATTTACCAAGGAAAGGTAAGGTTCGATCAGAGCTGGGATTGAGATTAAAACCTGAACTCTTTCTGAAATGTATTTAATTCTTGCAGAGATCTTGGACTAGTTTAGTAGTACAATGAAAAAATAACAGTTTCTTTAACGGAACGTTTAATTAGAGTCTGGGCTCGTAAAAAAACTCGGGGACATTCAATGCACCAAAAGTGTGAAATGTACAGCACAGGTGCCAAACGTTTCAGTGCTTTGAAGGCAGGTGAGGTGAAGGGCTCTTAAAAACAATCCTCTCAGTCGGTTAACACTTGAACAACGCCGTAAACGAAGCACAGGGCATATCAAAGGCAATATGTGATTTATTCCAAATACAGCGCCAGATTAATTTTCACCCGCGTCGTGAGGCCTGAGCCTCGTAAAGCCTTAGCCTTAAAATAGTCTTTGTGAGGCAAGAGTAGGCGGAGGGCTAGTTAAAAGGAAAATATTACTGCGGATATTATTGCAAACCTTAAGTCATATCAGGGGAAGTTGTTGCTGATAGGCATGTGTTCTAATCTGTTACTATGGGCTGCGAATGCGTTTTTTTTTTTTTTTAAATGCGCACTCCCATCCCCCGCCACGCTGCCGAGCGCAGCCCCACCACTCACAAACCTCACCAGCCGCCACTGTAACTTACATTAGCAATGTTTAATTATGAACACTGGAAGGCTGCTTTTCACAAATTACCCAAGATTTGATTCAGCATGCCCTATGAAGAGCCACAAACTAGGGGTTGTGTGGCATTTAGTTGATGTCTGCAAATAGGAATAGGACTACAGTGTGCACCACTCAATGGACACAATTCACAAAGGTGAAACTTTGCAATTCATTTCTGTCGGGTGCTCCTACATTTGTAGCAAACATTCGTCTTTTTCAAATTAGGACAAGCTTTCAAAACTACTCCAGATAATTATATTCCTTGACAGCTGCAGATTTGATAACATAACCAAAAACCTCTGACTGGCAACTGGAGTCATAATCTTAAAGTATATTCATTCTCTGTTCACCTTAATATGATCACCCTCTTAAATGTCTGCCTTCGTCAGCATTTTTGATTTAAGAAGTTCACACATATGCAGGACAAGTAAAAATTCAGAAAGAATCATTAAAAAAAGTACATATTCTTTTTTGCTACATAACATGAAAGCAACAATTACAAGTAAACATGTCCTAGATCTAAAACGTTAATGAGTTTTAAACCAAACATTGCTTCTTTGGGTGAAGAGTGACCTATGCCATATACCTGCATAGTATTGCACACAGCTGACTGAGGCAGGGAATACTGTTATTTGATTATCCTACTATACTTAGGACTGAAAATATCCCAGTATCAGGATGACCAGTTATTCTTTGACAGGCAATGTTGCGAAGTGCCAAGTCGCTGAGCACTGCTGCTCTGAACTGCCTCTGTGTTCTGTTCGAGTCTGAGATGTAGCCAGAAAAGCTGCATGTTTTATCTTCTTGATCAGTATGGCATAGGCTGCAACTCACCCTATAAAGCACTAAAGCTGGCCAAGCAATCTCTAGAAAGGAGAAGATACCCATTAGCTGAACTGTAAAACATGAAACCAGAAAACCTGGGATCAATTCCGACTCCCCTCTTTAACAAACTGTGTGATTCTGACCTTATTAGTAATCAGCCAGGCTGCTAAGCAGACTACAACAATCATCAGGAATAACAATGGGACCTACAGAGCAGTTCAAATCTGTCAGCAGACTGAAAATCATAAACTGTATATCTGTCTCACACTCCATCATCCACCACACTTGTTCGTGCTGCGTCTCATAACAGGAGAACCGCATCTTGGTGCCCCTCAGGCATGACATGGAAACACTTCCCAAATAGGATCAAAAACCAAAGAAAACACTTCCAACCACACACGCTGCGTGGCATAGCTTGCTCTCCCTATGGGTAAGTGCTTCAGTGCCATTCATTGGGTTAGTAGGTGGTATAAATACTGCAACACAATGCTCCCTTTTCTTCATTATCACACATGACTGCACCTTGAAATGGATCAGTTCAGAGCGTCCACTATACAAAATCCTTCCTGGTCTACTATAAAGCTCCGTGTAGTAGTATCATCCTGGGCCACATATATGGTGCACATGAAAAGTAACTTTCCTTTTTTATCATAAGACATGGAGGGAGTTCATGATATTTAAAACGTACTATCATTTCTAAAATTGACTCTCATTGTAGTGATATACTCTGAGAATAAATAATTCTGCATGTTAAAGAAATACACTCTAAACTTTAAGCTCTTACTTTAGTATGCATTTGGCATTGGTTTAGCTTAGCGTTGCCACCTGATTGGATTCCTACTGTCACCTCCAGTGTTTTAATGTCTTAGGGCCAGATGTAGCAAAGGTTTTTACCCATTCTGGGTCAATGGGAAAAAGTGTTCGTACATATGGCCCTTAGACCCTACAAAAATAAGTAAAGTCACCTAAAGCCGCTATTTTTAGCTTTTATCTGTACCTGCTCAAAAAGCAAACACAAACAGAGAGCACTTTTAAATGTCTTCTAGTTCTGTGTTAGCGATCCCCGACTAATAATTAAAGTAAACAAAAGATGAAAAGTTATGTTACAAATGAATGCATACGGTTTTCTTTAAAGTCCTATTGAGTGGCATGTCTGGGCCTTTGCAGACTCTTCAAGCTATAACAAATGGCGAATATTTGGAAACATGGCACCTTCATTTCTCTCTGTGCTTTTTGTTTAAATGGCAGTTAATGCTCATGCAAGGAGGGGGTCATAGAACTGACCCTGGCCCTTGTGTCAGCCCTCTCCATTAATTGTCCACTGTAAACCACATTTACAACAGAGTATACATACAGTGGACTGTAGCTAACATTAAGAGAAACAGGCATTAAGATACACTCTGATCTCAACCTAAGTGCTCAAATACTTTAGTGTCCAAGACCTGCTAGTACAACCACACCATATTATGCCATTCTTACTTTTCTTACACCAAGTTGTCACAATCAA
Source organism: Pleurodeles waltl (assembly GCF_031143425.1). NCBI lineage: Eukaryota > Metazoa > Chordata > Amphibia > Caudata > Salamandridae > Pleurodeles > Pleurodeles waltl. Next base: position 858,842,674 of record NC_090436.1, on the reverse strand, counting down.
CTCCCTCATCATGTTCAAAATAAATTAAGGAAAGAGCATCTACCTGGGCCTTCAAAATGATGTGGTTGCCAGACTGCTTTTGAAGCCCAGAATATCCAATTGCATTTGTTCTGCCTTGGACCATCTGCACTGGCTCCCACTGAAGAAACGTGTCAAATATTAAGTTCTGACTGTTGCTCACACAGAGTAGTCAAAACAGTGCTGGTTAGGAAGAAATTCATAGGATTTAGGGCGCTCACAGAACGTCCATTAAAATCAAAACATTCCGTTCATGGCACGGTGCTACTGACAAGAGGATCTTCCCTCGTCCTCCAATGTCTCAAGGGAAACAAAACAGCAAAAAAACAGATGTCAGAGCACTCATGATATCAAATTAGAAGTAAGTTCAAATGTCCAATCTCCTTGGTGAAAGTACGACAAACTCGTGTTTGTCTCAGAGTCCAGTTTGAGTTGAGAAATACTCAATAATTAAGTGAAAAGTCTTAATGTCATATAATCAGTCCAAAACAATTCTTATAACAAGATAGTCTCCGTCTGTATCTCTCGGTTGGTATCTAAATTCTATTTGGGTTCGGGAAACCGCCGCGTGGTCCGATACACTCTGCAGCGTTTCCGTATCTTAGAACAGTATTGTTTTGGACTGATTATATGACATTAAGACTTTTCACTTAATTATTGAGTATTTCTCAACTTCTTAATCCAATTATAATGAAGCCCTGATGAAGTCCTCAAGAGAGAAACTTCTCAGAGGATGAAACACATGTTGGCTGTTCTTGTGGAGCACAATAGAACACTATGAATTAAACTGGACTCTGAGACAAACACGAGTTTGTCGTACTTTCACCAAGGAGATTGGACATTTGAACTTACTTCTAATTTGATATCATGAGTGCTCTGACATCTGTTTTTTTGTTGCTCACACAGACGTTTATGATAATGGGTGTAAATCTATTATGCGAAAATGTGCAAATACATTCCCTCCAGGGCTCTGCACTTTTTAACAGGCCCTCATCAAATTGTTGTATTCTTGCCTGCCTGCCTGCTGTCCGCTGGTCCCCCTGCACCGGTGTTGCTCAGCGCTGAAGTATGCGCATTCCTGAGTGAGTGTGTGGCTTCTGCAGGGGTGTGGAGGAGACAATGAGATGCTGCATTGAGGATGTAGCAGAGACCCACTCTGCTGCAAGGTGCCCTACTCACCTTCTTCATCCTGACTTACCTCTCTTCAGCCCCTGACCTCTGCGTGTCGCTCATCTCTGAAGACTGTTAGCAGGTTATTATGGTGCTCTTCTGCTGATGGGCCCTCACGAGAGCCTAACTGTACAACAGGCCCTGGCGATTGTGCCAGGCACCCCCTAACTGACTTTGACACACAGGGCTGAACCAGGGGGGGAGTTGGAACTGGGAGCAGAGCAGTAACTCCCACCTCCATCCCCCACCCCCTTCTCCTAGTCTGTCATACTTTTATTTGTCTCCGTTTGCTGATGCTTTGTTCATCAAGGCAGAGTTGTAGGAGATGCCACGTGGATCCTGGTCTCCTGGGGCCCCTGCTGAACTGACCTATCTTACGGTACCCTTCAATGGAGCATTCACTTTCTGTAGCACTGGGACACTCCGAGACAGATGAAAGCGTTGTCCCGCTACCTACAGCACAACAACACAATAGAACACAATAAGCCATTTTATTTCCTCTCTAGTTATTGGCTCTGTGGTCCGTCAGCACACTCATAGAGATCTAAGTGTCACACAATACCCTTCCTTAGATTACCAGCCTCTGAGGCCCCTTGTGGTGACCCACCCCTTCAGCTTGGGCCTCTTCGAGGGACCAGGGTCCCAGGTTGACTGACTGATCACACCTTCAAAACATAGGTGGACAACAGCATGTCTTCTCGATACTGCCTGTTACACTTTTCCTCTTCCACCAAAATAGCTATTCTCTTTTGGGTTACCTCTACAACTGTTAAAAACATCAATAGCTGCTTGCATCAATGCTCTTCTTTTAATGCTTATTGGCCAGGAAGGCAGAATGGGGAGACTGGTGGGCTGACCTATCCAGGACTCGAATAGGTTAACCGCCAAGACTACAGTAGATCTTCCCTACCGCTCCATCTTGTTTGTCCCAACATCTTTGAAATCAACTAAAACTAATGGGGTACTCCAGGGTAAAAAATATAAATGCTGCACTCTGACTCTTTTGCATAGGGAGACCTCCCAGTGAGTGACCTCCAATACCTTAGGCAACTTTCCCACCGTCCGTAAGGAGCCACTGTCAGACAAGTTAGACCAGTTTCTAGGAGCTGTCAATGACACCAGAATGGCCATGAAGGTAAAAATCGACACTGTGACAATCAAGCTCAACTTACTGAGAGAGGACCAACACCAATTTTATGAACAAGTACCATATATTGAAACCGTGATTGGGGGACTCTCTCAACAGTGCAAGGGAATGGCTAAACAAATCGTTGAACTCACAGGCCGAAGTAAGATTTTCAGAAGGCCAGATGGAAGATGCTGAGGATCACTCCTGGTGTAAAAATGTATGAATAGTGGGTGTGCCCAGGAATACTAAGGGCCTTTAAACAACATTGTTTGTGGAAACCTGGACACAGATGGAGGTAGTACCTCAGGGTCTTTCTGCAATCTTCACTGTAGAACAAGTCCATAGTTGCCAGCCAGAGGCCTCCCCCTGGAGCTTCCCCCGCCAGATCCATAATGGCAAAGGTTCTCAACTATCAGGATCGAGATAATAAAGCTAGAAACAAGGGGTCAATACCAATGGGCTTCTTCATGTAGGCTAATAAGCTACAAGAACTGTACCACAATGGTTTTTCCAGCATCACTGAAAATCATAGTGGGAACACAATGTTATCTTCATTGAACCTGAAGAAGCAATGAGCTGGATGGAAGAGTATCAGCCTGGATTACTGGGCAGGCCACCCTACAACCCTGTTGCAGAGCCCTGGAAGCAACAACGACATCAGAGGCATGGACAACCCCTGAAGTGGGGCATGCTACATTCACCATATAAATACCTTACTCCACTTAAACTTAGCTCAGTCTTTCATGTGGCCTCCCCCAGCTTCCCGAGATATAACGCCATTTCCGCAGATGTTAAATACATCATTTGGAGATGCGCTGCCTTACAGTCCTTCTGGCTTAGTGTAGTATAAGTGTTATCCAAGGTAACAGGCCAGGTAAACCTAGACAATCCAGAAAGTTGTCTACTGGGAATGTATCCCTGACCCAAACAAGCTAAAACCATCACAAGTTCTTAGACCTGTCCCTGCTCTTAGCCAGGCAAACAATTTTCAGATGCTGGAAGTTAGCATTGCCTCACCTGGCAAAACAAATTGAAGAAGAATTGAAGAAATGGATGATAGCAGAGGGTGCAGCATTGCATAGGGAAGAAAAATGCAGCTTATGTCGACCCCAGTAGCATTCCAATGAGACTCATTATTGTGTATTAGTACTTGAATACACTTCACATACTAACGTGACAACAGATCACCCTGATCTGGTTCCCAGAATTACTGATGTGGACCAGAGTAACTTAACACCCTTTTTTCAGTGATGTGGGCTGTAATCCTAAGGTTTGATGGTGTGATAGGAAGGTGAAGTGTAGGATTCCATGACATAGGAGAAGGTGAGGGTGGAGAGAGGGTTACATATATTCACTATTTTGATTGTTTAACCTGTTCATTAAAAAGTAATGATTTAGATGATCTGAGCAATTGCTTAAGCCCATAAACTAATTGCTACCAGCGATGTATTTATGTTTGTACGAAATCATATGCTGTATTATTATCAAATACATATAAAATTCAATGACATTGATTAAAAAATAACATAATAGGACTTGGGGCTTTTGTTGCCCTCCACTGCTTGGCAATAACCGTCTTTGCAACCACCAGACCATGTTGGCAAATTTCTGACTGTAGCTTTTTTGAAAAAGGGTCATCTAGAATGTTAAGAAGAGCCTGGATGGAGGGTGAAGTATTTTATTAACCTGTGAAAACTAATAAAACCCTCGCTCCTGATTCCCCAAAACCCTTAATAAGACTACAGCTCCACCCAGCGTGAAGGAAACCCTGGGCATTTTTGTGGCATCTGAGCATTGTAGAGAAGGAATATCTTCCCATATCCGGAGCCTTGTTCTAGTACTTGTAGTTGTAGTAAGTGTATTTCTGTAGCACTCACATTTCATAAAAAGGCATTGAAGTGCTTTTTTGGTGAGTAGCAAGCGACTACGGAACACAAGATAAGTAGTTAGTAGGTTAGTACAATTTTTATTTTGTGTTTTCTTGTACAATACTTATGTTAAGATTGTGCTCTTGATTTCCTGTGTGTTTAGTAGAATTTGGGGTAGGGATGGAAAGATAGAGGTAGGTTTTAAAAGTTTTTTTTGAGTAAAGGTCTTGTGTGCTTGCTAGTTAGGTGGCATGGTTAAAAAGGAGGAATGAAAGATTGCGAATGATGTTTGGGAGCTCATAGTTGTCAGAAGGTTTGGGAGGAATCAGAGGGAGTAGGGATATGGAATTTGGAAGGTTTTTTTATAATAGCAAAATGTGAATAATGTGTACATATAGATAGATAGATAGATAGATAGATAGATAGATATGTGTGTATGATGCTTGGTAAAGTTTTTTTCTGCTTGAATGAACCCCTCTATATAAACGGAATAATGTACATTGAAGTGGCAATATCTAAATGGTCTACTGTCCACATTTATCATGTGGTACACGTTTTAAGCGTTCAAATAACTATAATGAATTCACCCATACATAAATATACACTTGGCACCTACTGCAGTCTTGAAGCAATCTTTGAAGCAAAGTTTTATGGAGTATTTGTTCAGAAGGGGTTTGATAATGCAAGAGCTAGGTTTAAAAGAACATTGTATGCAAGATGCTTTGTGGAGAAACTTGGCCAGCAGCAGGCACGACCCTCTATACGGGCACCCATGTTTTCACAAAAGCATCAACCTCAACACAGTCAGACACACATGCATCCTGTGGTGTAATATACAATTTTGTATAAAGGCATCTGTACCTGTATAACCACAGCTCTTTTCTATGCTGTGAGAAGCACAGCTTGTCCTGTTTGAGCATTCTGTTGTGGTACATTCTTCATGTAGGAGCTATATTTATTCTGCTTTTAAACTGCATATCCTCTTGTCTCATGTATAAATATTGCACTTTACCAGCAATCTATAAGAATGATGATAGTAATTATAATTTATCTGGCCTTTCCCTTAAGTCATCCTACTCAGGAAAGTCATTTAGACTGACTTTTAGTTCCTCAAATTTCACTATCCCCTGTTTATGTTGTAATTTACAATTGGTGATGTCAAGGAGGGAGGTATTTTATTGATTTTTCATAATAAGGAAAATGGTTATAAAGAAGAAAATGTATTATAAAAAGTTTTGATTGATAGGCCATCTTTGTATTGTTTAATGCTTTTGCTTGTGCTTTGTTATACTTGATTATTTTTATTTCTGTGACCAGCTATTGTATAGCTTTTGCTGTAAAGCTGAAACAATAAAGACATTAAAATGGGTTCAATTCTTCTCTCCCTCAGCCTGCAGTCTGCTCTACAAGGAGCAATTTCCAGGAGATCTGATCGGAGGTAAGTGTATCTGTGTAGTGTTTGGAGTTCTTTGCTCTTGGGCTGTAGAATTATAAAGTGATTGTCATACCTTGTATTTTTTAAGTTGGCAGGAGTGCTTAATTTGAGCAGGTGGTTTCCGGTGTTCAGCCCTGGCATTTAATTGTCAAAACTGTCACAGTCTGCCACATGGTGACACTATCTAATTTAGAGACAAGCACAACAACAGTTGTTTATTAATTCTACAGCAGGACCAGAGGCTTACATTATGCTTTTAGCTTTCCATTTTATTATTCAGCAGCCATAACAACATTAGATAAAACCTTGAAACCAATAAAGACTACAAACTCCATGAGTCTTTAGGGTCAAGCTTATAATATCCATAACTATAGAGTCTCTCCTATATATTCAACCACCAAAGAAAATCACTTCCTCTTTCTTCATGCAATAGTTTTCATGCAATCCTTTAGATAAAAATTCTTGCTTCTGTTCCGATCCTAAGAAAAAAAGAAGATACAACAGAATAAACTTTTGATTTCCAGTACTCTCAAGAAGTAGCCGTGAACACATTAATGAAAGACCATTAGAATAGAAACCTTTCTACACTATTTTATCATATTTCGTAAACAGACTATTAATTTAAAGAACCTCGCAGGCTGCAGAGTAAAAAGAAGTGCTGAAGAAAATCTTGCAGACTGGTGCAACGTCGTACAGTCAGATAAAAGAAGCACTGGGTACTAAGTTCAATCCAATGGCGAATGACTTGATATAATTATCAAACCTTTGCAAGTTTAGTAAATTTAATGGCGAAGAAGCTGTACGCCTCAGTCATCGATGGCCGTATTTCAGACCCTTTCAGAAGATGAATGTTGGACCTGGCCCTTTTTGCAGGGTCATCCCCAAACGTTTTGCCTCCTTCCTCCTATTTTTTCTGACCTGTTTTTGTTGGCTTTAGGACTCTGGGTACTTTACCACTGCTAAACAGTGCCAAAGTGCAAATGCTGTCTGCCTAAATTGTATTGATGATTGGTTTATCCATGATTAGCATATCTGATTTACTAGTAGAACCATAGTAAAGTGCAGTAGAGGTGCCCTGGGCCTATAAATCAAATGCTAATGATGGGCCACCCCATGACTAGCCCTGTAAACATGCCACAGACCTGTCACTGCAGTATCTGTGTGTGCAGTTTTAATCTGCCAATTTGACCCAGCAAGTGTACCCTTTTGCCAGGCCCAAACCTTCCCTTTTACTAAATGTAAGTCACCCCTAAGGTAGGCCCAAGTCAATCCCATCAGCAGGGCGCAGTGTATTTAAAATGTAGGACATGTACCAGTATGTTTTACATGTCCTGATAGTGAAATACTTCCAAATTCAGTTTTTATTTTGCAAGGCCTATCTCTCCCATAGGTTACCATGGGTATTTCCTTGAAATATCCTTTAAGTGTAATGTATCATTGGGAGCAGATAGAAGTGTGGAGTTTGGGGTCTCTGAATTCTCAAATTAAAAATACATTCCTTGGTAAAGTTATTTTTTAGATTGTAAGTTTGAAAATGCCATTTTTAGAAAGTGGGCATTTTCTATCTTAACCATTCTCTGCCTTTGCTTGGCTGCTGAATACACGTCTAGGTCAGAATGACAGTTTGGGTGTTTGTGAATCACTCTAGGCATAACACAAAAGGAGCTGAGGTGTGTCCTGCATATCCTGATGGGTCTTACTGGGCTAGAGTGGAGGGAAGAGCTGATACTTGCACTTGAATAGGATTGTGCCTGTCCTTACACAATACACTCTTCAATCGCCTGGAGTGTGTCTGGGGCCAGGACAGAGAGAGGCAGGGTCTTGTGCACTACAATTCTTTTCTTTGAAGTGTGCCTAGTTCAAAGTCGGAAATGAGTATTAGACTGCTGACCCCACAATTTTAGAACATTTCCGGATCAAGAGGAACCTCTGCCAAAGAGAAACGCTGAAGAACTGTGAAGAGGAGTACTGCTCCTTTGCTGTGTGTGCTTTGCTGGGTTGGTCTGCACTGGCTGCTTCTGCTTTAGAGGGGACATGGTCTGCACTGGCTGCTTCTGCTTTAGAGGGGACAAAGACTGGACTTTGCTGTGTATCCTGCTTGTGAAGTTTCTCCATGGGCTTGGACTGCACTTGCCTCCTATTAAGAAGTCTCAGCGATAGCAAAGACTTCACCTGCAGCCTCTGGGTTCTCCTGTTGATGACCCTCACTTGTCAAGTGGTGCCCACTCCAGTTCCCGGGGCCTTGGTAGTGAAAGCTGGCCAGAAAAGAAGAAGAACCAGGCACACCAACTTTGGCCATATCCAGAACTGGCGCCGGTGCCAGACTCCCCACGTCTGCCTGCACCCAAAGCTGTAGTCCCTGCTGAAGTGAGATGACTGCGACTGATGCCGCAGACCTGATGACAAGGCAGTGGCACCACCGAAGTACTGCGACATCATGAGTCCCGAGTTCCTTGTCATCGCCTTCCCTGACACCCGTCTGTGCTGCAGTACTTGTGGCCCCGTGGTGCAACCACAACCCCTGAGAGGTCGCACCATTGCGTCTTGAGCTGCCAGATTTATCGACCCCGCCAGCTCATAAGGAACTGATGCTTCGCACTGATGCTGCATCACTCCCCCTGCAACAGTAAGTTACCAATGCCTTACCTCCCCTGTTCTGCAGTAAGGAACCAGCGCTCTCCTCCCTGGTGACAGTGAGGAACTAACGCAGCACTGGATCCAGCTATGCCTCACGTCCCCCACTGCGCATGCCGGCTTGTTTCCTTGTTTATCAAAGGTACTGTACCTGCGGTCCCTTGAGATTCCGTGACCGGTGCGCACTCCCTTGCAAGTGGCATCGGACTGTTGGGAATAACTCCATCATGACGCCGTGATAGTACCAGTTGGAGCTATTTTTTTTCGAAGTGCTTTTATTGGGATTTAGGGCCTGATTACGACCTTGGTGAATAGGATACTCTGTCACAAACGTGACGGATATCCCGTCTGCTGTATTTCAAGTTCCATTATATCCAATAGAACTTGTAATACAGCAGGCGGGATATCCGTAACGTTTGCGGCAGAGTATCCCATCTGCCAAGGTCGTAATGAGGCCCTATTTCTTTTAAAACTAATATCTTTGCTTGTGTAAGTTGGATCTTTGTTATTTCAGTCTTGTTTTACTTAGATAAATATTGACTATTTTTCTAAACTGATGTGGTGTCCATTTGTGGTGTTTTCACTGTGTTACTCTGTGTGGGTACAAATACTTAACACATTGCCCCCGGGATAAGCCTGACTGCTTGTGCCAAGCTCCCAAGGGTGTGAGCAGAGATTATCTTAGGAGTGTGACTCCCTTACTTTGACTGGAGTGAGGGTCCCTACTTGAACAGGCTGTAAACTGACTGCCTACTAGAGACACCATTTCTAAGAACACATGTTAAGAGAGACGCTTAATCTAGAGAAAATATTAATGGTTGCAAGAGTCGATAAAAGAGCATATCAATAAGTTGCTGATAAGGAAGCTGGAACAGGGAAAAATTAATCAGCATTGACCATGAAAAGCAAGTGCAAGTACAAAGCAAATGCATGCAAGTCAACGTCTTCAAAGAAGAAAACATTGTGTTTCCGATGTGGGTTGCATTTTCCCATGAAGGTAAATGTCCATCCATAGAAAAGACGTTCTAAGGTTGCAGGAAAGAAAATCACTTCATAAAAGTTTGCAAAGTGAAAGAGAAACCAAATACATCACAGAGAGGAGAGAAAATGGGTACAAGACGGTTTCAGAAGCATTCTAGCCATGCCTACAAGGCCAAGAAGCAGTCCCAGTTACAACAAGTAGAAACCAGACAAAGTTAATAGGTCTCAAGCTCATCCTACAGAGGCGTCATTGTCAAGTGCTAATGAAGAACATGGATGTGCTGTGATGATAGTGACCAAAGAACAACAGCCACATGTTGGGATGGCCACTTTCAAGGAAGAACACAAAGCAAAGGCATACCATCAAACAAAACAACTGTATTCATTTTGACACTGCCTCAATAATAAAATAAAAGTCAAATGCTGCCCCATAACCTTTATCATAGACAGTGGTGTGTCGATTAACATTGTGCCAGTTGATGTGGAAGATTCATGGGTAACCCTCAAAAGGGTAATTCAACGAGCATCGATGGAGGAAACCAAGTCAAACCAGGCCCTTTGTTAAGCTCTCCGTGCTTATTGTTCAACCCCTCACTCCACAACTGGTGAGAGTTCTGCCATCATGCTATGTGAGACAGCCATCGGAACCAAACTGCCACAGTGGACAGTGGACCAATCTTTGAATGCTGATTGCGTCACAGACACTTATCGAAAATGCAAAATGAAAACATATGCTGAGCGGCATCAGGAAACAGTCTTCGATGAAGGTGGCTAGGTCCAAGTCATACAGAAACCAAAGCAAAAAAACAGACACTCCATTTGCTGTCGATCCTCTGAGAGTGGTGATGTGGCAAGCAAGTCTTCCCAGAGGATCTGAAACTCTTGTTGCTCTCACTCCATACAACCTCCACACCACTCACCCTCCTGAACTTTTAAGTAAATAAGCCTTCTACCTAAAGTTGTTCATGCTACTCTGCATAGCTCTTGCCTCCTTTACGATGATTTACCTCTGCTTGTTCTGCATATCCTCCAGCATAATCCATGACCCTCCCAAATAACAGCTGGACGTTTTGTCAATAGACGCTACAGAGTTCAGTAATTTTACTGTATAGACTAAGCTTCATCAGAGTTGCAGAAGTAGGCAGTGAGAAAGCTATAAGTAATTTTCTTGTGCTATTGAGCAGGTACCTTTCAGAAATAGCAAAAATCGCACCATAAATTCTTCCAACCCTATCAAGGAAATTTAATTAACACAACAGCTATACAAAACATGCTCTCGCTTTCAGTTTCTACATTTACTCAGTATACCAAGGAAATGTTGCAAAGTCAGCCATTACTAGCTGGTAACACACAATAGAAATCTACAATAATGTCAGTGCAATATTGTAACTAATTAACAAAGCCAAGCAACCGTTACAGTACACAGCAGTGAGTATTCAGACGTTCTTAATTGTGAACTGCGCCTTTTTTTAAATACCCCATTCTTTGATTTCAGCTGTGGGGTGAAAGAAAAACAAGTGACAAACCTCTACAGAGGACTAGCAGGGGACGGTGGCAAACATTTTTCATTCAGTGTCTGAGTTAGCGCTATATCATATGTGATAACTTGAGCCTTTTTATTTTTTTACCAACAATTAAGTGTGGAGTTTGTAAACTCACACTAATACCAGGAGCGATGAAACTACACATCCCTGGTGTCACAAGACAAGAGACTACTTGACAACTTTATTTATGACAGGTTTAGACTCAAATGTGATAAGGCAAGAACTAACATTACCCTCGACATCCATAAACCCCCAAGTACTGCTGACACAGAACACAACATATGGACTGGAATTAACTGGGGGGGCGGTGGCGTGGGGAGCTATGATCAAGGGTCAGTTACTGCTCTCTTAAACGGGTCTATGGGGAGCCACATCCTGTCCCATCAAGTTCTTAGGTATCAGTGGGAGGTTTGCCTTGATAGAAATTGATCGATGAATTAGTACAGATACTTTAGAATTTTAAAAAAATGCGCGGTTACTTTTCCATGACTCTGCCAAAAACGTTTGATGGTACAAAACCATTTAAATTAGTGCAGTCACTAATATGAAAGTAACCCGCACCCAGCTTTAAAAAAAGAGAGTTGTTATCCGAGCTCCCAGTGACACTATAAATTTCAAATAAAAAAATTATATCTCAGAATCATATGTCAATTGCAGGTTTAAGGACAGTCCTTGTAGTCGTAGGTTGTTGGCTCGGTACATTGCCACAATAATCACATTTTAAAGTTGTCATTGTATAGCAAGAGGATCAGTTTAAGAAGTTAGTAACACATGCAAATCTTTCTACTTTTAAATAAAACAGACCATAGATCACTATGCCAAAAAAGCAAAAATACCCCTCTCCCCGCCCCACTTCCAGAAACGACAGAAATAAAACTTGCAAGTCCAACCACAAGTAGAATAATCATTATTTTAATGTTTTTCATAAAGCCGCTACCATGGAGACGGGGAGCTTTGTTAGCGATGCTTAGATTATTTTTCAATTTTTCAATCATCGACCCAATAACAAGCTAAATTGTATCCCAGAGAAAATGGCCAAGATAATGACAAAAAGATACATGGATGCCATTGTTTTCTGTGCAAAAACCCGTCGTACCCGAACGGGCCACAATACGAAACAGCACATAAAAACTATTTGCAATCACTAGAAATGCCCCTGAAGTGAATGGGCTTCTCGAGTCATGCTTAAGTGTTCTTCATAACATGAGTTTTGGTGAAGTGTAGAAAACTGCTATAACCAGAGGAGCAGGAGGAATTATAAGAGAATGCTGTACAGACGAGAAAAACGAGATTTACTCTTGCCAGAGAGTGAGGATAGCCTTTCATATATTCGCAAAAATTAGGTCTCCGGGTTTGAAATTATGACTCGTGGTGACTTCTCTGATCGTGCGGGGGAAATGGATGTTAGTAAGAAACGTACTCATTTCACTGCCAATAAATTAATTAAATAAATAAACATGCGGGTATCACGTGACAGCTTGACCTGCTGAGCCCTTCAGTGGACTATGTACCAAATAATTGTTTCCTTCCACTTCTTTTCGTGGTGGGAACTACTATTTTATTCAGGTTTCACCAGGTTTTTTGCACTTACATCTTGGACTCATCTTTCCTGCATTTCTTTAGCATCAGTGTACTTTGCACAGATCCTTAATTTGATTTTTCATTTACTTTGAAACAGTCTTTGGCACTACACTTCGCATACGTCCTGATTTTTGTCTTTTTTGGACCAAACAAAGCCAGTACATGCTTTCATGATTGCAGTTTATGGTAGTTACACACTACTTTATTCCACAGAGGAGGCTTCACTTATCAGTAAACATTTACTCCAAGTGACTATTTATAATGTCTTTTCATTAGCTTTAAACTGTTTTTGATACTGCACGTTAATTATGTTCTGAGTTTTAATATTTCTGCATCGTAGGATTTTAATTGATAGTCTTAAAAGTTGAATAATTTTCCCGCAGCCTGTGTGGACCCTGGAACACCTTCAATATACGTAAACTTTGAGGAAAATGAAATTGAAGAATGTTCATCACTTAAAATAATTTTCCTTAGAGTCTCAGTGTAGTCTCTCAGAATTGTATTTTCCTTCTAAATGCTGTAGAAAAATAGTTGCAGCTATTAAAAACCTTTGAATAGACAACACTCTGTCATGGGAAAGGCTACCTTTACACCAAAACCATGCAGCTTGATAAGCTAACACTGACAGAAGTTAAAAAGAACCCTGTTCCTTTAAGAACCTCAGAAGCACACCATCCCACAATGTAGTCCATTGTAGTCCCAATCTACCTCCATGAGCCTAGGTACAGTCCAATGCGAAGGATCATTCCCAACAAGGAGCTAGGTAGTGGTGCAGACCATGTTATTCAGCCATGTTATTGTCATGCCTGGCATGAATTCTGTGACCAACACATATGCCTGTTGGTCATACCAAACATTTTGTTGTACGAAATGGGAAATGTTGTTGGAAGAGCTTGACGATCCCTCACAAAGAACACAAGTAAAGCCTATGTGTACAACTAAACCAAACCTACATATATCCCAAAAAATCAAAGTTGTTATCCACTAGGTGTGTTTCCTATAGTATGGGGATATCTAGGCAATACTGCTTGGCCGCTCTCAGTAAGGCAACCCACTTAATTTTGTTCTGGGAAACAATTAAATTCCAAGTGAGAAACTTGACCTTCAAGTCTTCTTTATATGAGTCTGCCTGAGCCATAGTTCCTTTTGTGATGTATGCCTCCTACTATTACTGCAGTGCAGGTGTCACTGCGCCTGACTATATGACAACCAAACCACAAAATTAAGTTGTGTGCCCTTCTGCTTCCCCACACGTGGAACATCCATTGTGGGACTGTGGGTGGTGATGCCAAACCCCATTGATCTGCTGCCCTAATTTGTCCCCCTTAACAACTTGTCATACATAAGTTGTATGAGGAGCAACCATTAAGCTAATCACATACCTGCCTTCTCTTCTTCATAAAAATCTTCCATAGTGTGCCACCAGCTTCTCCAAGCTCCCCTCCTGTTTGAGTACAGATACAGAGATGTTTTCCTTTCTTTCTCTAGGGGGCACCACTTCCTAGCCCTGAGGTACGATTCCCATAGTTGTGTGTAAGAGTTTTAATTTTGGTGGAAGTCTGCACCCTGTGCACTCAGTTGCTGTCATTATTTCTTTGGGGATGTGTGTTCCTCTTATTGTTGGGTGGTTTTTCCTTCCCCACTGTCCTAGAGATCCAACTGCGTGCAGCAGCGGTGATCTGGAGCTTGTGGAGTCAGCCTTTGAATTTAGATGAAGTCTGTGATGTGCTTTGTCCTGTGCCATTTTGTGCTGCCAGGACTGCATTTTTCCTGGTTGTGTGCTACTGTTCTTTGGTTGTGTGTCCTGATTGATCATGCTCTAATATATTATTCATATATTGGGTGCCTTTCCCACTTACAGGCCACTTATTCAAGTGTTTCCTCTCTTCTCGCCTGATGCACACTGATTGGGCCTTTCAGTGTTGTATAGAAGTAAGCATTTGAGGCCCATATACCTGATTTTCTGCTTGGCATTTTTTAACTGATTTAGGCTTTTGCTGCACTCTTTCTACATAGTTTGATCATAGTATGTTTGGAGTGAGATAGGACAGATTCAATATCATTATGACTTTATAGTCTAAAATTAAATCTTTGATCATCCTTGCTGTGGGCACTTGGAGTTTGGGGAGAATGTTTGAATCACAAAGCACAAGGAGAGTATTCCAGCCAGGACAGTGCTCTGGTGCCACTGTTTAGGGAATAACTATTTTATGCCCCCATCAACCCTTCGGAAAGCTCACAAACCTTACGTTGTTGAGTTGGGTGTTGCCTTATGCTCTTTCCTCCTAATTTATTGAAGTTCACGTCAACTGTCAGCATGGTTTTCATCTCTTTGGCTGTATTCCCCAGCTCTGACATGTGCCCTGTGCTTCAGTCACTATTAACTGTGTGGCATAGGTCTTAACTGAAGCTGCAGCTACAATGCTCTTAGGAAATGTCCATCCGGCAGAGCCCTTCTTACCTGCTATTTGGAAGTCTCCCAAAAGAGAGTGCAGACATTCCTCTTTAGGGCCTGGTGCATGTACAGGTGTAGTTATTAAATGGGCTAAGCATCCTTCAAATATCATTTAATTATAGGTGGATGTTTAGATCCTTCTTTACTACCACAGTAGCCCTTATTATGCATATCTATAATTTATCTGCACCTGTTCATTTGTACATTCAAATGTCTGGAGTCGATAGGTTTGGTCTCAATCTCTTTATTAAATTGAACATGTTGTTGGCAGTAAACAAAAACCCTTGCTATCTGTTTGAAGTGAAGCACTTTTTTTTATAACATAGGGAACACAAGAGTTAACCTTACATGATGATTCCCTCTGTGGAACAAAAATAAAGGTTGTTAGGACATGACTTCCTCCCTCCATTGGCAACTCTTCTAATACCACCAGGCTCACTTTCTTCTCATAATCTACAGTACTTGTCTGTGGCAAAACAGATTTTTTAAGGTTATGTGTGCCCCCGCTATGTATGGTCAGCTGAATTCCCTATGCTTTGACACACCTAATACACTCACCTATAGAAGAGAAATTAAGGTTATCAGACTGTGTCTTCCACACTCCTTGACCAGTCCCTAATTGCCTCTGTAGCCGTCATTTATAAAAATTCACTCTTCTAATTTCCACCCCTCATCCCTATGTACAGGGTAAAGCAGGAAACCTACTTAATGTATTTTGCACCAATTGTCAGAGAGAAATCCATGAAGAGCAGGCCTTGAGCCTGCCTCTAAACAAAACTCCTGGAGGAAATTCTACCTCTTTCTCTTTGGCCAGCATTTTCCTACTTTTACACATCCCTTTGGTTGTTTATCTATTCACTTGCCTTCCAGTAAGTGCAACTGGGTCAAAACATGAGAAGGTGAGCTGTGTGGCTGTTAAGGATAAGATGATCCTGGAGTATATCAGACATTATTTTTAAAACTAACTGTTATAATAGCAAATCAATTCTGCTCTTTGTACATTTGGCAGTTGTACTGGTGGACTGACTCTATGATTATGTATTGGCTATTATGGTCACAGTTCTGAATCTCCGAGTTGTAATCTTGTCCAACCCATATTACTCACCTTTAAGCTGTGACATCCAGTGAGGGGGGAACTGAGTAGTATGTCATGTCCATTGTTGCCTGGGAAGTATATCATTGAAAACAAGAAGGGCTTTGTGGCTAAGAACGATATAGGATATCCTCAAGTTATTACTGCATCAAGCTAGAGAGGTCAAAAGGTATGGCCAGTAAAGAGACTGGAATGCTGGCGAAAGTGATAAAAGTTTGAAGATTCTATTGCCCAAGATAATGCAAAGCTTTCTTTCTCTTTTGTAGATTAGTGAATCTCATGAGAAATTAGTTTATTACCAATTTACTGCGGTAGGTAATTCCCTTCAGTTTTCCCACAAGACAGGTGGGAGCATACTGAAACAGGTGCAAATGGCATTACTCTGTATAATAAGTGACACTTCAAAATCGATACTGGTTCTTGCAACAAAAGGAACAGTAAACAACAGGCAATCCCATCCACCTCGTCCATTTCTTTGATAAGTGTTGGAGCAGTGTATTATAGAAGAGCAGGCAGAGGATCAATAATGTTGGAAAACATAGGGAAAAAAACCTCTGTATCCCAGGAAAACACAGATTTATTTCTTCCTGTTAGGTCTAATTGGTTTTATAAAGGCATCCACTTCTTTATATAGGGTTTTCTAAGTCTGTTGCACAATATGTTTCATAGACATTCATTGGATTTGTTTTGTGACTAAGGTGTTTTTTGGGTTTTCCGGTAAGACTGTTTACTTTAAGAAGACTAAAAACATGTTTTAGGTTTTATAGGTGTGTGTCTAAAAACATATTTTAGGTTTTATAGGTGTGTGTCTAGTCACATTTACAACATTGCCTAAGAATTAATCTTTTAAGGGGTAACTGTGGTTTTATGCCAATGTTCAGGATTTAGAGGAATCTGCAAGTGTCTGTTGGTGGCTTTCTGAATCAAATTATGTCATAGACTCCTGGAATGGGACGGGAGTCAAAGGCAGATATCTGGTTTTATCTTCAGATATCAATACAGAACACTCCTGATCCATTGGCTGTGATACCTTCATAATGGGCACAATGGACGAGCACCAGTTACTTTTAAAAGATTCAGTACTGCTATTATATACCGGTTCCTCTATATCCACTGCAGCTCTCAAACCTCTGGAACCCTGCAAGGTCCCCGATTAACATTTCGCTTTTCCTGTTTTGTTTTGTGTGTTCGATCAAAGTAGTGAACGCAGGCTGTGAAGAGAACATGGAACACATTTGTTTTCGAAGGAACTACCAGGTCTTGTGTTTGTATGTCAATGTAGGCTTGATGGTGAATGTAAGATAAAAACCCCTTCTGATCTTGATGGCAGAACTATTTATCAGTTGGTTAGGTACAAGAAAATGTATTTTCTTGCTTCAAATCTATTTGTGGTTTAACCTCTGGTTGTTTTACACTTAAAGGCACATTTTCTACCAGTAAATTGACACATATGGCCTATTCCATACTGACAGGACTTTGTTTTGTAAATCTGGTGTATTCAGAGTGCACCTTTTGAAAACCTCTTAGAAACATCCACGAGTTATGCATTTTTATTGTTGTTTTCAGTTATTTCTCTGATGCTTTGTAATTGATTATGTAATGAAACATATTCTACCCCCTTTTCTTGTGAAGGACATTTAATAAAGTTGAGGACTGTCTCCCAAATAGGTGCTCACAAAGACTAAATTCTGGCAAAGATAATCCTTTCCTTGATGCCATACAAATTTCCAAAGCATCTGTTTGATAGTTTGAAAATACATCTTATTTAAGCCATCCCTTGTATGCTTTTATATAAATGGTTTGAGATATTTGATTCTAAGCACACAAATACTTCTTGCATCCAACAAGAGGAAATGTTAGCTACTTGGTCAAACACTATTTCTTTAGGAATACCCTCCCTCTATATAGATAGAGAATCAGGAGATCATGATTCACTGAGGAGGACAACCTTATGCTAAAACATGGGCAATGATCATGAGTATAAATCAATGCCAATGGCTGGCTGATAAGTATGATGCACATATCTATCCGTGGAAGCAGTTTGTGCACAAATAACTTTAGCTTCTATGGAGCATTAGGCATCCAGTATCAGTGCCTGGGCTAATACAGTAGGTAGGGAACCACTAGCAGAATTTAGCTGCACAACGTAGTCTTCATTCTTAATTTTTCTTGACCCCTACATTTGTGCAGCTAATACTAATACAAACATAGGATTTCCCCCTTTCCAAACCTCAGAATATTTAAGTACAGTTATTCATAAACAGGCAGTGAAATGTACATATTTTTAAGCAATGTTAAACCATACTGTTTTTCTCAGAATCCTCTCTACAGTGGGAAAGAGCCTCTGGGCATTATAAACCATCCATTATATAATGATAAGTGGCCACCGGTTGATACTTCCACAACCTGGTGACCACCGGTTGGTGGGTGCGTGGTTGTGATTGTATTTGCATGATGGCAACCCATTCAAATTAATCTAATCATGCTTGGCTTTTTAATGCAGCGCATAACACTGCAGCTTATAGGGCTTGAGAGCCATGGATGTTGCTATTAAAGATGTTGACGACAGGACCATGACCCTGCCTTTGTTAGGTACTAATTTTGAACAGGCCATATAAGGCCTAAATTTGCTTTTATTTAGACTGGCCTGTGAGATCTGCCTATCAAGGATAACAGTTGTGGCAGACTCTCACTCTGGGAATCATTGCTATCCTATGCCCCTTAGAGAACACCAAGTGAGGAGAAAATAATTCAGTCACACTCAACAGAGAAAACAACTAGGTGGATCAAAAAAACTGCTTCCACTTCCCTTTTTTCCCACCCACCATGGCAATGACTGGATTCTTTGCAGGATGCCTCTTCCCAATTGTTTTTCCACTCTTGTCAACCCAAGAGGTAATCAGTTTGTAATCAGGGTAAAATACCTGAAAGTTCTTGCAACAAGTAACAACATACTGTTTCTTTCAGCAGTCACACTAGACAGATGTGATCTATTGCAGAGTCAAGCCGTAATAGAGATGTTTATGGATTAAGTTTGAATTTCTACTTCAGTAATCTAAAACTGTGGAACTAATCTACATGTGCCAGTGTTTGTCCTTTGCGTCAAATCTATTGAAAACCTTGAAACCTAAGTTCTATGAGAGGCAGTGTTTGCAAATGTGTTTGATAAGGTGGAGTGTCAGCTATGCATGTTTCAGGGTAATATCTACTTGTAAGTGCACCTATCCATATGGCTCAGGAACAGAAAAACTGGCCTTGAGGAAAAGCAATCCTTAATATGTAAGAAAGAACCTGAAAATATCACAGTCTGAATGCGACATTCTGGTGGGTGCAGAAATTGTAATCCAGATGCTATGTTATTAAGGAGGAAGGGTTGATCTGGGGTCAGAAGAATAGCACACATTGGCACAATGTTTACCTTAAATACATAAAAGGTAATGCCGCATCCACTTTCTATTGCTTTTCCCTCTTATAGAACTGACCCAGATGTAGACTTCACTCAAGCTGTGACTGCTGCAGAAGTTCCATTATTATGGAAGATAGAAGTGTTTGTAAGTGATATGTTATCTTCCATGACATTTGCGTGTACTTGCATATCTGCAGAATGTTTGGGATAAGAAGGGTAGTGCTACTTTAATGTTGCATCAGTCCTGTGAGGGAAAGGCATAGGGTGAGGAGTGATTAGTGAGATCAGGCATGATGGGAAAGACTGCGTACAAGGAAGGGCAGGTAAACTGTTTGCACATTTCAGAAGTGTGCGTTTGAAAATGTACACATGCAAGGGCATGAACTATTCTTACAACCTACGATTATGGTTCCTTAAGCCAACCAGTAGAAAAGCTCCCATTAATTGTATAAAATGGTATTACGTTTTTGTGCGGTGCCTTATACTGTTTTTTCCAATTAAAAAGATATGTTGGGAAAACAAGAAAAACATGATTTGCTGTTCTGTTCCTCAAACAGGTATAAAATAGAGGATGCATTTTTTTCAGGTTAGCCAGAGACGATCTCAGAACATTGTAGGTCTTGTTTTAGGGCTTCATTTTCATTAGGTATCTCCTCTTTTAATTCTTTACGTCTGCATTACCTTTTGAGTCCTTGTAGCATGGATCTCTTTAGAAGTGTTAAAGGCTAGAAGTGTTCCACGTGTATGTTCAAGAGAAATGAAGAGAATGGTCGTTATAGGTATTAAGGTTGCTTGTTTCACTATCATGTTGTGGATAATGGTGAACAGTGTGCATCACAAAATGCCAGTTAGAGGAAGTATTATGGGCCAGATGTACCAATGTATGGTTGCAAAACACTGGTAGCAAATTGTGACGAGTATTTTTGCCACAAGTAAACATTTTTAATAACTGACCTATGTGCTACTGCATCGTAAACCTAATTATATCCTGCATATTAATGAAGTCGCTCGCAAATTGCGACTCACTGTGGTTGGAGTCATCGGAATGATAGGGGCCTTCTGCGGGCAGCTGACAATGGTACATATGGTAGCTTTTTAATAAAGAAAATATTTTTGAAAGGGACCTCGTTTTCCTTGAAAGAAACCTTTATTTACCTTCATGAACAACAAACTTCCCTTTAGCAAGTAAACTGGCAACTATTTTGAGGGTTCATTTAAATATGGATCTTTTTCAAACAGTCCCAAAACACTGATACATTAAATACCAATTCGGTATTTGGAAGGTGCACCCTCATCACACCCCTTCCAGATACAAAGGTATCCATTCTGAATTACACTTTACAAGTCTAAAAAACTTTTCCAACTGCTAATGTGGGATTAGAAAATAAGAAAAAGCATTTTGTCAGACACAACCGCTGAATAATGGTGTTTGTTAAAGTTAAACTGCTAGGCACATTTGGGTCCTATGTCTCAAAGATGCATTCAGCTTATTCACCCCGTCCCATTTCTATCCAGGTCCTCTGGATAAACACTTCATACCAAGAAGCAGAGTACCGCGTGCAATGATCCATGTGAATATGTTACCAGACACAATAATGGCTGTTTTGGATTATCCATATTATGTGGTGAGGTTAAACAAATTAGAGCTATGCTCATGTCAAATTCAATTATTACTATGTATTAAAAAACTCCCAACCGTCCTGCATATGAGGAGTGGTGAAAGAAAACTAAGACGTCTGCTCTGTTAAGAGTTTATGCTGAACATATTTAAATGCCAGGATGTTTTTTTCACATTAGAGCTATAAACTCTATTTCAAGACCAATAGTGTACCTACTTTGTCTCCTAATCGGTGTACCATGTCATGATTTCTTCTTTTATCCAAATGTCATTCATCAGTCCTCAATTTCATATGTAGAAGATCTCTTATTATTTGTACATTGTATGATTTATATTTTCATATGAAAATAAAAAAAAACAAGAAAAGTAATGAGAACTGACTCATTCTCAAATTAAAATGTAGGATGTCTCCTCTGTACCCTAATTTTTGGGTCACATCATCTCAGATATCCAAAGGGTCATTCTCAGATGATACAGTGTTGTTCCTTTAGAGGTGACATTGATATGCTTTACAGCTTCTGCTTTAGCATCAGCACTAATTCTGCCTTTAGCAATACCTCAAAGTTATGTAAGCCTCTCATGCATAAAAAATTGCCTTTGACACTGAGGTTTTGTATGCTGGATGTTTGCTCCTGTGGTTTTTGCAATCAACAAATTTCTCAACATTGAACCACCCGTCAACACTCTTTATGCCAATACTACACTAAAAACAGCTGTTGCAACTGGGTTATGCCCCTTAAGTACTACTGGAATTTTTGCTTTTCTGATCAACCAGTTTTGGACTTTTACTCTGAGTGAGTCTCACTACCGGTGTCTTACCCACAGTAATCACATGGCAAACGGACTGCGAGTGTTTACCACCAGTGTCTGCCATTAAAGTAAGGCAGCTGTGGCGCAGTAAGAGTAAGGAGCACTTGACTGGTTACATGTGAACACGTGTGCACAGTCATGTACACTACTCATGTGTGCAGTCTACATGTGGAAGACTACTGCCGTGCACAGTCCTGTGAAAGCGCACAGGTAGGATAGTGCAATGGGGACACTGCAGGATTAGGTATCACCTGGGATACGCCTCCTTGTAATTTGGTTTATTAGTTGTGTGAACACCCTGTGAGAGTCAAGCGGTACAATGGGATATTTGGTTCCCCCTGAGGACAATTGAGGAACTTTTACTTGTGCTGGCCCCACAACTAATAACCCAATTTCCAACACTGGTGTTCAGTGGTGGGGATCAGGACCTGCATTTTTGCAGAACCATATAGCGATTTGTGTTACACAAAGATCCCAGATAAATAATGTGACATCAGAGTGACCTTTTTTTGAAAATTCTCCTTTGTTTCCATTGGCTGTTTTTGTTTTTTTCTACTTTTAAGTAACCCTACCTTCCCCTGCTACCATTGAGATGGATGGGTAAATGTTGACAACCTCACTAAAGCTGAACTGCAAAAGCTCTGCAAGTAATGTGGGCAAGAAAGCTTCCAATGAGGACTTACAGATAACCCTCTGAGTCTATGAGGAGGTCAAGAGGATACAAGATACAGCTCCAGAGGATGATAATGATGATGGGGACCAAATGAAGATTAGCACTAGGACCCAGATCACAACCCAGAGCTGTGGGGAGAACCCCATTGCCCCCAGTAGCAGAATCAGGATACCTGGGATGAGGTAGAGAGCAGTGTGTCTTTCAGAGGCCTGTCACAAGTGGAGTTGGAGGGCAAGAGGGAGGGAAAAAAAGCTCGAACTGGAGCTGGCCAAACTAATTTGGAGGCGGAGAAAGCTGAGAGGGTCTGGCTGAAAAGGAACTACTATTGGAGCATGAGAAAAGCATGAGGGAGCTGGACATTAAAACCAAGAAACTGGAGTACAGCAGTAATGGTGGCAGCCAATCAGCAGTGTCTACTGGACAGGTGAGACCTGGTGCCCAGTTATGGGGTGGGGGCTGGTATAGATGAACAGCCACAAATGCCCAGACCAGTCTTGGGTGGACTTCATAGATCATGCCAGCAAGGCACTATAGGGCTCGGTGAGGAGCAGAAAGTTAGATGACTTCAATGGGAGTATAATCTTATTTTGCGGGAGCACATGCTCAGTGCCTGTTCTACAGAACTGCACCAATACTGGTAGATTTCAAGCTTGCTGACCCCGGGAAGCTCACTGAGGTGGCAGACCTCTGGGTCAGCACCAGAGTGTCCAAAAAGGTACCTGAGAGTTTAAATTGTTTGATGTAACCTGCCACCAAAGTCTCCCTATTCCCTGCTTTTTAAGGTCGAGCCTGTAAGTGCATGCACTAGCGTCTCGCTTGCGAGACTCTGATGTGTTTAGTAAAGGGCTTGGAGCCTGCCTGTTGCTCACCATTTGTTGGCTTGTGTGGCACTTCTCTTTACAGCCTCGTAATTCATCAAGGCATACCTGACATCATTTTAATTCCTCTGTGTGGAGCAGGCATCAAGCACTGATTGATTCAATTTAATTAGTGCCTGTCCGTTACTCCCAACATAATCAACATACTATTTTGTTTGTTTTTAAATTCCGTGCCCCACTAGCAAAAACGTGCCCAGCAAGGCTAACAAAATTGCAAAGTTGTATCTTTTAAAGTTAACTTTAATTTATTTTGCCAAGCTGTCTTTTCTCACTTTCCACCCATGTTTTCTGTTGTTTTAGCTTTTGGGGGCTCTTCTCAAAAGATGACAATTAACTTGTTCGAAATAATACAAAGTTACAGTGTTTCTTGATTATGTGTGATCTCTGAAATGTTGCTTTCACACATAATCATGCAGTACACCCCAATCCCCCACTCAAAACCGCCCACTGCAGTCCACCCCAATCCAACCCACTTTACCTCACACCAATCCACCCCTCACCACCCCAGTCCACTCCAACCCACCCCACTTCAATCCTCCCAATCCATGCCTATCTAATCTGCCCCACTCCAATTCGCCCCACTCTAATCAAAAACATTCTGCACCTCCCCAAAGTAATCTGCCTTACTCCAATTTGCCCCACTCAAATCCACAACAATCTGCCCCACACCACTCCAAAGCAATCTGCCCCACTCCAATTTGTTCCACTCTAATAACAACAATCTGCACCACTCCAAAGCAATCTACCCCACTCCAATTATCCCCACTCCAATCCAAAACAATCTGAAACACTCCAAAGCAATCTGCAACACTCCAACACGCCCCACTCCAATCTGCCCCACTCCAATCTGCCCCATTCCAATCCAAAACAATCCTCCCCACTCCAGCCTGCACCACTCCAATCCAAAACAATCTGCCCCACTCCAATCTGCCCCACTCCAGTCCAAAGCAATCTGCCCCACTCCAATCCAAAACAATCTGCCCCACTCCAATTCACCACACTCCAGTCCAAGTAAATCTCCCCAATTCCTATCCAAAACAATCTGCCCCACTCCAATCCAAATCAATCTGCCATACTCCAATCCAAAACAATCTGTCACACTCCAATCCAAAACAATCTGCCCCTTCCAATCCAAAACAATCACCCCACTCCAATATGCCCCCTTCCAATCCAAAACAATCTGCCCCACTCCAGTTGCCCCATTCCAATCCAAAACAATCTGACCCACTTCAATCCAGCCCACTCCAGTCCAAAACAATCTGCCCCACTCCATTCCAGCCTACTCCATTCCAAAACAATCTGCCCACTTCAATCCAAAACAATCTGCTCCACTCCATTCTGCCCCACTCCAATCTGCCCCACACCAATCTGCCTGACTCCAATCCAAAATAATCTGTCCCACTACAATCTGCCACACTCCAATCCAAAACAATCTGCCCCACTCCAATCTGCCCACTTCAATCCGAAACAACCTGCCTCACTACAATCTATTTCAGTCTGCCCCACTCCAATCTGCCCCACTTTAGTCCAAAAAAACCTGCCCCACTCCAACCAGCCCCACTACAATCCCAAACAACCCACTATAATCCAAAACAATCTGCCCCTCTCCAATTCAATCCACTTTACACCAATCCAACCTACTCCAGTCGAATTCACCCCACTCCAATCAATCACAATCCACCCCACTACAACCCAGTCCACACCACACCAATCCAATCCATCTGAATCCAGACTAATCCAATCCACCCCACTCCAATCCAATACACCATACCCCAATCAACCATACTTCAATCAACTCCAGTCCAGACATCCCACTAATTTCCAACCCTCCCCACCCCACTCCAGTCCAATCCACCCCACTCCAATCCAACCCATCCCACTTCAATACAACCCACCCCAGCCCCTCCACGTCAACCCACCCCAATCCAATCCACCACACTCCAATCATCCTACCACACTCCACTCATCCCACCCTACCCCACTCTAATTAAATCCACCGCTACCCATTCCACCTCACTCCAACACAATCCAGCCCACTCCAATACAATCCACTTTAATCCACCACACAGTCCAGTCCATATGAATCCACCCTATTCCAGTCACATCCACTCCACTTCAAACCACCTTAATCCACCACACTTCAATCCAGTACATCCTTGGCCAACCCAATCCGCTCCACACCAAATCCACCCCAATCCATCCTACCCCAATCCACCCCACCCTAATCCAGTCCACCCCACCCTAATCCAATCCAATCTACCCACTCAATCCTTACCACACACTAATCCACCCCATCACACGATAATCCAACTCATCTCAATCCAATCCACACCCCTCAATTCAGTCCACCCCACCCCACCCCACTCCAACCCACCCCACTCCAATCAAGTCCACCACTACCCAAACCACCCTACTCCAGTCGAATCCACCCCACTCCAAACCAACTTATTCTACCCCACTTCAATCCTGTACAACCTTCTCCAATCAATTCCCCCTTCTCCCATCCAATCCACCCCGCTCCAATCCAATCCTCCCCACACCAATCCACTTCATCCCAACCCAATCCACTCTGTCCTACCCCAATCCACTACAATCCACCCCAAGCTATTCTGCCCCAATCCAATCCACCCCAATCCACTCCATCAAACCCAAATCCACCCCACTCAATCCGATCCACCCCACTCAATCCACTCCACCCCACTCAATCCACTCTACCGCACCCACTCCAGTCAACTCCACGCCATTGCAGTCCAGTCCAATCCATCCCAGTCCAATCCACCCCAACCCCCACCCAATCCAACCCACCCCACTCCAATCTAGCCCACCCCATCCCAGTTCAGCCCAACACACTCCAATCCAATCCATTCAGCCTACCCCACGTCAATCCACCTCACTCCAACATAAGACACTCCCCTCCACTCCACTTCAGTCCACCCCACCCTACCGCACTTCAATCCACCCCACCTCCATGCAATCCACCCAGTCCAATCTTCCGCAATCCAATCCATCACACACCATCCCAATCCAATCCAATCCACCCCACCCCACCCAATCCATTCCACCCCACCCCACCCCAACCCATCCAATCCAATCCACCTCACCCCATCCCAGTTCAGTCCGACCCACTCCAATTCATCCAGCCCACCCCAATCCAATCCATCCACTCCAATCCAATCCACCCCACTCCAATCTAATCTACCCCACTCCAGTCCAATCTAATCTAATTCACCCAGCTCCAGTCCAGTCTAATCTAATCCACCCCACTCCAGTCCAATGTTATCCACCCAACTCCAGACTAATCTAATCCACCCCACCGCACTGCAATCCAATTCACCCCACCCCAATCCAATCCACCCCTATCACTCCAATTCAAACCAGCCAGTTCAATCTAATCCAACCCACTCAAATCCACCCAAATCCCATCCACCTCACCCCATTTCAATCCACCCACTCCAATCCAATCCACCCCATACCAATTTACCCCACTCCACTGAATCCACCACATTCTACTCCAATCCAATCCACCTGATTTCACTCCAATTCAATCCACCCCACTACCTCAATCCACTCCAACCCACTCCACCCTATTCCACTGTACGACACTCTCTGCCACTGAACCCTACTCAACTCTACAACACTCTAATCCTCCTACTCCAGTCTATGACATTCAAACAAACCCACTCAACTCCCACACTCCGCACTGACACTTCACGCCACACTGGTGGACAACATGGCAAAATACATTGCCAAAGCCAATAGCTCTTGTATAGGCGAGCCCTATTGGCTTTGTCAATGCTTGTTTAATCTGAGCTCTATTGTGAGCCATGACGCATAGTGCCTGCTCTGAGGTGTTTTCTGTGTGGTATCTCTATCAGAGCTGTAAATAATCAGAGTGGTATAGTGTGGTATGATTAATCCTTGCTGTTGTTGATTGTATGATGGCTTGCCATTAGGTCACAATCTCAATTTCCCTTCAGGCGTCACGTTTTTGAGACGCACTATACAACATTTTTAGACTTTTGTAGGCTTGTGAATACACTCAAGTTGAATGCCTTATCAGCTGCCCGTAAATTAATTTACACGATTGCAGTTTGAACGAAGTGTATTGCTTTCAAAGCTTTCAGGTATTTTATACTTTGTTATGTAATTTAACAAGGGGAGACTGGTAAATGTACAGTCCAGAGCTGTCACACTGTGCTTTGTAACTGTAGCTTGTCAGAAGGGTCTCTCCCACTCAAGATGTGCATGGCCTGAAGTGTGTATTGAATGTAGAAATGCAGATCGGGTCACTGCACTGGGTTGTCCATTAGAAAATATTTTGTTTAAAGGCTATAGTCTTGAGCAGGCATTGATAAAAAGGGAGAATTTGTAGAGAGATCTTTGTTAATATCGTCTCATATCTGAACTTCGCTATTATCATCCGATATCTTATTATCAGATGGCAAGTAGCAGTGGTATAATGTAACTTGTTGGAATCTAGAGTGGTAGGGTAAATAAAATCCTCAGTGAGCCAGTAGTTTATGGCAGATGTGTTTTGTATCTGTGAAATTATGTTGTGGTATCAGTATTTAACTCACAGATCTCTTCAATTAGTCTATGCCTGTTTAGTTGGTGATTGGTGAGTTCTTTTTTTGCTGTGCACTGGTACAGTACTGAGTGATAGACATGACTCCTGGCAGTTTTGTCTTATGCAAATGTAAGAGTATCAAGCAGTAAAGGGAAATATTATTGAGCTTCTCAAATGACTGCCCAACAACTGAGTTATGGTGTTAGTGAAGGTTATACATTGTATTGTAATTGCCTTTGGATTTATATAGTGCTTACTATCCTAATGAGGTGTTACAGAACTTTGTACCGAGCAGCATGTTGCTCCAGAACCCAGGATTACTATTTTTTTGTTATTGTTGGTTGCTCATTCATTTTCTCCACTTTCTATGTAGTAGAATGAATTAATAAGAGTTAGGTGTGATCTTTAGTGCTACAGGGAGAAATATGAGTTCTTGCATTGGTTGGAGGCATTGATAGATGAACTACAGGAGATTAGGGATTGTTATATTGCAGGGAAATTACTTTTAAAGGAGAGTTTGTGATCGTTGAAATGAGCTGTGGCAGTTTGCAGGGATAGAATAATAGGGGTTAAGGCAAATATGTATGTAATTTAGAGAGGGCTGTGCTCGAAATGAGGAGGGAGGAGGAGGTGGATAGAAAGGAAGGCAAGAATAATTTTAAAGAAAAAGAAACATCAACATTCAGAAGTTATCTAAGTAGACCATAAAATATGAAATACCTTTAAAGGACCTGCAGAGCTGTTCAAAACCGCCAGTTTACTGAAAAATGAAAACCTGTCTCTCATAGTTATTCATCCATCACACTGCTAAGCACTGCGTCTAATGAAACAATGCACCTCGGTGTTCATCAAGGATGACATGTAAACGTTTGACATACAAGATAAACACAAAGGCAATGCACTCCCAACCACACATGCAGGCATGTAGGCCGGCATTTCAGCGCCCCACACAGGCTCAATGAACATTACATCTATATAAATGTTTCAATATAATTCAGTACAATCAAAAATCTTAACAATTCACTGAAAACCTCAGGGGTTAAAGTATTATTATAGTTAGTGATCTTACCTTACATAAAAAAACACCAGAATTTCACTAAAAGAAACAGAGTTTAAAGTGGCATTATAATTAGGTCCTGCAATGCTCTAAAAACTAATATTTGAAAGCAAAAAACACACTGAAATTCTACAGTTCTAATTTAATTAGCTAGCTATAACTCCCCTCACAATGCACTTCTGATGACCTCACATATTGCATCACTCATGACAGCATAAATGACATCACTGATAACATTGCTGATGACATTTCAAATTAAATCATTGACCACATCACTAATTTCCTCATTCTGTCATTGTGAACATTTTCTATAGGATTTGTGGACTTGAAGTAATTTAACACACTACAACTGTGGCCAATTTTCTATTCACCTTAATTGGATTACCTTCTTGAAGACACAAGTGATCCTCATTTTTAAGTAAAGAGGTTGTCAAGTATGCATTTGGCACTCAAATACATTCTACCAGGCCGTATGGACAACCTTCCCTTGTTTGATAAAATGCACTTCTGATGGATACTTTTAATCTCAGAACATTTACCTTGTGAATACTCCCTGGTGCCAGACTGGATCCAGAGAATTTTCTTCGGCAATTCCCTTCCATGTCTATAGGCGTCATGCACCTTCTTGTTGGGTCGTTCCCCCCAATAGAAGTGACACCAGGCCCCTAAACCCTCCCCTACAGCTGCCACCTCCACTTGCTGGCATCAGTTCCTTTTGCACCTTTACGACATGGAAACAGAGCTAGTTCCCTTGATCTCAGTCAGGTTGTACCCTCCTAAAGCTACATGGTTCAAAATGTGTAAAGAGTGCCATAAACGGAAGCTACTAGGTTTGTCTCATGTGTCTGGGCTTCGAGCACAATTCAGTGTTGTGTGACAAATAAGCCAAGATGAAGCCGAAGGCCATTTGAGACCACAAAGCCAAGCTGTACATAACAGAGCATTGCCAGAAGTTGAAGAAGGCCTGATCCTGGTCAAAGAAGAGGGTACAGGTGCATCTATTGCTCCCAAGGCTGGTCTCGTGAATGCTCATTGTTGAATTTGAGATCGTCAGGTAAGTCTAAAAAGATAAAGTAAAATTAGAAATATAAACATGGCGATGCACCAGTACCTTCAAGCCAAAATTTTGGTCCCCACCTATGGAACAGATTCCAACCCTCCTTCTGATGTGGCCGGACTTTCCTGGCCTGTGTTGACTCCACAACAAAGAAAAGAGTTCAGGAAGCTTTGGAATGAATATTCTCTATGGTGCGCCTTTAGGTCCTAAGGATCTGATGTGGCTTCCACTCGGTTTGCCTCTCAACTTTATCTCAAGACCAGACACTGCTTGAGGGGCAAAACCGGCTTTGGCATCCTGGCTGATATCATCCTCAGTGCCATGTCTGACATCGAAACCCTGTGTACTGACGCAGGCACCTACATCACTGACATCGGAGTGAGAGTTGAAAGTCCTTTAAGATTCAGAAAGCCATCAACAATGCCACACCAGTGTCCCCATTCATACCTTGAGAACTAACCCCCCCCCCAGTACTATATCAACCATGATGATGGTGCTCATACATACTAATGAGAGCCTTTTTCTGGATTTAAAATATGGCAGTGGCTTGGAAACTTCCCCCGACACCGACTTCCACTCACCCACCCCAGCTACAGCCACATAGGAGTCTGCCTCCTTTGCACAGTTATAAGAAAAGCAGCTGAGGGCCCAGACCTCGATTTACTGACTACAGAGGTTAAGACTAACATGCTAACAGAGGTCCTCTATCCAAGACAGCCTCGGAGGAACCACTTTCACCATTTAATGAGGCACTCACAGGCACAATGGTAAAAATGGGGTCTTACCCTCCAGTAAGTAAGCGGATTGCAAGGCAGCATAGGCTGGTCCAAGGGACCCTGCCTTCCTTCTTCAACATACCACTCCAGAGAGTTTGGTAGTGTAGGCCTCCACAAGTTGCCTGAATCCTAATGCATTTTCAACCACCCCGCCAGAGTGGAAACGCATGGAGACGTCTGCCGAATGGATGTTCTCCTCCACCACCCTTTCCCTCAATTCAGTGAACACCACCTGTGTCCTGAGGAGATACTTGCATGCTGTGTAGAACATAGTGGCAGATATCTTGCCAAGCCTTCTGACCCAACCTTCAGCGTATTAGCCAAGATGGAAAGGATGCAGCGAAGTACTCCATATGCTCAGTACTGGACTTTACTGACTATTTTGTTAGGGGAGTCAGAACCAGAGTGGTGCGTCAGTGCCATGTCTGGATTTTGCTATACTGAATTCTTGAGCAATGTCCAGCAGTCCCTTATGGAGAGGCTGCTTGATGGCACTTGTGTCTTTGAAGACAAGCGGACTCCCGTATGATGAGGTACTGGGTTTTTCAGAACCGGTTCTGATCCGGTAACCCAGCGGTGCCAGGGTACACCCAAAGACCTCGGGTACTTTCCTGATTCAGACTACAGAAACTCAGAGTCTTCTAGGTGAAGTCAAAGATCGAATTTATTGGCTGCAACCAATTGACAAGTGTCCTAGAAGTACAACAGCACGATTTGTATGTTCTCAGGAGACTGTGTTTCAATGCAAAGTCAGGTTTCCTTATATACAGTTTTTTAAGCTTCAGGCAAACATTCTTGACATTTTGGTTGGTCATTCACATGTTTTTCACTACAAAGGAAAAAACAGTGTCATGATGAAACTTCATATTTCATGTCATCCAACCCATAATAAATTACCCCTAATAAAAACGGGCACCTCCCCCTCGTAAAGTAAGAAGAAGAAAAGAGCAGGTGCAGGTGTGAGCAAGTTAGGCAGGGTGTGTGAGCGATAATAAGGGTTTTATGGCCTGGTGTGCCTTGATGCTATCTGATTCGGCCACTGGGAGAGGGACTGACCAAACAGGTTTGGCCTGAGGCAATGGTTCCAGCTTGCCCAGGTCAGAGAAAAGTCAATCAAGGTGTACGTGTCCTTGGAATCAAATCTGACTGTATTATAAGCCTATGTGAGGGCAACTTTTAAAATGGCTGCCGTGTATAAAATGGGAGCCACGAGTGCAGGACGAAAATGGCGATTTCGAGGTGAAAACGCTGCTGGAATTGAGCGAAAATGCTCATGCTTAGTGTACTAGTCATTATCGGTCTTTTGATACTAAAATCGTACTGCTGTGGCAAAGTAAATTACATGGGTCCAGAATTTTTAGAACCACAAACCCTCCTTTTGCCCTTACATAGGCAATAAACCTATTCTCATGCTAATCTGAGTCCAGGTCTATATTTATAAGGCCATGGAGATGTTGCTGGAGCAAAATTCTAGTACTTGGTAACTCTCTCTGGACAGGTCTCCTCGAACATGAAGTAGCACAAAAGGCCACATATGGCAGGACAAAATAAGGAATACCTCTATCTGCAGTAGGTGGCATAAGATCACACACCCAACAATTAGTGATGTTCACTACTAACTAGTGTTGATGCAGAAGCTGTACAAAAGAATTGCTTACAAATTCTGATCTTCTAACCTGCTCATGTTCAGGAAAAGGGTGAAAAGAGTGCAAAGAAACAATAGTAGGAAAAGACATTGGTTGGGAAGTGGGTGCAGAAGTCAATTGAGTAGAGAAAAACAATCCCACCCATAAATGACAACGTCCTGTTTAAAAGACACTAGAAAACACGTTATTAAGAACATATAGACAACGGGAGAAAGTAGTGACCACTATTTACAAATGAAATAATAATTTTTCACAACCCTAACCAAAAAGCAAATCCTAAAATTATCTAGTAACATTTTTAGGGCTCCTCTGCATTTCAGTAATTTTTGTATGTTCAGGTGGAACAGTGGTGACTCTCATCAATGCTCTAAGGTGAAAAGGGGGTACTCTTTCCACAGAAAATGGACTTTATTCTGCTTTTACTAAACAGAATAGTACTTTAAAACAATGCCAGCAAAACAATCAGTCTCCTAACACCTAGTCTATACAATCACACGGAAACCTCTTGTGAAACCAACTATGCCCAGAGTCCGTTCAAAAAGCCTCTCTGGCAGGCTTCTATTGTCCATCAAATTCTCTTTTGTTGTTTTCTTTCGCATGGGCCTCTCAATTCAGGCGAGAAATTTCGTGAGAAAAGTACTGCTTAGTTGGAGTGCCCTCCTGGCAAACACCCACAGCTCACTCGAAAGTCTCAATGTCTTAAAGCAATGCACCAGTGTCTCTCCTCTGTGGCAGATACTACAAACAATGTGCTCTTCATTGATCAAGGGCACAAATCATCTCGTGCAGAGGCAAGCACCATTAATTGGGAAATAGCTCAAGCTCAGCAGCACTTTCAGACTCCAACACTCATTATTTAGTGTCAGAGGACGCTCAAGCTGCTCTTTCATGGGCACCAAAATATAGTGCCTTTTTCCAAACTTGAAATCTCCGGTGCACTGCCCTTCTTCCGTTGGAGCAAAGAAAAGGGGGGGGTGGCCAAAACTCAGGCCAAGGGGCTCAAGGGATTGCACACTGTCAGAGGTTACCAGCACATGACAGGTAGAGAAATGAAACCTCAAAACAGCTCTGCCATCAACAACAGGAATCCTTCTCTTTAGGTCTTTTACACTGAAACTTTGGTTTTGTGATGTCCAACGCCGTCTGATGGAGCAAGTACGATACCATGCGCTGGCGATCGCTGTCCAGCTTTGCTACTTCCTGGGTGCTGAGACTGTAGGGCCAAGACGTCCGTCTTTCATCTGTAGCTGTCACTGATGGGAATTAGGCTTAAATCAATGTCCTGCAGGTTATTATGACTTGATACCTGCAGAATCTAGTGACGTAGGAAGTGTGCCACAGCTGTTAGTTTCCTTCAATTTAGTACAAAAACAGTTCATGGTTTTTAACAAGGGGACTGCAAGCAGGTGGTCTGCAATCTTCAAAGGAGTAGCCATACACCATGGGCATAAAATACAAAGACAAAGGCAGAAGGGCAAAACAGGGTCTGTAGCATCTTTAATTCAGTTCTCTCCATTATTCTCTGCCATCTATAGCTACATGAGAATTCTATCTGAATGGATTTCCTCACACAGTGGCATTGTCTAATGGGGTAAACACATATTTGCCTCAATGATTAAGTCTAGGTGTTCCTCCTTACCTTAGAACATCTTAATAGAGAAATCACATTATACCGATTATCAGGGACATGTAGAAACCTTCCTTGAAAAACTGTGCATCAGGTGCACTATGCAATACACAGGCTAATAGTCAAATGTGCAAACAAAAAGACAAGAACTAGAGGGTCCTGATATTTGCATGATTAGGACACATCTGATCCCACAAAAAATTAAAGTAGCAGGAACAGAAGGGAACCGAAAACCAAATTAAAATAGACATTGAAAATTCGTCATGTTCAAAAAGGTAAACATAAGATATCTCCTATTGAGATGGAAAACTTGTCTTACTATAATATTGAGTCAGTTAACCAGTCTATCGCTACCCTGACAGTCAGGCTGGAAAACATTGAAGCAGGCCTAAGGCAAATTCTTGAAAACCAGTCTGGTCATACCAAAGGGAATTATACATAACATGGGGGTCCCTGGTATATCACTGCAGTCTGGAAATGTGAACCTGAACAATACATCAATAATAATAAAAGGGCTGACTGGTGAAAGGAATTCGAAAAAGAGAAATGGGACTAGGACATAGCTAAAATCTCAATAACTAAGCATGATGCGACATTGGTCAGGGGAAGTAACAAAAGAAAAAATCTATAGGAAGAACAAAAAAAAATTATTTGGGTGATAGTCAGGCATGTGACACAACACCGAGAGTACGGGTGATACACAAAGGCCAAAGTTACACAAATTTTAACTCTACCGTTGGCGACTACAACATATACAGTACTCCTAGCTAATGTTTCAGTTCCTTCTTCAGGAAAAAATGAAAACCTGGTTTTCTTTTAAGGAACGAAAGCCATATGCTACTTAGGAAACACAACATCATTAACTAATGTAATATAGAAATTAGGCCACCTTGAGTCACAGATCTATAATTTCATCCTTAGGTCCAATCAAGGATACATAAATGTAGGGCTGCCTGTTCCTTTAAGGGAAGGGGCAGTAACGTGACTAACTGCAGGTGACACACTTTGATCCTGTATATCTCTTTTTATTTTCCTTCAATACCATTATAGCCAAATAGACATTCACTGGTGAAGTGTTGTCTTTTATGTTCACAGCATGAAATATCATTATCTGTGGAATTTAGTAACCAGAACAAGTTCAACCAACTGTTGCGTAGCGATGGGCATCGTCATGACCATCCCCTCACAACACAGGGGAGCTTGTAATAGTATCAAAAGCAGCAACAAACATGCAAAAAACAAATAAAAAATAATAAAAACGCACAAAACGTCAAGCCATTAGATATACTTGCTGTGTATCAAGCACAAAAAGCATAGACAAAACAATAGCATGTGTGAATAAGCGGTGACACACAACACCATGTCATGTACTTTATGCACTGTAAACCTGCAGCCCAAAACCCAATATTTGGGCCTGTTTAATTTGTCAGGTTTAAAATCCTTACCCTCCTTTTGACAGTAGATCACCAGGCAATGGAAATCTGCTGTCAAATATAACTTTACTGTTTCTCTTCTAACATACAGGACCAGCAAGAACAATTCATGATAGGACCAAATACATGAAAATAAATTTCCATTACTTAACTGTTACCCTCTTGTCAGTTACTTCGCAACATCAAGCCACCTTAGTTTTACCTTTCTAAAAGTAAAAATTGTTACACTGACACTCCATATTAATTTGGCACCTACAATTTCCACTGTGAAAAATAAGTCTTAATTAGCAAATCGTTCTCATTAAGGCATGTAGCCTTCAAAATTTGAGAAAAGGGCTGCATCTTAATTTCTGTCTAAGACTTAATGCAACACTTTGTTTTCTATCAAATAAAAGCAACTAGCAGGCATCGTTTTATTTTTTTAGAGCGGAGACACAAATGTATCAGTTCTGCAGAGCATTTAACATGATGTTGGGACTTTCGAAGAAACCACTTTTTTTTATATTTTCCCTTTGGAATTAAGTTCTTTAATTGTATTGATGTTCTTCTGGAGAAACCAGAAATCCCACTTTTAGAGGCCCGTAGGGTCATTCTGCATTTTACAGAGACAAGGCCCTAATTTAAAAGGTCACAAGTGTCAACACGACAGCCTCCTCCATTGTCTATGGGAAAACTAAAGATAGCATCTCAGCAGCATGACTTGAGCCAGCCTCTGTAGCTCTCCTAGCTTCTGCCACTCTGAATCTGTCAAAGACAGTAGGCCTTTCTATTTTCCTTCTAACCTGCAATAATTCACTCTATTTAAAAAAAATATTTTTTCCTTTTTAGGCGCTAAAAAAAAACCATCTCTATTTCCAGATTATTAAACTACATTTACTGTGAATAATTCACAAACCTTAATAACACACATACCAGTTGTTAGAATAAATGCTTGTTGCAATCCCATGCAATGGTACATATTTCATCAACCTCGAATGAATGAACGTCTCAGTAGGCCCAGCTGAAGTTAGAACCTTCAACCTTGATATTAAAACAAGCCTTTGTACTGGCACATTGACTCATTGAATCATAAGAAGGCACAACCTGCAAATATATATCAAACCTAAATGTATGCATTTACTGAATCCTGAGACACTTTAAAAAGTAATCTGAATGAAAGAAAATGCAGTTTAAACAGTGCTTTTGCCCAAAATCGACTTTGATATTTTAGGCATTAAAAAATCAATATCCTACAATTTTCTTGCATAATATGCATTACCAGAATGTCTATTACACAATCCATGAGTCAGCCATTGAAAATATTAACTTATACTTTATAGAAATGAGCTTGTTTGCTCCTGCGCCAAGGGAAAATTGCACATACAAATGTCATTTTAGTGGTGCAACATAACTCAAATTAAATTTTAATGTTAGGAGGTCATAGTATAGGTATTAAGCTTTATAAATATTAAAAAACGATTTTGAAAGGCACTTATTTTTTTAAATAAGTTTTCCATAATTAATAATTTTCTTTAAAAAAAAATAAAAACCCAATTATTCTTTTTTTTGTGATAATTCCACATATAAAAGCAAGCTGCATCCCTTGCCTATTATTTGGGATACATTAACTCACAAGCCTAAGCGCATAAGCCTAACTTGAAATGCGTCACATTTTTGCGCCACTTTCATTTAAAAGGAAGGTTATGCAAAATTCCACCCATGTTTAACTGGGAAAGTGCTCGCTGAATTGAAAATAGATAATTTCGTTTTTTTTTGGGGGGGGGCCCTATTTATATCTATTGAATGTGTTTTCTAATTTATTAAGCATTTAACGGCAGTTTTGTATATGTGCACAATTGCTCATTCTATAAATTAAAGAGCAACATATAGCTATGTTAGCACATCACATGGTTCATTTCTGGATTTTTTCTAAGTTTCTACTTAATATTAATTAACCAACATTTTACTTAACAAACTGTAAACATCAAGAAGACCCACAAACACACATTGAGCTCATTTCAGATATAAACAGAAAACACTCAGTACACATAATACAGCGCGCTTTAGCCATTTTTCATAAATAGCGCCGTCGCAATTTACTTACAGAACCGTTTGCAGATCCTAGTTGTAAGTCATATTTACAAGAAAAAAAAGAAAACTTTTCTCAATTATTTCCAAGAATAGCGGACCCATACTTTATTAAACGTGATGGGGCCCACTCCGTGCTTCACATATAGTTCATAGGTTGGAGTTCCAATCGGAGGAACCGGACATGAGTCCTCCAACCGGGAGTCCCTTTTACAACCAAGACAAAACAAATTTCCAAGTCTGCTAAGACCAGGCATCTTCGCTCACTAGTCTAGCTTCAAACTTCAAAGGATTATCGTTTACGATAGTCTCGTGAATACACGAGTCCTTCGGCTTTGGTACTTGCAAGTTCCAAATCAAAGTGATCCCAAAGGGATACCAAACCAAATGTCCAACTAAGGACCAAACCAAGTGTCCAACTAAGGACCAAACCAAGTGTCCAACTAAGGACCAAACCAAGTGTCCAACTAAGGA
This sequence comes from Pleurodeles waltl, assembly GCF_031143425.1. NCBI lineage: Eukaryota > Metazoa > Chordata > Amphibia > Caudata > Salamandridae > Pleurodeles > Pleurodeles waltl. The sequence goes on along the minus strand of NC_090436.1, from coordinate 858,804,677 downwards.
CTGGGAGACGCTCCACTTATACTTAACTGAAAATATCAATGACGTCACCAGAAGACTCGTCTTATCGTTTCGCTCTACCAAAAATCAAGGGTCCAAATCAGGGCGATAGCCAGGGCAGCAGTCCTTCATAGCCGTCGGGAAGCGGGGAACTTCGCAACAAAGACTTTCGGACCACGTCGACATGCAGGGGTCGATGAAGTGGCGGCCTTCCTCCAGAATTTTCACACGAAGCTCCCCACGGACCTCAGGCTTGGACCGGTACCGCTGGTATCGCCCCACGTTTGGGCGCCAACTGAGGTACTGGGTTTTTCAGAACCGGTACTGATCCGGTAACCCAGCGGTGCCAGGGTAGACCCAAAGACCTCGGGTACTTTCCTGATTCAGACTACAGAAACTCAGAGTCTTCTAGGTGAAGTCAAAGATCGAATTTATTGGCTGCAACCAATTGACAAGTGTCCTAGAAGTACAACAGCACGATTTGTATGTTCTCAGGAGACTGTGTTTCAATGCAAAGTCAGGTTTCCTTATATACAGTTTTTTAAGCTTCAGGCAAACATTCTTGACATTTTGGTTGGTCATTCACATGTTTTTCACTACAAAGGAAAAAACAGTGTCATGATGAAACCTCATATTTCATGTCATCCAACCCATAATAAATTACCCGGCAAGGCCTAGTATTTTACATCAGATAAGTGTGGACCCCTAATAAAAACGGGCACCTCCCCCTCGTAAAGTAAGAAGAAGAAAAGAGCAGGTGCAGGTGTGAGCAAGTTAGGCAGGGTGTGTGAGCGATAATAAGGGTTTTATGGCCTGGTGTGCCTTGATGCTATCTGATTCGGCCACTGGGAGAGGGACTGACCAAACAGGTTTGGCCTGAGGCAATGGTTCCAGCTTGCCCAGGTCAGAGAAAAGTCAATCAAGGTGTACGTGTCCTTGGAATCAAATCTGACTGTATTATAAGCCTATGTGAGGGCAACTTTTAAAATGGCTGCCGTGTATAAAATGGGAGCCACGAGTGCAGGACGAAAATGGCGATTTCGAGGTGAAAACGCTGCTGGAATTGAGCGAAAATGCTCATGCTTAGTGTACTAGTCATTATCGGTCTTTTGATACTAAAATCGTACTGCTGTGGCAAAGTAAATTACATGGGTCCAGAATTTTTAGAACCACAATGAGGCACTTCAAGAAAAGTAAAGCGACAGTGTGCTTTGTGGAATTGGCACCATCTTCACAGAGTTTTCCAAGCAGTTTCACACCTGCATGTAATCAATGATGTCATGTCACATGTCGTGAGTGATGTAATATGTGAGGTTATAAGCAGTGCATGGCAGAGTGCAAGTTATGGTTAGCTCAGTAAACTATAACTGATTAACTCATAAAATTCCCATAACTGCTGAATTTTAGTCAATTGGTCAGATACATTTTTACTGTTGATTTAATAAAACCATTACAGTAATAAGTTTACATCCATGAAATATTTAAAAAATCACATTATGATGAATTTAATTTTTTGTTTGTTGTTTAACATTTTTCAACCTTAATTTTCATATTCTTTCAACTATAATGTTACTATAACCTTTGTTTTCTTCAGTGAATAAATAGCTATATATATAACATATAAAAAAAGGTCACAGGAACAGTATATTTAGGTTCAGATTTTACACGCATAAAACCATAGAAATTCAGCTGTTATAGTTATTTCATGTAACTATAAGTCATGCGCTAAGGTAACTATAACTTGAGCCTTCATCAGGGACAGTTTTCTCATCAATAATTTTACTGCAAATGTGACAGTGATATTATCAATGATGTCATAGAAGATGTCACAAGTGATGTAATATCTGGGGTAATTATCAGAGCATGGTGAGGGGATGAATTATAGTTACATTAGGGGATGCATTATAGTTTCTTGAAATAATTCTATAACAGCTAAATTTCTATTGTTTTGTGCGTTTAAAATCTGAACATAACTATAACATCCCTGTAACCTTTGTGTTTTTACTGAATTTCTAATTTCTTTTTATTCTATTTCCTAACTATGATGGGTATCTGTTATTTTTTTCAGTGAATTTCTAGCATTTTTTAACTTTAAGTAATATACCTATTGTAATGCACGGTGGGGGGTGGGTTGGATGTGGGGTTTGACCTGGAATTGTGCTGCTCTCCCAAGATTGCAGCTCCTGCCCCCTCCTCCTTGCCATCCATTGTCCAAGTCCATGCCCCTTCTCCCTCATTCCAGTCCTGTGTGGCTGTTGTTCTGCCACTGCTCTTCCCACCCGCTCTAAACAGTTTGCTTGCTGCACCGTCCACCTCCTCCCTACCCTCTGTTGTCTGAGTCCAGGCACCAGCCCCCCTCCTGCTCTGCATGGATTGATGGGCTGCCATTGCCCTCCATTTAGCTTGATATCCCTGCCCACTCCTCCTGCTCTCCATTGCCCAATAATTAGTCCCATCATTGCCCTCCTGCTTAACCTCTGTGCTTAACTTGCTGACCCTACCCTTCTTACCTCTTCCCCCTGCCTCGATGTCTGTGTGCATGCCCCTGCTGCCTCCTCTTTGCCTATGTTCTAAGGACCTGCCACTGCCTCTCATATCTACTCTGAGTCTTCTATTGCACTGCCACTGTCCCTCCCACCTGCCTAGCATGGCCATATAGCTGTTGCCTGCCCCTGCTACCTCCACCCTGCCTCTCTGAGTTTCATGCCCTTATCCTCTCCCTCCTGTCCTCCATGGTCCATTTTGCTGCCACTCCCTTCTGCCTTCCATGCTCTGTTGTGCTGCAACTGCTCCTACTGCCTGCCTGCGTGTTCTCTTGTGAAGCCCCTTCCCCTGCCCTCTTTTGCCTTTGTCCAGCCCCTACCCCTCCCTTCTGTCCTCCATGGTCCTTTGTGCATGCCCTGCACCCTCCCTCTTGCCCACCATGGCTGATGTGCTACCACTAACCCTCCTGATTGTCATGCATGGCTTTCTGTGCCCCCCTCGCATGTTCCCTCTGTTTTCTGTATGTATGCCATTACAGTCTCACTGTTGCCCTCCCTGGTGTGTTGTGCTTCCAGTGCCCATCATACTTGCCCTCCATGCTCAGCTTGCTGTTTCTGCCCTGTCTCCTTACCCTCTGTTTTCCATGTGCAGGCCCCTATCCCCTCCCTCTTGCCTTGTCTGGTCCGTTGTGGTGACTATGCACCTGCCATCCTGCCCTTAATGGTTCGTTATGCTGCAACTGTCCCTCCTGCCTGTCCGGAATGGTAAGCTTGCTGTCCTTGCCTCTTTCCCCTGTGCTCACTGTTGTCCAGGTGCATGGCCCTGTCACCTCCCTCTTGCATTCCATGGTCTGTTGTTCTGCACTACTGTCCTGCTTGCCCTGTGTGGTGTATTGTGCTGCTGCAATCCCTGACGCTTCCCTGTAAGGTCAGTTTGGCACCCCTGCCCATCTCCCTCTGGCCCTCTGTTATCCAAGTCCATGTCCCTACCCCATTCCTCCTGCCCTCCATGATCCAATGTATCATAAAAAAAACACCTGGGGAATTGATTATTTTCCCCATGGACTTACATTGAAAAAGAGGAGATTTTAGGCAGGCGACAGATTAAATAAAGCCCTTTTGGACTGAAGGAACATCAGGAGTCTCCTGCCTGAAGTCTATAGACATGTTTGGTTGAATTGCCACTGCCTTTTCCTTCTACCCTAAATGGTCTGTTATATTGCTACAGTCTCTTTTGCCTGTCCTTCGTGGTTGGTTTGTTGCCCTTGCCACCCTTTCCCCTGCCCTTTATGGTCCGTTGTGCTGCCACTGTCCCTCCTGCCTGCCCCACGTGTTCAACTTGTTGCTCTGCACCCTCCTTCCTGCCCTTAATTATCCCACTCCATGCCCTTGACCATTGCCTCCCCACAGTATTCTAATGAACAACTAGATTGCTAACATTCTATATTTGTTACACAATGTAATCAAAACTGTAATACCTAAATCATTTTCTTTAGAAATTATAAAGATGAGAGAGTCTTATTCCCATAGAAAATTTGATTAGTGCTATAAAAAACTAAAAAGAGGACATATTTTCTAAATTCTTAGTTAGCGACAAAGCACTTTTAAATTATTTGCTATCTTTATGTTTTTTTATCCAGTTAATTACTTGATTATATGTTACACTTAGGGGAGAGGATGTGGTGTTACGGCCAGAGTTGCATACTTTGCAACTGGCGAACCAGGTATGAGTTTCGGTATCAGCTCGACATCCTGTGATTCTGGGCAAATCACTTAGGGGGTCATTCAGACCCCGGCGGGCGGCAGGAGCCGCCCGCCTGGCGGGAACTGCCGAATGACCGCACCGCGGTCAAAAGACCGCAGCGGCCATTCTGTGTTTCCCGCTGGGCTGGCGGGCGACCGCCAGAAGGCCGCCCGCCAGCCCAGCGGGAAACCCCTTCCCACGAGGACGCCGGCTCCGAATGGAGCCGGCGTAGTGGGAAGGGTGCGACGGGTGCAGTGGCACCCGTCGCGAATTTCAGTGTCTGCAATGCAGACACTGAAATTCTATGTGGGGCCCGCTTACGGGGGCCCCTGCAGTGCCCATGCCATGGGCATGGGCACTGCAGGGGCCCCCAGGGGCCGCACGACACCCCTCACCGCCATCCTGTTCCTGGCGGTCGGAACCGCCAGGAACAGGATGGCGGTGAGGGGGTCGGAATCCCCCATGGCGGCGCAGCAAGCTGCGCCGCCATGGGGGATTCCTCAGGGCATCGGAAAACCGGCGGGACACCGCCGGTTTTCCTGTTCTGACCGCAGCCAAACCGCCGCCGTCAGAATGCCCTGCGGGGCACCGCCAGCCTGTTGGCGGTGCTCCCGCCGACCCCGGCCCCGGCGGTCAATGACCGCCGGGGTCGGAATGACCCCCTTAATCTCCCCATGGCTAAAGCCAAAATGAATGCATCCTTGTGTAATGTAACTGATGCTCATGTAAAGAACTCCAATACCTTTGGGTAAAGTCTGCACAATATAAGATGCAAATAATTCAGATAAAATAGGTGTTTTGCACACTTCTGTCTCTGGACTATACTTTGATTACATCTGGGTGATAGAGAGGCTTATTAGTCATGAAGTTCCCCAATTTCCTTATTTACTGCAGTATCCTCAGTAGAAAATGCTTTCAGTTTTCCACTTAGATTCCATACAGATGGCGTTCAGATGTGCCACACTTTTGGCATAAATTCAGAATGTTAGAACTCTAGTTGCTCATTAGAGCACTCTAGAAAATCTGCTGATCACCAGGGAGTTAAATAGCAGTCTGCTGCTGGTGTTGAAAGTGTGTGTTTCAGTCTGCATGTCAGAATGTTTTAATGAAATAGAAATTTGAGAACTCACTTAAAACATATCCTAATTTTCCTTTCTATGACACTAAACATATTTTCTATGACAAAATTAACCCCCTCATTTGGTTCCTTTCTAAATTAAATGTTTTAAGTTTTACCAGTTTGATTCAATCAAGATGGCTTCATGTGTGCCACACTTTTGTGATAAGTAAGATTATTAGTGCTCTAGTTGTTCTTTCAAACACTCTGAGAGGCTTCAGTATCACACAAGTGAGTCAATTGACAGGCTGTTCCTGTTGGAAGTACATGTTTCACTGAGAATATCAGACTTCATTCTCATGTGGCTGAGAAAGATAGTGTGAATTTACAGAACATATGCTCTCATTTTAGCTTCTGGAGCACCTTAAATAACCTCTATAGGAAAATCATAAGAAAACTGTTTTCTTTCAGCATGATTCATGAAATCCCTGCAGAATGCTTTCTCACATAGTAAAATCACCTTAGAACACACCATAATTCCTAAAATTAATATGGTACCATCAACCAATGATTTATATTATAAAGAAAATCTGTGTCCCCCTTTATATGTTCTCGTTTTTGTGACCCTCAAAACCTGCCATTCACTACTATGCATTTCTCTGGGGTGTTTTCATGTGTATTGGTCCCAAGATGGCTGCCAGCACTTCCTTGTTGAAGTGCTGACAGCCATTAGATCTCACCATGAGATCTGTGAGATCTCACCATGAGATCTGTGCTTAGGTTCCTCCCATATATCTATATTTCTTTTTCCTTTAATAACTCCAAAGCTACTGAATGGATTTACACCAACAAACAAAAAGCACAATCGGCTCACCAATCTTTTGCTTGCTGCCAAATTTGGTGTAATTCCGTTCAGCGGTTCTGGCTGCAGTCGTGTCTAAAGGCCCTATGAGAAAATGCATGCGGAAATGGTGTTTTGGGACCTTCCCTGTTTGCTTGGCCCCTGCTTGACAGATCAACCCGAAACTTTCAACACAGCAACTGAAGTGACTGAAAATTTCCTGACGATTTGTCAAACTGTGCCAAAGTTATTGGCAAAACAAAAAATGCTTCGCCTATGAAAATTGGGCACCAACTGTAATTACCTACTGGGGACCGCCAGTAGGTAATATATAAATAGGCTCACACACACACACACACATATATCTTTACATATATGTATTTTACCTAGTTGGGGTTCCCACTACATAGTCATAGTTAAGTCAGTGTTTCCATGGTGACACACTATTTTTTTTAAACCATATTTGGTAAGGGTGTGTGAGTGGACCACCCCTTCCTGAGCCATCTCCCAAGGCCACATTGCACAAAAAAGGAGAGGGGACATGTGGCACCCTCCCCTGGCCTGAAGTGGCCCTGGGGACCCCATCCACTGGGACCAAATGCTTTATTAAAGGAGGGGGCATGGCCCCTCTCCCTGAGCCCTCCCAGGACCAAATATTAAGTAGAGAGGAGGGTGTGTGTGGCCCCCTTCCCCAAGCCTGAGAATGCCCCGGGGAGCCAATTCCTCAGGGCTGGCTCACAGTCTGTGTCTCAGGGAGCCCACCCTTGGGACACAGTAGTTTCCCTTCCTGCAGAAGCATGAGGGATACGTATGTTTGCTCCCGCCTGGCAAGAGCATTTTAAAAGCTCCTGCAGGTGGAAGCAAACATGCCTCCTCTGTCCGTGCAGGGCAGGCATATCTGCGCTCACCCAGTGGCAGCTTTGAAAAATACTTCCGCCAGGTGGGAGCAGATTTCTGTTTCCCTGCTTGCACTCTAGCGCATGTTAGGCACCGCAAATGTCGCTTCTGGGGCGTCCGACGCCAGTGATGCAACGCGGAGCTGAACAACCCCACCTACCGTCACGCAGGAGGTTGCTCAGAAATGTCTGGATCCACTCCAGACGCCTGGGGAATATTCTCCACTAGAATCTATCTATCTATCTATCTATCTATCTATCTATCTATCTATCTATCTATCTATCTATCTATCTATGTATATATATATGATTTAGGGATCTCCACCAAAAATTAAAACATCCATCAGACGGCCTACGCATTTCGGCGTTTTGCCTTCAACTGGACCATAGAGTCCATAAATACAAACACTCTCTTTAAAGTGACACAGTACAACAAAGTTGTTTCACAGTTTCTGAAAACAACTAGAATGCTTTGAATCAACACAAAACAAGGCCCATCTCCAGCATCCATTACAATGGTTTTACTTGGCCTCTCACTTCTGTTATTTGTGTGTGAGACTCTTAATAAGGTCTAAGCCTAAAACATTTTTCTCATTATAGTATTACATTTTTACATTTTTTAAATAATCCCAAGCACAGTAAAAAAAAATAGAACAATCAGGCAAATAGAGTCAAAGTTCAAGTCTGTTTACAAGTCACATATTGTCACTGTAAAGTATATAATTTGCTGTGTCTCTCAAATAGGTTAATACATCCTCATTGTTAAACAAAGTAAATAGTAAATTGATATTTCTAAATGATAGCAACAGATTAAAAAAAAGCTCACAGGATATGTAGTGTAACTCAAAATTTACTAATCACAATTCAAGATTGAAATATCTTGAAGTTGAGTGGGATACAACATATATATTTCGATAAAACTAAAGTGCTGGTGCATGGAAGGTGCATGATTTTTTAGTACAAAAAATTTACAAATCAACATATCTCAGTTACATCATTACAAGCGTATAATGTCTCATAATTTAAACCTCATATTAAACCTCAGTTCACATGAAAATCAAAAGTGGCTATCCTAAAGTGCTTTAAGCACTACAGTGCATATCAACTCTCAGTTCATATGCTAATCAATTATATCCTAAAACACCAATTACAACAGCTATCTTCAGTACTTTTGTCAAAATATAACATTCTGGACTGCAGAGGACTCAGCACAATCATCAGGATTGATGCTCACCCCATCCCTCAAGCTGATGAGCTCATTGACCAGCTTGGCACTAACAGACCTGACCATCAAGGCCAGTAGATGCCAGATTGGGCAAATTGTTCACATGCGGGTCCTTCTAGTCAGCAGGGATGGTCAATGGTCTTCCTGAGGTTCAGGTCTTTACACCTGGTAGGTGTTGCCCATCTCCTCAACAGATTGGTAGGCCTTCCTTCTGTTCATAGTCAAGTGGTTTATCAGGCTTTTCCAGATTTAGGCATAGACCAGAAAGATGATACCAATCCAACAAATATTCTACACCTATCTTTCAGAGGTCTTTTTTCCATGGTGGGAGATGATGATGCTGAACAAAGAACTGGCTGAGGGGTCCAGTACTTACATTCCTCTAGTGGTTTGGTGGGCTGCTGTTCTTCAGTCTCAGAGAAGTATTCTATAGCTGTTGCTTTCTATACGTTACAGAATCTCTACCCAGTGGCCACAGCCCAGTGGCCCAGGGTCCTTTTCAGATGAAGCATAATTAGCTATGGAGAATTCTGTAATTTTCATTCCCAATTGAATACAGGCATTTGTTAGAGCCATAAATATACCTGCTTATAGTAAAAGTATGAACTACAGAAAAAGGTTTGTCATCCTAAACATTGCCTGAATTATTCAGTGTTCTTGAATTGAATGAAGATCTCCCTGATGGAGAAGGATGATTACACGTAATTTTCCTTTCCTGAAAAAATGAAAAGGCTAAGCTGGAGGTAGCACTTGGGAAAGTAATGAAAACATAGCACACGATACAGAAAAAACTGCACTTCACAGGAAACGCACTCATATAGGAATCATGTTGTGTTACACAGATAGCTACTATAGTAATACTTTACTCAAATGTCTTGCTAATAAAGCATTTTTGTATTACATTGGGTCGGAGAAGATGACCTAGCATCTGTTTAAATGCAGGACTTCCATTCTCGTGAGAATTTATTGGCGTTAGAGCAAAAAAGACGTCTTAAGATTTTGCAGATTTGTGTTATTTCTGGTCTTGCTGCCACTGTCCTGAGAAATTATGCACTCGTTTAATATACCTTTCTGTAAAGGCTGAAACGTTTTTAAAATCTTCCCAGGTTTATTCTAATAATGACTTAAAATGGAGTCTGGATGTTGGCAGTGCTAATGCAGCAATGCTACCTGGTCAATATCAAGTCCTTCTGTGTTGTACTTTGAGCTGCAGGTGTACTAAATTGTCTAATTTCCCCGTGGTTTTATTTTTGCAAACAGCTTGAATTACAAGGAAAGGTGATTGTGAAAAAGGAAGTCTACCAAGAACAGGTAAGCGTCGTTGCTTTATATTTATACTTATGTGGTTGATGATTATAACAAGAATCTATGCACTATTTGTTTCTCCTCAAAGATTAAAGCAAAGTGGTCAGTCTGTGCGCCTTGTGGTTTGTGCTTGAGACAAATGATTTAGGATTGTATGTGAACGCAAATTAAAGCATATGAGAATCTCTATAAACCTCTTCAATTTACACCTGCTTCTCCGAATGACCAATCAGCACCATCAGGTGGAATTCTCCAATAATTTTCCGTGTCTCTCCTCACAATCTGTCACATTTGATATGTAACAACCCAAAAGGATGAGGGACGGAGTGCTGAAACCTTTCAAACACTCAGTCACAGATCTGGATTAAATCCATTGTTCTTTTGCTCGCTGTGCCACCCAAGTTTCGACCCAGCCATATGCAAATCAGTCTTGACCCTGCTCCCCATGGGAACAGTCCAGCCTGAACAGCCAGGCCGGTTTGATATGTAGACTGGATACACTACACACAATGCACAAAGTACCTGATTCAGAATAAAAGTAGTTGTTTACTACTTTTCTGAATTCACCAAGTTTTCCTGGTAAAATGCCTTGAAAGCTGTGCCAGGTGGTGGCTTCCAGGCTCAGTTCTGAGAATGTCACTTGACTTGTAATTCAGCTCCTCTATCTTGCCAATGTAGAAGTGTACACAGTGTACATTTCTGCTCGGGGGAATACAGACTGATGATTAGTAGCACATTTTTTATAGTTCTTTTTTATCCATGTAGAACACATTTTTCCCCCGGAGACACTCCTTCCTCTACCCCTTGCAACGGTTGAAGGACAGATACTTACGCATAGAAGAGTAAATCCCCTACCATTTCCAGTGGTAGGGGAGTTTTCAAATGGTTGGTTTGGCGTTTGTGACTGCCAACAAACCCAGAAATGTTTTGGCATTCACAAACATTCTTTAGTTTTTAAACTTTGTTGGGATAGATACTTTTTCTCTACTGTGGCCAACAAACCTGTTATTCTTGGCAAGCGTGTATTTCTAATTCAAATTTGTGTTTCAGTTCTCGCCTAAGACAAAAGCACCTCTTTAGTGTTAAAGCAATGGGTGGTTTCTTAGTTACATAGGTACTTCACATCACTTCATGGAGCCACGCGAATGGTAGAGAGTTAGTAGGTTGGCAGCCTGGCTCCTGAAGTTTGCAATAGATCCATTTGAAGTTTGAAATGAAATTTATTGTTTTCAGCCATAGCAACATTAAAATACACATATACTAGTCAAAAACGTAATGTCTGTTTACCTGACCTCCAGGTAAATATCAAATGTTCTCTGCTATTTACTTGCCCACTGGCTAATAGTAGGAATTATGTACTATTTGGCTGGTGCCTTTAAAATTGCTGAACAAATAATCGAGATCCTGCACTGTTTGGCCGGTGGCTGTGCAAATAGCAGAAAAAAGTAATTATTCACAGAGCCACTGGCTAATTCTTAGAGATTCAACACAGTATGGCTGGTACCATGCCAATGCAAAAAACGTCACTATTTACCTGGCCTCTCGGTAAATAGTAAAGATTCTGCACTGTTTGGCCACTAGGCCTGCAAATAGCAGCAAAAACTTCGCTGTTTTCCTGCCCACTGGCTAAATAGTAGCAATTCTGTACTTTTTTGTTAGCAGTCGTGCAAAAAGCAGACCATCTTCACTATTTATTTGGCCATTGGCTAAATATTAAGGGATTGTGTACTCTTTGTCTAGTAGTCAAATAATCAAAAAAACGTCATTCATTACCCAGCTGTTGGCAAAACAACAGACATTTACATTTAGGCGAGCAGCCATACAAATAGCTAATAACCTTTATTAGTTGTGTGACTGCTGCTTAAATAACATACATTTTATAATTTTTGTCCAGTAGCATGGCAAGTAGCAAGAAATCTGAATATTTAGCAACTGCCTAAATAGCAGAATTTGTTTTTTAAATAAATGTTCCTGAACGTAGTGCAAAAGTCACTTAAAGCAGAAGAATATGAAACTCTTAAACACACCTAAAACATTAAAGGACACCACACTTGACCACATTAAGAGATAGGAGTGGAAAACTGATAGGTTACCACTTCTGGTATGCAGATATGAAGTCTATTCCCCCACAAGATACTGCTTCCTTGGGAAACCCCAGTCTGCTGAAGACACCAAGGAGAGTTCTTGTCACTAAGGACACTGTCACTGTCCTGAGGAATATTGCAGATTGGGATTCCTGTGGCATGGTCCACCACCAGTAGGATGAACTTATTGTCAGAAGAAATTGTAGGGTCTAAAGAACAAAAATATCAACCCTCACCCTCTCAAAACATGCCCCAACCACAAGTAGCGGAATTAAAGGACCCTTTGTCTTCCCCCCTGTCTTGCCATTGTCTTGACCGGTGGGACAGGACTCCTTCACCTTCTCTGACATCTGAGGCCAGTAAAAATGGATGGTTGACCAACCTTTCCCAAGTCTCTGTCTGCCCAAGATGCCCAGCCAAGGGAATGTCATGTTGGGAGACCACCAATTTTCTAGCTGCTTCATGTTTGGGATCCCTTACTTTACTATACAAAACACCATTTTCTCAAAAGACCCTGTTGGGTCCACTGACACCCCCTTTCTTTTGGTCTTCAGCCAGATGCTGAAGGCCCTCAAGAGTAGGACAGGTCCTCTGTCCTTGGTAGAACTCTTTTCTGGGTTATCCTCCTGCCACTTGCAGCTCTGCAAGCTTTAGCAGATCTCTCAGGGGTTAGTTTACCCTTCAGACTCAAGGTCCTTCCCCTGATGGTCAGACTCCTTCTGGGCCATGGTACTCTCTAAAGTTAGTTTCTCAGACTTCCTGCCCTTCTTGTTTGGAGGGGCCTGGATCATTATTCCAGGTTCCCTTGACTCCTTTGGCATGCTGGTTGTGTCCTCCTTTCCACATTTGACCAAGCAGATGTTTCCAGATAATTTCCTAGTAGGTACTTCACTGGGTTTGGTTGGCGGGGGGACATAGCTACCTTCTTCAAGCCAGTAATTCCTCCCTACTCAAGTTTCACCATTGCCATAGGATGAAACGTTACCTCATTTTCAGCATTCACTACTCTGTATAGGAGATCTGTGATTAACTGGTCTTGAGAAACCAGCTTGTCCACCACAGTGGTCATGCTGGAACCTGTATCCTTCAGAGCCACTATCTTAGTGCCATTGATTCTTTGCCATTGTCTATTCCTCACCATTAGAGGAAGTAAGGCAGCTAGGGTGACAATATCCATCCTTCGCATGGACATTAAGGTGACTTCAGCGTAAGCTTTGGCTTCAACTGGGTATACTTCCATGTTATCTTATAATGATTTGTATAGCACACTAATCACCTGAGAGGGTACCTAGGCACTTGGGCGGGTATGGATGTTTGTGGTCCCTAAGGTACTTATACGAAGAGCCAGGTCTTCCTATTCTTGCAAAACTGAAGAAGTGAGGAGGAGGCTCTGATGTGTTGATGGAGGTTGTTCCATGTTTTGGGTGCAATGTAGGAGAATGAGTGATCTTCAGTTTTGCTTTTACTGATGCGGTGAAAGTGTGAGAGTGAGGCAGACCATAAGTGTCTGGGGGGTTGGTGAAAGGGTATGCGGCTGTTCAGGTATTCTGGTCCTGTTTTGTATAGGGCTTTGTATGTGTGCATGAGAAGTTTGAATTGGCTGTGTTTGTGAATGGGAAGCCAGTGAAGCTTCCTGTGATGTGGTGTGTTGTGGGTGCATTGTGGAAGGTCCAGTATGAGTTGTGCAGCGGTGTTCTGAAAAGCCTAGAGTTTGTGTAGGAGATGTTTGGAGATTCTGACATGGAGAATGTTGCCTGCTAGTGATGAGTGCTTGTGTGACTGTCCTTCTGGTGTTCTGGGGCAGCCTTTTGAAGATTCCAAATCCATTTAATCCATTCCATCCAAATTTCTACACTTGCACCCACGGGGGGCTTCTTGGAACAATTAGGATCTTCTCTGTTTTGCCCAGACTTCTGACCGTCATAGTACATCCAAGTATTTTAAGGGTCAACATTCTTTCCCTGTTACACCCCCCCACCCCCTTGTACTTGGAAGGGTCTCAGGACTTCCCTACTTAAGCAAACTTTTGTGGCCCCTTACAGAACTCCTTCTTTTTGGCTTTAGAGGTCCCCTCTTTCCCCTGTTGGGCAGCCTAAACCCCTTTCTTAGGATCCCCCCATTTGTGACTTCTTGGGCACTCTAGTGTGTACTCACACATCAGCTGTCCTATTCAGTTCTCTGGGGTTAGACAGCTTGGAGTAAACTAAATCCTAGTTTAACTTCTCTGAGGGACAATGTACCCACCAGTGCGTCTGTCGGCTATTGGCTGATGCTATAGATGGTTTAAAAGGACCATCTGCAGTTTCCTGAAAAGCCCAAAGCTGTGTTTTTTTTGGTAATGGAAATGAGCGTGCAGGGTGTGCCTGATGTCATTACTTGATAAGTGAAGTATTACGAGTCAATCAGCTCATTTTACTTTCACTGCATCAGTATCCTGGGTAATATCACAGCCCACAAGGACTGATTAAGGTGGGGAGGTATTGTTGTAAAGGAAAGAATATCTCCACCTAGTGGGGGTTGCTACAGGAGAGTGATCCCATGGATTTTGGGTGAGGGCCTCTTAGGCAGGGGCCTGTGATCTTACACCCACACCAAAATATTTACGGGCTCATTACAAATTTGGTCGTCCCACTGCAGGACTGCCAAACTCGTGGGGAGGACAGTGGAGTCCCCCTGCCCAGTCTGACCGGCGGGAACATTGCAGCAGAGCGTTCCTGCTAGTGAGACTCTCAGAAACAGTGCTTCAAAATAGCACTCGGCTCCCTTAAAGGAGCTGAGTGCTATCTCGCTGCACAGAGTGGGCCGACCAGCATCCTCGTAATGTGCACTGTATGCAAAGCAGACAGTGCGCATTCCGAGGGTTCTGTACAGGGAGGCTCCTGTACTGCCCATGCCTTGAGCATGGGCAGTGAGTGCCATGGACCCTGGGGCCACCAGCACACCCTCACCACCAGCCTTTCCATGTCAGTGAAACCACCATGGAAAGGCTGGCGGTGAAGGGTGTTGTAATCAGACAGGCAGTGCTGAGTTCAGCGTTGCACTGGCTGAGTACAACTCTGACCACCATCATGCCATCGGGAACCATGTGCCCAACAGGGTGGCGGTCCCCTGTTGGGTCTGCCCGCTAGGGTTGTAATTGGGGGGTGGTCCGACCACCCAGAGTGCAGTGGCCCAACTGTCAACGCGAGTGTGGCGGTCCTCGGACTGCCACACTCGTAATGAGGCCCATTAGTCTTTCTGCGATGCTGATGAGGATAATTAGCCCTAATCTTACCACAATGGGTGGAGCAGAAAGTCCACTAGAGGCCTGGGATAAAATAATAATTAGCAAAAGGAAGAGTGGGGACCCTGGCCTTGTCCTCAACAAAAAAAGGGTGCAATGCTCTGTCTGCCCCCGGGGTGGGGATCAGATTGGAGGTTGCCTCACTCTGCCTCCACCGGGGTGTGGCAGAAAGCCCATTAGACACCAAGGAATCTATTAAAAACATAGGGGTGGAGGCTTCCCACCATGGGCATTGACATTTCCCACCCCAAAAAGGATGCAACAGTTTTTTTGCCCCCATAGGAGGTAGCTTGGATGTTTGGCCAATTCTGCTCCCCGTGTAGGCAGAAAGCCTTCTAGACACCAGGGTTATATATATCTATATCTATAGCTCTATACCTATATCTATATTTCTATATATCTATATAACTAAATATGTATCTCTCTCTCTCCCTACATATCTATCTATCTATCTCTCTCTCTCTCTCTCTCTCTATATATATATATATATATATATATATATATATATATATATATATATATATTCACTTATAAAACCAAATTTTACAAGGGCATTATAGTTAGGTAATAAATTTACTCACACAAAACCATATAAATTCAGCAGTTATAGTTAGAGTTATTTCAATTAACTGTAACTGGGGGCCTAAGGGAACTATAACTTGCTTTCCCGCAATGAACAGTTTTTTCTTCAATGATTTAACTTCTAATGTTTCATTAATATTTTTATTGACCTTATAAAAGTTGTCATGAGTGCTGTAAGTACTGGGGTAAATAGCAGTGTATGGGGAGGGCTCGAGTTATGCCCTGAGTGATAAATGATGTACTTTGAATGATGTATTTTAGGACAAATTGAAAAGAAAACATTTTTGTCAAGTAAAAAGAGTATGATTACATTTCAGTATACATCTTAAATATTTGCACTGAAAAGTAATTGAAACATGAATATGATTGCTGACACATGTGGACTGGAACCCTGAAACTTGAGGAGGAGAGCCTGGGACCTTAACCTTTAGACCACAGGAAAGATGTTGCTGCTTTAATGGCAAAAATAAATGAATGTTTAATCACTAGAAATGTTGAACAGTCAAAACACTAACAGACACACCGCATGATATGGCAGGACTTGAACCTTCAACCTACTGAGTAAATATCCACACACCTTACTAGTAGGCCACAAGAAACTCTCATTGGCTGTGCCTCAAAACATATCTATAACATTTGCAACTAAACATCTTGTGTACCACTTTGAAGTCATTCTATGGAGAGACTATTGTTATTGCAATGGTCTCTCCATAGAATAACTTCAATGTGGCATACAAGCAAGATGCTTGCTGCCAACTGAGGATGGTGGGAGAACCTGAAGGCCCCCACAGTCCTAGCCGGCTCCCCATATCCTGTGGGAGCCGGCACTGCTCCGCAAGCAGGAAGCGGCTTTAAATAGCAGCTCCCTGCTTCCGGGAGCAATGTTTTAATCTGTTTCCCTGCATGCATATTTGCGTTTGAGGAAACAGACAAAAACTCTGCTTTCTGCAAGCAGGAGCTGTCTGACAGCTCCCGTTTGCAGAATGCAGAGTTATGTTTGCTTTTGCTTGGTGGGAGCTCTACATCACCGGTGGTGGTTCTGTAGCTCTCCAGAGCTCTGCCCTAGCTTCCTTGCAACTGGGAAGTCTCTGGTCCCACGCTGGAGCTGCTTGGCTGGAACCCCTGTGCACTGCATCTGTTTGCCATTGCCAAGGCTTGTTGGCTCTTCAGTCTAAAGTGTTCCTAGCTGCAAGAAGCCACTGCCTCCAGCATTCTCCAGCTACAAGGAAGACATCCTCTCTGCAGCTACTGTGACTTGGGCATCCCTCTTTTGCTGTGCTGTTGAGGCCTCCCTGTAACTCCCTGTGCCTGCTGCCAGAGTGTCCTTCTGGGGGCTCAATCAATTCCTGCTGGCTCTCTTGCATTCTGAGGGCTGGCCCTGGCCTACCTGCCAAGGTTGGTTCACCTGGACCTTGCCGGTCCCCATAAATCCTGCAAACTCCTTTGCCATGCTTTCCTGCATTTGCTAAGGCTTGTTGTTGGTCCCGCTGACCACTGACCCCTCTGTAAGTTGATGACTGGTGTGGGACAGCTCATGGATAACTCCTGGGATCTTCCGGCATCACCTGGACTCCATAACTGCACTTCTTCATCCATAGTCGACCAGGAAAGCATCTTCGAGAAGGGTGGTCATTGCCCTCCTTCACCCCCTCAGCAACTCCAGGTGGTCTGGACTCTGTCCCCTGTTTCCTTAGGTCTACTTCTTCAGGAATTCAAATCTGGGTTCTACCGACCTGGCCCATGGGTCACAATAGCAGCTGGGCAACTGAGGTCGCTGTTGACTTCAACTGGAGGTTCTGATATGACTTTCCCCATGCACCTGGGCTCCCTGGTGTAGGTGCTCCACTGTTCTGGGTATCCACTTGTGGGTGTACTATCCATCCTCCCTTATCCCAACGAGTTTCCTCTGCGTCCTCTGGGAAGGGTCTTAAACCGTGTAAACTCCGACCACGACTTTCCCATGTTATCCTATGGACACTGATGATGACAACTCAGCACATGGGTGACTGGGGAATCCTATCTACTTACCTATGGATTTTAGTACTTCCCCAGTCCTAAGGGTCTGTGGGTGGCTGTGTGGGTTAGGAGTGATTTTCGCATGCCTTTTTTTTAGTCTATGGTTTGAAACCCCC
The DNA here is from genome assembly GCF_031143425.1 of Pleurodeles waltl. Lineage (NCBI taxonomy): Eukaryota > Metazoa > Chordata > Amphibia > Caudata > Salamandridae > Pleurodeles > Pleurodeles waltl. Next base: position 858,787,048 of record NC_090436.1, on the reverse strand, counting down.
AGGGGCCCATGTTATTTTATACCTTTACTTACCTGTTGCTTAGTATACTTTTGTATGTTCATATCTCTGGTTAGGAGATATACCAAAGTTAGTTCTAGAGTGTGTGTTACAATAAATGTAACATATTTTTCTAACACTGGTGTGTTTTTTTTCCTGAGTGTACATCACTGGTCGACCTGTGGGGTATTTGCAACCACTTTACACCCTCCTGGATAAGCCTTAGCTGCCCTCCACAGCTACCCTTTTGGTAGCTCTGGTTATCTAGAACTTCCTACACTATCAGTGAGGGTTGCATGGACTCATTACAGGGTGCCTTACCTATAGGTTTACCCCATATACAGAGCCAGCCTCCTACAGCTCTTAATCAAGAAATATTTTTTCTATGTGTTCCATATGGCTCATATTCAAAGACCCCCTTTACCCCTGCCTGAACGCCAGGAGACTGCAGCCCATCTCCCTGCAAGGTGAATTTCACATGGATACGATTCTGTTTTGGCTTCAATAACTGCACTATTTGACTTGTAATGGACTCTGACTATGAGACATATGGAACACATGGGATAAATAGTCTCTGTTTCTTGATTAAGAGCCTTGAGAAATCCCCAGGGGACAAAAAACATGTCAGCTGCCTTTTATATCTGTAATTTTGTGAAACAACTCGAACTGAAGGTTTTAATGGATAAACTAATTGACAAAAAAAAAAAAAACTTGGAAAAACTTAGAAAGGACCTTATATTGTTTTAGTCTTATAGGGAGGCTCACTTATTCACTGTTTACCACTTACTGATCCTGACTCTATGGTTCTGGTGAATTCCTGATGGACTTTTGATTTGTTACTTCATCTTTATGAAGTCTTTATCCAGCAAGGATGGTTTTTCACATCTTTGGCTTTTTCCTTCTGAGCAAGAGGCAGGTTCCAGAAGACACTCTCCCACCACATATTCTAGTGTGGTGACATTGTGGTTTCTGAAAATAGTTGCCCTTACTTTGGACAGCTGAAGACCCGGACCCAGACTTGTAGGTAAGGTCCAGTCCTGAACATGGTTTCCCCTTCACCCATCTGTGATCCTTGCCCCTCTGTAGTCCCTCTTATTGCCTCCCCCTGCAGCCCTTCAGTATGCCTGGTGCCCCTACAGCAGCATTTCTATATGCCCCCTGATTTTTCCCTGCAACACCCCTGTGTGCCATCTGCCCCACCTCTGCCACTCCTTTCTGTGCTCTTGCTCCTCCACAGCCCTTGTGTGCTTCTGCCTCCACTGCTCCTTCTCTGTACACCCGGCCTCTTGCATCCACTCTGTTTTCACACTCTGCAGCACCTCTGCCACCTTCAGCCATTATACAGTGACATATGGTATGTCCTCCGCACAAGGTGTCGCCTTTGGCCAAACCCTGCCCCCATTCTTCCTACACCAGCTGTGCACATGATGGCTGTACAGCAGTTTCACTTTTTACAGTAACCCCCAAGGCCACATACCTGATTGTGCACGTTCATTAGCTATGCAAGTTCGAGACTGACCATTAGTGTGACCTTTGCTTCATTCATCCCAAACCTTGGTCTTTGTCGATTTCGTATGTGATCTCTTGGGTGATATTTTCAATACTATTATCTGAGATATCTTCGGTGATGTCATTCATGTCATTTTATGTGTAATCAGTAGTGTCTTGAGCAACATACGGAAGGCATGAATTATACTTTGTGCAGTTTGCCGTATCTGGGGTAGTTACCTTGTAACTATACAATCACATCAAATACATTCTGCTCAGAGAATTGAGTTTAGTTTTTTAAAACAAAGAAATATTAATTAAATTGGAGCATATGTAACGCTAATCTATCTTTAACAGCATTTTCTCTTCTAAAGTGCTCTGGGATCCTGCACATTGATAGATCTATTCAGTGTTTATCAATCATCCATTCTGTTGTCTATTAGTTTTTGGAGAACTAGAAGCGCATATTTTGTTTTCTGAGAAGCAACACTGCAACCGCACCTTAATTATTGGGGAAGGAACAGAAACAGCCGAGCTGGGAGCAATGTGTTGATCTGCATGTCAACAGAAGACACACTCTGAAGAAAGTGGCATTTGAATGGAAACACCAAATTGCATGTATTCATATGTTTATCTAGCACAGGTACCTGCTTTAACAACACTTGACTCACTGGTCAGTAAAGTATTTGTATGATGTGTTTCAGAGCATTTGATGACTTCGAATCTTAAGGAGTGTCCCCTAACTTTATTGATTGGTGGGAATCATTTTAGATGTGAATGAGCTTTGTAGGAAAATAACTCTGGTATACAGCATACTAGGTGTCCTCGTATTCCTTTTTTGTTGCTTCTATGTTGCAAAATACCTTGTCACTGCAGTACATTTCTGGAAAGGGTAAACGTGTTGTAAATCCTCCACATTTCATTCCAATAACCACTCTAATTGGGGTTTGAATGTTTGAAAGTCACATACCATTGTCCATTTTGCGTTTTGCATACTCAGTGAGAAAATGTACTGTTTTGACTGATTATCTGTGGTTTGTTTTTACAAACAGACTAATGAAAATCACAACCTCAAAGACGAGCACGCCACTTTGAGCCAAAAAGTAAGTTTTGTATCTATACTTTTACTCATTCGAATGTTTTTGTTTACTGCAACACACATCTATTTCATTCAGGGGATCTCCATTGATAATCAATCATAAGCATTGAGTAGTCCTTCCCAATTGCTAGGATCCTATAGCACTTTGTTAAAATATATCTTCTGAAGATTCGTTTTTCACGTTACTTCAGGAAGGTCAAGACTAGCACATAATTTGTTGAAAATATTTTGCAACCTCTAAAACAGGTTATATTGGCCAATTATTAAAAAAAGTTCAAAATAGTATTAAAAACTAGGAGAAATATCCCAGAGCTGTGTAAATTTTTCTCATAAATCTCCTTCACAAACCTTTTTTAAAGGAAATAGAGAAAGAATTGGAAATTGTAGATACGTAGGCTGCAGTTTTGTAAACATGAAAACTGATTCTGCTCCTTTGAGGACTCACAGCCCTTTATTATCCTATCTTGTCCAGCAGGTGGCTGCTACCTCATTTCTTTTTTCCGGTTCTTGGTGACAGGATCTTGGCGCACTGAGCTCAACATTTTTTGGGATGTTTTTCAGTAAACACCTTCTTCAAATTATTTGAGAACAGCTTTACTTGATGCTTTTTGATGACTATAGTATTCGTTTTTTCACTTTTTGACAAAAAATATATATTTTTCAGGCAAATAAAATGGCATCTTTGTTTGACAGATGTCCCGTCTTTGGGAGAAAGAAATAAAAATCAAATCCTTATGATCTCTGTATATACTGCCTTCCTGGTGGTCATATTCCTGACAGTTGTCTACACAGCCAGACTTTTTCCAGGCATACCTTGAAAGGCAGGGAGAAGATTCATCTTCATGTGACACAAGAGCGATGAAGAACAGAAGCGGGAGGTATGTGAAAGTGGGATTTTATATGAGTGAGGAGAGGGTCACTCCTCTACAAGGGCTCTACCGCCACTTTCCAAAGACTCCATGAGAGGAAAAGTCAAAAAGGAGACGTCCAGGAAAATGACGACATTCCTGTTTGACGTCGAAGACTTTGACATCAAGGAGAGATAGAGTGGCAACATGGTCGCTGTCTAGAGCTGGGTCAGCATCGAAGATGACGTGACTTTCAGTGTTGAGACAAAAGGTCAAAAGCAAAAGGATTCCATGACATCAAGGCATAGAAGGCACTCGATGCCTAGAAGCCATTCGAAGTTGAGACATACCAAAACTGATGATTAGGTCAGTAAAATGAGGGTGAGACAGTTACCATCAACTTCTGACTCAGACTATTCACAGGCATTTTCTCTGTCATCACAAGTAGTCATTTCAGGTTCTCCAGTGAGGCTACCATGAAGATCTAAGACTCCTCAACTAAGATTTAGATCTTGTCACAGATCACAGTCAAGGGTAACATCAAGACATCTACATCACTGTTCCAGATCCAGGTCAAGACTCAGGACACATTATGTTACTCAATAATGAACAGACAAGTCAGCGCCGTCACCTCCTCCTGCTACAACACCCTCCGCACCCTCCGCAGGATCTACAAGTGGATCCCGACCGACACCAGGAAGACAGTGACCCACGCCCTCGTCAGCAGCAGACTGGACTACGGCAACGCACTCTATGCAGGAATCCCAGCGAAACACCTACAGCGACTCCAACGCATCCAAAACGCCTCAGCCCGACTCATCACCAACGCACCCCGCCACAGCCACATCACCCCTCACCTCAAAGGACTCCATTGGCTCCCCGTCAGCAAAAGGGTCACCTTCAAGCTCCTCACCCACGCACACAAAGCACTCCACAATGCCGGCCCCTCCTACCTCAACGACAGACTCAACTTCTACACCCCGACCCGCCATCTACGATCCGCGAGCCTCGCCCTCGCCACCGACCCCCGCATCCAACGAGCCTCCTCCGGCGGCAGATCCTTCACCTACCTCGCCGCCAAGACCTGGAACACGCTCCCTACCTACCTCCGACAGACTCAAGACCTGCTCGCCTTCAGAAGACTCCTCAAGACCTGGCTCTTCGAGCAGTAGCAGTCCCCCCCTCCCCCCAGCGCCTTGGAGCCCTAACGGGTAAGTAGCACGCTCTATAAATTTCTGTGATTGATTCATTCATTGAACAACGTCTTCGGACACGAGGAGGTTTTCATCCACTTTGATTGATTCTCTTCATGCAATACTTTTCAAGAAGTTCTTGTACGGGGAGCTTCGAAATTCAACATTTCATTACCATCCCCCTCAGTGACATTGTTAATGATTTTTTCAACCATTCACCAAAGTTCTTCATCGAGGCCACTCCTGGCTCTAGTTTCAGGCTCATTAGAATCAGATATGGAGTGAAAGTGGATCCATCTAGACTCGGAAAAATGCAGACCTCCTGAGTAGGATCTGTTGTTTCTATACTCAGGTCATCATCCTGATTTTGTCATGGTCTTGGCTGCAAGGAAAGTCCATTCGACTAACCCTATGTCTACGGTCTCACCACACAAAGGAAGTAAAAAACTAGACTCTGTATGGCACAAACTATGTGGTACAGTAGCCATTTGCATGAAAACTGCGAGCCCAATTGCCTTCCCAGGCAGATATAATAGGTCTTTATGGGACTCCCTACAACAATTTGTGGATGATCTGCCAAGAAAGAGAGGATTTTATAGAGAATATGAACGGAGACATGATGGTCTCTAACCAGGTATTCAGTGCTTTTGCAGATTCATCTTTGTTGGCAGCACATGCTTATTGCAATGGATTAGCACTCAGGCAACATTCTGTTCTTCAACAGTTCTCAAAATAGAATTATCACTCTATCTTTCTTTGGTACAACTCTATTTGGGAGCAATCTATATGACAACAAAGCTCATATGAAAACTGAAATGGATACCCTGAAAGCAGTTGGTCTGAAAAAAACTAAAAGAATAGAGAAAACACCCTTACATGTCTTATGAAAGACGTTATTATCCTAAGAGGGTTCAACCCCCTCAGTAACGTCAAGGACACCATCACCAACCACAACAAAGACCTTTTCAACAACACCATAAACATCAACCAAAAGGAGGAGATGGTCACCTAATGGCTCAAGCTGGAAAACCTCTGGCAGGTCCTAAGCAATGAGCCTCTGCTTCCCCTTTTTCCTTTATCTACTCTGGTAGGGGAGAAGCGTTACTTAATATCTAACAGGGTGGATTTTCATCACAAAAGATGCTTGGTAACTGAATATTGTACAGAATGGCTAATGTCTCAGATTCTTCAGTCCTCCACCAGACATTCCACCAAAATAATCCAATCAACATCTGGATGTGCTGCAATCAGAAGTGAACATTCTGCTGGAAAAGCTTGCAGTGGAGCCTATACTTCTTCCCCAAGGAGGAAAGTGAATTTATTCCCATTACTTTTTCGTGAAATAGAAATGTCCAAGAAACAAAATAGATCTATACTAGATCTGAAAGTCACAAACAAATGGATGTGGAGGGGAAATTCCAGGATTCTAGCATTACATCAAATTTATCCCCAAATCCATCAAAGGGTCTGGCTCTGTTCCATAGATATTCAAGATGAGTATTTGTATGTTCTGATAGCTAGAAAGCACCGCAAATTCCTAAGACTCCCAGTACAAAGTACTCCATTTTGGCCTCAAATCAGCCCCTAGAATTTTATCAAAGTGCATGACAGTGGTCGCAGTACATCTCAAGAAACTCAAATTATCAGTCTATCCCTACCTAGATGAGTGGCTTATCAAGGCGTCAACGCACCAGCAAGCTTTACAACCTTATCAAGTAGCTGTCTCTATGCTCAATCGATTAGAACCACACATCAATCACAAAAAAATCAATCTTGTCTCCAGTACAGGTGCAACCTAGGGGCAACCTTTGATACCATAAAAACAAAAGTGTATTCTTCAGAGTAGAGACTGCTATCCAGACCTCTGAAATGTCATTCTCCAATGGAAGGTCCCATTTTACAGTGAGACAAGTGTCATCTCTTCAGGGCTAAATGGCAGCCTGCATCATTGTAACATCAAATGCCTGCCTACCCATGAGACCACTACAAGATTGTCTAGAAGACCAGTGGAGTCAATGCTCAAGCAATTGGGAACACAAAGTCACTCTTCAACTCAAAGCAAAGAAGCTCACAAATGGTGCAGTCAATTGAAACAAAAGCTCATCCAAGGAGTGCCTTTTCATCAGGAGGTTCTATCATAAACAATAGTGATGATGCTTCCCTGCCAGGTTGGCTGTATACATGGATCACCTTCAAAAACTGGGGACTCGGCCCACAAAGGAAATATCTTGCCATATCAACCTGCTGGAACTAAGATCAGTTAACTTGGCCCCTGTAATCTTTTCAGCTGTCCTTTAAAACAGACGTCCTCGTTGTTCAGACAGACAGCACAACACCGATGCACTATCTGAACAAACAAAGAGGGGCGAGGTCCACAACCTTATCACTGGAAGACAAACCAATATGGAATTTGTTGATGGCCAGGAGGCTGAGGATCACTGCAACCTATCTATAAGGCATTCAGAATACACAAGCAGACTCCCTCAGCAGGTTTATTTAGGAAACCTATGAGTCAGTACATACAGTTTGTCGGCCAAATGGTTTATTTCAACATTTTCTCTTTGAGTTTGGCAGCATTGCTCCTGAACTCATACAATATAGACATTTAGATTTGCTACAAGATTGCATGGAAATTCTGAAAGAAGCTAAACGTCTATCCACACAAGCTTCTTATTTTTTCGAATGAAAGAGATTTTGTTCCTGGTTTGTGACAAGAACAACGATCCAACTGTATGCCATGAAGAAGATTTCATTCCATGCTTACTTCATTTGACCAAACCGTCTTTACAATTTTCTTTTATGAAAGACCATTTGACATCTATTACTGCCTACAGAAAATGTCCTTCACAAATCTCTTTTTTGAATGTTCCAGTTATTAGAGGGTATCAAAAAGATTTTTCTCCCAATATACAATTCTTCTCCTCCTTGGGAGTTGAATGTCGTGCTTTCACGGCTCATGGCATCTTATGAACTTATCCATAAATCCTCATTACAACATTTATCTTGGAAAGCTGCTTTTCTGTATGCTATCACATCAGTTCAAGAGATTCAAGCTTTATGTTCCCATGAACCATACACAATATTCATAGCAACATGGTAAGTATGAGAACTTCTCAGAAATTCTTGCCCAAAGTATGTTCAGATTTCCACATTAATCAAACTATTTCTCTACCGACCTTCTTTCAGACTCTGTTAACTCCAGCGGAAAGATCCTTCCCCACTTAAGACGTGAGAGGAGTCTTAAAATTTTATTTGGATAAAAATACAGATATTTGTAAGTCCAAACAATTGTTTGCATATTATGGCCCTTTAGGTACGTCTGAATAATCTACATCCAGGTAGATAGTTTCTTACATTAGGTTGTGCTACCAAAAAAAACACAAAATCCTGACTGGTAATTCAAACCCTCATTATACCAAAGGTAAAGCAGCAAAAGAAGCTTTGATGAGGAACAATCCAATGACAGAAGTCTGTAAAGCAGTGACATGGAGGTCAGCTCACACCTTTATGAGGCACTATTGCCTGGACAAAGACGCTATTACAAGTAGACCAGGTTTCCTTAAGGAATCTCTTTACTTAGCTGCTTCTAAGGATCATCTTTTTTTCTTCCACCACCTTTTTCAGGAATCGCTCGCTACTCTATTCAGTGCTTATGATTATAAATGGGGATCCCCTGAAAAAGAAGGGATGGCTTCTGATCTGTAATCTTAGTTCTATCTCAGGAGAATCACCATTGAAATTATAAGTAACCCACCCTCCTCCTCTGTGGGAGAGATGAAGATAAATAATAGACATTCTACGTTTCTTTATATTTTCTCTCTTTTGCTCTGTAAAAAGTATTTTTCCCTAGTGTTTACTAATATTTTGCCCTTTTTTTAAATGTAACTTAATTGGCCAATATAGTCTGCTTTATAAGCTGGAAAAGATTTGAACAAATTATGTGCTAGTCCTGGCCATCCTGAAGTACATTGAATGTCTACACTTAAGAAAATATATTTTAAAGATGTGCTTCCGGATCTCCACACATGGGCAGGACTATTCAGTGCTTATGATTTCAATGTAGATTCCCCTGAGATTACAGGTAAGAACCCTTCCTTACAGGTGGTTTGTTCCAAGAGTACCCCACCCCAACTTCCTTAAGGCTTTGAATCATTGAAAAGCGGGATATGGTTCCATTTGAAGCACACGCAATTTCTACACACAGCCTTTCTTATTTTACCAGCCATTTGCAGTACAGATTGCACACAAATCCCTCACCCCAACTTTATTCTTTCTGCATGTGTCTGCTCTAAATCTGTCAAATGTAAAGTCTACTAAGGATATACCATTTCTAACCCTTTTTTCACCTGTATGAACAACAGATATAGTGCTGCCCATCTATTATCCCAAGTATGGGTCTGACTCTCTTACTTTCCCAATGCTAAGTTGACCTGAAGTCTTGTACTCCTATGTGACCCACGAAAAAGAAGGCATTCAAAATAATATGTGTGAGAAATTGGGTTATTGCTTGACTGGGGTGTGAGTCCTGTTCAAACAACAGCCACAATCCCTTGCAGGGTGAACCACAAAAATGCACTAATTTAACCTGTGCTTAACTCTGGGTAGCTTGGCACAAAAAGCAGTCAGGCTTAACTAAGAGTCAATGTGCAAAGTAATTATGTAGCAAACTAACAGTAATAAAGTGACAACATAACAAAATAAAAATACCAAACCAATTTAGAATACATAGATTATACTTTAATAAATTATTTGATAGCAAAACAACAAAAATCTGATCAGTAGAACTGGAGTTATGAATTTTCAAACTTTAAGGTTCAAAATAATGCCTAAAAGATGAAAAAGCCAACCATGGACATCTGGTCACCCTTACTAGCACAACCAAAAATAAAATAAAATCAGGATTTATAGAGCACAACTACGCACCCGTAAGGGTCTCAAGGCACTGAGGGGGGTTGTCCTTTGTACTTCAGTTGAAGAGCCAGATTTTAAGGTCCTTCCTGAAATGAGGTAATGATGGTGACTGTCTGAGGTGTTACAGCTCTTTGCCCCGATGTAGGCAAAGGATCTTCCTTCAGCTGAGGTCTTCCGTATGCAGGGTGCAGTGGCTAGTGACTGCTGAGTGGAGCAGAGAGGTCTGGTGGGGGAGTTGAAGGTGATGCGGTGGTTGAGGTAGGTGGGTCCTAGGTCATGGAGGGCCTTGTATGCGTGGTTGAGGAGTTTGAAGTTGATTCCTTTCTCAACAGGAAGCCAGTGAAGTTCTCTTAGGTGATTGGTGATGAGTTTCTGGTGGGGAACATACAGGAGGAGTCTGGCGGAGCCATTTTGGATGTGCTGAAGTTTCTTCATGTTCTTCTAGGTGGTGCCGGCATCGAGGGCATTGCCATAGTCGAGTCTGCTGGTAACCAGGGAATGGGTTACGGTTCTGCGTCAGTTGCGACCGAGTTGACTTGGAAGGTCATGATGAGCGATGAATCCAGGATGAAACCAAGGTTGCCTGCTTGGTTTGAGGACGGATGGCCACCAGGAGTTATCCCAGGCTAATGTGGAGGGTCCCCGGATGAGGATCTCGGTTTTGTCAGAGTTGAGCTTGAGGCGGCAATGGCTTCCATCCCATTGTGGAAATTCTTTTGGCAGTTGTAGGGTTTTCGGTCAGTGAGAGGATCAGCTGGGTGTCATCGGCATAGGAGACGATGTTCAGCCCGTAGTTCCTGACAATGGATGCGAGCGGGCGGGCCATGTAGATGTTGAAGATTGTGGCGCTCAGGAAGGAGCCCTGTGGAACTCCGCAGCTGATCTCCATAGGTTCTGACAGGTAGGGCAGGAGTCTGACTCTCTGTGTTCTGCCAGACAGGAAGGAGCGTATCCATTGGAGGACCTTTCAGCGAATGCCAGCTGCTCGGAGTCTGGAGCAGAGGGTGTGGTGCAAAACTGTGTCACGGGTGACCAATAGGTCCAGTAGGATGAGGGCTTTTGTATGGCCGCGGTTGAGGAGCAAGCTGATGTCATCTGTGGTGGCGAGTAGGGCAGTCTCTGTGCTGTGGTTGTTCCTAAAACCTGATTGGGAGATGTCCAGGAAGTTGTCCTCAATGTGCTTATGGAGCTGTGTGTTGATGGACTTTTCAATGACCTTGGCTAGGAAAGGCAGCAGAGAGATGGGGCGGTAGTTCTTGAGGTCCAGGGGGTCTGACATGCGTTTCTTCAGGAGCGGGCAGATCTCGGTGTGCTTCCAGTCCTAGGGGAAGGTACCTGTATCTACAAACAGTTGAGCGTGTGGCGGAGCTCGGGTGCGATGGAGGTGTTGACTTTGTTGAAAATGTGGTGTGGACAGGGGTCCATAGGGGCTCTGGAGTGGATGCTGCTCATGATGAACTGGGTCTCGTCCACTGGTGAGGGTGGTCTAGCGGTGCAGGATCTGTGATGGTTTCGAGGGTCAGAGCTGGGGGGTTGTTGGAGGGCTCGAAGGGTCTTGGGTCCGAGCTGTCATATATGTCTTTGATTTTTTGGTGTAAGAAGTTGACTAGTCTGTCATAAACGTATTGAGATGGAGGGATGTTTGTTGTTTCTGATTGGGGTTTGGTGACTCTTTGACCATGGCAAAGAACTCTTTGGTGTTGTGGGGGTGATGCTTATATGGTCCTGGAGGTCTGCTTTCCTGGTGGAAACCAAGGGTCCAGGAGTATATGGAGACCTTTTGGGGGGTTCAGGCTTCACTCAGGCTGGATCCAGGCGTTGGTTTAAAATGGTGGTAGCTTGTTATGTCCCTGTGGCTCTGAGCAAGAGGCCAGCAAACAGTCCTTGGAGTCACTTCTGGAAGTCCTGGTTGCAGATGTAGATGCGAGACTCAACTTCAAGGCTGGCCACTGAGGGTTCAAGGCAGGCTGCAGGCAGCAAAGCATTCCTCTAGGTACATCAGCAGTCTGACAGAGTGCACAGCAGGTCACAGCAGCAGGCAATCCTTTGGGAATCCGTTCCACAGATCCAGTAGTGAATTGAAGTGTGGGTCTGAAATCCCTATTTTTATATCCTGGTGCCCTGCTTCAAGAAGGTGGGAGAAGTATCTAGAAAGGTTCTTTGAGGTTGTGGGCATTTCCTGCCTCCCCTTACCTGGCTGCCGTGACAATACAGTGCTGTCAGGCCTATTGTGAGGAGACAGGCTAGAGCCTATTCAGGTGCAAGTGGGTCTGCGCTCAGTTCTGCCCCCCCCCCCATGACGAAAGTTATTGCCCATTGCAGCACACCCAATCTCACTTTTTTGTGACTGTCTGGGAGGAATTCACAAAGTCTATCTGTCCCATTTATGTGACCCAAGACAGGCTACAGGCACAAATGCCTAAGGGCAGGAAAATGCCAACTTTCTAAAAGTGGTATTTTCAAAATTGTAATGAAAAATACAACTTTACCATTAAAGAGGATTTATCATTACAATTCCATAGGTACCAAACATGAGATGTCTACTCCCTCCCAATCAGGAAGTGCAACATGTTAAAGGTAATAAGGAATCCCCAATGTTATCCTTAGTTTTTCACTGCCAGGACATTGAAAACTAAAATGTACATGTCCATCCATTCAATTACACCACACTCTGCTCTATGGGTTCCCCAGGGCTTACCTTAAGGGTGACTTATATGTAATAAAAGCTGAGCTTAAGGCTAGGCAAGGGAGTTTAAATGGAAAGTTGCCCTGGCAGTGTGACCCTGCATTCAGGCTACAAAGAGAGGCCTAGTACTCATTTTAGAGAGCTACTTAGGTGGTAGCACAATATCTACAGCAGGCCCACTGGTACCATTTAATTTACAGGCCCTGGTATATGGTATACTAATCTAGAAGGGACTTACAAGTAAATTAAATATGCCAATTAGGTATAAGCCAATTTAACCATGTTTTAGGGAGAGAGTACAAGCACTTTAGCACTGGTTAGCAGGGGTAAAGTGCACATACTCCTAAGGCCAACAAAAACAAATTTAGCAAAAAGTGAGGGGTAAAAGGCAAAAGGTTTGGAGGTGACCCCGCAGAGAGGGCTATTGCCAACAATATGTCCTGATATCAACAACCATTCACGAAAATAAATGTGACTTACCTTAGTACCTCCATTTCACCCAACCATCTCACTGCACTATGTGGCCAGATGGTCCACATGCTTCTGAAAACTAACAGAAATAAGAGAAAGAAACTGTGCAGTGTTATGTTTAATTCAGACTTTCTTTACGAAGAGTATCCTTAATTTGCTAATAACTTTGGTGCCATTGCCCAAAACTTTCCAAAATCAATGTTCATCCACTTCAGCCCCTTCTAGGGAAGTTTCAGGGTGACCTGTCAAGCGGGGACCAAGAAAAGGGGGGGACCACAAAACACTTTCTCCCCATGCATTTTCTCAGAAGAATTTTAGACAGCACTGCAGCCAAAACAGCTGACGAGATAGTTAGATGTTTACTGAGAAATTGTGCTTTTTGTGATTTGATGTTAGCCTGTTAGGTCGTTTTTGAGAAATTAAGGCTCAAAATGAATAGATGTATTGACAGTTGGTATTTAGATATGCTCTGATTGACCACTTTAAAGAGCACTAGTCAATCTTGATTGGCTGGTCACAACCTGAACGATATTTTGTGACAGCTATTAGAGGACTCAAGGACAAAGGTACCTGTGCCCTGAAAATGATCTTTAAACTATAAAAGGGACAGGATGAGCATCCCTCACCCCAAACGGCATGGGGGACGGGTCCCAAAGGCTGGCCACAACATTAACAACCTGTATGGCAGCCATTACAGGACTATGGGACATGGTCCTGCTGTAGGGTTTTTGTAATTTGAATACTTATAGTAATAGATGTGATTGACATATAGTGAAATTAAGACATGTTGAGAAACTGTTTATTTTTGGATAATGTAATCCTTGATTGTAAAATCGTTGTTGCTGTCTGCAGCCAAATTTTTATCACACAGTCCTCTTTCTGTCCGTTTCTCACCGTGCACTCAGCAGACATATTTAACTTTTTAAAATAATGCTTGGAAAGACGATGGGGGTCATTCCAACCCTGGCGGTCGGTGTTAAAGCGGCGGTCAAACCGCCAACAGGCTGGCGGTAAAAAAAATGGAATTCTGACCCTGGCGGAAATCGGCAACAGAGACCGCCACTTTAACACTCCGTCCGCCACGGCGGGACAAACAAACAGCGCGGCGGTCACCGCCAACAGACAGGCGGGAGCCAATGTACCGCCCACCCTATCACAACCCACCAATCCGCCACCTTTTCCGGGGCGGTAGCCCCGCCGATAAAAACACGTCGGAAACAGACATTACGAACGGAAAACGCTCACCTCTACACACTCCACGAGGAATCTGGACAGCATGGAACCCGAACTACACATCCTACCAGCTATTGTCTTCCTGCTCCTCTACCAGGAGCACGAACGCCGGCGCAGAAGACAACGGTGAGTACTGCACCTACGACACATGGGAGGGGGGAGGCAAAAAATTACGGGGACACACATACGCGACACACCCACCCTCACCCTCACCCACAACTACATACACATTAATGCAGAGCAACAACTCAGAGTGACACCCCCAAACCCCTCGGAAGAATGCAAAGACAAAATAAAATGATCATGAAATTTGAAGTATATTGTACGGCTAAGTAAAAAAATATATCAAACATCTATAACTATATATACATATGTAAATTGTCATGTCCAAATTGGGTATCAGCCATTGTTCGTGGGCCAATGGGCCTAAACACATGGGCAAAGCCCACACAGGATACCCAACACTAATGGAGAGAACACTGCAGGGGCATCAGATAGCAAAACTACAGGCACCTCAGGGGGGAGGGAAGGGGGGGCACCTCAGCCAGATGAGTCCACGACGCCAGATCCACGAGGGGCCTCCATGGCCACTGTTCAATCCTGGGGAGTGCAAAGCCACAGTCTTACAAGTCTCTACAGTGGGTTGATTGCCCACTGTGCCATCCTGGGGAGTGCAAAGCCACAGTCTCACTAGTCTCTACAGTGGGTGGATTGCCCACTGTGCCATCCTGGGGAGTGCAAAGCCACAGTCTCACAAGTCTCTACAGTGGGTGGATTGCCCACTGTGCCATCCTGGGGAGTGCAAAGCCACAGTCTCACAAGTCTCTACAGTGGGTGGATTGCCCACTGTGCCATCCTGGGGAGTGCAAAGCCACAGTCTCATAAGTGGATTACAGACTCCACTGGTTCTGGAGGAGGCATGGTGCCTAGAGTGCTTCGTGCAGCCCTGCCCGACCCAGAGGCGGGCCTGCCCCTTCTGCCAATGGGCCAGCGGTGCTTGAGACGGCGGTGCCCAGCGGAGCGGTGCCGAGACGGCGGTGCCCAGCAGAGCGGTGCTTGAGTTGAAGGGCCCAGCGGAGCGGTGCTTGAGATGAAGGGCCAAGCGGAGCGGTGCTTGAGATGAAGGGCCCAGCGGAGCGGTGCTTGAGATGAAGGGCCCAGCGGTTGAGATGAAGGGCCCGGCGGAGCGGTGCTTGAGATGAAGGGCCCAGCAGAGCAGTGCTTGAGATGAAGGGCCCAGCGGAGCGGTGCTTGAGATGAAGGGCCCAGCGGAGCGGTGCAGAGACGGTGGTGCCCAGCGGAGCGGTGCAGAGACGGCGGTGCCCAGCGGAGCGGTGCTTGAGTTGAAGGGCCCAGCGGAGCGGTGCAGAGACGGCGGTGCCCAGTGGAGCGGTTCTTGAGTTGAAGGGCTCAGCGGAGCGGTGCAGAGACGGCGGTGCCCAGCGGAGCGGTGCTTGAGATGAAGGGCCCTGTTCAGCGGTTCTTGACTTGAAGGGCCCTGTTCAGCGGTTCTTGACTGGAAGGGCCCTGTTCAGCGGTTCTTGAGACGGCGGTGCCCTGTTCAGCGGTTCTTCAATGGAAGGGCCCTGTTCGGCGGTTCTTGACTGGAAGGGCCCTGTTCAGCGGTTCTTGAGACGGCGGTGCCCTGTTCAGCGGTTCTTCACTGGAAGGGCCCTGTTCAGCGGTTCTTGACTTGAAGGGCCCTGTTCAGCGGTTCTTGAGACGGCGGTGCCCTGTTCAGCGGTTCTTGACTGGAAGGGCCCTGTTCAGCGGTTCTTGACTTGAAGGGCCCTGTTCAGCGGTTCTTGACTTGAAGGGCCTTGTTCAGCAGTGCTTGACTTGAAGGGCCCTGTTCAGCGGTTCTTGACTGGAAGGGCCCTGTTCAGCGGTTCTTCACTGGAAGGGCCCTGTTCAGCGGTTCTTGACTTGAAGGGCCCTGTTCAGCGGTTCTTGAGGCGGCGGTGCCCTGTTCAGCGGTTCTTCACTGGAAGGGCCCTGTTCAGCGGTTCTTGACTGGAAGGGCCCTGTTCAGCTGTGCTTGACTTGAAGGGCCCTGTTCAGCGGTGCTTGACTTGAAGGGCCCTGTTCAGCGGTGCTTGACATGTGTGTCCAGGTCACCAGATCCGGCCATGACCTGGATTTCACTCGCCACCTGACATGTGGCTGCCGGGCCCTTCGTGCACATCTGTCTTCTCGCTTGCGGGGCCCTCCTGTGCTGCCGTCCTGGGCCCGTGGGTGTCCTCCTGCACACCTGGAATGGGGCTGGTGGGGCCCTCCTGGGCAGCTCGCCTGCTGCCGGACTTGTCGGGCGTGCTGCCCTTGCCACCCTTCCCTGCTCATCTGTGGCCCTTTCCTCCCTTTGGCGGTGTGCCAGGTGGCACCCCACTCCCTGACGGTGCCAGGGTAGGGCTTTTGGAGCCTGCTGTCTTTGGCCTCTCGCGCCGGGCACTGGCTTTCTTGGCTTTTTTTTTAGGGGGTGGGCTGGCCGTCTTTTTACTCCTAGCCGAAGTAGCTGGCCTTGAAGGTGGTGGACTCCAAAATCCTTGGACTATTGTCTTTGGAGGTCCAGGTTTTGTGGTGGCTGAGGTGCTGATTGGAGTCTTATGAGATGGAGGGGGTGGGTCAGTTGTTGGAAAGAGGTCAAGGTTGGAAAGGAAAATCAATTTAGAAAGACAGGGACGGGTAGTTGTAGTGGGTATGGGAGTGGAGGAAGAGGATGTGGTTGTAGGAGAGTGAAGTCTGGTGTCTTTGGGTGCAGGTGCTTGTGCTGGAGGCTGTCGTGAGGTGGATGGCTGTTAGGTGGGTGGCTGGCTGCGTTTGTGTGGTTTGGAAGAGGGGGTGACAGACACACTGGGAGAGGACACAGGGGACGTGTAAATGGTAGTGGGGGTGGTGACTGCACGTGTGCAGAGTGTTCTGGTGGGTGTGCTGGTGATGGACGTAGTGGCTGAAGATGTTGTGCATGCAAGTGTGAGTGGAGACGTCACAGGGAGGGAGGAGGGAGACGAGGAGGAGGGGGACACAGAGGAGGCAGTGGCTGTTGGCATGTCTGCATGTGGATGTTGCTTGGGTGAATGCTTGTGTGATGTGTGGTGCTTATGTCTGGATGCCTCCAGGTATGCATTACTCCAGTGCACCTCCCTTTCTACACCCTGGATGGCATTCAAAAGGGTAGACTGCCCAACAATGATGGTCCTCAGGAGGTCAATGACCTCCTCACTGAGGGCAGCAGGGGTAACTGGGGGAGGGCCTGAGGTGCCTGGGGCAAAGGAGATGCCCACCTTCCTGGGTGAGCGGGCACGGGCGAAGGCTGAGGGGCTGCTGGGAGGGCAGAGCTGGTGCGCTGGGTGGCGGCTGTACCTGTTGTTGCGGGGGGCACGGATGTTGCCGCCACCACAAGGGAGCTCCCTTCCAAGGACGTGTCTGTGTCGCTGGTGTCACCACGTGTCCCCGCTGTGGAGCTCCCCTCGCCCTCCGTCTCACTGGTGAATTCTGACTCAGTTGCATGGCCCTCCATGGCCATGTGAGATGCAGCTCCCTCGTGCTCCGATGCCACTTCTCCTCCGCCTGATGATGCTAATGCACACATGAACAGGAAGACCAACAAAAAAGGGGGGGGGGAGAAACAAAGACATGTTGAGTGCATGCATTGGCGACACCGTTGGCGGAGAGGACAGACACAGAAGCCCCCTGCACTACGCTGCGCACTTGGAGTACACTACTCAATCCGTGGGACATGGCCTACAAGCCTATGGACGACAACTTCACACATAGGTGTCACAGGGCCATGAATAGCTGTACTAGGCAACCTACAGAGGTGGGAGGTGGGGGCACAAGGCCATGCCTAACGGAGGGGCCTAGACTACAGAAATCGCCCTGGCCTAGGGATACCCACAGCCCTCCTCCCCCACCCAGACACCTCCAATGTGCGCTAAATCAGCAGAATGTGCTTGTACTCACCCCCTTGTGTCTGCTGTGATGTCTTCACGTGCCCATCCAAATCTGGGTAGGCCACCGCCAGGATCCGGGACATCAGGGGGGTCAAAGTACGACTGGCACCCCTCCTACGTTGGGAGGCCATCCCCAGCAGAGCCTCCGCGGTCTTCCTGCTCCCGCGGCGGATGTCCTCCCACCTCTTCCGGCAGTGGGTGCCCCGTCTGTTGTGGACCCCCAGGGTCCGGACGTCCTTGGCGATGGCACGCCAAATGTCGATTTTCTGATGGGCGCTGACCTATGTGACATGTACAGGGGGAGAAAATAAAAATTCATCACCTTCTGCATGCTTGATGTGAGTGGCCCCACCCTTGCCATGTGGCACATGCTCTCATCTGTCTTTTGATGCATGCCTCATTCGCTCCCCTCCCCACCATCTTTCATTCACCCCACTCAACCCAGGCATTGCCCACAAAGCATGGTCCCAGTGTACTTACCTGTTGGTCTGGAGGACCATAGAGTAGCGCATACTGGGGGAGGACCCCATCCACGAGTTTCTCCAATTCTTCAGAAGTGAAGGCAGGGGCCCTTTCCCCAGTCGCAGCAGCCATTGTCTCTTCCAGACCGAGGTCACAGCAGCACTTGCAGTATAGGTCCTCTCCTGTGGATGATCAGGTATCGAGTGGTTAAGCAGATAGAAAATGGCGGTCACGCCCGCGGCGGTGCGTACCGCGGCGGTGCGTACCGCGACCGCCGTCGCACATCGTCAATGGCTCCTGAAACCCATAGGGTTCAACGTTAACCAATGCGGCTTTGCACCGCGGTCTTCGACCGCCTACTGCCGCGGTGTGCCACGCCAGCGCATTGACCTCACATCCCACTGTCGCACTTCACAGGTCAGGCAGCGGCCATTTCAAGGGCCCCCATATCTTAATTTCTACTGCGTCACACATACCTAGGCCTTGCATCAACACTCATACAAGCCATTCAATGCATTGAGAATCGTGTACTGTGCAAGCTGTGGGAACGTACCTGTGGGTTGATTGACTCTGTGCTCCATGTTGTCCTTCCTAGGCACCGTCCGCTGGGACTTGCGAGGAGATGGAGGAATCTTCCCGTGTACAGACCGCTGGTGGACCTGTCGACAATGGAAGAAAGACATGTCATACTGACATACAGGCTTGACAGAGCCACTATACAGGAACTGTTTGCCCAGCTGGAGCCCGACCTGATGTCACCCATCCGCCAACCCACAGGGATCCCCCCTCTAGTGCAGGTTCTGTCAGTACTCCATTTTTTGGCAAGTGGGTCATTTCAAACAACAGTGGCCATTTCATCAGGGATGTCTCAGCCTATGTTTTCCAAGGTGTTGTCCAGAGTGTTGTCTGCCCTGCTGAAATACATGCGGAGCTACATTGTTTTCCCTGAGGTGGGCGATTTGGCTACAGTGAATGGTGATTTCTATGCGCTTGGACATATTCCCAACATCATTGGTGCAATTGATGGGACACATGTTGCTTTGGTCCCCCCCAGCACGGGTGAACAGGTGTACAGGAACAGAAAAAGTTATCATTCCATGAATGTCCAGATGGTCTGTTTGGCTGACCAGTACATCTCCCATGTAAATGCAAAGTTCCCTGGGTCAGTGCATGATGCGTACATCTTACGTGATGGAACTACTTCAGAGACACCGTGTGTGGCTAATTGGTTACCCCAACCTGTCATGGCTACTGACCCCAGTGAGGAATCCCAGGACAAGGGCAGAGGAATGGTACAATGAGGCCCATGGGCGTACTAGGAGGGTGATCGAGCGGACCTTCGGCCTCCTGAAGGCCAGGTTTAGGTGCCTCCATACGACAGGTGGATCCCTAATGTACTCACCAAAGAAGGTGTGCCATATCATCGTGGCCTGCTGTATGCTTCACAACCTGGCTTTGCGACGCCAGGTGCCTTTCCTGCAGGAGGATGGTCCAGATGGTGGTGCTGTGGCAGCTGTGGAGCCTGCGGAGAGTGAAGAGGAGGAAGACGAAGAGGACGACACAGACAACAGGGACACAGTAATACAGCAGTATTTTCAATGACACACAGGTAAGAATCAACACCGCCATTTTACATTTACTTAAAGTCTCCTGCCTCTCTACTGTCTGAGTTTCCCCCCAGTGTATGTTAACTGAGTTGTGACTTTCCCTTCCAATTTCAGAGATGTGGGCCCCACTGCGTGACCTCTGCTTTGCTTCCCCATGGGCTACAGCTGTGTGACAGTGGTATGTTGTCATCACAATGTAACTGGACATTTTGGCACGGTTCTGTGTAATACATTTGTTCAAAAATACAGGCAGACTCCAGATTATTTTTGTGCAATAAGTGTGTTTATTAAAGTGCTCAATTTTGGGTAATGGTTGCAATTCGGTGATGGGTGATGGTGGAGGAATGTCCATGTCAGAGTCCAGATTTTCAGTCTCACAGGTGCATTGTCCATATGCCTGTGGAAGGTGGAGCAGGGGCAGTTTAAGGTTGGACAGGGTGACAATGTGGGACAGTGGGATGACAATCAGGGGGTATCCTTTCCTGGCGGGGGTCTTGGCCTCTTACTCTGTCTTCTTCCTAGATCTCAGGCCCCGCTTGCGGGGTGGTTCTCCTTCTGCAGGGGGTGGGGTTCTGGTGGCCTGTTGTTCTTGTGTCGGGGCCTCCTGTCCACTAGCGCCGGCGGAGGTGGTAGCCTGTTCTTGGTCTATGCTAGTGACAGGGGCCCTTTGTGGTGCCACATGGTCCCGCAATGTGCTGACAATCTGATTGAGAGCCAAAACGATGGTGCCCATTGCGGAACTTATGTTTCTGAGTTCTTCCCTGAACCCCATAAACTGTTCCTCCTGCAGTACCTGGCTATCCTGGAACCTGGGCAGGACCGTCACCATCGTCTCCTGGGAGTGGTGGTATGCTCCCATGATGGAGGATAGGGCCTCGTGGAGAGTGGGTTCCCTGGGCCTGTCCCCCCCCTGTCGCACAGTAGCCCTCCCAGTTCCCCTGTTTCCCTGGGCCTCTGTCCCCTGGACCGTGTGCCCACTGCCCCCAGGTCCCTGTTGTTGTTGGGGTGGTGGGTTATCCTGGGTGCCCTGTAGTGGTGGACACACCGCTGATTGACGTGTCCTGGAGACAGAGGCATGGGCCCGCTGGGTGGGTGCTGTGCTGGTGTTCCCAGAGGGGGGTAGGTCTGCTGTGGCCTGTGGCTGTCTGAGGGAACCGACTGTCCCGAGGTCCCCGATGGGCCGGGCTGGTCATCTGGGTCCAGGGAGACAGAGCTGCTGTCATCACTGTGGGCCTCTTCTGGGGGTGGAATGGACATTTCTGGACCCTCCTGGGCGGTGTTGTGGCGTTCGGGTCCTGCAGGGGTATAAGAGTATGGTTATTGCTTCTGTGTGTGCCATAGCGTGCAATGGGTGGGTGCCCGTGAACCCCAGTGCTGGCATTCCCTTGTGGGGGCTGTTGTTACGGTTTGGGGGGGGATGGGTATGTGCAGTGGGCATTGTCACGACTCACGTGCTGCTTACGCCTGGAATCCGCAGGTCGAGTGGCGTGGGTCTTGAATGTTCGGCTTTGGCCCAGAAAGGGGCGACTCTTTCTAGTAGCCACGGTGCTGTAGCCAATGGTAACGCCAAGAACAGACCGTGCCCTTCAGAAATAGCGCCAGAGGGAAAAAAAACCTAAAAAGGGGAAAAAACCTCCAAACAGTAGATTCCTGAAACAAGAACAAAAACCAGGAATCAAAAAGAAACAAAAATGCAGGTAAACACGAAATTTGACGAGATTCAGAACCAAAGGCAAAGAATCAGGAGCGAAGACACAATCAGAGCAGAAAGTGTTGCAGCGCAAGGAAAGGAAGAAAACAGAGCCCTTAAATACCAAGAAACAGGAAATGACCAACAGGAAGTAAAAGGACACCATCTTAGATAGGGAAAAGTACATAGAACAGAATAGAGTAGGAACCATAGAGAATAGGGAACAAGGAATGCTGGGAAGAAAAAGGTAACATGGGAAGGGGGAAAAAACATAAAGAAAGTACAACAAAATGCCCCAAAGAAGAAAAGAAGAAAAAGAACAGGTAAGGAGGGGTCAGGGGGCACCAGGGACGCAAGGAAAAGCAGAGCGAGGCCCCAAGTAAAACCTGGGGCCTCTTGAGGTGCACAGAAGGCTCGCGGCGCGCCGCGTCCGGAGGACGCGCTGTGCGGCGCGAGCTGAATGCTCGGCTCACGCCGCGTGGTGCGGCACGACAGGCATGCTTAGGTGATGGGTGTCCATGGTTTGTGGTCGCATGCAGGGTTTGGTGTTGGGATGGGTGGGTTGTGATGGTGAGACATTAGCAAGGAGGATGTGTGATGGGGGTGGGGGGAGGGTGGGGGTATGATTTGGCATGCTGGTGGGTCGGGGGGGATGAAGTAGTTGAGATTAGACTTACCAGAGTCCATTCCTCCGGCTACTCCTGCGAGGCCCTCAGGATGCAGGATCGCCAAGACCTGTTCCTCCCATGTTGTAAATTCTGGGGGTTGAGGTGGGGGTTCCGCCGCCAGTCTTCTGCACCGCGATGTTGTGTCTGGATACCATGGAACGCACCTTCCCCCGTAGGTCGTTCCACTGCTTCCTGATGTCGTCCCGATTTCGTGGATGCTGTCCCACAGCGTTGACCCTGTCCACTATTCTTTGCCATAGCTCCATCTTCCTGGCAATGGTGGTGTTCTGCACCTGTGTCCCGAAGACCTGGGGCTCTACCCGAACTATTTCCTCCACCATGACCCTGAGTTCAGCGTCTGAAAACCTGGGGTGTCTTTGTGGTGCCATGGGGTGGTGTGGATGAGGTGTGGGGTGGTGTTTGTGGTGATGAGTGTGGTGAGTGTGGTGGTGTGTGGTGTTTTGTGCGTGGATGTTATGTGCCTGTGAATGCTCTGTACTAGCTGGTGTTGTCTCTCTCTGGCCTTAGTCAATAAATGGTGGTCGTAGGGGTTTGTGGGTGATGTGGGTGTGTGTTTTATATTGTGTTGGGTGTGTGGGAGTGGTGTTTGTATGTGTATCAGGTGTGTGTATTTCAAAATGTCCAATGTGGCAGTGTTTTGTAAGTGTGTGTGTATTTCGACTGCAGCGGTATGTACCGCCAATGGAATACCGCGGTTGAAAGACCGCCGCATGGATTCGTGGGTCGGAATGGAATGGGCGTATTTCTGTTGGCGTGACGGTGGAGGTTTGGTCATCGCCAGTTTTTCGCTGCCCGTTGGTGTGGCGGACTTTTGTGGATGTCGGGATTTTGGCGGTTTGCCTGTTGTGGGTCAGAATAACCGTGGCAGTTAACCACGACCGCGGCGGAGTTATGCCGGTCTTCGGACCGGCGGTAAGCGCCTTTTACCGCCGAGGTCAGAATGACCCCCGATGTCTCTTTCCCATGTACAAGTTGCTGTTTCATTTCTGTTTTGTTAGAATGCTGTGAAAGTAGTGTAAATGTTTCCCAAGGCCTCACCTATTGGGACCATGATGTGATTCTCATGAGAATTTGACATTAATTTTGGAACAATACAGGGAGTGCAGAATTATTAGGCAAATGAGTATTTTGACCACATCATCCTCTTTATGCATGTTGTCTTACTCCAAGCTGTATAGGCTCGAAAGCCTACTACCAATTAAGCATATTAGGTGATGTGCATCTCTGTAATGAGAAGGGGTGTGGTCTAATGACATCAACACCCTATATCAGGTGTGCATAATTATTAGGCAACTTCCTTTCCTTTGGCAAAATGGGTCAAAAGAAGGACTTGACAGGCTCAGAAAAGTCAAAAATAGTGAGATATCTTGCAGAGGGATGCAGCACTCTTAAAATTGCAAAGCTTCTGAAGCGTGATCATCGAACAATCAAGCGTTTCATTCAAAATAGTCAACAGGGTCGCAAGAAGCATGTGGAAAAACCAAGGCGCAAAATAACTGCCCATGAACTGAGAAAAGTCAAGCGTGCAGCTGCCACGATGCCACTTGCCACCAGTTTGGCCATATTTCAGACCTGCAACATCACTGGAGTGCCCAAAAGCACAAGGTGTGCAATACTCAGAGCCATGGCCAAGGTAAGAAAGGCTGAAAGACGACCACCACTGAACAAGACACACAAGCTGAAACGTCAAGACTGGGCCAAGAAATATCTCAAGACTGATTTTTCTAAGGTTTTATGGACTGATGAAATGAGAGTGAGTCTTGATGGGCCAGATGGATGGGCCCGTGGCTGGATTGGTAAAGGGCAGAGAGCTCCAGTCCGACTCAGACGCCAGCAAGGTGGAGGTGGAGTACTGGTTTGGGCTGGTATCATCAAAGATGAGCTTGTGGGGCCTTTTCGGGTTGAGGATGGAGTCAAGCTCAACTCCCAGTCCTACTGCCAGTTCCTGGAAGACACCTTCTTCAAGCAGTGGTACAGGAAGAAGTCTGCATCCTTCAAGAAAAACATGATTTTCATGCAGGACAATGCTCCATCACACGCGTCCAAGTACTCCACAGCGTGGCTGGCAAGAAAGGGTATAAAAGAAGGAAATCTAATGACATGGCCTCCTTGTTCACCTGATCTGAACCCCATTGAGAACCTGTGGTCCATCATCAAATGTGAGATTTACAAGGAGGGAAAACAGTACACCTCTCTGAACAGTGTCTGGGAGGCTGTGGTTGCTGCTGCACGCAATGTTGATGGTGAACAGATCAAAACACTGACAGAATCCATGGATGGCAGGCTTTTGAGTGTCCTTGCAAAGAAAGGTGGCTATATTGGTCACTGATTTGTTTTTGTTTTGTTTTTGAATGTCAGAAATGTATATTTGTGAATGTTGAGATGTTATATTGGTTTCACTGGTAATAATAAATAATTGAAATGGGTATATATTTTTTTTTGTTAAGTTGCCTTATAATTATGAACAGTGATAGTCACCTGCACACACAGATATCCCCCTAACATAGCTAAAACTAAAAACAAACTAAAAACTACTTCCAAAAATATTCAGCTTTGATATTAATGAGTTTTTTTGGGTTCATTGAGAACATGGTTGTTGTTCAATAATAAAATTAATCCTCAAAAATACAACTTGCCTAATAATTCTGCACTCCCTGTAATTGTACTAACTATTGAGGTGTCCAAGGAGCACCGGAGATGAGAACTGCATTATGTGAACCTGTGGAACAGCACTAAATAATGTAACTTTAGAAACTGATTTGATCATTCTTCAAACTGACTGGTTACAGTTGTGGATCCTAATGTAACTGTATTCATATATGGATTTATTTCCATTTTGTGTTACAAAAGACACCCTGTCCTGAGAATGTTGGGCTCACTATCTCCCTACTTTTACGAGGCAACTCAATGTCAACCTAACCTCTTATTTATATTCTTATTTCCATAGAACATAATTATAGTTGGTTCTGCAATTAGTTGTCCTGCATTCTGTCTTGAACTGCATGCTATTGATTAATTAACTGATTTCTAATCATTTGATTTACATTCTGGAATGAGTTAAAATGTTAATAAATCTTTATGGGTTGATTATAATACTTGTGAGTCTTTTTTGTTAAGCCTAATGTGCTTTACTCTAAAATTCTGAAATAGAATTGAATATTGAATTTGCACATTGACCAAATCCAGTTGAAAAACAATAAATTCCTTAGGAATTAACACCAGTTTTGATCCCTCAATGACGCTAAATTGAATGCATTCAAGGAAAATAGCTACATCAAATCTGGTAGCAGAGGATGGTTGTGAGTCGATTTGAATAGACTGAAACTGGATCTTGATGCTACAGCTAATTAGATACAGAAACTAAACTGCCCTGATTCACTCTGTACTATTACATTCCAATGATTCAGTTTGGATTAACAATTAATTCATTGTTTAAAGAAGTGCACTGCTACACCCACCCTGATGCACTGCCAAAACCAGTCAGGGGAGCCACAGTTGGAGTTGCTGAGTAGAGTCCATTATGAATTATACCTGCCTCTGGAGTGCAGGCCTGGTGCGCTGCATCTGGTGCCCACTAGGTGGTGCACCTGTGGCATCTTAGCAACACATCAGCGAGCAGGACGTATTAAAGCAAGCAATCTTCCAGTATCTCTCAAATCCCTGCACTCAGTTTGCACCGATGCCACATGGTAAATGCAGTGCATGATAACACTTACGTCAGTGACAGTCTTTAGTTTTTACCCTTGTTGGTGCAGCATTACCAGCACCCCCAAAAAATGTGTTGATCTGTACTGAAGAAGGACAATTACCCTGAATCATGAGTCTAGAGATACACAGCACTTTCTGCACCAACAAGGGTGAAAAACTAAAGACTGTCACTGAAGTAAATGTTATCTTGCACTGCATTTACCATGATGCCCTGGGGCAACCTGAGTGCTGGGATGTGAGGCAGTGTGTTCCCACCCTCTTTCTGCTTTCAGCCTCACTTAGCCTAAAAACAATGAACTTAACTCCAGTTACATCAAATTTAGCGACATACTCACTCTCTACATTTCCTGGTAGTATTCTTCCCACTGTTTTAATTTCTCTGCGAACCCTCCCTGGGTCAAATTCAAAGTTCACTGCCGGGTGCAGGCCCTCTGATTCAACAGCCATATTGCTGCCATTACTTTGTGAATAGGTGCTGCCTTTAGAAGCAGTAAAACTCTTTATATATTTTGGTTTTGTCTCTTCTTTGGTCATATTTAGGGCTCCTGGTTTTCTGATATTTATTTTTTTGACATTTCCATCTGTATTTATCCATATTAATTTTTTGTTAACTTTATCTGAACATTTCCACATTTATTATGGGGTTTGTGAAAAAATAAAGCTGAAACTAGTATTTTTCCACATTTATTTAACTGATAAATGTATGCTCTCAATTGAATGGCCAACAGATTTCAATGACAGGAAATCCAACAGATGATAAATCAACACACTTCTCTGTACACATGAACATTTTAGTGTCAACTTAGTGTATACCTACTGCTGTTTGCACCTCATTACTAAAATTCACCTATTTTTTATCTACACAGCATTTGGCCTGCCAATCATTTAGAATTACTCAAAAAGCAACCTAATTTCCGTTTTTATTCACATTTAAAAATAATGCAGACAGGGAAATGTCTGTAACAATATTTTGCGCCTCCGCCATGCACATTTATCTCATCAATAATTTTACTGTAAATGTTACAGTAACATCATCAATGATGTTATCAAAGATGTTGTGAGTGCTGTAATTTGTGGGGTAATTAGCAGTGGATGGCGAGGGCGCGAGGTATAGTTACCTTAGGGCAAGAGTTATAGTTACTTGAGACAGCTGAATTTCTATGGTTTTTAACATTTAAAGTGTGGGCCTAAATATAACGTCCCTGTAACCTTTGTTTTTTTTAAGTGAATTTCTATGTTTTCTTAAATTCTATTTCCTAACGATATTGTCCCTGTAATATTTGTTTTCTTTAGTGAATTTCTATGTTTTTTTAAAAATGTAAAATCATTTTAATTACTATACATTAAATAAACCTTAGCCATGCACGGCCTTTGGCTGTCCATGGCTGGGGTTCGCCACAGGGCCTGGCCCGAGACCAGGCCCTGAAGCTGACCCCCTTTAAACACCCAATCACAGCCTTTGGCTATAAAGAGCTGGGGTTAGCCACAGGGCTTGCGCACAGGCCCCATGGCATTCCCCATATAACCAGCCAAACCCACACCACACACGGCCCTCGGCCATGTGCGGTGGTGGTTTGCCACAGAGCCTGGCCTACGGTCAACTCCCTATAGCCACCCAACCCCAGGCCCTGCACAGCCTTCAGCTATGTGTGGCAGGGGGTGGCCACAGGGACTGGCCTATGGCCAGACCCAGCAGCCAACCCCCTTTAACTACACCAACCCCACACCATCAGTGAGAGACTGAGAGAGACAGAGCAATTTAGAGAAAGAGATTGACATTGAGGAATTGAAGGGAGAGAAAGAGAGAGAGAGAGGGAAAGGTTTTTTAAGGCTTTGATGAAATGCTTAGATTGAGCTATTGTAAGACAGATTGAAAAGAAAAATGTATTTGTCATTTAAAAAGAGTGAGATCACCTTTCAACAAGTACATTAATCATTTGAAGTTGAAAAGAAATTAAAGTAGGGAAATGATCACTGGAAGACCTAGACTAAAACCCTTACATTTCATTGTGAGAGTTTGAAACCTTAACCACTATGTCACAGGTGACTGCTTACATTGCAGTGTCCAGATATAATTATGACATTCAACCCACAGATTTGGAAGAGAAAAAGACGCTAATGTTCCATCACAGGAAAGTTTAACAGTCGCTACCATAAGATATCATGTTTAGAACCTGCAACCTACTGAGGGACAATCCAATAACTTCCCATTAGGCCAGAGGTGCCTCTGTTCTGCTGTGCAGCAAAAGATAACTATAGTGTTCAAACCAAACATCTTGCTAGTGTGACACTTTGAAGTAATTGTATGGAGAGAACATTGCAACAACAATCTCTCTCTCTACCTCTTCCATCCCATTATGGGATGGAAGAAGGAGAGCGAGAAAAGTGACAGGACCGCAAACGGCCTCCCCGTGGTCCCAGTTAGCCCCCCTTTCATGTTTGCATGCAGGGAAACAGATGAAAACTCTGCTTTCTGCATGCAGGAGCTGATTGACAGCTCCTGCTTCCAGAAAGCAAATTTAGGTTTACCAGTGCTTGGTGGGAGCTGCCAGCTCCCACCAAGCAAAAGCAAACAGCTGCCACTCAAGGTTGGGCACCTCAGGAAGTAGCAGGAGCTGGCCCAGGGTGTGGCGGTCCCTAGGGCCATCTATGTCTCCATGAGGAGGGCCACTGCACCCCCCCATTGCTTAATTTAGCCCCAGGGAGGTGGTAGTCCCTGGGGCCGGGGTTCTCCGATTGACCCCTACATATATTTATTTCAGCACTGGGAAGGTGGCGGTCCTCAGGGATGAGGAGGGGGGGCTACTACGCGGCCCATACCCCATGAATTGAATGAATTGCCCCAGGGAGGTGGTGGACCCCTGGTCTGCGGGGGCAGCACAGGCCCCCCTCATAAATTTAAAATGATCTGCCCCAGGGAGGTGGCTATCCTCAGAGCGCTGGCACAGTGGGCCCACCCACATACATATTTTTAAGTGTCCCTAGGAGGTGGCGGCCCCCGGGGCTGGAGGGGGGGCCGCGAGCGCCCCCCCCCCCACATTAATTCATAAAGATTTGTCCTGGGGAGGTGGCGTTCCCTGGGGAGCAGACACCCCTCACATACATTAAAAGCAGCACCCTGGGGAGGTGGCAGTCCCCAGGGCTTTCCCAAGCCCTACAAGGGGGCCCCTCTTATTTTTGATGTTATGCTCCCTGGACCTAACCCACACGGCGCAAAAAAGTAAAGCAAGCGCTGGCGACGAAGCTTGCTCTTTTTTTAAAAAATCACAGCAAAATTCACAGATTTACCACAGTTTTCCCAGTGATTTAAAAAAAATACTTTTAATCCTTTGGATGGGGGTCGCTGGGGGAACTGTACGCCAAGGCTAGAGGGGTAGAATAACAGTACCCAGCCCCCTTTTAATTTTTTTTTTTCGCATTTTTTTTTTTAGACTCCGAAGCCGAGTCTCAAAATGGCTGCCAATACTTCCTGATTGAAGTGTTGGCAGCTAATCAGATCTCTGCACAAGACCAGGAGTATTTGCAAAGCCTTTGCACCTCGTATATACAAATGAGGTTTTCTTTTAATATTTCTAAAACTACTGAACGGATTTACACCAAATAACAAAAAAGGCACTCTTTCTGGACTAAGAGCTACCTTTTGTGTCAAATTTGGTAGAATTCCGTTCGGTGG
Organism: Pleurodeles waltl; assembly: GCF_031143425.1. Classification (NCBI taxonomy): domain Eukaryota; kingdom Metazoa; phylum Chordata; class Amphibia; order Caudata; family Salamandridae; genus Pleurodeles; species Pleurodeles waltl. The sequence goes on along the minus strand of NC_090436.1, from coordinate 858,757,343 downwards.
TTCGGGCTGTAGTAGTGTTCAAAAATTTGAAAATTCCCTTTGACTTCAAATTGGGAAAAAGTGTTTTAGAACTACCTCTTTTTCTCAGGCCGGCTTGACAGACCACCCCGAAACTTTCAAGACAGCAGCTGAACTGATCAATGTATAAGTTTTGAAAATTTTGTGACAATCTGTGTAAATCCATTCAGTAGCTTTGGAGAAATTAGAATTTAAAAAATCGATATAAATAGGGACGCGGATCCTCCGCAGATCTAATATCTGACTGACTGCCAACACTTAAAGCAGGGAGTGTTGGCAGCCATCTTAAGACTCACATTCAGCCGAGTCCCAAAAAAAAAAGATTAAAAAAATGAAAGGGGCCAAGGTAGGGACACCCTGACCCCAGAGGGACCCCGCCAGGACTAAAAGTCTTATTTTTTTGTTTTAAAACATCGAGATTGGGATCTGTGTATTTTTCTGACATTTTGGAAAAACAAGGCAGTTTCCCCACCCTTTTCTTTCACTGCAGCCCCAGGGTGGGAGAGGACCCAGGCGCATGCCAAAAATAAGGAGGGGGTGCATGGAGCCCCCCTCCTGGGCTTGTTGAAGCCCCTGGGTGATTATTAGATTGCATGCGGGAGGGCTGGGTGCCCCCCGTGCCTAGGGGACCACCACTTCCCTGGGGCAAAATGCTCAAGTTTAGTGTAGTGGGGGGTCCTGCTGACCTAGCCTAGCTTTAAGGGTTGATTGTTCTACGACATCCAGCTCTAAACCCTCACACCTCTTTTTTATGCTTGCTTCCTTCCACCTGCAATAATGTCCTTTGCTCTATCAGGTGGTTTAAGACTTCCATGAGATGGTATGCAAAATACTGTATATACAAACTGGTTCGATAACAGGGAGACAGGAGTAATCACTCATTCCCATAGGTGTGGATCGTTAAGGGAAGACCAGGATTTGTAATGGACAGAAGGCCAATGGCTCTTTGAATGAGGGACTTTGAGAAGGTTTACAATAAGAAACGTTGCAAAAGGAGGTTTGTGTTCTATGATATAGTTGCTAGGATTGGCTATACAGAATTCATCAAACATTAGCTGGTGTGCAGGGTACAAGTCTTGAGAACATTCCTGCACTTGGGAGAACAGACTGTTGGGGGCAGATGACTGAAGGATTCCTGTGGCTGCATTACTCATAGTGCCCTGGAGGTGCAACAGGTGTGGGAGTCCCCTACTGCACCTCCGGGGCACTATGGTATTATAGAAGGAGCCGTAGATTCTTTTACAGCCCCCTTCTGTAATATTGAGATTGCTGGCACACATGCACTGCCAGCATTATCCTTTTTAAAATGTAGGTGGGTTGGGCATAGAGAAACACAGAGCTGTTTCAAAGCTGCTGCTCCGTATTTCACTAAATGTGCTGCCCCCAGAGCAGTGCAAGGTTGCTGCTGCTTTGGAGGCAACACCTTCATCAAATTACTGCACACTGCCCCGTTTACACCTGCCCCACTTGCTTAATGATGCGCCAGCGCCATGGTGCAAACAAGGACAGCACACCATATATCTAATATGGGCCCCGATGGCTAGACTGGAACTGCTTTAAAAATGTAATCTGGCTATTGACTGATAATGGGACACTTCTGGCAAACAGGCCTGTGCTCTGATGAAGATCCAGTTAGCCAGATGTGAGTGGAATTCAATAAAACTCGAGAGAGCTCTTGTGTGTGACAGACCTAGTGCCTGGAAGCCTGCCCTATTGACCTAAAGGATATAGGAGAGACCAGAAGTGACTTTCCCAGTATCAAGAAACTTTTGGGACTTTCTTTTATCAATCTCTGGAGGACCATGAGAAAGTGGCAAGGAAGATCGAATTGTATGTTTGTACCATTCTGACCTTTTTGCCTTGAAGAAACCTTTAAATAAAGAAATGTGGCCTTGTGGAGCACTACCTGTCTCCAGCATACAGCCTCACCTCGTTGGATAACTTTGAGAACCAAAAAAAAGTGATTTTGTCCAAACATTGGTCTTGAGACTGAGGCGAAGCAAAGAATTTATGACAGCACTGAAGCATTCTTGACTGCTACAAAATCAATCTTTGTTCCTCACAGAGATTATGGTGCCAAATCTGAAGGCTTTAGAGCCAGCTTAAAGATGATGTATCTTTGGGGGACCTTCACTGTCTTCCACATTCTACTTTACCACAATGAAAGATTCTGAGACCCAGAAAAGTAGCAAAATTCCACAGTAAAAAAGTTCACTTGTTAGGCTTATCCATTTCCCGCTCCATCATAGCTGGTGTGAAATCATGATATGGTCTTGGCCTACCCCAATTATTGACATTGTTTTGCGCTTTATGTTTTCTTAGGTTTGCTTAGCTCTTTTAGGGCCAGATGTAGTAAACTCCAATTTTGCGACTTGCAAATTGCGAGTCTGACCGACTTGCAATTTGCAACTTGCAAAATTGGATGCAGAAAGGTGTCTCAGACACCTTCTGCGACTCGTTATGGGGTCGCAAAGACCCACCTCATCAATACTCATGAGGTGGGTCGCAGTTTGCGACCCCATAGCGAGTCCCTGCACTCACAGGGATGGTGGCCTGCTGTAGTCAGCAGACCTCCATGTCTGTGACTGCTTTGTCAATAAAGCATTTTTTTTTTTCATTTTGCAGTCCTTTTTCCTTAAAGGAAAACGAGCTGCAAAATGAAAACTAAACCGAAACCATTTGGTTTCGTTTTTTTCAGAGTAGGCAGTGGTCCATAGGACCACTGCCTGCTCTGAAAAAATATTTTTTTCGGCATTCACAAAGGGTAAGGGGTCCCATGGGGACCCCTTCCCTTTTGCGAATGAGTTTCCACCAGTGTGACACTGGTGGTAACTGCGAGTTGGTTTGCGACCGCATTCGCGGTCACAAAGCAACTCTGAATGGCGATGCGGTCGCAAATAGGAAGGGAACACCCCTTCCTATTTGCGAGTCGCATTTCCAAATTGCGAGTCGGTACCGACTCGCAATTTGGGGATGAGCATCGCGTTCGGCCTTTTGCATGCCGCAAACTGCATTTTTCGCAGTTTGCGACATGCAAAAGGCTTCGTACATCTGGCCCTTAGTCTTAAAACTTTAACCATCTTGTATTCATTGACTGATAGCAACCAGTGTCTTTTTGCTTGCTGAATTAATTTTTAAACTGGTTTGGTATAATTATTGTGTTGTATTGGTATCTTTAATGTTGTTTGGAATTGTTTGAACGTAGAACCCATTTCTCAAGTGGAAATGCTATATCTAGTGCCATAGATTTACAAAAGTGTCACGCAACCCAGGTCACTACCCAGAGTTGTTGAGCTGTGTTGCGTGACAGGGAGAGAGCAGAACAGCACCGTTTGGACAGAGATATGGCACTCTCCACCCCTCTCCCTAGCTCCAGCACAGAATTTTGCTACTGAGCGCCATGCCCATGCCTTTGTGCCATAGTGCAAGGGTATTAGAGTGAATCTAGCATAGTTTTTGTGCTGAAAGGGTTCCCTTCCAGTCGAAAACCCTATGCTTAGGCAACCTTTACAATTGTTCCTACTTTGTATGTGTGCTGTACAGTGCCGCACAAATGTAAAGTTTGAAAAGAAAAAAGAAAAGAAAACATTTCTCCTTTTAATGCCTGCTTCTAAGTGCCATTAATTGATGTTGCAAAACCCTGCTTACTATTGTTAGTAGATAAGGTTTTGCTTCATAAACCATGGATGGCAGCACAGGAATGCCCATGTACTACCCATAGAACTCTCCCTTCATACAGAGTAACCCAAAGCAGCACTTCACAATGATTTGCGATAATTCTTCTTAAAAACCAATGCAAATACCAATTTGCATTGGTTTGTAAATGCCAAAAAGAGGTTTTGCATCGAGTCTGTGTTAAAAAAGTAACACAAACCAAATGCAAAACTTTCCTAAATCTGGCTCTTAGTGTTAAGCATAGAAAAACATTGAAGTGTCTTGTGACCTTACCAGATAATGTTTTTCAGATTGGTAGAGGTGCCCCCCCAAAAAACAATCAATAACCTAATTTCTGACAGTGTTGATATATTATTTTTAATGTTATGATTTTTGTAGCCAATTTGAATGTATTCTAATGTGTCAGTTATCTTAATTTCAGTTATATTAATATCTTTGGAGTTCTAATATGCGTGTCATTTACTTTTATTGGCAATGTGAACATTACATGATGCCACTTTAAAAAGTTTACTACTATTTTCTAATTTTACTCACAAGTGATAATGTTTGAAACTTAAGATCTCCGCAACAGTAATCATGTTTCCTTTGCTTTTTTATTCATGTAGCTTGAGAAAAAACAAACTATTTTCAAAACCCTTAAAACAAAGGTGAGTGTGTGTGCACTCTGTTTTTGCTGTTGAAAATGTAATTTTGAGGTACATGTATCAAAAGACCCTATTTCAGATTGCAAATGACACTGGTGCAATTGTAGTTCTCAAATCGCATTCCTTTTGTGAGTAGGAATAGAATGGATATGTATCATCAAGCATTGTGAAGCATAGTTTGCTCATGGAAACTACCACATTTGCATGAAGCAAGTTCTCCAGAATGTGTTCTTCTTTAGTTTCACCTTCTAGTTAATATACCTAATCCAAATGAAATGAACATTTGGCTTAAACAGCCTTTTTAACACGAATGACCTCTTTTGTATGGGATCTGTATGTGCCCCTTCTGTTCTCCTGTACTCTCACACAGTTGTTGCTGGTCTTGATCAATATAGTGACGGAAACCACTTTTCCAGTCCATTGATGGAAACTCCAAACATAAATAATGAGCATTAAAATCAAATGACTGGACTGAAATGTACTGAATTCAATTACAAAGCCTTCTTGGAAAGAGGTGAGTGAGGTTGTAACCTACATCTTAGTTTTGTTACCCTTGCTGCATTTGGCTGAGATTGCTCCTGGGGTGTGATTTACCAAGAAAAAACTATATCCCCTCTTGGATGTCACAGTTGTCTTATTATCACACTTCATTTGAACAATTTGCATGTATCTGCATATCAATATCTAAATCACATTTATCAATATGTAATTGCCACACAAGTCTGCTTGAAAGTCTCCTCTGCTTCAGACATCCAACACCATTTGGACCTGAATGTCCCGCACCTACCTGAACAACACAATTCCTGGTATTTATCAAGGACAACAAACAAGCTACAGTACATACTTGTCTCAATAACATGAACCTTGACGGCTTTGAATCCCAACTTCCACCGAATACCAAGCTACTTGGATTTACACTGGACATCAACCTCACCCTCAAGAAACACTTTGCCAAAAAAACAAAGATGGTCTGGTACCAGTTCTCTCTTCTGAAATAAATCCCACATCTGCACATTCACAATCCACACACCTACAAATAAAAACAAGCCAACCAATAAGGAAGAACTTTCACTAATCACAGAATCAGGCATATTACTTTTGTAATTGCTTGCTATATTTGTGCTGAACCCAGTGGTAGAAGATATCAATCAGAATCAGGAGATCAAAGAATTTGAGATAGAAGCAGAGGGTTAGAAAAACGTAGTTTGCACGTCAAAGAACGCAATGCTGACCCTATGAAGTTTCAGAACTTTTTGAGGGTGACACTTTTTTTCTATGATAAATTTATCCTGCAATATATTGGACCTGCAATTGCAGTATACTCCCAGTGACATTCTTGCTGTCAAGTAACCCCTTTTATTATGCCAAAAGTATTGTTACAGTCCAGTAAATGGATCATTTCAAAATATATGTGTTTGCTCTGGCATATGTAGGGTGTTGTGTTCCAGCTACTCAATAAGGTGTATGTATGAATAGGTTAACCAGTGGAACTGAACTAGTTCTAAACTAATAAATGATAATGTAGTTATTATGTATTAATTTCATAACAATGTCAGACAATAAGTGTACTTTTTTCAGAAAGAGTTTGCTTTAAGTGTAATTGTGTAATTTTTATGGTGAGTTTGATTGCCATTTATTGTGTGTTTTCCCTTCCCCGTGGCAGTTAGATTGATATTATTGAAGTCAAACTATATAATTTGTGTTCATCAATGCAACAGGCTGTATGGTATTGATTTGTAAGATCAGCCTAATTTATATGTTGGTGGTATGTATACCCTGTTGCAATGGCTACTACTCCGACACTGCCATTGCCAAACATTTCTGATGGCCTGATATAGTAAAGGCCTTTGGAGAAATTACTAGTGGAGGTCATTACAACCCTGGTGGTCTTGAGACCTCCAGAGTCACATTGGTGATCTGACCGCCACATTACAACCGTGGCAGTTGCGCCATGGTTGGACCACCAGCAACACCAGTTTTCCTCCACAGGAAAGCAGCTCCGCCCTGGTGATTAAAACCCCCCACTCCTCCAGCTTTTACATGGCAGTAGTACTGCCATGTAAAGGCTGGCATGGACGGGGTTACGGGGGCCTGAGGGGGGCCATGCACTTGGCATGGGCAGTCCAGGAGCCCCCATGGCCAGCCCTTTTGCATTGCTCACTGTCTGGTGCACCCTACGCACTGCAGCATTGCCACCGGCTCAATTATGAGCCAGCGTCAATGTTATAGGCTGTTTCCCACTGGGCCAGCAGGAAACTCCTAATGGGGCCCACAGGAAGGTGTCCACAGTGTCAGCAACCTGACCGCTGGAATTTGGCTGATGGTCTTTTCCGTCCGCCAAACTCATAATGATTCCTATATGTCTGCCTACCCAATCATGATGGGCGTACATATAGGGGGTCATTACAACCCTGGCTGACGGTGTTAAAGCGGCGGTAAGACCGCCAAGAGGCTGGCGGTCTTATTTTTGGAATTATGACCATGGCAGTTACCGCCATGGTCATCCGCCGCTTTTCCGTTCCGCCCGCCAGGGCGGAGACGACCGCTGGGCTGGAGACCTGGGTCTCCAGCCCAGCGGCTGTGACAATACCACCGCCGGTATTTTGACCCGCCTTACCGCCATGGATTTCCAGCGGTAGGAACCGCCATGAAATCCATGGCGGTAAGCACTATCAATGCCAGGGAATTCGTTCCCTGGCACTGATAGGGGTCTCCCCCACCCCCCACCCCAAATCCCTCCCCTACACCCCCCACCACCCCTGCCACCCCCCAAAGGTGGCAGGACCCCCCTCCCCACCCCGACCCCCGACATTACCTTCCACATACACTCCCTACACGCACGCAGGCACCACCAACACACATACATGCACACACACCGACACACATGCCAACATCCACACACACAGTCAGACACGTACACCCACATTCACACATTCACGCACACATCCACACAGACATACCTACAGACATACATGCACTCATTCCCAAAACATGCAACACCCCCGCAAGCATACACGCACTCACACCCCCCCACATACACAGACGCACCCCCCCATGCACCCACACAACACCCCCTCACCCCTCTCCCCTAACGGACGAACGACTTACCTGTTCTGTTGATCCTTCGGGAGGGGACGGGAGCCATGGGGGCAGCTCCGCCGACACCACACTGCCAACAGAACACCGCTGCGCAGAATCACAGGACGTGATTAGCTGGGCGGTGTTCTGTTGGCGTGGCGGTGGAGCAACCTCCACTTCCCCGCCGCCCGCAAGTATGGCTGTTGGCGGCTCTCTGTCAGAAAAATGACGGAGGGCAGCCAACGGTCATAATACGCCGAGCGGCAAACCGCCACTAATGGCGGTCTTCCGCACGGCGGTCCCTTGGCGGTCTTTTTAAAAGACCGCTGAGGTTGTAATGACCCCCATAGTCTTTTTGTATAGTGTCTGTCACCACCAGGCAAACCCAGGCAGTGAAGAACAGCAAAATCCAAATAATGCTCTACCCTCAATGGGAGATTACTCCCATGGCTAGTGGAGCATTCCTTTTTTTTTTTTACATAAATGAAATACCATTTTGGAATTTTCTTTTTGAAAATAAAAAAATACAAGTTTTGATGCAGGGCTGACTCATGTTGACAGAGCCTTACACCAACTGTAAAAAGCATTAGCAGGCACCGCTGTGACAGGGACTGTGGCGGGTAATCCCTCCACCACAGCGATGGAGTCATTTACTCTGTTTCCCTGACTGAGCAATGGGCCTTGTGCCAGAATAATAGTTGTGCCCTTAGTATAATCTGATCTTTCATGTGCCCAAGTGAGAAGGTTGCAAACTTGAGATCTCCTCACAAATAATTACTTTCTCCCTTTGCTCTCTGTTTATACAGCTGAACAAAATCACCAAGGAAAATGAAAGTTTAGAATCAGAGGTGAGTCATTTTGTATAATTTTATGTTGAACATACAACTGTCAAGTTAATGTGCAAGAGCACCTTAAATATGCTGGCATGCTCTTTGGTGTGAACCGGTAAGATCCCCTATCTATTCCCAATGCTATAGGTACCACTTTTACATGACGTTTGAAGGGTCTTCCCAAGAACTGGGGGTCCTGTCCTGCAATATTCAAGAATTTCAGAACTTGTGTCAGAAAGTGGAGCTAAGTGAACTTGGTGAAAAATATGTAATTTGGTTGTTTCGGGAGTCTTGGCTGAGGGAATAGCAAGCCTTAGATCGGTTTGCTGTCCTGTAAAAAATCCACGAATGCTGAATGGGGTAGGCCTTATGGTGGGCTACTAACCAAACAGCAGAAACAGCTATTTCTTTTAATCATCTTGAAATTAAATGTTCCAGGGCTTTAAGCTGTGTGCGCGATATCACTCACAGGGGATAAACTCAATCTTTGATGTTAATTACATTTAATTGATATCCCCATTGCTAGAGTGATTTGTTTATCAGAATTGCCCTTACTGGATTCACATTTATCCAAAACTAGAGATACTTTGGCAGGATGGCCTCTTTTGGGACATTTTCAAATTTAGCTCACGCTCATGCAGTAGGAGTGATTGTTGTGAAATATAGGTTAGTCTGTTAAAATGTCAGTTTCAGAAATTATATTCCCACCATAAGCACTTTTAGCATAGGGACATCATTTTCCCCCATTAATTACCTGTTTGCTTCAATTGAGATCAAACTGAAATGACTCTACTATATACCTTACTACTGGACTGGGAAGCCAACGGATCCCACCTTCGGAGGACCCGACTAAAAGAGGGGGAACACCTCACCTACTGGTACCAGAACTCCCAGCTGATCCCTCAATGAGACGCATCCGTAGATTTTGTCACATTCCACTAGTGCGCCCTTAAGAAGGTGATTCCTGCTGTGCGGTCCCACTGAAACGCACGTCAGCACAATGTGGGGATAGAAGGATCACTTTTTGCCGAACAATTATATATAACTCAGATGGATAAAGGACTTCCAATTCCATAGTGTATGAGGATTTAATCTGCCATATATTTTGATCAGATGCAGGAGGCTTGGCCTCTTGGAGGCCCAGCCCAAGAAATCACTGCAGTTTGGCTCCCAAGAATTGCACAGAGTGAACATAGGTTCATCTTCGGGAGGGCTTTCTATCTTATTAGGCATCCAGTGGGACCAAGACCAGACTGACTGCACTGACCCCCACCACATACTTCTGTGCACTACTCCACTGAGCTTACACCATTCTGTGCAAAGAAGGAGAGCCCTAGGCCTTGTAAACCCTGGCCCTTGCTTGTCTGTCAGGCCCTGCAAGTGGAGACGTTGGTCTCACACCCTGACCTCACCCAAACAACTTGCAGCTGCAGATTGCTCTGTCTAACAGGAGAGGCAAGGGCCAGAACCTGTGCCTGGCCTTCTGTGGAGGTGGCCAAGGTTTGAGCTTAAGCTGTCAATTGTGCCATTTTACCATTAGTGATTCTTCCATGAGATCATCCATGGAAACCTTCTTGCAACTCTTACTTCCGCTAGATAGTCAGGTTTGGTAATTTTCGTGGTACTCCACCAGGGTTGTAACCAACCCCAGCATGGGGGCAATCTGAGTAACTCAATAAATCATCCAAACGGTAGTTGTGACAGGTGGAGTGTACACCTTCCTGCACAAAAACAATCTTAAATTGTGATTTGCTCTTTCTATGTGTGCTGCGGAATGCAGCACACATAGAAAGAGCAAAAAACAAGAAGTGAAAGCATTTCACCTCGTTGTGCCATTCTAACGCCAATTCTGGGGTGGAGTTAGACTTTGTCAGTGCCTCTGGTTTACAAAGTCTCATAAATTGAGGTCAGCGTCAAAATGCAATGGGTGTTGCCGTGGCATGCACACAGCTACACCGATTGGACGCCCCTTCCACGCAAAGTGCTGTCTGTGATGGGGCCGTATTTACAAGGTGACGTTAAGCCACAAAAAGTGGCTCCACGCCACCTTGTAAACATATCACAGGGCATTGTGCCACTGTAGCGTCACAAAAAGTGTCGATCCGGTGGTCTAGAGGCTCTTAAATATACCCCTTAGTGCACAGAAGTAAGTTCCCTTTTTTCGCTCCTTCGACATAGATCCATAGCTTCTTACTCTCCGAGGAGTTTTCCTCCCAAATTGTAAAACAAATATTTTGAAAGCTTGGAGACAGGACCACAGTGTGATAGACAGAGACAAGTACAGAAAAACCATTGGTGAATATAAAGATCTAATTTTGGATAAAAAGACCAAATTGTATACGAGCAAAATCGACTCTGTCTTGAATTCCTCAAAGGAACTCTTTAAATTAGTCCAATCTCTCTTAAGTTCAATCCCCCCTCCAGCTACCCTCCTAGCCAGGCATTATGTGATAGGCTGGCTGCCTTTTTTTAAAACAAAGTCGAAATAGTGTATGGAGAATTAGATTTCACTTGTTTTGTAGTTAACCCAAGTCAAGTGTCCTTGACTTTGGACTCCAAGAAATCTGAGTTACATGACTTTCCATTATTGAGTATTGACCAAATGATTAAGCTTATTGGTTAACTAAAATTTGGAGTTGCTTCCGACCCCTGTCCGCCTTAGCTGGTACAGGAAATTACAGACAGTTTTGCACCAGTCCTGATGACCTTGCTGAATGTTATCATTACGGTAAGTATCTTTCCAGCCACTTGGAAAAAGGTCTAAATTTTACCTCTGTTAAAAAAACCTTTGTTGGACCCTAAGAAGGGGGGACATTTCTGTCCAATCTCACAGTTTCCTTTTGCAGTTAAGTTACTCGAAAAACACCTCAGTGCCAGCCTATCTGAATATCTGGAAGAGAATAATCTTCTGGAGAATGCTCAATGTAGTTTCACATCAGGTTTTAGCACTGAGACAGCTTTGGATCTCTTGCTGATTTTGACGTGGTCAGTCACATTGTTCTGTTAGAATGTCTGTCTGAATTTGGGATCACTGGATCTGCACACAAGCTCATCTCCAAGAAGCAGAGAGCAGACAGTGGCTCTTGGGAAATGTTATTAGAAATCTTCCTCCCTTGTGGGGTTCCCCAAAGGTCATCCATTGCTCAGCCGTACGCTTTTTAATACTTATATAACGCCTCTGGCAAAGCTGATTCATTTGTATGGTTTTGCTACAGTGCCTATGCCAATGATACCAAAATAATGGTTTCAATCCCAAGGAATGTGGATGAAGTTGCAGACAGATTCAATAAATGTATGAATGCAGTGTCAAGTGGATGATTGTCAATTGCTTAAAATTAAATTCAGAAAAAACAGAGGGGAGGTTCTTATTTTTGGAAAGGAGTCCACCTTCTGGGTCACTCATGGTGGCCACAAACCTTGCCCCCCGCCCAAGAGCATGCCCCGAGGTAAGGAACCTTGAGGTAATTTTTGATGTTGATCTATTCTTGTGAGAGCAAATAAATAAAATTACATCCTCATGCTTTCTACTGCTCAGGTCCCTAAGGAAGGTGCAGTCTTTCATTCCTTTCCAGCTCCAAAAATCAGTAATCATCCCTTGTGTTTTTATCAAAGGTTGGCTATTGTAGTGCCCTCAATATGGGCATTCAACAATCGGCACTCAAAAAGCTCCAGATGCTGCAGAACGCAGCTGCTCACCTCTTAAAGGAACTCACCAAATATGTTGGTGTCTAATATGTTAACGGAACTTCACTGGCTTCGTGTAAAGAAAAGAGTGGCTTTTAAAGCCCTCTGCCTAGCCCACAAGGCCCTGTATAGTATTAGATCCAACTGTCCTGCAAGTAAAATAAGGTGTTACCAACTAAATGGAAATCTGTGATTAGCAGCATCTTTTTTAGTTTTTGTCCCCAGGATAAACAAAGTCTTCTGGGGTGGTTGCAGTTTTGTCTATACCGCCTGTCAGCTGTGCAACAAATTGGCACTATACCTCAGAAATCAACCAAATCGTAAACATCTGTTTTCTTTATCCTTATGACCTGCTGAGCCTCCGATCAGTTTGTCTTCAGTATGCTTCTAGATTCTTAGCACCAAGACACCCTTGAGTATCAGCACACTTTATAAATTAGATTAATTATCTCCTCCCAAGAAATCAGGGTTTAAACCCTGTAGACATACTGATGGACAGCTGTCCATCATGGACCCCATGCAGTTTGCCTTTGGTGCCTGATTTCAGACGATGACCCTCAGCCCTGCTCCCCTTAATTCAGCACGCACCCTAAGGCCATAAAAGAGCGGTAGGCTGAACTCTTCATGGCCAGGCCCAAAGAAGACTATTGATGCCTCAAACAGTCAAGGCACTGCTTCCATTCTCCCACATTATATTTCGGCTGACCAGAAAAAGAAGAAGCACAGGAACACAATGAAGCCCTCCAAGGATAAGTCTCCCAATCTCTCTCCATCTCATTCGTCTTTGGAACAGGAGCTAGTCATGTTGATGCCAGTGGACCCGCATCTGCGCAGCCCTACTCCTCCACTGGACCCTGCTCTGAAGAAACCGTCATCTTTCCCAGAGCCCTCAGTGCCAGCACCTCCAGCACACGAGACTCCAGCATCCGTGCTGACCTTACCCAAGTCCCTGGATCTGGGGTCACACTCAGCAGCATTTCTTGATGCCATGTATTCCACTTTTGCAAAAGCTTTGACCCCGTCCAGCATCCCTTCGGGCATAGTGACTCCTCCAATTCAACTTCCAATGTTACTCCCATTTTATCTGATTAACTTCAGCACAGCTCCATCAGAACCAGTGCCTTCACCTCACTGCTTAAACCGGCTCTCAAACATATGATTCTGCAAGCAATGCCAATGATGGTCACACCCCCACCACCACCACCTGCTTCACCTCTAGGTTCAGATACTGCACCACTGGCATCGCAGTCCGGCTCCGGACTTCAGAGGTGCACTCACAGAGGCCCAGCAGCTTTTGGGAAAGGACGTATATAGAGGCTGGCTCCATGACATTTTTGGAATGGATTCTGACCTTATTGAGTGTCTTCCCTATGACGTCCCGATTGGGACCCTAGAGAATTATATAGGGTGGCTTCTGCCAGTGGCTAAGACACTTCTCCTGAATTGGTGTTGGACTTCTCCACAGGACTATCAATGCCTTAGGTAGTGTCTTTACATACATTCATGTTAAAAGCTGCAAAGGTCTTGGATCTTCTCTTGCCCCCAACAGAGACTAAGAGCAATGTCCTCACTTAAGCACCCCTGTCCTCTTCTGCAACATCGGAACCACGTCGTCCTTGTAATGAAGTCTTGACAGTCTTGATGGACACTATTATGGCAGCCTGGGAGAAATCATCTTCTATCCCAGCAATCAACAGCTAGGTTGACCTTACCGACTAGCCCCTTGTGACTAAACCCTTATTTTGGGCCATCCCTCACTGGAGAGCCTCATCGTTCATCCCTCCTGTTCTGGATCACTAACTGGGTGTACATTTCCTACAGTTCTACCCAACGGGGAATCCAAACGACTCGAGCCTGGGGTAAGAAAGCCTTTTGTGCAGGCAATATGGCTGTCGAGTCACTTAATGTCAACTATATTTTTGCAAGATAAAGTCATGTCTTGTGTGACATGGCTCAAATGCACCAATCAGATGTGCCGGTGAACATGAAGGACCACTTCAGGAAAATACTGCAGATGGTCAGAAGCCCTCCCATCATATTATAAAGTCTGGCCTTGACACAGCGGACTGTAAGAGGGACTTCCTTTCCTTCATGACAGTTCCAACTGCTACTTCAGCAACAGTCTAACCCCCTTATCAGGCAATACACCTCTAGGATTCCTCAAACCCACACAGAGCCTATGGGACGGCGAGTATGTCATTTTCTTCCAGCCTGGAAGGCCATTACTTTGGACCGGTGGGGTCTTCAAATCATTGAAAGGGGCAACACCCTTCCCTTACTTCAGACTGTGCCCCATCCCACCACCTCCCTCTTCTCCACCTTTAGACCATTTGACTATTCTTCAGCAGAAGGTGGTAGCTTTCCTCTTCAAAAGTTAGTTAGTGCCGGAGGAAGAAAAGGGCCAGGGTTTTTACGTGTGTCAGTTCCAGGGGCCCAAGAAGGACTGCGGACTACGTCAGTTTCTAGATCTCAGGGCCCTGCCATTTTTCTTCAAAAAGGAGGCGTTGACCCTAGCCCAATTTAAACTTGCGCTGGATTTGGAGACTGGATGGTGTCATTTGTCGTGCAAGCTGCATACTTCCACATCCCCACCCTGCAATCACACCAGAAGTACTTGCAATCTGTAGTGAGTTGTACTCACAACCAGTTTGCAGCACTATCCTTTGACTTAACATTACCACCTCAAGTCTTCACAAAAGAGATAGACATGGTTGCAGCCCATCTCAGATGGTTAGGCATTCCCATTTTCCCATCCCTGAATGACTGTTTAGTCAATGCCAGTTCGCCAGAGGTGCTGTTGCACTATCTGCAATTGACAAAATTGCTGCTGTTCTCCCTACGTTTTTTGATCCACCAGCCCAAATCTCACCTCTGACCCTCCCAATGACTTCAGTTCATATGGCCAGTACTGGACACCACCTTTCTCCGCACCTATCCTCCTCTGCAAAGGATTGGAGACATTCAGGAAATGGTTCCATCTTTCTGGCAAGGTGTACGAATCCCAGTCCTGAGAGTCCTAAGATTCCTAGGTCTGCTGGTTTCCTGCATTCTCGTAGTCAACATGCACTTTGGCACATGAAGGCCCAGCAGTGCTGCCTTGGCATGCAGTAGCTCCAGTATTAGGGAGACCTGTCAGAGGCCATTGTGATTTGCCCCAGCACTCCAGCTGAAGTGGCTTGGTGGGGGAAGGAAGTACACCTGATTTGCAGGATGGCCTTCACTCTCCCCTGACCATGACTATGGTGGTGATGGTTGCCTCCACCATAGGGTGGGAGTTCATCTGGACGATTTGGAGATCAGAGGCATCTGGTCTCCAGAAGAGCAGGTTTATTACATCAACCTGGTGGAACTGCTGGCGATTCAGCTGGCGCTCAAGGCCCTTCTCTCCTTCATTGTAGGTCCATCCAACTATTGACAGACAACACAACTGCAATGTGCTACATAATGAAGCAAGGTGGATTAAGGTCTCACTTCATTTTGATGGAAGCAGTGACACCATTTCAAACCATTTCCAGAACTACAGACTTTAGATACACATCCAGATGCAACCGGTCCTCTCTGACTTTGTAGTGTGCCTTTCTATCTCGACCAACACCCATGAAACCACACTAATAGCCTAGCCCACCATCCCCGTGGATGAAACCACCACCACCATGCAGTGCATCATCTTCCACTGGATCCTTGCCTATACCACATCTTTATTTAAGATTACAACCCATAAGTTCAGCACTCACCCTGAGCCTGAATGCCTCCATCACAACAGCAACCTATCCGGATGGTTGTCTGACGGAATATTGATATGAAAAAAATTGTGTGGACAGAATATCATGTCAAAATATTGGGGACCAACCTATCGAGAAGGTAAGCTCAAATAGTTAGATATAGATTTAGTATTCTTAACTTCAAATCTAAGCACCTTGAGGATATATGTTGTCAAGGTACATATATGTGGTGTTAAGCATAGTAAAACGTTGCTTTCCATTCATCCTCAAATAAGGAACCTCTCTGTTAGAGCCCAAAGATGCTTCATTGACCAAAGAAGGGTGGGAGCCGCGGTTGGTGTTGCTGATAGCAAGTCTCTCCTAGGCAATGGAGTGGCACACGAAAGCTGCCCATCTTGCTGAAGAAGATGCAGGTCTGCGTACAACCTGAGAGTCTTCTGAAAGGGACAAAGGGGAGTATGTTGTCCTGCAGGATCAGTCTGTCCGAGAAGTCCAGTTGCCGAGTCCAGGAGAGGAGACAAAACGAAATAGACAGTTTGCCAAGGGAGTGTTCCTGGTGCCGACCTGTATGAACCAAAGAGTCTCCTGTCCTCTCTGCCCTAGCTAAAGACCAAGAGCCAGATATACGAAGCATTTTTGAGGTCACAGACAGCCCAGTTTGCAGAATTGGGCTGTTTGTGATTGCTTTTTCTTATGCACCAACACCAAACTACGATTCTATAGTTTCTGATTCGGTATTTGGAAGAGACGTGTTTAGGGTATCCCTTCCAAATACCGCATAGCTCTGGGAATTCCGGTTGCAAAACATTAATACTTTACAGACTATGAAAGTGTAGTGATAATGCATCTGCAACCAGGAAGGACCAAAGGACCCCTTCCCATGTGTGAATGTAAAAAAAAATATTGAGAGGACCACTCACTCCTCTTAAACAAAAAAACAAAAAAGAAACTTTAATTTTTAAAACTGGTCCCGTTTCCTTTAAGGGACACGGGTTGCATTAAAAAAAATCTGCTTTAAGAAATAGCAATCACAGACCAGGTGGTTTGCTGGCCCCAGCAGGCCACTATCTCTGTGATGGCTGTGATTTCTAGAGAGTCACAAATTGCGGCCTACAATATAAATATTAATGAGAATCGGTTCAATTCTGACCCACCAGGAATCGCTAATTTAAAATGAAAACTTTCAAACATTTATAATAGCGATCACGAATAAAATGCTTTTTACAAAATCGCTGTTCTAAAGTTATGTACATCGAGTTCCAAGTTCATTAGCATCACTTTACCACAGCGCCTGCCTACCAACCGTCTTACACCATATGCCAGTCAGTCCAAAGAATTGCATCATATTCCTCAATGCACTACATACTTAGGGGTTGTTAGTATACTGTTAGTAATGTTTCAGTTACTTAAAACCATATATAATGTATAATATACACATAACAAGTTTTTGTGATGTCTCGCCCCCTCAGCGTCTAAGAGACAACGTGACATTCTGATTTCCTGTGTTAGCAGTAGTTTCCATATGACTTTGGTCAATTTGTACAGTTAGTTTATGGTTGGCAAATTGTGCTAGTAAATGGTATCCTAATGTGATGTTCTGCCACCGGTGATTCACTATACAGTTTTGACAATTCTTTATTTACACAAAATCTTACAGTGTTATTGTCCACCCCTTGACTGTCTATGCAGTAGTTAATGTGATTAATTGTAATCAGGATTTTAATCGATATATTTCCAAGTTCTAGTCTTATTAGACTGTGTGGCATTGCTTTCCGTAAATTGAATATCTTGTTAATTCCGCTCAGAAACGCTGTTTCTGGTTTATTGGTAGTTTCCAGGGACCAACAAACTGATCAACATGCACCAACTGGAACCAACTTAGTGTTAGCAACAGTTAAAGTTGGACCTATCGCACCCCCACATTTCAATGTGAAGGCTTTTATCGTTCCTGTTCAGATGTTACAAGTGGACATTCCAGTTTAATGTGTTGTCAAATATAACCACTAGATGTGTATAAGTGGTCACATACTCAATTTTATCCTGGCCTATGAATCAGATGTTTTACAATCAAATGACATAACTAACATTGGTCTGAAAGTCATTGTTCCTGTCGTAAGTGTGTACTCAAGTCAATTGCTCTAGTAAGCGACACCGTGTGATTGAAAGAAATACTAAGTCGTCAGCATAAGCCAGGAATTCTTTTTGGTATTAGCTAATTTGGGGTGGATTTCCTCTGTCATGCTGTAACACCTTTGCAAAATCTGAAATATACAGATTTAACAATAACGGGGCTAAAATACAGCCTTGTTTTAGTACATTGTAGGTGTTAAGTTTTGGTGTCAATCCTCAGCCGTGCGAGAGTTTCACCCTCACCCAGGTGTGGTTGTGGAGATCAATTATGAGCTTTAGCAGGCCATCCTCAATCCCCCCATGAGTCCAGTTTTGCGCACAGTATTCCTCTATTTACTTTATCAAAGGCAGCTGAGAAGTTGATGAAACATGCAGACAATTTCTTTCCTTTAACCCTTAAAGCTTTCTGAGCTCGGATAGAGAAAGCCAGGATTTTATCAACTGTGGAAAATTTTCTTGGAAAGCCTGCTTGGTGGAATGTTTGTCTCATGGCTTCTACTGCCTATTTCGAGGTGACTTAATAAATGTTTGGTGAAGATTTTCCCTTCTGCATTTAAAAGAGCGATCAGCCTGCAGCTCTGAGGGGAGTTTCTCAGGCCTCATTTGTAGATTGGCTGAATTATTGTGCCCTTCCAGGAGGGTAAACACATCCCATACAAATCACTAAGGCCCTCATTACGACCCTGACGGTCGGTGATAAAGTGGCGGTAATACCGCCAACAGGCTGGCGATAATTACCACTAAATTGTGACCATAGACAGCCAATGTACCACACCGACTGCAAGGGCGGAAACAACATTGACCACGGCGGTAGCCACCTACAGCCAGGCGGAAGACAAAGTTCAGCCCACCATATTATGACACCACAATTCGTCACCTTTTCCGGGGCGGTACCAACGCCATCAAAAGCCTGGGAGGAAATAGAGCACAAAAATTAAAGAGCTCACAATTGGAGACACAGGGAAGAACCACACTGCCATGAAACCCAAACTGCAAGTTTTCCCAATGATATTCTACGTTATGTTCCACCTGGAACACCGACGCCGGCGAAGACAACGACGATCAGTACAACCGCCTAGCACACAAGGGAGGGGGAGAGGAAAAAGAGAGTGACACACACACACCACACACACCCGACATACACACGCCATACACACAACCAGATGTATTACAAAAACAATCTGTTCACGAAAATCTGCTGAATAATGCAAGGACAACAGGAATTGTCGAAAATGATTGTAATCAGTCCAACAATAAAATGAAAATTCCGATTTGGCCATAATACAGATCTGTACATATGTATATCAAAGGGACACTGCTCAGTCCTTAGCGCAAAGGGCCCACATGGCCACAGGGCACAGTCCAAGGCCCCACTCAAAACCTGCACCAATCCGGAGAGAACACTGCAGGGGCATCAGTTGTCCAATAGGGAGGCACTTCAGGGGGTGGGGGATGGCACCTCAGCCAGATGTGGGAATAAGCCTACTGACTCTGGAGGGGGCAACATGCCCTGTGCTTTGTCCTGGGGAGTGCAAGGCCACAGTCTCTCAAGTGGATGTCTTGCCCACTGGTTCTGGAGGGGGCAACATGCCCTGTGCTCTCGGTCCTGGGGAGTGCAAGGCCACATTCTCTCGAATGGGTGTCTTGCCCAATGGTTCTGGAAGGGGCAACATGCCCTGTGCTTTGTCCTGAGGAGTGCAAGGCCACAGTCTCTTGAGTGGGTGTCTTGCCAACTGGTTCTGGAGGGGGCAACATGCCCTGTGCTCTTTGTCCTGGGGAGTGCAACGCCACAGTCTCTCGAGTGGGTGTCTTGCCCACTGGTTCTGGAGGGGGCAGCCTGCCCTGTGCTATGTGCTGGGGAGTGCAAGGCAACAGTCTCTCAAGTGGGTGTCTTGCCCATTGGTTCTGGTGGGGGCAGGACGCACTGCAGCCCATGGAGGCTGGACTATGTGGCGTCCACCGGCAGTGACGGCTGCACTGTGGTGGTGGTTGTGGGAGGCTCCTGCTCTGCCCCTGCACCCTCAGATGGCTGCTTTGTGGTGGTGGTAGTGGGAGGCTTCTGCTCAGCCCCTGCCCCCTCAGATGGCTGCACTGTGGTGGTGGTTGTGGGAGGCTCCTGCCCAGCCGCTGCACCCTCTGATGGCTGCACAACCACGGCTGGTGGTGGGGGCCCTGGGACACCTGGTGGTGATGGCGGTGTTTGGCTGGCATCTTCCGCTGGCATAGAGTGCCTCCTCTCCTCCTGCTAATGGGTTGGGGATCCCTTACCCTTCCTGGCACTGGTTGATGTGCTCTTCCCCCCTCTGCCCACTGGTGCTGGCTCCTTCCCCTTCTAAGCAGCTGGTGCAGGCTCCTTCCCCTTCTTAGCAGCTGGTGCAGGCTCCTTCCCCTTTTTAGCAGCTGGTGCAGGCTCCTTCCCCTTCTTAGCAGCTGGTACAGGCTCCTTCCCCTTCTTAGCAGCTGGTGCAGGCTCCTTCCCCTTCAGTACTGTTGTCCTGGAATCATTTCCACCACGAGTAGGTGGTGCAACCACTGGGCCTGTGGACTGTTTGGCTGAGGTGCTTGGCTGGGTCCTTGCTACCCTGCCCATACGTGGAGGACAGGGGAGGGGTAGGGAAGAGGTCAATCTGGGAAAGGAAAAGCTTTTTAGGGACGTTGAGGTGGGAAGAGGGAAAGGTAATGGGAGTGGAGGATGAGGGAGTGGTTGTTGGAGGTGTTTGTCTGCTGGATTTGGGTGCAGGTGCATGAGCTGTATGTTGTTGTGAGGTGGATGGCTGTTGGGTGTCTGAGTGCTTGTGTTTGTGTACCTTAGAAAGGGGGGACAGACACAGTGAGAGAGGACACAGGGGAAGCGTGCATGGATGTTGTGGAGGTGTCTGCCAGTGAGGTGTGTGTTTTGCATGGTGTGGTGCTGATGCTGGTAGTGGATACTGATGTAGTGCATTCAGGTGTGGGTGTAGACACAACTGGGTGGGAGGTGGTGGAGGAGGAGGAGGGGAGACCGTGGAGATAGTGGATGTTGTCATGTCTGCAACTGAATGGTGTTTGTGTAAGTGCCTATGGGATGAAGTGTGGTGCTTGTGTTTGTCTGTCACACTCTTGGGTGTTGTCTTGTGTGCATGTTCGTCTGCCTCTGTGCTTGGGATGGGTTGGGATTGAGGAGAATGGGACTGGGAAGTGGGGATTGAAGGGGGGACGGTTTAAACAGGGACAATGGCTGCCATCAGAGAGGAGTTCAGAGCCTGAATCGATCTCTGTTGGGCTGCCAATCCACCGTGAATGCCCTCCAGGAATGCATTAGATTGCTGCATCTGGGCTGCCAACCCCTGGATGGCATTCACAATGGTTGTTTGCCCTACAGAGATGGATCTCAGGAGGTCAATAGCCTCCTCACTCAGGGCAGCAGGGCTCACTGGGGCATGGCCTGAGGCGCCTGGGGCCAAGGAGATGTCCACCCTCCTGGGTGAGTGGGCACGGGCAACTCGCTGAGGGGTATCTAGGAGGGCAGTGCTGAATACTATTGCAAGTATTGAAGGTATGATTCTAGGCACTCTGTGGGCTCCTTAGAGGACCCCAAGCATTGCTACCACCAGTCTTACAGGGTTTTCCAGGCAGCCCAAGTGCTGCCACCCCTCAAACAGGTTTTTGCCCTCCTGCTGCTTGATCTGCTAAAGCCCAGGAAGGCAGAACAAATTATTTCCTTTGGAAGAGGGCGGTAACAACCTCTGCCTATGGAAATTGGTATGACTGGCTTGGGGGTGTAGCCTCCCCAACCCACTGCTATGCTCTGAAGGGCACATTTGGTATCCTCCATGCATAAACCAGTCCACACCGGTTTAGGGACCCCCAGTCCCTGCTCTGGCATGAAACTGGACAATTGAAAGGGGAGTGACCACTCCCCTGTCCGTCACCACCCCAGGGGTTCTCCTCAGAGCTCCTCCAGAGGGTACCTGTATTCTGCCATCTTGTTTCCAAGGTTGGCAGGGAACTATGGGACATCTGAGTGGTCAGGCCATGCAGGTGACATCAGAGCCCCCTCCTGATAGGAAGTTACCTGGCTAGGTGGCTGTTGGAAAATGCCACTGTTGACATGGTTACCCCCTAACTTTTTGCCTTTTGTTGATGCTTGTATTATTCCACCCTGGGGACCCCTCACCCAGCACATGCACACTGCCTCACAGCTTGTGTGTACTGGTGGGGAGAAAAAGACTAAATCGACATGGCACTACCCTCAGGGTGCCATGTCCCCAACCCACTGCTTGTGGCATAGTTAAGTCACTCCTAAAGCAGGCCTTACAGCCCTAAGGCAGGGTGCACTATACCACAGGTGAGGGCATAGCTGTATGAGCACTATGCCCCTACAGTGTCTAAGCCAATTCTTAGGCATTGTAAGTGCAGGGTAGCCATAAAGAGTATATGGCTACACTAAGTACTGGGAAGTTTGGTATCAAACTTCTCAGCACAATAAACCAACACTGATGCCAGTATGAGATGTATTGAGAAATGCACTCAGATGGCATCTTAGAGATGCCCCCTGCATGCCAGCCCAACTGCTAGTGCTAGGCTGACCGGTCTCTGCCAGCCTGCCACTTCCATACTAGTTTCTGGCCACATGGAGTGAGTGCCTTTGTGCACTCTGTGACCAGGAACAAAGCCTGTCCTGGGTGGAGGTGCCTCCCACCTCCCCCTGCAGGAACTGTAACACCTGGCCGTGAGCCTCAAAGGCTCAAGCCTGGTGTTACAACGCCCCAGAACACTCCAGCTAGCAAATGATGCACCCTGGTTAAAGGTACTAAAGCGTCAGTGCTGAACAGTGCACACAGACTGAGTGCATGTACTGAATACATATGTACATGTGAAGGTACAATTCATAGAGGCATTAGTGCTGAACAGAAAGTGTGCTTTGAATGTACACTGAGTGAGTGTGTCTGCAATGGTACATTGTATGGAGGACCCTGGGTTCCATTTTGGGAAGCCCAGGCTTGTCTGGTAAAAACATGAGGAGGAAAGGAATCCCTTCAGGCAGATTTGGGTATAACTGCATCCCTGTGAGCTGGATGGGGACACACTGGAGGGAAAAGGAAGAGTCTCCCTTTACAGTTCAAAAGACCAGTTATCGATTCAGTGATAGATCAGAAGAAAGGGGCCTTGACACATCTCAGAATGGCAAATGTGGCTGATAAAAGACTCATAAAGATTAAGACTGGGGATCTGAGATTAACCTTTTGATTCATATATCACTGTGACTGGCTTCAGGCTGTGAACTCTGGTCACTCCCCTGAGTTGTGTTGATGGCAATCAGCTTCAGAGTCATGCCTGCTGCAGCAGGCATCTTTCATGAAGGAAGATGAAAAGGAGAAGCGCCCACTTTAAAAGAAGCAAAACCCCAACATAAAACTTCCATGACCCAGACCAGAAATCACATTTGGTGTCTGGAAAAAGACTGTAAAAAGGGGAAGTTGAATCCCCCAAAGTTTGTTATCTGCCAAGCAGCCAGACAGGCTGTGTGGAAAGGAGACATGTCTGTGATTTGACCTGGAGGCTAAGGCCTGCTAGTCTCTCTGCTGAGTTAGGGAACATCACCCAGGAAAACCAAGACCACCTGCCCTGGAGCCTGGAGCACCAGCCCCTTCTTGCTTGAAAAAATCACAGTGTCCTGCGAGCAAGAGGAGAGTGTTGGAAGGGGCAAGGTCCACTGGGGAGCCCTAATGTGAGAACTCCCTGTGTGAGGTGTAAGTATTTGGCTGTGCACCAATTGGGCCGTGCGTTGTGTGCAAGATAGTTTTTAGCGACCTCTGTATCCAGGATTGTCTGCTGTAGACTGACTGTGTGTTGAGCGCTGTAGGGGTCTTACTACGCCTGAACAACTGTACTGTTGTTACCTCCTATGCTAGAGAGAGCCTGCTAGAGAGAGCCACATACAAAGTTATTGCTTTAAGGAAGGCCAAGACTGTCTGAACTAGGGTGTGTGTTATGTGACAGCCTGTACCTGTATAACTCCTGTATGCCAGTAGAGCTGCTGTTACGAACATTGGCAAATGATTAAGGGCCTCATTCTGACTTTGGCGGGCGGCGGAGGCCGCCCGCCAAAGTCCCGCCGTCAGAATACCGCTGCGCGGTCAAAAGACCGCCGCGGTAATTCTGAGTTTCCCGCTGGGCTGGCGGGCGACCGTGAGAAGGCCGCCCGCCAGCCCAGCGGGAAACCCCCTTCCATGAGGATGCCGGCTCTGAATGGAGCCGGCGGAGTGGAAGGGGTGCGACGGGTGCAATTGCACCCGTCGCGATTTTCAGTGTCTGCTTGGCAGACACTGAAAATCTTGGTGGGGCCCTGTTAGGCATGGCATGTGCCCAGGGGCCCCACGACACCCATTACCGCCAGCCAGGTTCTGGCGGTCAAAACCGCCAGAGCCAGGCTGGCGGTAAGGGGGTCGGAATCCCCATGGCGGCGCTGCCTGCAGCGCCGCCATGGAGGATTCCCTAGGGCGGCGGGAAACCGGCGGGACACCGCCGGTTTCCCGTTTCTGACCGCGGCTGTACCGCCGCGGTCAGAATGCCCAAGGATGCACCGCCAGCCTGTTGGCGGTGCATCCGCGGTCCCCGGCCCTGGCGGTTTTTACCGCCAGGGTCGGAATGACCCCCTAAGTCTCCTGCTCGATAAAGAGACTGAGACTACAATCCGTAGGTTGGACCTGCACTGTGAGGGAACTGCCCCAGACTCACCACTGAAGAATGCTGGAGATGCTGTGGGTTACGTTGCACCCTCTCTGGCTCCAGTTGGGAGCCAAAGAAAGAATTCCTCCCCACACTCTCCACCATTGAGCAAAGTCAACTCACTGTGTCTTCGTGAGCAAAGACCTGCTCTGACATCTGGGAGACCTTTGGCACCGCTGCTCAGATAGAGAGTCTGCTGCGCCACTGGGTGATGCTGCTTGGGCAGTAAGCTACCCCACCTCTGTGAACTAAGCAAGACTAGCGGGTGTGCTTTTGAAGTTGCACGCTACATCGCAGAACTCTTCTGTGCACCAAGAGCAGGTAAGACATAAACTGGGCCAGTTGGGCCCTGGGGGAACTTGTGATGCTACGGCACAATGGACACTTTTGACTAAGTTCCTAAAAGGTCAAAAGGAAGAACTCTTGAGCAGGGCCTAATAGTTTGCATTGCCTGATGCGGCCATCAGTGAATGAGAATTAACCCTGAACACGTTACACAAAATAGAGTGGGACAGGGATTCTCCTGACAACTACAAGAGCACTCACTTCAAGGGAGACTGTGTTATTGAAATTGAATTTCTAATTTCTCCGCATGTGCGGAGTTCAAAATAACATACTACTTTTTTCTTATAAAGGTAAGTATTGGGCTGAGCATTGATTTATAGTTTGTTCTTTTTGCACTTTGAGTTATATGTCATGTTCACGCCTGTATCTACCCCCCCGTCCCGAGGGATCCTTGACTGCTTGACTACAGCTACCACTGAGACTAAAGTGCAGAGGGGGTACTTGGTCCAGTTGAGTGGAATCCACAGTAGGTTGGGCTCCAAGACATCAGGAATAAAGGCCGCATCCTCCCCGGTTTCATGCAGTAGACCCTGGGTTCTGACAGTATGCGTTAAAGAGGGTGGGCTGAGGGACGAACCTTTAGTCACTCCATGTATAATTGGATGCCAATCTTGTGCATGTGCCTGATGAGGATGGGGTGAGAGAACGTGTTGAATGCTGCTAAGAGATCCAGGAGTATGAGGACTGCCATGTCTCCTCTATCTAGGACCATGTAAATGTCATCTGTGGAGGCAAAGAGCACAGTTTCTGTACTGTGGTTGGGCCTGATTCTTTATTGCTTTGCATTGAAGAGCTTGTGAATGCTGATATGGTTGGTGAGGCATTGGTTGTTGAGTTTTTCAAGGACCTTGGCCAGGAATGGTAGGAGGGAGATAAGTCTGTAGTTGGTGAGTGTAGATAAGCCAGCGAAAGGTTTCTTGATCACAGGTGTGATGGTGTGGTGTTATCAGGTGTCCAGGAAGGGGACTGAGTTGATGGAAGAGGTTAGGATGGGTGTTGGTGCTTTTCTGATGGATAGGTGATCGCATGGTGGGGTGGGGTCCGATTGGGCCCACGAGTGTATGGACTGCATAATGTTGGCAGTTTCGCCTGTGGTGATGGTGGGCCAGGAGGTTAGACTTTGTTCTTCTGCTGTGATGGGAAGTTGAGTGGCGAGGGTAATTGAAAGACAAAGTCAAACAGTAATGAACATGCATATAAAAGTTCCTCTGTTAATTTAGTTCTGAATATCGCTAACCATCCAGCTGATGTTGCCACAGTTCTATACTGATTTTGAATATGAATATCAGAAATTTCTCTGGTAAGAATTTAAACTTGACCATCAGTAAGTAAGTCCAACAAATCAATTTGCTTTAAACTTGTATCTTGTGAGGTAACCTTCATAAAATAATCATGAATCTAAATAATTAAAAACCTACTTTCAGGAAGGTGATACTTATTATTTAGGTCCTCATATGTCTGAAATATTTCATTAAAATATAAATGTCCCACATATAGGATACTGCATTGGTCCTATGATCCACAAGCTGCATCTTGGAAATTGTCTAATGAACCTTGCTGCCAAATAATAAAAAAAATCCCTGTTGATTCTCAAAATTCCAACCACTATACAAATCTGTGACCAAACCTTTTGAGTTGATCTTATTATCTTAAAAAACATTCCCCCTTAAAGCAGTTGCGATCTTTGATTTTGAGCTAAATGCCACTAGCCTTGTTTTATAGACCCAACTGAAACAACAGTGGATTCTTGCTATCACATTTAATAGTTGATAAAGCCTGACTACGATGACACAGAACTACAAGATAATGAGGGTTAAAATCTGGTAGGACTTGCCCAGATTTACCCAAGGGAAGTTTAATATATTGTATTGTCTGTCTTGGCTTGCAATGACCCCAAAAAAAAGTAGGTAATTGCTGAGCAAAGACGAGATAAAAACGTGTTGGGGAGACTGATAGGAACTGACCGAAACAAGTATAAAAAATGTCCTACGAAGCTAATTGGAAGTTAATGCCAATCAGTGAGACTTTGCTTAAGAACGGCTTCAAAATTAAGTGAAATAATCTGCTCAATATCTGCACATAAAGTAGCTCCAAGAGATGTTGAGCATTAACAATCTGATTATCATCAGTACTGTAATTCTAATTTAGGATAATTTGTGTTTTGGTTTAATTTAATTTGTACCTTAGTATATCACCAATCTTTTTCGTTTCTGTCCCTATTATACTGCAGTCATAGCATTGGCCGAATAAACCTCTGTCGGTAGTTTAAATTCAGTATCATAACTGAGACTGGGTCTATTAACAGGCTCCATAGGATTGTGTGGAGAAAAGGTACCAGGTATAGAGCAAATATTTATGTGGAAATTGAACAGCCCTGGTGTGTACCCTAAGTTAAACTAACATATTATGAGATTTGCCACATAATGACAACCGGGGTACTGTTTTTTCATATGACCCTTTAATATACAGGATGATCCCATTGTTAAATCCCATCTTTGTCACAACTGCCCAAAAAACATACCATGAGACATGAGCAAATGCCTGCCTCCAATAATACCATACCAACCAGTTTGGATAGAGCTTTAGAGGCATCAGATGCATGTGTACAGGTCAAGTATGAAATAATGCTTCTGTGTGCTAACTAACAGATCTATAATTTTTGCTAATTGTATAACCTGTAGGTGAAACAGGCTGGTATGACTCACACTCAGTTGCTGGCTTCCCTTTCTTTAGAAATACAGCAATATGAATATTATCCAAAGATCTGTCTTTTACAATACTAGCCTCAATACTCTGAATGGTTTATAAAAATACATGAGCTATTTGCATTAAATAGATCTTATAAAATTCGATATAGACAACATTTTCACCCGTGACCTTCCCACTAGGAAGAAGGGCAATTGCTTGAATACCTTCCTCTAATGTTATATCTGTGATATCTTTTTCAATATAAATTGTGTGGTCACCATTAAGGTGAAGCTATATGTGTGATAAAAACTGCAATACCTCTTCATCACAACTAATCAAACCTTTTGTATATAATTATTGATAGAACCGGTGAAATTGCTGTAAAATGTCCCTAGTATATGTGTTTGTTGCCCCATGTTTATTCACAGCATTAAAAAGATCCCTGATTGCTTCTTTCCTTAATTCTATAAGTGAATATTTCCCAATAGATTGCCTATATTCAGTTTCTTTGTCTTCATGCACCAGATATGCAATAGCCACTTTTTCTCTCATTCATGCATGCATAGCCACCATTTGTAATAATAGTTCCTCTCGTCCTGCCTTTGCTCTCTAATTGCTTCTGCATGTGTGAATTCTAGTGGCCTAAGGTCAGTGTTTACAGTTCTCTATCTGTTCTTTTTTTCCTACAAGTGGGCTAATTAATCACAATTTCCTCTCACGGTGTCCTTGTAGGTATTCAAAACCATATGTAAAGGAGCAGAACCAATGTTAATCATAAAAAATTAACCTATATGTTTTTTCATACAATTCCGAAAGTCTACATCGATGAATAATGACATATCAAAATGATATCTTTTGTTAGCTACATCCTTCTTATTGTTTGATGACCAGACAATCAGTGGGTTATGATTGGATGTTATCATTGTACTGATCTTCATTTTGGATCTGTACAGTCATTTGTTCAATGTAAACACTATGGGGGTTATTCTAACTTTGGAGGAGTGTTAATCCGTCCCAAAAGTGACGGTAAAGTGACGGATATACCACCAGCCGTATTACGAGTTCCATAGGATATAATGGACTCGTAATATGGCTGGTGGTAAATCCGTCACTTTTCCGTCACTTTTCCGTCACTTTTGGGACGGATTAACACCTCCTCCAAAGTTAGAATAACCCCCTATATGCCCGATTCACAAAGGTAAACTTAGACCTGAGGTCTAAGGGCCCAATTCACAAAAGTAAACTTTAGGTCTAAGTTCTAAGTGCCCTGAGGAGACCATATACTGGAACTGTGTAATTGACCTGTGCACATGGTGGAAATTCGTTGCTCCCAGAAAAAGAGACTCAAGTGGAAGCCAGAATGTAAAGCAGGCTCTCCTGACCGTTGGTACCAGTCACCTGCAACCTGCTGGAGAATCATTGGGCTGTGTCACAAGAAGTGCAACCCATTGGGTCCCTTGTGAGCGAGCCCAAAGAAAGTCAGTCACCTGCACCTCAGGAGTGGTAGTGAGGCTCTCACCAAGTTGTGAGCCGCTACTCTATCCTGGACGACCTCCAGGCAACAAAGTAACAATGGACTACTTTTGCCACTGCCAAGGCTTGTCAGTCGGCAGGCCAGTTACCGCTCCCTCTCGGACATCACCAACTTCTGAGCAGTTCCCAGCATAGTCACCAACATCGGCAACTGCCTCACTCTAGAGATCCTACATCCAGAAGGAAGTGAATTCTAACAGATGTGGTAAAGCATCTTTGGCCCAACCCTCCTGTGATTGACAGCGAAAGGCTACCACTGCCCGCAGAGCCCCCGGACATGGTAGTGGAGATCCTGCTGTGGAATCTAGGTCCTGGGACACCAAAGACCTCAAGTCTCAGAGGGAAGGGAGTAGTTCAACCCCAAGGTGTGTGTTTGTGAAATGCCGCATTTTCACAGCACCCGCGGATCACATCATCACCTAGGACAGCCAGAGCACCAGTGCACCTGGGCTCACTGGGAAAGTAACGAAGTACTGACTTTTGAGTCTTGGTCTAGGAACCCACCAAACCTTAACCGCAGGTGGTTTCCACAGAACTCACTCCACAAGTGTTCGATTGCACGCCATGCTTTTCCCTCATTAACTTCAATGGAACTGCTAGACAACAAAAAGCGCATCTATTGTGCAATGCTTCTAAAATCCACAACTCCAGTTGTATGCAAGATACAAAGTTAGTTTTGGTGTCTAAATTAAGATAAGAATATGCTTTTTTTTCAAAATTGGTGGCGGATTTCTTTCAAGTTGTGCCATTTACTTATCGTCCATGTGGGTGTTGTGAAATGCTTTACACATGTTCCTCTAAGTAGCCTGACTGCTCTTTGCCACACCACCAGGATTGAGCTAAGGTTTACTGGTTTGAATCCGTGGTCTACTTCTGGGTAAGGTGCTAGTATTAAATGGTAAGATCCCCCAGTCATGCCACATCATACTGCCACCTTGCTACAAGTATTAGCTAAATAGTAATTGTCATCCAGGGCAAGATGAAAGAAATTGAACTAACAGCGCTTGTGGATAGGAAACATAGTTGTTTGCCTGAATGTTTCTGCCAAATCTGGTGGCGTTTACACCCAAGAGATTGTGGGGAGAGTTGCAGGGGTATTAACAGAAATGTTCTTCCAGGAAACACAGGTTTTCCTATGATGCAACTCTTGTGTCAAAAACAAGGTAACTGAGGTCTAGCTGGCAATGAAGGCATTCAGCATACCTGAACTGAATGCATGGATGAAGTGGCAGTTGAGAAAAGTGAAGTTGCTTTTTCATAGCATGCATATATTTAACTGGAAGCAGTGTGGGTGAATTGGTGGGGGGCGTCGAACATAATTTAGTACTCAGAGACATCAGAGCAGTGAAGCCGGAATGTAGACTAGTAATTGCTCTCAATATGGCCACGCACATCATGAATTGGGAAAAGTCCTCCTGCTACGTTAAACACTGTCAAAGGCATGGTAGAGTTGTATTAGGTCTGGGCTGAGAAGTGTTTCTCAACCATCCAAGTCTTGAATTACACATCACTTTGGCATAATATGCACCATGGTAAGCATTTAAGCATAGGATGTTAAGTATATTAAATATAATGCATGTATACTGTCATTGTTGTGCTAATAAGTATATCTAATAATTATATATTTTTTTCCAGCTTTCAGCGTTGCAGACAGGTAAGAATGTGTTAACTCTGTAATTGTTACAAAATGTTATCAATGTCTCGTATAGCAAACTCCTTCATTTCTACCTAATCTTACCCCAACAGTGACCAGAGTGTAGGGTGGTAGAAATATCCCATGTATCTCAGTTCTAAGACGGGCTGCATCACGCTGAGAATAGTGCTGTAAAACAAGAGCACCTTCTGTAGGGACATCTTGTCAGAGCAGAAAACAAAGATGAAACACAGAGTGATATGTATTTTCTTTATCTATTAGTGGATTGTATTCTATGGTGCAAACTCCACCAAACTGGGTTTCAGATTGCTGAACAACGGCAGTATTAAACATGTGTCATGTAATTTGCTGTTTATAGAAATACTGAGTTATAAGAAGAAGAAACTCACAAAATAACTCCAACCAGCTGAACAGGGTGTTGCACATTACATGTATGGTGCAGAAAGTGTTTATAACATGAGATTGGAGACACTGAATCATAGTTTTTTTTTTTTATTATTTATTTTCTTGGCTTTTGCGCACAACCAGGACACATTACATCAAACCGAACTAAACTAGACAGGAGGGAAGCACCAGGGGAAAGGTCTACAGTCCAAAGGATGGAGGGAGGAACAGTGGGAGAGGGTTTGTTTTAGCACCGATTCCCAGACTCTGTCGGTGGTATTTCTATACCCGGTCCCTCAGTTTGAGACAGCAGAGGATCATCTGATCTCAGGCCCTAGTACGCCCTCCAGCAGCCCCATATTTTTCATCCCCCCATGCACATGTCCATCCCCATTAGCTACTGGGCAGTGTTTGTACACTCCAGATCTGTGCTATAACCCTCTATGCAACCAGAAGTCCCAGGAAGCAAAATACCAATTTCCTGCAGGGTAGGTCAGTATCGCCTGGGACTTCCAGGATAATGAGGATGGAATTAAGTGAGATATCTTCTTCCAATATGTTCTTCAGTTCTCTTTGTATGCTCTTCCAATATTTATGAATTTCAGAAAACTCCCACAGCATGTGGAGGAAGAACCCAGTGGAGGCCCCACGTTGTAGGCAGTCCGCCCTGGGGATTTTTCCCATCCTGTGGTGTCTGTCTCTAGCTATATATACTCTATGGAAGATTTTTAACTGTATCAATCAAAATAGGTCATTGATGCCCCCTTCTAGGGGATGAGTCAGGACCGTCTCCCAATCTTCATCCTCCATTTCATCCATGTCTTTTGTCCATTGTCATCTGCGACGCCCAAGGTTGTCAGGAATATTGTTGATGATTACTTTGTATGTGGCGGAGACTGTCCCATGGCTGAGCAGGCCATCCACTGGGTGGCTCTCTAGGGGGGATGAGACCAGGAGGCTAGACCAGTCCACCATCTCAGCCTGCAAGGCGAGTCTAAGTTGTGTGTATTTATAGAGTTGCATTCTCAAGAGCTCATAATCTTCCTGCAAGTGCACAAAGGGCTTAACCGTCACTCCTTTAACCACATCCTCAAGGTTGGATGTGTAAAGTATTTAGGCAGTACCAAAACAGTAATAACGTCAAATCACAACACAGGAAAAATTCCAAATCAACTTATAAAAATAGAGAATATTCCATTAAACAAAAGGACACCAAAATGACAAAATCCAATAACGGAAACTGGAGGTGCTAATTTAAAAGGTTAAAAGTAGCTCCAAAAAGTGTTATGCACCGATCGCAGACATCTAGTTGTGCTTGACCAGTACCTAGGTGTGATTTGAGGCTGCCAGTGATGAAGCGTGGGTTAGATAGAGAGACCCGGTTTGACCCAGTCAGAGGTTTTACCTTCGCCTCAGTAAGGCACAGCAGCAGGTTGTGGCTGAAGAGGGCTCTATTATGTTGGATAGCTATTGGGCTCCCAGTTAAACCTTTGACTTTTGTCAAGAAAACCCCAAGCATGTGAAATTCTAATTTTGTGCCCAGAGAAGGTCCCTAGCCGGTCAAATACTTTGCCCCTTTGGCCTGGTAAAAATGTTTTCATTTTCTTTTGTCGCCCTAAGTGTGCCGGGTATGTCCAGACATGGGCCCCGGGCACACTATGCACTGGATTCAAGCTAGCCTGGCTGATGAAGGGTGATACCCTGAAACCGGTCCCAGGATGCTTGTTTCCGGTCCAGCGAGGATCTGGCCTGGCAGTTCGGACTCGAATGTTCCCATGGGGAACAGGGTAAAGACTGATTTGCATATGGCTGGGTCCAAACTGGGGTGGCGTGGTGAGTAAAAGAATTGATGGATTAAACCCAGATCTGTGACTGGGGGTGAATGTTTGATTGGTTCCTCATTCCATCCATCATTTGTGTTTGTTTGCTTTCATTTGGCCTTAGTCACTTTTTTGGAGCTCGGATTATTCCAGCAGGGCCAGGCTGTAGGCTGTAGAAGGGCTCCACAAGACCAGATGCTATTGTCAGGAGGTCCCACTGAAAATGATTTACTGCTGGGAAAAGTGAAGAGAGGGACCAATGGCAATCTTTGGCCCAGCGACAACACACCTTTGTCAGGTCAGCTTGGCAAGTTGGCCTGGGTCCTTTAGAAGTCTTTAGAGTCAGGTTTCAGGAAATGATAGAAGGAGTACACCTCACCTTGGACCCTAGGGACAGCACATGGCGGTCAAGACTCACTCCATCAGAGGCCAGCAGCACGGTCCAGAACAGGTCCACTTGGAACTGGTTAGCTGGGTAGTTGCAGGAAAAGACCTATTGTAGCTTGCTGTATCCCTGTACCATGACCAGTAGGTCGGTCAGCTGACCCTGTGAGTCACTCCTGGGTAAAAAGAAGAGCAGTTCCAGTCCTTTGTGGCTCTTAACAGGTCACAGATAGTAGGTTCAGTCCTATTCTGATTCTTCTACAGGTTCAGTAGTAGTCTGAGGAGGGTACTGTGAGTGCCACATTTATGCCTAGCAGCAGCCTGCAGGTGGGTGCAACTCCTGACCAGTCTCTAAACCAGTGGGGTGAAAGTTCCCAGGGGTGACCCTACCCATTTTTGCATTTCCTGTGTGCTTTTCTGCAAACAATCCCACAGAGTTCCTAAATGCAACATGACATAACTTTTCTTCCCCTTTGCAGTCCTGTGTGCCCATCCCAAAGATATGCCTATAGAAATGGTCAGTACCTCCCCTGGAGACACTCTACGCTAGATTTGGGAGCAGCCGCTCTCCCACTGGGATAGGATCCAGCCTAACTAGGATGAGAAAAGAAAGGGCAGTCTGAGGTGTCAGCTACATCTGCCTGTGACTGGGAAGACTTTGAAGTTAATCAAGATCCTACGCACAGCCCAAAGGTCATCTTGTCAAGGGAAAGACAATAATACCCTACACACAAAGCCTTTTGTCCCTGTCCTGGGAGCAGGTCATGCTTCGCAACAGGGGAGCCATTCACCTGGCAGGTGACAGCTGAAACTTGCAGATAGGCTTCCAGAGGCTATAGCCAGGGTAAAGGTAACTTTTTAAAAGTACCTGTTCCTTAATAGCTATAAAAATGATGAGTTTACTATTAAATTTGATTCTAAATAACTATTGAAAAAGCCCTTTAAATATTTTACTAGCTGCTTCCAAGCTCAAATTAGCATTATTAAGTATAATAATGTACCCTAATGCTTTTCGAACAGCCAGTTTGCTACAGTGAGAATAGCTTCTGGGGCTTTTTCTTTGTAAGGCCTTGGTGAACATTAAGGGGGTGATTCCGACCCTGGCGGTAAATACCGCCAGGGCCGGGGTCCGCGGGAGCACCGCCAACAGGCTGGCGGTGCTCCTTTGGGCATTCTGACCGCGGCGGTACAGCCGCGGCCAGAAACGGAAAGTCGGCGGTGTACCGCCGAGTTTCCGCTGCCCAGGGGAATCCCCCATGGCGGCGCAGCTTGCTGCGCCGCCATGGGGGATTCCGACCCCCTCACCGCCATCCTGTTCCTGGCGGTTTCGACCGTCAGGAACAGGATGGCGGTGAGGGGTGTCGTGGGGCCCCTGGGGGCCCCACTTTGAATTTCAGTGTCTGCTTAGCAGACACTGAAATTCGCGACGGGTGCTACTGCACCCGTCGCACACCTTCCACTCCGCCGGTTCCATTCGGAGCCGGCTTCATCGTGGAAGGGTGTTTCCCACTGGGCTGGCGGGCGGCCTTTTGGCGGTCGCCCGCCAGCCCAGTGGGAAACCCAGAATGACCGCCGCGGTCTTTTGACCGCGGTACGGTCTTCTGGCGGTTCCCGCTTGGCGGGCGGCTCCCGCCGCCCGCCAATGCTGGAATGACCCCCTAAGCTTTTTCATGCCCTGGAAGATCTCCCTGGACATGGATTCATTCAAGAATTTGCCCTGGGGATGTCTATCCATGGTCCCATCGGGAACTATGTTAAAGTCTCTCGCTCAGAACAGCCCAGAGGGACCACATTTCTGGGCCTCCTCTGAATTATGAATAGTATGGGCTTTGGCATTCATTTGGAAGCTGAGAGCATAGGGGAAAATCCAGCGGTAAAATATCTGACACCCTTGCATTTTGCCTGACTTGATCAAGTGTTTGTCTCTTATTCAGTGTAGCTTGAGAGAAGTCATGATAGACCTCTTAGTTTTGAACCTGAAAAACAAGCCTATCAGTTTTCTAGCCTACTGGTTTATCTTGTCCTTCAATTAGGAGGAGCCCACTTTGGCAATAATGTCCCATGGTCTAGAGCCATGACCTGGCCGTGGCGTCTCCTACTCTGTGTGCACGGACAATGGGAATTTCTTGGAGGGTCTCATTGTGAAGAATTGTGCAGAACAGCTTTGCACAATACCGGACCACATTGTTTCCTTCCTTTTCTTCCCCAACGTGTCATATCTAGATATTGTCGCACCTTGATCTGTTCTCTAGGTCTGCATACTTTTTCCACAGAATTCCCAGTCCCTTCCCCTGCATACTACATTACTTATAACATGTGAAATCATAGCCTTCATAACAAGACATAACTTCTCAAATGACAATATGTTTCACAACACAGTGCATGGTAGAGTTGTTTGTTGTATATTTTTTTAACAGTTATTTAGTGGCATTTCAGAAATCAAAGCAGTGCAATCGTATCTAAGCATTAGTTTGATATATTATTAGTAATGCAGTTGTCCTACACGTTGAAGGCTTTCACAAATGCATATATATTATGAGCACTGACTATTACAACTCTCCTTGCAAACCAATGCATTAATGTGTTTTTAAAGGGTCATGGTTGAGGACACTTTTACAGGAGAGCTAAATGCTTTGTAACAACAGTAGTTACTAGACAACTTCCTAAAGTACATCTGAAGGTGCAACAGGGTCCTGGTGTGCTGTTGATTCGCTGGGGGTGCATAAGTAGATACAGAGGAGAATCTCGTATGTGGAGATCAGGGACCTAAGGGGTCTTGGTATCCATACGCAGCAGTCCACAGCAACAACAGGTAAGGGCTGTAGGCAGCTAAATGCCCAAGTGAGGGATGTGCTGGGATGGGCGTAGTAGTTTAGCAAGTAACATCCCCTGGTTCAGCTAAGCACCTAGGGGACCCAGCTCTAATTTGCCTGCTCCGCCAAGCCACTTTGTGAGCCACTCAAGCTGGGCTTCCAAAATGTATAGCTCAAAATCTGGCACTTCCAGTCCTCCCTCAATGGGAGGGCGTGGATGGTGGTCAGATCAACCCTTTGGCATCCCCCATCCCAAATCAGCTCCCGGAGCATGGACGTCTAGTCTCTGAAACTAGGCTACCGGGACTCTCACTGGGAGGTTTATAAAAAAGCAAAGCAGCCTCTGAAGCATGACCATTTTAGTAAGCAAAATGCATACCATGATGGGTAACTTGAGGGTGTGCCAGACGGAGACACAGTATCCCAGGGACCTGCAGGCCTTTCCCAGGTTCCCCCATCCCAAAGATCCCCCAAGTCATGGAAAACCTGGATGCCCAGACATTTAAAGGCATGTGGGGACCAAGTTATATCAGACAGACAGGAGTGGGGGGCGGCTGAGGCCCTCATCCACCATGAACATCCAAGTTTTGCTCCAGTTCATCCGGAGACCTGAGCAGTGGCCAAAGTCCTTGAGGAGCTGTAGTGCCCGGGGAATATCCCTCTTGACATCCCGAAGGTAGATAAGTAGATCATCTGCATACAGAGATATGAAGTGAACTGTTTCATCCATTACAATGCCCCAGTCTGGCCTTGTTCTGCGAAATCTCTCCAGCAATAGCTCAATATCCATGACAAATAAGAGAGGCGAAAGGGGCATCCTTGTCTGGTGCCCCTGTATATTTCGTAGGCCTCTGATATTGTGCACCCTGTCTTAACCCTTGCCATTGGATGAGTGTAGAGCAGTCTGTCCCACCTCGTCCAGTTAAGAACCAGCCCCACTCGGAGCATGGTGGCTTCAAAGCAGTCCCACCGCACCACATCAAAGGCCTTCTCCAGGTCTACTGACACGATTAATGCCCCGGGGCCACGGATCAATTGCGTGCGTAAAGTATTGAATAGAGTCTACAAAAGTTGTGGGAGGTGTTATGGTTAGGTTTAAACCTTTTGTGATCACCCTGGATCAGGGCCTGCATGTGGGGCAATAATCTGAGGGCCAATACTTCACTACGTATTTTGAAATCGGAGTCCATCACAGAGAGGGATCAAAAATCAGTGATCGTCACATCACGTGATGGGGATTTAGACAGGGGGCTCACCAAGGCCTCCCTAGTTGTTGAAGGGAGACTACCCACTTCGTAAGCCTTGGTGTAAATATCGGTTAGCTGTGGTGCCAATTCTCTCATAAACAGCTTGTAGACCTCTGGGCAGAGTCAATCTGTACCTATTTATACTTGGCTTGTGCCATTTTAGCATCAAAACATTTGACGCTAAAATGACACATAGCTAACTCCATATTTATATTTTTACGCTAGACCTGTCTAGCGTCAAAATATTGGGGTTATCGTCATGTTGTGGATGAGGCAAACTACCATTTGCTAATTGGATGCAAGGTAGGAGTTCCTGTTCACAATATCACTCTAACACCCTACCACCTTATTTATACTTGGATGTAAAAATGACGCACACTGAGTAGGCGGACCCAAATAAGCTTAGCGCCATTATTTAATGCCTGGGTCTGAACAGGCGTTAGGTACCTGTGGACCCATGTCCATGGCTAAGAAACACCATGGAATGGGTCCACAGATCTCTACCCCAAGCCCCAGGAACACCCCACCCACACCAGAGGGACTCCATATGATGGGGGACCCCATCCTGTGTAAGTATAGGTAAGTATCATTATTTATTTCTGTGCCATTGGGGACCCTTACATGGGGCCCCCTGCCTGGCACTGGGTATTATGGCCTTGCCCAGGGGACACTAATCCCCTGTGCTGGCCTTTGGGGTGGTGAGCATGACTCCTGTCTTTATTAAGACAGGAGTCATGTTTGGGTGGTAGTGCTTCAGAAAATGACGCTAGGCTGGTTAGCGGCATATTCATTGCCACTAACAAGCCTAGCGTCATTTCTGGCCCACTAGTGCCTATTCCCCTTCCGCCATCTCCCTCCCCGGCTAGCATCTTTTCTTTAGGCGATAACCTGTCCTTTGTGCCACCGTATGCCATTCCGTAAATATGGCGCCCGACTCTGACTCGCAATTTGCAAGTCGCAAAACCAAACGTACGTACATGTGGCCCCTAGTGTCTTGTTTGTTGCTAGGTACTTAATGGCATTTCCATATCAGACACTGGAGATCCAAGCGGCTCCTGCTCTTCTGTAGGGAGGGCTGAAGCAGCCAGTGATCCAGGAAGGTGTTCAGTGTCAAAGGGAGATCTGTCTTCGGTGGGCTATAAAGGGAGTGTGACGGGCTGAATGCGTCTCGCCCGCACAGGAACGGGACTTGTGCTGTCTCTGCCCCTGCTATCCCCGACTCTCCTGACCTCGTTTCCCGTGATTGGCTGAATACCGTTCCTTCGTGGGTCAATGTGAGGACAAATACGGCTTTGCCAGAAATTGGAGGGGCGTTCGTGGGAAGTGGAGGAGGAGACCTAGAGGACGCCGACCCATAACAATGAAGAGAAGAAGACGAGCTGAGGAGGACCGAAGACACTCGAGGACGAGAAGAAGACGAGCAGGCTAATCTGGAGAGGGTGAGAGACCTGTGGCTGGACTCGGGGAAGTGCGGATCCAGAAGGAGCCCCGTCAATGTACTTGGACGCCACAGCAACGATCCCCGGGGAGACGAAACGCTCATTCCTGCCACGCTTCTGGAAAAGCGTGGCTCTACCAGGTGCATGGGGCCGGTGGAGTAAAAGAAGCGGGAGGGGGAAGTAGGGAAAAGGAGAAAGGAAGGGGGGGAAGTGGGGATCTGCCACTTATTTTTGCACCTATTATATTTTGTTTTGCACCGCTCACCGTTACGCCGTGGCACCTTTCCACAAACCGGTATAAATGCAATAATATACAGGAGCCAAGACAGTGAGCACTTATCTTGGTGAAGAGCTGATACACAGGAGAAAAACAGGAGAATTGGGGTACGGAAACAGAGACAAAGGAAAAGAATAGGAAGAAGAGGCTTCCTAGGTAGTAAAGAACGACAGGAACTGGAGACAGGGACAGATAAAGCAGAGGCAATTGAATAACAGGTAAAGGAAGAAAAGAGAAAGGGAATTAGGTCAGAAGAAAAGAAGGCCGAAAACAGAGAGCAGAAAACTGAGAAGACAGGACGGAAAAGGAAAGACAGGGAAAAGGGCTAGAAGACAGAGACGCACCACACAGTACTTACCATGGTATTTTTCTGTCTCTCCGCATTCGTTTTCCCGGGGAACATGTGAGACAACAGAAGTCAAGGAGAAGACTGAGAAGGAGAAACCCTTCAACAAACCCATAAGGACCAGAAGGAAGAAGACTGGGACAGAACCAAAGCTCAGGAACAGAGAACAGAGAAAGAGAGAGACTGTACCCCAAGCCTATTTGAGAATAAAAACCCACATAAGTCCACGATAACTGACTCCTGAGTATTCACTATACACCGAAAGCATCACAGGGAGGTATGCTTGTTCTTGAATGCCTCGTTGATGTGTACAGTTGTCAACAGATAGGTGAGGGGGTACCACTAGTTTCCGGTCAGCCAGCCCAGGGGTCTTCCCAGTTTCCCCTGCTCTTCATGTGCGCTTTCCACATATTTTGTATGATCATGGCATCGGAGGCGTTCCAGAGCCACATTGTACTTTTCCTGTGGTTCCAGCAGTCAAGGAAGAGCCTCTGGATTCCTGCCTTGTTCATTATCCCATGCATGAAATTAATTGTCCAACTTCTGGAGATCTTGTTCTAGATCCCGTTGGACCCCTACCATCTGCCCCAAGCACTGTACCCTCATTATTACTTTAAACATCTCCCTTTAATTACCACGACTCATTGTCATCCCCGGGTTGAAGGTAAAGTATTCTGCTATCGGTTCCACTAGGGTGTCTCTAAAGGTAGTATCTTCTAGAGATGTGGGGTATAAGCACCAGGTGGGTATGGGCAGGGCTGGGTCAGTCAGTTGCAATTTCAAAAGAAGCAGGCTATGGTCTGATAATGTGCAGCCTAAACACTCTGAGTAAAAGGAATAATCCCTATCTGTTGGATGTTGAGTATGCCAGTGGCCTTCCATGTTCCAGTGTGTAACCCAGGCTATCAATCCAGCAGCCACTCTATGGGCAGTAGCCCCCAGTAGTGGAGGAGTGGAGCTGTCGATAGTCGTGCCCAAGACAGTGTTAAAGTCACCACCAGTAAGGTATGGCCCCCCCATCAACCTGGCCATTCTCGCTGAAAGAGGGCTGGTCGTGGTTTGGTGTATATACACTGCCCAGCACCAGTGGCCTGCCGCAGAGTCGCCCTTCCACTAGAATATAGCGGCCATCCTTGTCTACGTATACAGTAGTAGTCACAAAGGGAACCCCACCTCGCATCCAGAGCATTGCTCCCCTCACAAAGGGTGAGTAAGTGGCCATGTGGAATTGCCAGTTGACCCTGGCAGCGTCTCCAGAGGTGATCAGCATCAGCGAGTGTGAAGTGTGACTCTTGAAGTACGGCAGTTTGTACCCCCCATGTTTTTAAGTACCTCAGGATTTTGTGCCACTTGGATATTAAGCCCAGTCCCCAAACATTCCAGGTCATAAGTTTGTATCTGTTGGGTGTGTTAGACATGTAGCCCATACAATCGCAGACAGGCATAGAGAAGTGCCCCTCTCAGCTCCCCCCACCCATCACCCCCGAGATAGCACAGGGCATTAAAAATAAGAAAACATTCCTACTTCCCAGTATTGTGTCCATATTGTGTTTTTTCCTGCATTTGTGACTGTTTTTGCCCGATTTCTGTGCCTTTCGCCCCTTGTGCACTCCTCGACCCCAGCCGCTGCTTCCCTGCGGCCCCGCCCCCCTCGCGCCCCCATTTGCCGCTCCCTCCCGCCTCCCGCCTCCCAGCTGCTCCTCCCTCCCCCCTCCCTTCTTAATGGCTGGCGCTGCGCGTCGCCAGTGAGCGAATTCGGACCTGGTTCAGGTCCTGAACTCGCCCCTCACGACCGCAGCACCAACCTGCTGCCTTCTGCCTCTGCCCCACGACCACGCTGCCGTCTGCGTGTTCGAGGCCCTCCTCCACCCGCAGGCATCCTCCTGCGCCTCATCCCTGGTGGCTAGTGGGCTCACTTGACCCGAGTGCCGCTTCCGCCGTCCCGTAAGTTTGTTTTTCAGCTTTTTTCCGCTTTTCTGCGCCTCGCCACCGGCGCATTTTTGCCCCATTGTGCCCCCCTGATTGCTGTCTCCCCGATAGTATTTAGTGCCAGTATTGTGTCCATATTGTGTTTTTTCCTGCATTTGTGACTGTTTTTGCCCGATTTCTGTGCCTTTCGCCCCTTGTGCGCTCCTCGACCCCAGCCGCTGCTTCCCTGCGGCCCCGCCCCCCTCGCGCCCCCATTTGCCGCTCCCTCCCGCCTCCCGCCTCCCAGCTGCTCCTCCCTCCCCCCTCCCTTCTTAATGGCTGGCACTGCGCGTCCGCGCAGCGGGCGCGCCGCTGGCGCGCCAGAGGCGCGCCAGAGGCAAGCCCGTCTGCGCCCGTCCGCGCCTGTACCGCGCCCAGCGCCACCCCCCCTGGTCCTCGCGCCTCCCGCGCCCACTTCTCGGCCGAAGAGCTCCGCGCCCTCAACCCCGGGCCCTCCACTGAATGCTTCCGGGCATCCCCGAAGCTCACTAAAGGACCTTTCTCCTGTCGCACCTGCAACTTCTCCTGCACCAGAACGACGAATCCAACTACAAAAACTTTCAACCCCAATCACCTGAACTGCATCCTCATCAACATCCGCTCCGCACGAAAACACGCCATCGAGCTCTGGGACCTGCTCGACACCACTACACCTGACGTGGCCTTCCTGACCGAAACCTGGTGGAACGACTCCTCTGCTCCGGACATCGCCATCGCCATACCGGACGGATACAAAATCACCAGAAGAGACCGGACCAACGGGATCGGCGGCGGAATAGCCATCGTTCACAAAGCCACCCTCAAAATCCACACCCACTCGGACGACACCCTCAAAACAGCCGAACACCTCCATTTCCAGATCCACACGGACCCCAAAACAACCCTCAGAGGAACCCTGATCTACCGCCCTCCAGGACCAAGAGCCCCCTTCAACGACACCATCGCAGACCTCGCAAGCTCCCACGCCCTAGCATCCACTGATTACATCCTCCTGGGAGATCTCAACTACCACCTAGAAAATACTTCCGACGTCAACACTACTTCACTGACCTCCAACCTCCTCAACCTCGGACTCCGCCAACTAGTCAACACTCCCACCCACATCGCCGGACACACCCTGGACCCCCTCTTCACCTCAAGCAACCACATCGCTTTCAGCCACACCTCCGAACTCCACTGGACCGACCACCACTGCGTCCACTTCACCTACAAGAAAATCACAGAACATCACCGCATCCAGCCACCTCCCCACCGCCGCTGGGGCAAAATCACCCAGGACCAACTGGCCAGCACCCTCACCAACAACCCTCCACCCGACGCAAACCGACCCGAACACAGCCGCCATCAACCTCCATCAATGGATCCTCGACTGCGCTAACACCCTCGCCCCCCTAAAGAAACACACCGCCATCCAAGGAAAGAAAAAACCAGCCTGGTTCACAGATGACCTTACAACCTCCAAAAGCATCTGCCAGAAGCTCAAAAAGAAATGGATCCAAGATCGCACACCCGACAACCTCGCCACCCTCAAAAACGCCAACCGTGAACACCACCAACGGATCCGCGTCGCCAAGCGCACCCATTTCACCGAACGCATCAACAACAACGCCCACGACTGCAAAGAACTCTTCGGGATCGTGAAGGAACTCTCAAATCCTAAATCCAACTCCAACGACATCCCGCCCTCCCAGAAACTCTGCGACGACCTCTCCACTTTCTTCCACCAGAAAATCGTTACCATCCACGACAGCTTCAACTCCAG
The DNA here is from genome assembly GCF_031143425.1 of Pleurodeles waltl. NCBI lineage: Eukaryota > Metazoa > Chordata > Amphibia > Caudata > Salamandridae > Pleurodeles > Pleurodeles waltl. The sequence goes on along the minus strand of NC_090436.1, from coordinate 858,714,191 downwards.
CCCACCGCCAGACCCCACCCCCGGCGTCTCCTCCCGCGACTGCCGCCTCACCGCCTGGACCCACGTGGACGATGCAGAAACCATAACAACCATGAACACCATCCACTCAGGCTCCCCTACGGACCACTGCCCTCATCATGTTTTCAACTCGGCAAACGCCACCATCGCCCCCGAACTCCGCAAGATCATCAACCTCTCCTTCTCCTCCGCCACCTTCCCGGACAGCTGGAAACATGCAGAAATCCAACCCCTTCTCAAGAAACCCAAGGCTGACCCCAACGACCTCAAAAACTTCCGACCGATCTCTCTCCTCCCTTTTCCAGCCAAAGTCATCGAGAAGATCGCCAACTCTCAGCTCACCCACTTCCTCGAAGACAACTCAATCCTGGACCCCTCACAATCCGGATTCAGACGAAACCACAGCACTGAGACTGCTCTCCTCGCCGCCACAGATGACATCAGACTTCAAATGGACAAGGGCGAAACCTCAGCCCTCATCCTCCTCGACCTATCCGCCGCCTTTGACACAGTCTGCCACCGCACCCTACTGACCCGCCTCCAGGAAGCTGGGATCCAAGACAAAGCCCTCCACTGGATCTCATCCTTCCTCTCCGACAGAACTCAGAGAGTCCGCCTCTCCCCGTTCCGCTCCAAAGCCTCCAACCTCATCTGCGGCGTCCCCCATTGATCCTCCCTCAGCCCTACGTTGTTCAACGTCTACATGGCCCCCCTCGCCAAACTGGCCCGCCAACATCATCTCAACATCATCTCCTACGCCGACGACACCCAGCTCGTCCTCTCCCTGACCAATGACCCGCTCACCGCCAAAACCAACCTCCACGAGGGACTTAAATCCATCGCCAACTGGATGAACATCAGCCGCCTGAAGCTCAACTCCGACAAGACGGAAGTCCTCATCCTCGGGCGCACTCCCTCGGCTTGGAACGACTCTTGGTGGCCCTCCGCCCTTGGTCCCCCGCCCACCCCTGCCAACCACGCAAGAAACCTCGGCTTCATCCTGGACTCCGCCCTCACCATGTCCAAACAGGTCAGCGCCGTCTCCTCCTCCTGCTTCAACACCCTTCGTATGCTCCGCAGAATCTTCAAGTGGATTCCAACAGAAACCAGAAAGACGGTGACCCAGGCCCTCGTCAGCAGCAGACTTGACTACGGCAACGCACTCTACACAGGCATCCCTACCAAAGACATCAAACGACTCCAACGGATCCAAAATGCCTCCGCCCGACTGATCCTCGACATACCCCGCCGATGCCACATCTCCCCACACCTGAGGGAACTCCACTGGCTCCCAGTAGACAAGAGGATCACTTTTAAACTCCTTACCCACGCTCACAAGGCGCTTCACAACACCGGACCCTCCTACCTCAACACCAGACTCAACTTCTACACCCCAACACGCCAACTCCGATCCGCCAACCTCGCCCTAGCCATCGTACCCCGAATCCAGCGCAAGACCTCCGGCGGCAGATCCTTCTCTTTCCTCGCCGCCAAAACCTGGAACTCTCTCCCCACTCCGCTACGCCAGACCCAGGACCTCCTCACATTCAGAAGGCTCCTCAAGACCTGGCTCTTCGACCGCTAAACAGCCTCTCCACCCCCCCCCCACCTCAGCGCCTCGAAACCCTAACGGGTACATAGCGCGCTTTATAAATACTATGATTGATTGATTGATTGATCCCAACCTCAGAGCAGTCCAGCAATAGCGGGCCAACCAAACCATGTGGTCCAACAAAAGAGCGCAAGTAGCACCACCACTTCAGAATCTTCATAGTGGTGATATGGGGGCTAGACAAACATGGTTCTTCAGGACTACCACTAGTGCCCCCATCAGCCTGTGCAGCAGTGTTATTACCCACATCCGAGTTCAGGTGTATCCAAAAGGAGTGGAGGTGCCAGTCAAGCAATGTCCTCTGCCGTCTGGGCAGACAGATGCAGAAGCATGTCCATTTCAGGAGGAACAGAATCAGAATCCGAGCCATCGTCATGCTGGTCTGAGCTGCCTCATTTCTCTTTATCAGTGATCCCTCTTCCTTTGAGCGACACTGTGCCCTGCAATGCCACCTCTTACCCAGGTCAGGCTACAGTCGGGTAGGTTTAGTCAGTGTACCAGTCCGTGAGCAGCCTGAGATCTTCACTGTTTCCTGTGTTGCGGGGGTGCCTCTCTTGTCTGAGTGGAGGGCCTGTTCATCCCAGACCTATCATTTTCCAGCCAGGTCCAAGCCTCCTCTGGTCCTTGACAGAAGTGTCATTGGCCGTCTACCATTATCTTAAGTTTGGCAGGGAATATAAGGCAATATTGAATTCTTCCCTCTCGCAGTGTTCGTTTCATGGCCAAAAAGGAGTCACGTTTAGTTTGCACCACAGCTGTGAAGTCAGCCTGACCAATGCCCGCTTGGAACAGGCCCGCCTCCCTCATCCGTTGCAGCAGCAAGTCACAGAAATAATATAATAATAATAATAATATAATATTTAGCCACCACAGGCCTGGACGGGTGTCCCAAGGCTGACAGCCGGGCTGGCACACGGTGCGCCCTCTCTGCAAAGAAAGATGTGAGCTGTGTCGCGGCCACCATGGATCGTAACCAGGGCTCCAGGCAGGCCTCCATGTTAGACCTCTCATCCCCATCCGGAAGACCTCTCATATGCACATTATTGCATCTGCTGTGCCCCTCATTGTCTTCTGCCCTGCTTTCCAGACATTGCAGATGAGATGGGTGATTTTGGGCCTTCACAGCCTGGTGCGAGGAGTGGAGGTCAGCCAGAGAGGTTTCAGTGTCTTTCAGCCTGCTGATCAGCTGCTGGTGGTCTGCTTGCAATAGACTTAGCTCAATTGAGACCTTCCCTATTTCTGCTGAAGGGTAATCTTTGAGTCATCAAGAGCCCTTAGAAGCTTGTTTAGGGTGGTTTGCATGGCCTGTGGAGAGGTATCTGGCAGCACTTCTGCATCAGACACAATCTGTTGCGGGCCCTGAGGGGACAAGTGTGACCCTTGCAGTCTATATCTTAATACACCCATGGTGTTCTCTAGTGCCATGCACCTCAATCACCTCCTCACAAACCCAGAGGGTGCCGCCGTTAGGGGTTTGGTACAATAGGAGGTCCAGACTCTTCCCCAATATGCCCCTCAAGTCAGAGGGGTACAGTAATCCCAGGCAACTCCAGGGGAAATCGCCACCAGCGGCACCGCTTCACACTTCTCAGCTCTCCAGCAGTGGAATCCCCACCTGAGTTTTACTGTTCCAGGCAACTATGCCTCCTATGGGCCCGTCATCATTCTAAAATTTGCGGTGTAGGCCCCCTGCCACCACACTCCTCCAACAAGGGTTGCCCATTTCAGGATTAGGGAGGCAGCTGCTTGCCACTAGTGTTGGTTACCCCCAGACAACCAACAAATTCAAAAGCGGGGCATTCTATGTAGTAACACTTCAGATAATTTGGTTAGTACATGGGGTATGCATCATCACTCTTCAGTCTGGTTCAGCCACCTCACATCTCACATGCGGGTCTAGAGCTGGGTGCAGCCTCTTGCCACCTATGTTAGCTGCCTCAGCCCAACCCACCTGGTCGGCAGTCCAATGATGTTCACGGTAGCTTGGAGTAGTCCAGGTGGGGCGTAGCCTCAAAGAGAGGCCTCACGATTTACAGGCCGGTCAGGAGTGCATTGAGCCCAGAGCCCCACAAGGCGGGCCCTCTAATGCAGTCCCGCTCCATGACCGCACACAGGTCATCTGGCGTGGCACTCCTCACTCCTTTTCTCTAGGGGCACGCCTCCCAGCGCAGTCGAGTCAGCGGGTCTCCACCTGGAGCCTCAGACAATTCTTGCTGCCCTCGCAGTATGCACTCAGGGATTCCTTCATTGACGAGCATTGAACTATAGGGCGCACCTGGCCCAGGGCAGCCTCACAGGAGCATGGGGTGGGCATGTTAGCTCCTTCTCCTCTCCAGCCGCTAATAGGGCAAGTGGGGGTGGGAGAGAGCGCCCCCCCTCTTCTCAAGGCCCTAAGTCTCCGGCCTCACGTCACTCCCACAGTGCCTCTCACATGACCGTCTTTCAGCAGTTTTCCTCTCAGCGATGCTTCCAGAAGGCACTGCAGTCACTCAGGCTACGGCACAGTGCAATCTCAGGCCCTGCATCCACCCGATCTCATGGCTGCGGAGTTGCCAGCAAGGAGCAGCACACAGCATTCCATGCCATCGGGGCCCGGGCGCCGGTTTCACACTCAGGCCCACAGCATCAAGGCGAATCCTTGGGTGTTCTAGAGCACCGGGAGCCGCTCAAACATAGCAGCATCGACTTGTACTGTTCTCTCTGCTTTCCGCTGCTCGACCAGGAGTGGATAGCACTTAATGTGTGGTAATTGAACAGGATTCTTGTCGAGTCAATGTGGAACAGCAGGTTTATGCAACCACCATCTTGGCCTGCTAGCCATGCCCCCAGTTATAGTTAGTGTTGTCTGTTTAGCAAGCTGAAAAAAGAGTGTGTAACAAGGTCTGCTACTTATACTAATTTGAAGTGGGGGATAAATTGTAAGTGAAAGTTATAACTATAAATTTAGAAGTTTTAAAGTTTGTGTAGTTCAAACTTGACTTGAATAGGGAAAATAAGTGGAGAAGAGTAGAGTTTAGAAGCGTGTTGTATAGTGTAGTGAAGTGTTATATAGTATAGTGGCTGGTGTCTCATATAGTGGAGTCACATATCATAGACTGGAGCAGCAAGTTGTACAGTGGAATGGTGTGTCGAGTAGTAGACTGTCATAGAGTGGCGTAGGGTGTTTTAGAATAGAGTAGGGTGAAGTAGAGTTTCATAGACTGGAGTATCGTCACATGGAGTGTCATTGAGTACAGTGGAGGAGAGTGTCGTAGAGTGGAGTGCCATTGTTATATATTGGAGTAGCGTATCGTATAGTGAAGTCAAGTGGCATGTCGTCAAGTGGCATGTCGTCAAGTGTCATGCAGTGTAGTACAGTGGCATAGAGTGGAAAGGCATAGAGTGGTGTAGAGAGTCTTAGAGTGTAGTACATGTTTAGAGTGGAGTCACATACAGTGGACAGTCAGACAGAGGAGTGGCGCAGAGGGGAGTGTAGTACAGTGGCGTAAAGTGGGATAAATTGTAGTAGAGTGGAGTGGAGTGAAGTACACTGGAGTGGGGCAGTGTGGAGTAGAGTAAAGTGTCAAACAGTGAAGGGGCGTGTTGTAGACTATAGTGACGTGGAATGCAGTACAATGGAGTGTCGTACAATACAGCTGAGTAAAGTGTCATAAATTGGAGTATAGTTTGTATGGTAGAGTGTAGTGGGGTGCCATACAGTATTGGAAAGTGACTGCAGATTAATAGAGTGGTATACAGTCTAGTTGATTTTTGTATAGTGGAGTGGTTTGGGGTAGAGTGAAATAGCAGACCATGGAGTGACGTACATTGAAGTGGGGCTCAATCGAGTAGCATAGAAAGAAGTGGCATAGAGTGGAGTGCCATACAGTGGAGTGGCATAGAGTGGAGTGGAATACAGCAGAATAGCATAGAGTAGAGTGGCATACAGTTGAAATGAGTCACATGGAATAGCATATACTGGAGTGGCATATAATGGAGTGACGTACACTGAACAGGTGTACAGTGGAGTTGCATACAGTGTAATAGCATAGAGTACACAGGTGTGGAATGGAGTTATGTACAGTGTAATAGCATAGGGTGGCTTAAAGTGGAGTGTTGTACAGTGGAGTGGTGTAGAGTATAATAGTGTATAGTGGAGTAGTGTACAGTAGAGTGGCATATAATGAGTGGTCTAGACTGGAGTGGTGTACACTGGCGTGGGATAGAGTGTACTAGGAGACTGGAGTGATGTACATTGAGAGGGGCTCAATAGAATAGCATAGAAAGAAGTGGCGTAGAGTGGAGTGCGTACAATGGAGTGGCATAGAGTGGAGTAGCATGTAGTGGAGTGGCAAACAGTGAAACAGCATACAGTGGAGTGTTGTAGAGTGGAGTGGCATACAGTGGAACAGAGTAAAGTGGAAAGGCATACAGTAGAATGGCATAGAGTGGAATAGCGTACAGTGTAATAGTGTTGAATGGAGTGGTGTAGAATAAAGTCTTGTACAGTGGAGAGGTGCAGAGTGGAGTGGTCTCGAGTGGAATAGCGTATAGTAGAGTGGCTACAGTAGCGCTGCATAGAGATGTATGTGAAATTTAGCAGCAGTGTAAATTATGGTATGTAGAGTAATGCTAAAAAAGCGAATTGCTCTACCTTGCCTTTCTTCAGATTTACCAATCTACGCAGGGCCACACATGTTGGCCTTGCCTCCCTTTGTAAATATGACTTAATTATTGCACTGCCCATGTGACACCATGAATGACGTGCAGGTACCGATATTCAGTGATACATCTAGGCTTTATCTATATTTTGGGCCAAAGTATACTGTGATAAATTTGCAGTATACAGTTGTACATGGCAATGACAAGCCGGAGTATAATTGGGTAATGGGTGATGGCTGTTTTGAGAGAATGTAAAGACAGCCATATTGTTTTTACTACACTTTGGCTGTGTTCAGTGTTAGGGCCTATGATATTGGTAAGTAGTAGATCCCTACCTATTACCACTTTATTTAAGTGGTACTAGGCAGGGAAATAAAAAAAAATTAGTATATATTTTTACATAGGTTTACAGCCATCTACCACAGTAGGTTTACAAGATTTTGTGAAATGCTGCAAAAGTGCTGTGGTGACAGATATCACTAGGTTTAAATGTTTTAAACCTTAAAAAATACTCATCCTACTTAATGGCAGTACCTGAAAAGCATACTCTCTGCACCATAATATTTAACATAATATTTAACCCGGCTAAACTGCATGTAAATTAATTCAGCAGTTTTTACACTACATCAAATACAATCATCCATGGCAGGCTTCTCCAACGAGTAGCTTGTGAGCTACTAGCTTTCCAGCCGCTTCTGAGTAGCTCTTTTGTGTGCAGCACAGCCTACTAAATTAGAAGCTTTTGTTTGATTGAATTAATATAGATATAGCAAAATTGAAAAGCGTGTATGTCATATACAAACCTGTGTATTTCCTTTGCCCATAATTTTCAAATTATATTTAAAGTCAAAATTTGAATAATAATTTGTGCAGCATTGTGAGACTTATTACTAATAATATTACCTTGGTGCTGGGGCACTGCATCTGTGGCTGCCATGTATTACCCTTGTAGAGGCATTTCAATTAAATAGGGGCCTGATTTAGAGTTTGGCAGAGGGGTTTCTCTCTCACAAATGTGCCGGATATCCTGTCTGCCGTATTACGATGTCCATAGTATATAATGGAATCGTAATAGGACGGAAGGGATATCTGTTACGTGTGTGACAGAGTAATTCCATCTGCCAAATTCTAAATGAGTCCTTTAGTCTTTTTTTACATTACTGCTGGCACTTTTGCAATGTGGTGACCGTGGCTGGTAATCTTGCATATGGTGGCCACTAATTTAACCTGATGTGAACAACTCTGTTCATATTAGTAGCTCTGGATGATTTTCTTTGAACATAATTAGTTCTTGTTAGTGAAAAGGTGGGACAACCCTGGTCTATGGGAAATTCATTGGTGCAAAAATGCACTTTGGTACTCCCTTTATCTTTGTACTTCCTTGAGGGTTCACCAGAAACATTTACATCATCTCAAAATGTAGAGAATGTGGAAAGTTTTGTGGTGATTCATCAAGTGGGTGGAAAGTTATCAGGTAGCTCATATCCGAGGAATACCTATCTTTGGGAATACTAACTATAACTACAGAGTGGCAATCAGATTTTATGTGATTTCTTTCTTTTTCTCTAGTGTATTTGTTTAGTAGTTTACACAATCATTTGACCATAAATGTATCTTTTAGTTGTTCATCTAGTAATTCAGAAACTTCACTTATGCAGTCAAGTTTATTTTTTGGGCTCCTTGCTACATTTAGTAGGATTGTGCTACATATGAAGCCCAAAGTGAATGGAAGACAGTCATTGTTGTTATAATAATTAAGATGAATATTGTTCCTAATGGCAAATTTTCATGTCCTCCATTTAGTAGCCAGTATAGCTCCTTATTAGGTAACTTTTCCGTTTTGTTGCACAGGAGTAAATACGAAAGACGCTTTTTGTTTGGCTTGTTGGGCCACTTCTATTTTGTGAGCCAGAGAGCACGCAAAGACAGCTTTTGTAGATTAAGATATATTCAATTTTTTATGTATTTGTTTATAGGTTTCCATTAGCATGTGACAGTTGTTCATGTAGTAAATCTGAAACTACATATGCAGTCTAGTTCATTTTTTGGACTTTGTTGCTACTTTTAGTGGAATTGCGCTACCTATAAAGGCCAAAGTGAATGAAAGGCAATCTTTGTTATTGTTATGAATTTTTTTTTTTTTCATAGTGGCCAATTATCATGGCCTCCTAATAGTTTGTGTAGTTCACTGCTAGATCAATGTTTCATTTTGTTGCATAGGGGTGCATAATAAAGATGTCTTTTTTGGCTTGTGCCAGTATTATGTTGTGAGCTGGAGAGCTTTCAAAAAATGTTTGTGGATTAAGATGTATTCTATTTGTTATGTATTTATTTATAGGTTTCCATTAGCATGTGACCATAAATGGGTATTTCAGTTGTTCATGCAGTAAATCTGAAGCTTTTCTTATGTAGTCTAATGTAGTTTTTGGGCCTTGTTGCTACTTTTAGTAGTATTGTGCAGCAAGATATCACTACGTTGGAAAACCTTGTAACTTAAGAATTACTTACTCTACTTACCTGCAGTACCCAAAATAATCTGAGCACCCTAATATCTAATGCAAAATTTCAGCAAAATGCACCTGGCCATTTTTGTGTTTAGTGAAATGCAAATGTATATGTAAAATGCATTCGATTTTAAGCTTGTTCTGGGACCCCCTTTTTTAGGTTCAGCGTAAGCGTTCGACATCATGTATACTTTTAGCATATTTCCTATGGCTTAAAGCAATTTTCATTTGTTGGTTGCAGTATCCTCTAAAAATTCTTGCTCGCTAGTGGTCAGTTCTGCCTTTTTCTCCCTCCTTTTTCTGTTTCAGAGCAGTGATGAACTACTGTGTTATTCTACTTTGGTTTCTTTATCTATTGCTTTGACGGACTATTTTTGTTGTTTCTTTGGTGCTCCCTTTTCACTGTGGGTGTTTTAGGCTGGTAGCTGCCTGCGTTTTATTGCAGCATTCCGTTAATCCCATCTCCTCCCATGTCGCTGACATTTGTTTTGGTTTTATTCCAGTGCTGTCCTCGTTTACCTCTAATTCCTAAAATAAACTCATTTTACAAAAGAAACACCCAGTCGTTTAGCTCACTGCTCATGAAAGCCACACTATGCCCTTTCTGGTAGAATGTAGCTAAATCTAGAAGCAATGATGTGATACTTGCTTAGGCTCACATCTCGAGTCTTTCTCTCCAGGGCCCCTCCCTGCCAGCACTCACGACATCGCACACAGGCCATGGCTTATCTTATTTATTGGGGCCATAAGTCTTCCCAGGCTGCTCTGCTCGTTGAAATGCGAGGCAAGAATGCTTGCAAAACTTTTCATTCTGTTAAAATAAAAAGAAAATACGTTCCCAGACTTATTTTCCAATTTCTGTTCATAAGTTTACACAACGCAAGGTAGTGCAGCCATCTTCTCTTCCCTCTTCAAAGGCTTGTGATTTCCGATGTCAGTAGCCGCTAGTGACCACCAAAAACATGGCAGGAAAATACGAAACTATGAGACAGTGTTGACCAATTTAAGAAGCAAAAAAAGTCCAGATCTGAATTTACAATGCCAATAGCTCTAACTCAAGAAAATGCAGGACCTATTACATGACAGTAAAACAGGGGCAGCGGGTCCGCAAAGTTTCTTGGACATTCGCCAAACAGGTTTAAAGTTATTAAGATACAAAATTCCCAAATATTACTATCTCTGGTCACCCTTCTATACGTAAAGAATGGTGTTATATAACCAGCAAAAACAAGAATATGCCAGAATTGGAGCAGGAAAAGATGTGGGGTAACTAATGCTCCGCTGCTCTTGTCGCACTTCTTGGAACTAAACCATTCTGCAGAGGACCTCATCTGACAAGTAGTGGATATGTCTTGCACTCCTGAGAGAGTTGATGACATTACAAACTTTTTGCAAAGAATGGAATGCCAGTCGATCGAACGGTGTAATTTAGTACACTAGGTACTGAATACTGCAGAAGAGTGGCACTCTTATGTAGCTGAACTAACAGTTTGACTTTTCTGCTGGTGACCAGGCACCCTTATGGCATTGTGATTTAAGCTGCCTGTGGATATATACTATTGATCTGGTTTCACTGATAGCCTGCCTGCATTCTACGGCTATCCACTATTATTTCCACTGTGTTTCGCTGTGAGTATTTCTGTGATGTTTATTTTTTCTTGAATGTTTGTTATAACCTACTGTTCATTACTAATCTTTTGGTTTTCATTACCCTTTTCTGTTTCTTATGGTTGTTAGCAATTTACTAACAATTGTATATTGTATTGGCAGGTTCAACTCATTTTTTGCGCAGGTTTTGGAGTATTAGAGCGTCACTATGAGACTCCTTCCTTAGCGCCCACCCTTGGCCTCATCGTTGGTGCATTCATGACCTTGTTTTCATTTAATTTCCTCTTTATTGCCTGAGTATTGTTCCTGCAAGCACAACGCATCCTGTGTGTGCCTTGTTTCCCTCGTTACTGTAGTATCACTCTAACACTGCCATCTTTTGGCTGCTTTGAGAGCTCATAGGCCTGGAACTCACCTGGGGTAAGAACGATTGGCACCATCCCTGTGACACTTACTCTGACGTCAACAAGAGGCTGGCGCTCACAGCCGAGTGCGTCTTGTGCCCAGCAGACCTTTTGCCGCCTCCACTTATACCATTGCCTCATTAATTTTGAGCCAGTATAGGGGGTTGAGCACAGGTTGATTTAAGGTTTGCTTGTGACTTCACCCAGACAAAGACTGTGGTTTCTGCTTGGGTATGTTTTCACTCCCCTCAACCAGCAACCCAGTTTCTTAAAGGAACAGAAATCTCTTCCTGTCTGGGCTCTGCAGGTCAGCCTAACAACTTATATGCTATTTTGACCTGCTCGAAAACTGAGGATGTTGGAATACAGAGGGAATTTGCATAGTAAGGATGTGCCACTCAAGCATCCATAGTGTCATGCTTACAGAATGACTATTCGACCTCATGTATTCAATAATGGAAATTACAGTATTTAGTACTAGATTTTAATATTATGCTCATCCACCAGCGATCTACTACATAATATAAAAGTAAGTTATTTAGCATTAGTATTTAACCTATCTATGACACCCAAAACTGTATGGGGGCAACTTAATGGAATTGCCCTCAGATTCAAACACCTAAGTTACGTCACCCAGGACTCAGTGAATGGTTTAGTTAACTCAGTGGATTTTGGAGCCAGTGCAAGAGGCCTCCTGAGTGGAGGAAAGATGATACATGAATCATTCCCATGTATTTCATGCGTGTGACTAATCTGCAGTGCCATCACATTTGCAGTGCTACTCCACACAAGTGATTTAGAGACTGCTGGGATGTTCAATACTGCATATGGCTATTAAAGCCACTCCAAACTAAACTGACGTATTTGGGTTACTGGTGTACATTCGAGTTATAATGTACAGAGATTTACCTGAAGGTTATGCTATTGTAGATTAAATGAGCCACAGTTAATTATGTTTCTTACCCTTGCGTGAAGTTCATATTCCATCATATTTTTTCTCTTTCTCTTTAGGTGAACACATCATTAGCGAACGGTAAGGTATCCCAGAAGCATCATAGCTGCATTTTTATTCAACTATCTTACTGACCTAGCTCTTATGTGTATGGATGTTTTATTGACATTACTCTCAGACACCTCTATACATATTGCTCACCTCATGTTACCATCCCGAAAATGTGCAATACCAATTTTATGACTAGATTAGAAGAGGGGGAATTCTAGAAGTTGGCAGACGCAAGCATCTGCTAAAAAGCAAGAGCCATCAGTTTAAACCTGGAGTTCACCTACCCCATTTAGAGGTGGGCGAACCACCAGGTTTCCAGCAGAGAAGCATGAGCTGCTTATACTCAACAGTGCTCTCACAGTCAGGCTCTCCTAAATGAAAAAGTGAACTACAAAGCAGCTTTCTTCTAAAAAATAGTTCATAACTGAAAAAATTCGCGTATTACATTTGTTTTTTTATGCTCTATTCTAAGTCTATATGTGTGCTCACATATTGGTATTTATTATTTTGCTGATGCCATGCCATAACTCTCTCTCAGCATGTTACCGACACCTTCTTACGTTTGACACTACCTTCTTTCATTGCTTAGCCTCTTCCACTATTCATCTCCTAATCCTGGTTCTCTGACCTTTTGTCATCAATGCCTGTGGCATGTAATACCTTCATGTGTAAGCGACTACAGGGACCTTATCAAGGTGAAGATCATCGACAACACTTCAAGAGTTCACCTGACCAAAGATATGAATTCATGGAGTTGGAAGAGGCTGAGGTCTGTGCTACGACACTGACCAAACCTCTGCAGTGTCTTTATCAGCCATGAGCACTATTCATTCAGCCACCACCACCCTCACTTCCCAAGGAGAAGTGGTGGAGCTGGGGCGGGGATACTGCTGATACAACCTATGACAAAACCCAAGACTGTCACAAAGACTCAGAGACAGTGGGCCCAATTTACATCTTGGCAGATGTGTATGGACTGTCAAAAAGTGACGGCTTGTCCGTCTGCAGTCTGAACAGTGTTCCTGCTTGATTTATTTGCTGGCGGTTTGACGGATGAAACTCTGCCATGGTTCACCATCACTGTTGCATGCAGACTCCTTCGCCCGAGAGAGTAAGAGCAGAATATCAGCATTACGGCCACAACTCTCCATTGCTAATCACAATGTTGCTTTCCTCCGGCGTTCCCATGGCGGCTGAACCTCCACACCTGAGCTAGTGGTTTCAAGCCTAAAAAAGAGGTTAAGCTATCTTTAACAACCACTTGTACTTGATGACTCACCATGAACCTGATGGTGCATCATGCTGCATACCTGCTGTACGATATGGATGACTACCCACCCCACGTCTGCATTGTAATAGGAGCTATGTGCACGTAAACGTTTGTTACTGTATAAAAATCTTCTTTAGCGTGGCCGTACACATATGCAATGTAGTCAGTTAAGTGAAGGCCTTTTCTTAACCTTTAAATGTTAAATTTAAGTTTATGCTGTGATGTCTGCAAAACTAGTAAATGTGTCCTGGTGAACTCTAATGTGATCTGAATAAAGTGTACATATGGTCAGACACATTTTGGAATCGTAAAATGTCTGACAAATTGTGTACGTTATCATTGTCTGTCATCATGATGAAAGCGCATACAAAATAACTAAAGCTGATGACCGTGTTTCATTACTACAAAATTAATAATTGTAAGCAAAGTAGCCCCAATTTCTGAGACGTGTACACCTTTAAGTGTGTGTCATATACAACTAATTCACAATTTTCATAATCGACTCTCTAATCTTAAAAAATAATATCAAATGTATACACTTCATGGGTTACCACAGAATTACTGAAACATCACTAAATGTGTTTTTAGGGTCGAGCCTGCGTTGCATGCGCTTGCGCATGCATATCGCAGTGAGACGCTTTAGTTACTAGAAAAGGGCTCGGAGCCCTGTCGACGTCACGTCAGTGTGTTTCATTGGTTCGTGGGCTTGCCTAGTAAAATCTGCTTGCTTTCATTAGTGGAAGGCAAGCCTACGTCATGCCTTTTCCGGTGGCTATCCCTCCTCGAGTTCATCGACCAAGTACAGAAAACATGCGAGGCTCGCTGTTTTCTGTCGGATCGTGGACTACTTTTTCTCTATTTTCCTAGCGCGATTTCGCTTGGCAGAAGTCGAGCGCTTTACACAGTTAATTTCACTTTTTCGGGTTACGTACATAAAAGCACTTTTGCCGATAGATGAAAAGTCGGGTTAGGAGTTTACAACGCGATCAGCTCTAACATGAGCAAACGCAAGACCCGTTGCATTGCAAATGCTTGTTTACTTTGCCCTCTCTGAAGAGTAAGCACGAAAAGGTTTTCCCCTTACACCTACTGTTCGCTCAGCATGCCTGTCATACTTTACTGATATGGTTTCTTTACCTATACAATCCAATGATGAAATAATTCGCAACACTCATTTCCCTTATACTTATTTTCAAAATCATTTTGACTCTTACATGCCCAAGAAAATTAAAATCTAATTAGGCAGGGCCTGTGCATCTCATGTGACTTGTGTCCTTACTGCACTAGTTGTGGTAACTGCTGAAGTATTGGTAATTAAAAGGTCTTTTGCATGCTTTCCAGACTATGTGCAGTCAAATTTAGAAATATGTAATGTCCATATTTTATCATGTTAACAATAATCCAGTAATATACCAATGTCTATTTGTAGCCTAACAGGGATATTGCATGTTGTTACAATACTTTAACAATAAGACATAAATCATACATTTTCCACAATTACACAGATCCTAATCTTACCTTGAAAGGCAATGGCATGCAAAGGACCTACTCGCACATGAGCATATGTCACTCCATGAACATACAGATGGAATCTAGGCACCTTAATTTATCAATCAGGACGAGGGGTGAGCCTTTTCAGCGATTTAGGAGGAGTAGGGGATGTTTGAGAGGGAGGACGAAGGGTGGATGGTGTGGGGTAGGAGGTGTGGGAGGGTGTAGGAGAAGTTGCAATGGTAGTAGGTGCGTATGTGTGTTGTTGTGCAGCTGAGTGTATGTCTCATGTGTCATGGTGATGTGTGGTTGTGCTTTTGGGTGTGTGTTTGGGTGTGTGCTGTAACGTGGACGAAGTTTTTGATTTGGATGAATGTGTTTCTTTTGTGGATGTAGTGGTGTTGGTTGTGTGTGTCTGTGATGTGGTTTGTTTGGGTAATGGTGTGTGCTTGCCTGAGGGTGTGTGTTTCTTTGGTGTGGTTTGTTTGGTTTGTGTTGTTTGTTTATGTGGGGGTGTGGGTTTTTGTGGTGTGTGTTTAATTGGTGTTGTTTTGTGTGAGGGTGTGTGTTTCTGTGGTGTTTGAGTTATTGTGTTTGCTTTTCTGAGGGTTTGTGATTCTATGGTGTGGGTTGCCTTTGTGAGGTTGTGTGTTAGGATGAGGTTGTTGTGGTGGTGGTTTTGGTAGTGGATGAGGTTGTAGTGATTATGGATGCAGTGGTGAATGAGGTTGTGGATGTGGTTGAGGGTGTGGTGGAGGTTAAGGGTGTAGTTGTGGTACAGTTTGTGGTGGTGAGTGTGGGCTGTTGAGGGTGTAGATGTGGTTGAAGGTGTGGTGGTGGTTGAGGGTGTATAGATGGTTGATGGGGTGGTGCTAGTTTCTGTGTATACATGGGTATGTTTGCGTTTATGTTTCTTCTTTTTACTATGAGTGTCTGTGTGAGCCTGTTTGCTTGTGTTTGCCTGAGGTTTTACTAGTGGAAGGATGGGTTAGGGGAAAGGAAAGATCTCAGGAGGAAGGGTCAGGTGTTGGTTGGTGTGAGGCAGTGATGTTAGTGGGGCCTTAGATGTGCCATGCCTCTTTATATGGCACACAATCCAAAGTGTATGCCAACTTGGAAGCCCAGCATCTGGGTTAACTGTTGACTGACTCCTTGGATGGCACATAAACGTGCAGTCTGGCCAACAGAAATGCTGCACAGCACATCCAGACCCTCTTCAGACATCACTGCTGGATGGAAGGGATGCTGATCTTCTGGGTGGTGGTGGATGATGTTGTAAGTCCATGAGATGGTGTTGTGTCCACCACCACTTGTAGCTAGTTTTCTGTGGAGGCCTCTGAGTCCGATGAAGTTGAGTGCTCCTCTGCAGCCCCATCATCATCCATGCTACTGGGTTCTTCGGTTTCGGTGGTAGCACCTTCAGACTCCCAGCGAACATTTGATTCCCCACATTCATGGTCAACGTGTCCCTCACTTGCTCTGGAGGATGCTGATAAATAAAAATAAAACTTATGAGCCTATATGTACTTGAAGTTTATAACCTAAAACCTTTTCTAAAGCTAGTTCCTACCTTTCAACCATTGAGCTGCAGTGCACAGCACACATGTAGCAAGACACTATGGGGGTGATTCTGACCGCGGCGGACGGCGGTCGCCGCCCGCCAAGCGGTTCCTGCCGAAAGACCGCTCCGCGGTCACAAGACCGCGGCGGTCAGTCTGGCTTTCCCACTGGGCTGGCGGGCGACCGCCGAAAGTCCGCCCGCCAGCCCAGCGGGAAACACCCTTCCCACGAGGACGCCGGCTCAGAATGGAGCCGGCGGAGTGGGAAGGTGCGACGGGTGCCGTTGCACCCGTCCCGAATTTCAGTGTCTGCAAAGCAGACACTGAAATTCTTCGTGGGGCCCTCTTACGGGGGCCCCTGCAGTGCCCATGCCATTGGCATGGGCACTCAGGGGCCCCCAGGGGCCCCGCGGCACCCCCTACCGCCACCGGATGGCGGTAGGGGGTGTCAGAATCCCCATGGCGGCGGAGCGCGCTCCGCCACCATGGAGGATTCTCAAGGGCAGCGGGAAGTCGGCGGTACACCGCCGACTTTCCGTTTCTGGCCGCGGCGGTCAGAATGCCCAGCGGTGCACCGCCAGCCTGTTGGCGGTGCTACCGCCGACCTCCGCCATGGCGGTAATTACCGCCAGGGTCAGAATGACCCCCTATATGTTAATCATAAAGAGCACATTAGATTTACATTTTAAGATGATTCACAAATTTTAAGAATGCATAACTACCACATGTAGCAGAGACAGTGTGAGTCAATACATATGATTTAGTAAGGGCATGAATTAAAGTACAGAGAATATGTCAAATCAGTCAGATAGCATAAATTACTCCACTATTGGATCTTTCATAGATTCACATGCTTGAATCATTCCCCATCGTCGAAGTGGGTGTCCCACGGTACCATTAAAAAGCAGTGATAAAGACAACCCAGAAAGGCCCTAAGACATTCACTTTAGTAACATATCCTAACCATTTTTAAAAAAGAGACTAAACTTTAAGCTCCAACCAGCATAAAGTTTGGTCTCTTTTTTAAAAGGACTAAGATATGTTACAAAACTGAAGGTCTTATGGCCTTTCCAATCTTTATGATTGCAATGCTTTCTAATGGTACTGTGGGACTCCCACTCCAACAATGGGGAATGATTCAAGCATGTTAATCTATGAAAGATATCAATACTGGAGAGCTACAGTTACAAGTAAGTAACTTATTTTTTCTTGCATCATCAGCTTCAACACGTCTTTATGTATAAACTTTAACTTCACCAACATCAAATTTATAATGCCATTTTAGATATTTCCACACAAAACTATGTGTGAGTTTGTTATTGTGTTATATGTGTACCCAACACACATGTAACTTAATACACCATGAAGTGGTAACAGTTATGTTCTTGAAACTGTTAAATTATGCTGCAACCATGTTATGTTATGTTATGTTATATTATGTTATGTGTATTTGTAAAACGCATTATCACTCGCAAGTGTATCCTGGCGCTGAGTAAGTGTGTTTGCTTAACTATGGTTGGTTGGTTAATTGAAAAGCTAGGCTTTCAGCTTCTTGTGGAATTCAGTAAGAGAAGAGGAAGCTTTGATGTGGAGAAAGAGGTTGTTCCACGCTTAAGGACCATGTGAGAGAACACTTGTCCTCCTAATCCGGTTCTGTGTATATGTGGGCTGTTGGAGATGGCTGGATGGTTGGAGGGAGGCAATGCGACTATTCAGGTAGGTGGGGCCTGAGTTGCGGAGTGCTTTGAATGTGTGTGAGGAGATTGAATTTAATGCGTTTGTGCACTGGAAGTCAGTCTGAGGTGTGCTGTAATGTGAATGCTGTGTGGGAGGCCGAGGATGAGTATGGTTGTCAAGTTCTGTATGGTCTGTAGTCTTGTAGTGAGTTGTTTGGTGATCACGGCGTTGAGTGTGTTCCCATAGTCCAACTTGCTGGTGATGCGTCTGTGCTGCTGGCGGCTCTGTGCGGCCTCTCCATGCTGGACAGTGGGGTGAACACACACAAGGTGACGGGGGCATTTCCTGGCACCTAGGGCAATAATTAAAGAAAAGCGCTTCTCACACGCTGCAGGGCCCAAAGAAAAGGCGCTCTGGTAACCAGAAAGGAGATAAAGCTCTCTTCACACACTTTACAAGGGGAAGGAATACAGCACTTTCCTCTGTACTGAAGCAATCCACGCAGGGGGAAAAGGGGCACACCCAGCCCATGGAGGCAGCAAAGGCGGGCACAGGGCTATGGGGCCCAAGCAAGCAGGCCAGCACAAGAGTTCACAGGCAGTGACAGTCCTTCTCAGTGATCTAGCAGGTTTACAGGCCAGCACAACAGCAGTAGTCCCAAGGTGGTTCCTGGCGAGTTCTAGCAGCATCTAGTGCCCAGTTCAGTAGTCTAATAGTGTCTAAAAATGTGGGGGAAGACCCCCTGTACTTATACTCATTTTGCGCATAAGGGGAGAAGGGTTCCAACCAATAGTGACCGGTTCCAGGTGTGACCCCTTTCTCCTCTAGCACTGGCTCCAGACATCAGTGGGGGTAAACAAGCCCTTTGTGTGAGGCCAGGGCACAGCCTCTACAAATGCATGTGTGCCCCTCCTCTCCCTCTCCCAGCCCAGGAAGACCTTTCAATATGCAGATGTACTCTTGTGACACCTCCACCCTCCCTGTGTACAGGCTGTTTGAAAGGTATGCACAAAGCCCAGCTGTCACTCTGCCCCAGACATGGATTGGAGTCAAGCTGCAAAACACCAGAGTAATAAGCACAGAGAAATGCCCATTTTTTAAAAGTGGCATTTCTATAATGATAATAACAAATCCACCTACACTTGTACGCAACATTTCTCACTACCTTTACAACCATACCAAACATGCCTACGTTACCCCTCATAGATTAGACAATACCACTTATAGATATATGTTAGGGTATTTCCAATGCAATCCTATGAGAAAGGCAGCACTCACAGTAGTGAGAAACCAAGTGGGTTGTTTCTCACTACCAGAACAGGCCACAAAACCAGGCACATGTCCTGCCTTTTACCTTCACAGCACCCTGCCATAGGGCTAGCTAGGGCCTACCTTAGGGGTGACATATGTAGTAAAAGGGGAGTTCTAGGCCTAGCAAGTAAATTTAGATGCCAGGTTCCTTTGGCAGTGAACTGCACATATAGGCCCTGCGGAAGCATGCCTGAGACAGGTTTGAAAGGCTACTTCTGTGGGTGGCGCAAGATTCGCTGCAGGCACACTAAAAGCATTTAATTTACAGGCCCTGGGTAGAGGGATACCACTGTACAAGGAACTTACAGGTACATTAAATGTGCCAATTAGGTGTAAGCCAATCATACCAAATTTAGAGGAGAGGGCACATGCACTTTAACACTGATTAGCAGTGATAAAGTGCTCAGAGTCCTAGAGCCAACAAAAAGAGATCAGAAAAAATAGGAGGAGAAATGTAAAATGTTTGGGCAAGACCCTGTAAAAAGGGCCAGGTCCAACAGATAGATAGATAGATAGATAGATAGATAGATAGATAGATAGATAGATAGATAGATAGACATAAAGGTAAGGCTCATGAGGGATAACCTCTGAACTGAAATATCATACATAAATATGTATAAGTATGTGTATGCACAAAAAGCATGTTCAGTAAACTAAAGTAGCTAAGTATGAGTCATGTATATGTTGTCAAATATTTATAAGTGGTATTGTTTAAATTGTCCTCAACAAAAGTTGTTTGTTTGGAAGTTATAAATACAAATTTGATGAGAGCACTAACACTCCTATTCCAGTTTTTATGATTTCTGATATCTTACGTCAGCCCGCATTAGAAAAGGGCATCTGGAGGTCCATTGAAATAAAAGTGCAGACCTTGGTGGTCCATAGGTGTCGTAGCCTGCATTGTAGTAACCGATCGGAGGACCATCGTTTCTGGACCAAGATGATAGCCGAGGTCCATCTACGGAGGTCCTCCCAGCCATGGAAACAGGTGCGGCACGCCCTGAACCCCTAAATAGTCTGCATATTGCCAGTGGGCTATCCCCTGCTTGATGGGGAACTGAAGGCCAGAGAGCAGTAAGAAGGGGGTAACTATCATGTTCAGTGTATTGCCTGTTGCATGAACTAACTTTTTATTTGTAGATCAACCACATAAGTAGAAGTAGAAGTTTTGACAGGTCAACAATGAGAACATATTTACAAATAGAGATGTAAGTGTTTCATATGCTATTATGTGAAATTTGTATAGCTAATTCTTTATTCTCATGATTGCTAAAGTGATTGCCATAGATTAATGATGTTTTGTGACATTGACATAACGGATATGTACACGCGAAGAAGGTGTCTGCATCAAAACATATTTAGTAGATCGAGATATATATGTACTGTAGTTTCTGTAACAACATTTGATTGCAGTAACTGAATAAAGTGTCCATTAAGTAATATACAGATGAATCTCAATTACATGTTGTAATAAATAAATTTTCCAACTAAAAAGGATGTTCTCAGGATAGGAAAAGTGACCAGCTTCTACAAGAAACTCGTGTTTTTGGTATAAATAAATGTAGTCATCCTTCCTGCCAGCATGTTCCTTTTGTGTGATTACAACACCATATAGCCACATATCCTTTCGGAGTGTGTAAGAATAATACATCTAAAAGGTATTGTACCATTATCAACTATTACAGAAACTCCCAGGATTGTCACTTTTGGCCTACCCATCTTATATACTCCCAACCTGTATTGAGATTATAAAGCAATTTCAGGTATCCAACTGCTGTGAGCCAGCTGATAGAGGACAAACCCTGCACGTGACAATGTGACAAATAAGTATGCGTATGTTCTGTGTCTGGTAGTCAACACATAACTATATATTTAAAGTGACATCCAGGTGAACTTTAAAGTGGTTGTGTACCTTCATTATTATTCAAATGCATCTGCCTGGGCTATGGCCAGCATATTATCTTCCTCGGGGCTGTCTTATGGTGAGTATTGTTGAAAATGTAGAATTGGACAAAGTATACACGTTCTTATAAGTGTTCATTTTGAAAATAACCACGGAGCCAGGGCCATGCAGGTCTTAAATATTGATACAGACCATACTGAGGTGTGTTTCATCTGAATTGGTGAAAGAGCTGTCCTAAAATAAGGTCAGAGATGGTGTACATACATGTGCACTGACTTAACCTTGACCTATAAAGCCACATTACCATTTAAGGAGCATGTTAAGCTAGTCAAAGACAGAACCATAACACTGTAGCACTGGTCAGTGGTAATCCTGACCAGAGAATCCTGACACATGATATTTATGTTATCTGATCACTTCATGTTTTATGTCAAGTGGATTATCCATTATCAGGCAGAGTGGCATTAGATGAGGTGATGTGTTCTCAAATATGGATAAAGGGAGGAACAATGTATAGTTGGTATGTGTGTGCATTATTAGGCTTTAACACATGAAGTTGCCCATCTGCTAGGAAAATGACTCCTTTCAACACACTTGCCACAGGATCTGCCCCTTCTTAATGGATAGAACACAAACTGTCAGCCTGGTACCTTACTCCTCGGAAGCCCGCCAACTAATTTGTGGAGTCGCTGAAGGTTCATCGCTCAGCCCTATCCTCTTCAGTGCAGATGTGATCCTTCTAGCCAATGTCATCTGCCAAACTCAGACCCACACCCAGAACCCACACCAGGAATCTCAAAGTAATTATTATCAGCAAATTGTACATGACTGCACAAGTCAACGCCGTCACTATATCCTGCCTCCACACCTGAAAGACCTTCAAATGGCTCCTAAGCAACACAAACAAATCTGTCACTCACCCCACCTGGCGGAGCAGAGATTGCAGACACCAGTCGGTCGGGCAGAAGAAGGAGATTCCCGCCAGTCGGGTGGGGAAAAGCTGGACTTTGCGCCCAGAGGCTTGTGTCAGGGGGACCGCCGCACCCACAGGAGAGGCGGAACCGGCTAGAGCCACCCACCCTCCCTTCGTAGCCCTGGAGAACCGAGGAAAGTTACCCTGCGCCCAAGATAGTCAACAATTAGGTGCCTTGAGGACAGAGGCTTCATAGTTCTCTATGTGGGGGGACTGGGTGGAGTCTCCCCACAGACAGAATAGGTGTTTGGCCTTGTGGCCTTTCCCCTAGGGTGTCTGTGCAGGAGGGGGGTCTTGATTTGGAAAAGCAGCCCACGTGGCACTGGGGAGTTTGGCAGCGTAAGAGCTGCTGGCGGACGGGGGAGAACCTCCCCGGAGGTCCCATTTTCCTGTTATGGGCATCTATGTTGGTGATACTAATAGCTTTCCATTCAGGGAATATTGCATTTTAGGTGCATTCATGATGATGTCTTACCAGGTATATTATGATATGGGCATTTCTGGGGATAATCATGATCAGCCATATGGGAAGGTTTCATTCTATGCATATTTTGGTGGTAATGACAACCTGACTACAGTTTGTGTTGCAGAATAATCAGTAACCTATATGTTTACCTGATTACTGCTCACTTTTGCAGAGTACTAGTAACCTGTGTGATGTTCTGACAACTGCTTGTGTAGCAGGGTATTACAGATACATGCATGTCGTTTTTTGTCTAATGTTGTTTTATGCAATACAGTTTATTTTTTTATAACTGGATGTTGTGTTTCCTTTGTTGTGTATTTATTGTGTCATGTGTGTTGTGTAAATGCTTTACACATTGCCTCTGGGATAAGCCTGACTGCTCGTGCCAAGCTACTAAGGGGGTGAGCAGGGGTTATCTTGGGTGGGTAACTACCTCACACTGACTAGAGTGGTGGGTTCTGTCTGGCTTAGGTGGATACCCTAGCCAACCAGAAACCCATTTTCTAACACTATCTATCTATCTATCTATCTATCTATCTATCTATCTATCTATCTATCTATCTATCTATCTATATACACATACGCTCACACACACATCCTAGGCCACTTTATTTTGTATTTATAGACCTCAAATACCATAAAGTTCCTCACAAGTTTACTTAACGTGTCAAACCTCCACAGTGTTTAAAGGACACATTATAGGGCTATCTGTGAAAAACAAATATTGTGTCAATAGCTGCAAACATTTGAGAGTTAGTGTAATTGCCTGTTGCGGTGGCGTCCCATACAGTTGGGTATACTGGGACATCTTCTCATCAGTGAACATCTCCAGCTTATCAGAAGTGAAGTTAGGGGCCCTGTCATTCGTAGTTTCTGCCATGATCATCAGCATTTCAGGTGGAGCAATAAGCTCTGTTGAGGTCTGTACAGTAGCAAAGGTCGGCGGCAAGTGAGAATCCGTTACAACCGTTACTGCGAAGTGTACATGCGTCAAAGAAAATATTCCAAAACCATTGGATATTGACAAATCCATTGGTCCATGTTAAACTATGGGTATGTACTACTTTGCCGGAGATTGCAACTACTAAACATGCTAGTTCCGTCCGTCATGGAGCAGAGGTCAGGCACTCGTCACCTGAAGAGGGACCACTTGAAAAATAGTGCTAACATTTATCTGCTCCATGCCTGATGGCATTTAGCCGATTATTTAAAAATATGGCCTTCTGAAAGTAGTATTTCTTTTTCATTTTCACCTTCTAGCCAATGTCATCTGCCAAGCTCAGACCCACACCCAGAACCCACACCAGGAATCTCAAAGTAATTATTATCAGCAAATTGTACATGACTGCACAAGTCAACGCCGTCACTGCATCCTGCCTCCACACCCGAAAGACCTTCAAATGGCTCCTAAGCAACACAAACAAATCTGTCACTCATCCCACCTGGCGGAGCAGAGATTGCAGACACCAGTCGGTCGGGCAGAAGAAGGAGATTCCCGCCAGTCGGGTGGGGAAAAGCTGTACTTTGCGCCCAGAGGCTTGTGTCAGGGGGACCGCCGCACCCACAGGAGAGGCGGAACCGGCTAGAGCCACCCGCCCTCCCTTCGTAGCCCTGGAGAACCGAGGAAAGTTACCCTGCGCCCAAGTGAGTCAACAATTAGATGCCTTGAGGACAGAGGCTTCATAGTTCTCTATGTGGGGGGACTGGGTGGAGTCTCCCCGCAGACAGAATAGGTGTTTGGCCTTGTGGCCTTTCCCCTAGGGTGTCTGTGCAGGAGGGGGGTCTTGATCTGGAAAAGCAGCCCACGTGGCACTGGGGAGTTTGGCAGCATAAGAGCTGCTGGCGGACGGGGGAGAACCTCCACGGAGGTCCCATTTTCCTGTTATGGGCATCTATGTTGGTGATACTGATAGCTTTCCATTCAGGGAATATTGCATTTTAGGTGCATTCATGATGATGTCTTAGCAGGTATATTATGATATGGGCATTTCTGGGGATAATCATGATCAGCCATATGGGAATGTTCCATTCTATGCATATTTTGGTGGTAATGACAACCTGACTACAGTTTGTGTTGCAGAATAATCAGTAACCTATATGTTTACCTGATTACTGCTCACTTTTGCAGAGTACTAGTAACCTGTGTGATGTTCTGACAACTGCTTGTGTAGCAGGGTATTACAGATACATGCATGTCGTTTTTTGTCTAATGTTGTTTTATGCAATACAGTTTATTTTTTTATAACTGGGTGTTGTGTTTCCTTTGTTGTGTGTTTATTGTGTCATGTGTGTTGTGCAAACGCTTTACACATTGCCTCTGGGATAAGCCTGACTGCTCGTGCCAAGCTACTAAGGGGGTGAGCAGGGGTTATCTTGGGTGGGTAACTACCTCACACTGACTAGAGTGGTGGGTTCTGTCTGGCTTAGGTGGATACCCTAGCCAACCAGAAACCCATTTTCTAACACTATCTATCTATCTATCTATCTATCTATCTATCTATCTATCTATCTATCTATCTATCTATCTATATACACATACGCTCACACACACATCCTAGGCCACTTTATTTTTGTATTTATAGACCTCAAATACCATAAAGTTCCTCACAAGTTTACTTAACGTGTCAAACCTCCACAGTGTTTAAAAGACACATTATAGGGCTATCTGTGAAAAACAAATATTGTGCCAATAGCTGCAAACATTTGAGAGTTAGTGTAATTGCCTGTTGCGGTGGCGTCCCATACAGTTGGGTATACTGGGACATCTTCTCATCAGTAAACATCTCCAGCTTATCAGAAGTGAAGTTAGGGGCCCTGTCATTCGTAGTTTCTGCCATGATCATCAGCATTTCAGGTGGAGCAATAAGCTCTGTTGAGGTCTGTACAGTAGCAAAGGTCGGCGGCAAGAGAGAATCCGTTACAACCGTTACTGCGATGTGTACATGCGTCAAAGAAAATATTCCAAAACCATTGGATATTGACAAATCCATTGGTCCATGTTAACCTATGGGTATGTACTACTTTGCCGGAGATTGCAACTACTAAACATGCTAGTTCCGTCCGTCATGGAGCAGAGGTCAGGCACTCGTCACCTGAAGAGGGACCACTTGAAAAATAGTGCTAACATTCATCTGCTCCATGCCTGATGGCATTTAGCCGATTATTTAAAAATATGGCCTTCTGAAAGTAGTATTTCTTTTTCATCTTCACCTTCTAGCCAATGTCATCTGCCAAACTCAGACCCACACCCAGAACCCACACCAGGAATCTCAAAGTAATTATTATCAGCAAATTGTACATGACTGCACAAGTCAACGCCATCACTGCATCCTGCCTCCACACCCGAAAGACCTTCAAATGGCTCCTAAGCAACACAAACAAATCTGTCACTCACCCCCACCTGGCGGAGCAGAGATTGCAGACACCAGTCGGTCGGGCAGAAGAAGAAGATTCCTGCCAGTCGGGTGGGGAAAAGCTGGACTTTGCGCCCAGAGACTTGTGTCAGGGGGACCACCGCACCCACAGGAGAGGCGGAACCAGCTAGAGCCACCCGCCCTCCCTTCGTATCCCTGGAGAACCGAGGAAAGTTACCCTGCGCCCAAGAGAGTCAACAATTAGGTGCCTTGAGGACAGAGGCTCCATAGTTCTCTATGTGGGGGGACTGGGTGGAGTCTCCCCGCAGACAGAATAGGTGTTTGGCCTTGTGGCCTTTCCCCTAGGGTGTCTGTGCAGGAGGGGGTCTTGATTTGGAAAAGCAGACCACGTGGCACTGGGGAGTTTGGCAGCGTGAGAGCTGCTGGCGGACGGGGGAGAACCTCCCCGGAGGTCCCATTTTCCTGTTATGGGCATCTATGTTGGTGATACTAATAGCTTTCCATTCAGGGAATATTGCATTTTAGGTGCATTCATGATGATGTCTTACCAGGTATATTATGATATGGGCATTTCTGGGGATAATCATGATCAGCCATATGGGAATGTTCCATTCTATGCATATTTTGGTGGTAATGACAACCTGACTACAGTTTGTGTTGCAGAATAATCAGTAACCTATATGTTCACCTGATTACTGCTCACTTTTGCAGAGTACTAGTAACCTGTGTGATGTTCTGACAACTGCTTGTGTAGCAGGGTATTACAGATACATGCATGTCGTTTTTTGTCTAATGTTGTTTTATGCAATACAGTTTATTTTTTTATAACTGGGTGTTGTGTTTCCTTTGTGGTGTATTTATTGTGTCATGTGTGTTGTGCAAACGCTTTACACATTGCCTCTGGGATAAGCCTGACTGCTCGTGCCAAGCTACTAAGGGGGTGAGCAGGGGTTATCTTGGATGGGTAACTACCTCACACTGACTAGAGTGGTGGGTTCTTAGGTGGATACCCTAGCCAACCAGAAACCCATTTTCTAACACTATCTATCTATCTATCTATCTATCTATCTATCTATCTATCTATCTATCTATCTATCTATCTATATACACATACGCTCACACACACAATAGGCCACTTTATTTTGTATTTATAGATCTCAAATACCATGAAGTTCCTCGCAAGTTTACTTAACGTGTCAAACCTCTACAGTGTTTAAAGGCCACATTATAGGGCTATCTGTGAAAAACAAATATTGTGTCAATAGCTGCAAACATTTGAGAGTTAGTGTAATTGCTTGTTGCCGTGGCGTCCCATACAGTTGGGTATACTGGGACATCTCATCAGTGAACATCTCCAGCTTATCAGAAGTGAAGTTAGGGGCACTGTCATTTGTAGTTTCTGCCATGATCATCAGCATTTCAGGTGGAGCAATAAGCTCTGTTGAGGTCTGTACAGTAGCAAAGGTCGGCGGCAAGTGAGAATCCGTTACAACCGTTACTGCGATGTGTACATGCGTCAAAGAAAATATTCCAAAACCATTGGATATTGACAAATCCATTGGTCCATGTTAACCTATGGGTATGTACTACTTTGCCGGAGATTGCAACTACTAGACATGCTAGTTCCGTCCGTCATGGAGCAGAGGTCAGGCACTCGTCACCTGAAGAGGGACCACTTGAAAAATAGTGCTAACATTTATCTGCTCCATGCCTGATGGCATTTAGCCGATTATTTAAAAATATGGCCTTCTGAAAGTAGTATTTCTTTTTTATTTTCACCTTCATAATAGATAGTTCATTACAAAATGAAATCATTTCTTTGGCTAAAGATATCATACATATAGTTCAAAATAATTAACCATATGTATGTGTTGTAATGTGACTTTAGAGATCAAGAAATTCATAATTTTTTGGATGTTATAATTTTCCAAATACCATTAAAAATAGTTGGTATGTATTTTAGATGAATAATTAGCTATTTCAAAGTTGTATTTTCAGATACACCCTCCAACCTTCACAGAACAATCCAGCCAGACTGTGTAGACAGCAGCCTACAATGTACTTACCTTGCCACCATTCAAGAACATGATGTCATCAAGAAACATTGCCTAAACAGGCAAACTATCTTGGATTCATGCCATCAACTTGAGCCACAACTTCTACATCTGAACCTAATTCCTATTGCAATCACACCACTAGTGAAAACTGTGGCAGTTCTCAATTTCACTGCCAAAGGGTCCTTCCAACACTCCATAGGAGACTGCAACAGGATGTTCCAGGCAATATTTAGTGGTGTAATACAGGAATTCATGGCAGTGATGCTGAGCTGTATAAACAGCTCTACATAAATTCCCAAGAAGAGCAGATAAATGGAACAATGTGAAAATCTGATAAACCTGATATCTGATGGAGACTTCTAGTTGCAGATTCCTTACCTTAGAAATATCTCCAGACGTGAGACTGGATCTGGAAGATCTTAAACCTGTATCCCTGCTCACCGGTAGGTGGTGTCATTAAGTTTCACGTGGCGTCGTCATCGGTGCCAGAAGTGATGTGCACGGTACCTCTATAGGCGCAACGTTAGTACGATGATATCAATCAGTTCTTTCCTTTCCACGCAGGATAACGCTGATGTGATGTAAGATACCCCTTAGTCACTTTGTGTCTGGCGTTTTTGATGTTTTACCAACCTTTTTTAAAAAAAAAATCCTGGTGTGAATGTATGTCACTCACAAAACCATCTGGTTTTAAACCATGTAAGGCCTGTCACAGGCAAATATTGGTGGCAGATTGTGCTTGTGATGCTTGGAGCAGTAACACAACTCCAAGACCTGTGAGCACTGCAGCGCCATGCATCCCAAAGGAGCTGAGAGATCATTCCCTTAAGCTCCTCGCTTCCCAATGCTGATCGACTTTGTGACTCTTAAGGCCCTGTTCTTGGAGAAGATCCAGGGACTGTTTGCGGAGCCTGTCCTGACGTTCATTGTTCCATTCAAATTCATCAGGTAAGTCCCACAAGCATAAAAAGTCAAAGAAGTAGAAGAGGTCTTCAACTTTATCTCATTCATCTAAGTCTTCCAACAAGACATGGGAGCGTCGGCATTCAAGGTCCAGTGAGTCAGCAGAACCTAAACCTGGGTCTGCTCCTTACTTCCCAGATTTTCCCACAGCGAGCCTTGCCCAGCTTAAAGAGTTCTGTGAGGCCATGCGCCTCATATTTGGGTGACCTGTCTCCACCTGAGTGCCATCAGGCCCTATGGGCTTGGGAGGGGCCTCCACTGGATCCATGCTGGCGGGTTCACCCTCAGTTCCAATCAGGACCCCTGGATCCCTTGCTGGATGTGGAGCAGAGCTGTCAGCAAGACCAAGACCTTCCTTGATGCCTGTTCTAGTGCCCCTAGGCAGCACTGCTCCCATCCTAATCCCTGACTCCTACACAGAGCCGGTGCAATGATGCTTGATGCCGCCGCTGCTGCTGATTGGATCCATGCTTCCTGGAGCAGAGCCACCGCTTAGTTATTTGACAGGCCTCAAGAGGGGGGCAAATGAGGGGAGTCCTTAAACCTTTATGTTTACCAGCTCTCTGAAGAAGGACAGGAACAGGACAACTATTGTGAGGAACTGGCAGAGGGCAGTGGGTTAGACAGCTCACTCGACACTGGCCTGGTCTTTCCTCCTAACAGGGTTACAGAAGAGGGTGACACTTTTGCAATGGTGGTGCATAGGGCGGCTGAGGTCTTGGACCTTCAGTTGCCCACAGTGATGAAGGTGACTGGGAGTCTTCCCTTCTGAATCCCTTCTCCATTTCAGTGAAAACCTTACAGATGTCCTACTGGGAGACTGGTCCAAGTCCTGCACAGGGGCTCTTGTGCGTAGGAGAATTGCCCGCTGCCATTGCCCTGCTTCTGAAATTTCAGTTTCCTCACCCAGCACCCCACCTGGGTGGACAACTTTGTTAAGAGAATGTTCTCTTCTGCCAGCCTGTACTGCAGACGGTAAACACAGCGTCTTTCTGAGGTAATTATTCCCGTACTATATGAGACTTGGTTGCACAAATGTTGCCCGCGGTCTCGAGTAAGTCTAAAGCATACTCCCCCAGGCTGTTGCTGAAGGGTGAGATGCAGCAAAGTTCACCATACGGTGTGAACTCGACACAACCGATTCTCTGGGCAGAGCAATTTCTTCGTCAGTGGTCTTGCCTGCAGCACAGGTTGTACCACACACTTAAGTAGCACTTTAAACAGGTCTCGGGCTTGCCAATGCAGCCTATTTTTGTGCAGTTATAAAATGCCTTTTCAACCTAGCAAAATAAACCTTTTGTCATGCCAAAATCTTCCTTTTTATTACAAATACATCACTCCTAGAGCAGGTCCTAAACATCCCAGAGGACAGGGTGCAGTGTATTTAAAAGGTCAGGCATGTACTTTCAAGTTTTACATGTCCTGGTAGTGATAAACTCTAAAATATGTTTTTCACTACTCAAGGCCTGCCTCTCCCATAGGATAACATTGGAGTTACCTTATTATATTTAATAAGCTATACTTTCCAAATGGTAACAGTTAATGAGTTAATCTTTGGTGTCCTTGGAATTAAAATGAAAAATCCTGACTTATGGTGGAGTTGGATTCTAATTTGCAATCTTAAAAATGCCACATTTAGAAAGTTGGCATTTTCCTGCCTTTGCCACTTGGTGCCTGCAGTCTGTCTCTGGGTCACATGGGTGTAGTAGACAGTTGGGCTTTGTGTATTCCCCCTAGACAGCCACTTACAATGGGGTCGCTTAGATGTGCCTGGATGGGCCATTACTGGCAGGATGCATAACCCCGTAGTTAGTCTGGAGCCAGGAATGCATGGCATCTGTGCACTTCAAAGACCTGCCTCTACAAGCTTTCCCCCACGTTAGAGGCAGAACTGGATGTATATATACTGGACCCCAGACACTAACACTTTGGTAAACTTCTAGATCTGTGGTTACTCTGCCAGGAAGAAGGACTGCTGTGCTGCTGAAAGGACTGCCACTCTGCTGGACTGCTGCTCTGAAGCACTTCTGCCCTGCTCTGCTGACCTGCTGCCTTTTTGCCTGGGTGAGAAGGACTTGACCTGCATCTCTTCAACCTAGAATACAGGGTGACCCAAAGGGCTAATTGGCTGCCTCAGCGACACGCCAGGCTTCAAGCACCTTGCATCTGCACATGAACTCTGCTATCAGTGAGTCTACCCTGCCAAGTGGTGCCACTGCAGTCCTGGACCCTTGGAAGTGGGCTTAAGGTGCACTGCCACTCTCTCTAGATCCAACAGAATGGAAACATCTCCTCTGCTGTGCATCGCAAACCCGATCAGAACCACTGCATTGCTGCTTCTGACTGGATTGGACCCGTCACAAAGACCTGCATCACCTCCACAGCCTCATTAGAAGCGCCACTGTGTGACCACAGCCTCTGCACAGACACTCACATCCCTCATCGATGGCAGCCTCGATGATTACACAGAACTCTGCATTGTAGCCTTGCATCTTCTCGGAACCCAAGCATCACCACAACTGCGCGCCGCATCCTTGACTGTGGACTTCGCATCACAAGCCCCGTAAATGGGACCCTCAATGACAATGTAGGTCCTCACATCGTAGCCTTGCCGCTTCTTGGAACAGGCCCATAGATCTGGCTGCACAATGCATCTTTGGCGGAGATCCATGTGATGCTCCACAAACCAGGATTTAAGGTACCTTGTTCAGCAGGTCTAACTGGGTCCCTGTAGCAAACCCAGACTCCATCATGGTAGGCCTGAACTTGTGACTTTGTCCCAGTCAGGCGTGTCCAGGTATCCACAGTTGGCAGTTTGCACTTGTTGGTGCTATTTTCTTACTCCACCAGAGCCAAGGCTGCGACCACTACATTAGCGCACAGGGTCCCAGTCCTAGACATCTGTCAGGCAGCAACATGGGTTTCACTGCACACGTTCTCCAAGCACTTCTGCCTGGGCAGACAGGTCCATTGTGTCACGAATAGTCCTGCATACATCCCTAATCCCAATCTGCACCAATCCAGACAAGGAGCACAAGACTGATAGTTGTTTCACTGTGAGGCCATTGTGCTCCCTCTTTAACCGCTTAATGTCACCCATGAGATCTTTGTTGTCTCTGAGGATCCCTATGACGTCCCCCATCTGTTCTCCATGCCTGGAGGCTGCTCCCATTTGTTTCTTAGAACTGTAGACATCAGTGGCCTCACTGCTGTCCAAATGGTGGTTTTCCCGTGCCCACAATACCCTGTGGCCTTGCAGAGTTGGCACCATCACACTGGGACCTGGCTCACCTGCAGGTGTTGGACTTGTAGCTGCCAAAGGAGGAGCTATGACTGGGAAGGGCACTGCAGGGATAGATTGTGATGTTGGGTCACAGGAAGCAGTGACGACTACTGGCTGTTGCCATGGGGGAGACACAACAATGGTGTTCTCAGTCATGATGGGCAGAGTGAGGCTCACCCTGGCTGCTTGCCCAGAAACCTAACGGACCAGACTGCTCATCATCCAGATCTGGACCAGCAGGAGTTTTGTCCTCACTGAAGGATTCTGCAGGAGTTTGATTGGTGGTCGAAGATGGAGGTGTGGTTTCGGGACCTTCTGTCATGGGAGCTAGTCCTACAATATGAAAATACATGATGACTGTTAATATGTCTGTGTGTAATAGTATTAGTGTAATGCTAAGTCTCAGCCTTTTTACACTCATAGTGCATGTTTACAAATTCTGCTAAACTTAACATTGTTAAACATGCACATTCTTTGGATTTTAAGAAGGAGGAGAGTTGAATACCCCTTTGAATATAGCATCAATGCACACTTCTTCAGTTGCTTAGTTTTCCTAAGAATGATGAAGTATTATGGTCTGTATTTCTATCACATCACATTTGTAAGTCACCTGCCTAAACTGATATCCAGTCCTTTATTATGCTGAGCTCCTTTACTCGACCAGATATTGCCATTGTTATTTATTATTTGAAAACTTCATCATATTAATTTGACATTTATACGAGATAAGACATACAAAGAAATATAAAGATTACGAATTGTGTGATACAACAGATAGAAGTAACCTTCCTTTAACTTTGTATGTTTTGAAGAGTGTGAACATGGATTTTCTTTTAAAAACATGACACTTGAATAAATGTCTTAGGAGTTCAAGATGTGGTATGATCAGAGTGACACATCACATAAAGCTATAATATTGATTTGAAAGCATTATGGCAGCTGTAGTCATTGACCACTAACTGGGTAGCTATTGTTGTGTACTATACTAAAGAATGACTCCACGTAGGATATTGTGAGATCCAAATGGCCGTTTAGCACTGCACCCACAGGCTGCAACTGCAGGCCTGAGACATGTTTAAAGGCCCACTTAAGTGGGTGGCACAACACGTGCTGCAGGGTCACTAGCAGCCTTTAATTTATAGTCCCTGGGTACATGTAATACACATTAGTAGTGAATTATAGGTAATTTAAATATACCACTTGGGTGTAAGGTAATTTCACTATGATTAAATGAGAGAGGACAACTACTTTGGTACTGGTTAGCAGTGATAAAGTGCACAGAGTCCTAAGGGCCAACAAAAACGGGTTCAGAAAACAGGAGGGTAAAGGCAAAATGTTTGAGGATGACCTTGCAGAGAGGACCAAGTCCAACAGTTATGTGCTGACTTAAAAAAATATCTTACACATGCATACTAATTATTACTGTTTTGACCACTAATGATGTGCACAAGGGCCATACAAAGAAATTAGCATGCATGTTGTTGCTTTATATGAATGGGCAGGGAAAGGAAATTACACACAATGGTTACTTGTTACGTCAGCGTAACAACTTTCTGCATTAAGCTTAGATATTTGGCTGTTGTGATAATATTCTGAAAAAGCAATGAGATTGATAGATGTGGAGACATTATAGTGTAGTAAGAAAGAAGGACTCCATAAGCAATTATCAGAACATTTCAAATATCTTAAAAACAATTTTTAGAATTAGAGGACACAATTCAGTCTACTGTATTGCAAAGAAAATATTAGCTGCTGTCTAATATACTGTGCATGTACTCCCCTGTCTCAACTGGGATTCCTGCATTCTTCAATGTGTAGGATTCTGTACACCTTTTCCTCCTAGGGCAAGAGGTTCATAGGCCTGGGAAAACCACCACCACCACCAGTCCGCTGGGCTGTTAGGTAGGCTTTAGAAGCCAGGGGTCTTACCATTCCTGCAGCTCATTTCAGCGCTTCCTGATTTCCTCCTGTGAATGCCTGCTGTTAGATACAGAATTCACTCTAAAAAAAATTCTCTCCCACATTTGCCTTTTCTGAGTAGGAGTTGTACTTTCGGCTCCAAACAAGTGTGGCTCTACCCTAATTGTCTCATCCACCATGACTGTCAATTCTGTGTCTGTAAATCTTGGTTTTCTTCTGCCAGCTACGGTTTAAAAATAAAACGTAAAAAAAGGTAAAGTAAAAAATAACTGTTGGGTAGATAGAAAAATAACAGAAGGAAAGGAAATTAGATTGACAAAAAACGCCTAGCAGCTGCTGCTTGCTTCTTGCTTCTGAGAAAGGCAAAGGATCATGTTATGGCATGGGGTGTCTTTTCTAGTTGGTTCTGCAGGTGTGACTACTTAGAACATTACTATCAGGTGTGTGACATGTGTCCATCTTTAAGACGCAAGGCTCTACCTTGGCAAAATAAATCGGCGATGCATTTACTCCAACAGAACACCACTACAAGTTAACCCTGATGACGAACTTATATACATTTTGCTGGCAGTATCCCACCACGTCAACGGAGTGTTATCTGACGACAGAGGATTAATCTTCGTCTGCATGGTAGAACCACGAGAAGGACACATCGACCTTCACCAAGACTGACGACAGATCGACCTTCACCAAGACTGACGGCGGTTTTCCTGTACATTTTAGTTACTCTGCCAGGCCAACGGACGGATTTAAACCTCTTGTCACAGCGGAAGGATGGCCCGACCTCTAAGAGCTAAGGGCCAGATGTAGCAAAGGGTTTTTCCCATTCTGTGTCAATGGGAAAATGTGTTTGTACATATGGCCCTAAGTTGGGTCCTATATGTGGTAGCCTGGATGAAAGTGCATGCCTTAAGTTAATGTTTAATTATTATTTTAATTTTAGTTGTGAAGAGATGTAGCGTGTCACCCAGCACCTCACTCTAAAGACATGCACACATCCACAAACTCCTATGCCCTTTGGGGTGAAGGATATAAAAAAGGAAGCTGGAATGCTCAAGCCAAGTTGGTCCCAAACAAGAACCAGTGTGTGCACATTTACTTATGCACGCCCCCGATTGACCCTTCATGCTGATCCACACCTCCGACTGAGATAAACACATGGAAATACTTAATTAAGTAAAAAAATGAAGATTTATTGACCTATTAAATGGAGGTCCTTTTCTTACTGTGAAATATGACAGCACTTAAACACACCACAGTCCCCGCAATCTTGCACATCGAGGCATGACGTGACACAAATAAAAGCAATCAGTCCACCATAAATATCGAGCTAATAACAAACAACGTCCTCTTTCTTTGATGCAGCCATGAAGACTACAGGCTGTGTGTAAAGGGAAATAATAAAAATTACAGAAGCAGTGGGGCTACATTAGATGCTCCTGTCCTCTTCGCATTTCCTCGTGCTATGACTGTCCAGTACCAAGAAAGTACTTCTCTGCTGGCCTTTCACATTCCAGTATCATAGTTGGTGCTTGGGGTAGCAACCATTGTCGGTAGAATTGAACGGAAAACATACTTTAAACAGATTTCCCAGGATGGGTATCTACAGAGGTGATATTATATTCACCTCCTTTGTCTTTAATAAATT
This sequence comes from Pleurodeles waltl, assembly GCF_031143425.1. Classification (NCBI taxonomy): domain Eukaryota; kingdom Metazoa; phylum Chordata; class Amphibia; order Caudata; family Salamandridae; genus Pleurodeles; species Pleurodeles waltl. Next base: position 858,678,506 of record NC_090436.1, on the reverse strand, counting down.
CAAGACTCTCCTTCACTACTGGCTAGGAGAATCTGCAATTTCATTATGAGACTAGAGAGTCATTTTATGCATGTTCAAAGCATATCAACAACAGTCATCACTGCATGATTCACAATAGAATGGCTTACAATAGAATGTTTAAAAACGTTGATACCCTTAACCATTGTTTCCTAAACTGTGGGTTGCGACCCAATGGGGGGTAGTGAGCCTTTTTTTGGTGGGTAGTGAAATTCCAATAAATAAAGATCCCTTTGATTTCTGTATTTATCTTGTCACATTTGCTGTACTTCAAAGACAGAGGTCAAGTATCAGGCTATGTCTTCTGACAAATTGCTGCTTATTTTTTAACTGGGGGACAGGTGTTTACAAACTCCTCTCACTTTGTAGTCAGAAAAAGAAAAGTGAAGTGAATTATGTGACAATCTTGCTGGTATACAAAGTGTGAAAGAAAAGGTTGGGGGGATTGTTATTTTTTGTAACACACAACAGACTACAAATACCTATAAATGAACTGTACACATTCAGCAGAAAAAAATGAGAAAATTAAAGACTTTAAAATAAATTATTAAGTGTGATGGAAGGAAAGTTTTTAATAGGATCAAGGTAAAACAATCCAATTGGTGATGTGCAAATGATAAATATTCACTGAAACCTGATGTTCACACATTACCATTCCTGTGCAACATAGTTTTGCTAGTAAAACTGTATGACTGTGCAGATTTAGTGGCCACTTCAATGGAAAATGTGCTGTCTATAAATGACAGTGTGCTGCCAAACGATGCATTAGAAATTGACCGCCTCATGTCTATTAAAGCTAGGTGGATCACAAAAGGCTTTTCATTCTAAAAAGTAGGTTGTGGGTCTATAAAGTTTGGGAAGCACTGCCCTAGAACAATCTGCTGCCTTCAGGATGTCCTTTAACGTATGCCCATCCCAGAATGCTGTAGAAGCCATAGCAAATCTAATTGGATATCCCCCCAAAATATTCTGCAGAACTCTGCCAAGTGCCACGGAACTCAGATCAGAATAACGCTTATTCTCTGTGTCCCCGCACTCCTGGTGATTAATCATGCAAATTAGCTAAGGTCAGCTGATAGCGTGTGTTGGCAATGGCCCTCTCTACAGGGTCGCCCACAATCTTTTTGCCTTCCTCCTCCTACTTTTCTGCATTTTTGCTTGTTGGCCTTAAGAGTCTGTGCACTTTACCACTGCTAACCAGTGCTAAAATGCTCATGCTCTCTCCCGGAAACATAGTTTTAGGGAGAGAGCATATTCAATGTACCTGTAAGTCTCTTGTAGAGTGTATACCATATATCCTGGGTCTGTAAATTTAATGCTACAAGTGGGTCTGCAGCACGTATTGTGTCACCCGCTTAAGTAGCACTTTAAAATATGTCCCAGGCTTGCCATTGCAGCCCGAATGCAGTGTTCTACTGTCATGTTGTCTTGGCATTTAAACCCCCAAGCCAATCCCTAAACCCCCTATTATTACATATGTCACCCCTAAGGTACGCTCTAGGTAGTCCATAGGGCAGGGTGCTATGTAATTAACAAAGTAGGACATGTACTTTTAAGTTTTGCATGTCCTGGTGGTGAATAACTTCCCAATTCATTTTTCACTATTGCGAGGCCTACCCCTTCTAAAGGATAACATTGGAAAATCCTTATTACATTTAATTAGCTGTAATTTCTAAACTAGAGGAGGTAGATATTTCATGTTTGGTATCTATGAATGAAACCCTCTTTAGTGATAAAGTCAAATTTATCATTACAAGTTGGAAATTGCCACTTTTAGAAAGTGGGCATTTTTCCTTCTTTAGCCCTCTGTGCTTGCAGCCTGCCTTAGGTCACATGACTGGGTGTAACTCAGTCCATTGGAGCTGAGGAGCGTCACCCCACAGACAAAATCCCCCAGACTCTGCCAAGAGATAAAAAATAAAATGGGAACAAAGTTAATTTATTAGCATTTAATTTTTCATCAACCTGTCCCGAACTGAGTGTCAGGGCGGGGTGGAGCCAGCTGAGTGGCAGCAGCAGGGGGGAGTGGTGGGCTGCCTGTGTACTTAAGTTTAAAGTGTGCATGCCTCTTTGGCTGAGTCTCTGGCGACGGCCAGCCAGACATGCGCACTTTAAACCTCTCAACCTAGCTGTCTTAGATAGCTGGGTTGAGAGCAAGCACATGCCTCCAGTGCCCTCGGGAGTCCTGAGAGAGGCTGCTCCCTCTAATCCTGGTGCTACTGTCATGCTGGTTAACAGCCTGAGAGAAGCAGCAGGATCTGTTGAGGGAGTTGGATGGGGCCGGCGCTAGAGCCTGGAGAGAAGAAGAAAACCTGAATGAGGAGGACGTGTCGGTCAGCAGCTTGCAAACAAGTTAAGTTACTTTTTATTGCATTTATTTTACATACCCCCGCCTTACAAGTAGTGTACACCTGCATGCATCCACCCACTAGGGACCCCCATGTAGCCTGGTTTTGACTCTGAAATTCCCATTGTGTCACCTTTCATTGTTCCTACATTCACACAGAAAATACCAGGAAGCTGGGTAGGTAGCTACTGGGCTACAGCTATGTAGCTGATCAATAACATAGATACATACATCGCCTGTAACAGTGAATAAAATTACACCACAGAACAGCTACAGCTTTACAGGAGAAACAACAATAGGGAGGGCAGTCCTAATGAGGACATATCTCCTTAGTTGCGTGTAATGGGGAGAAATAGCATATGGCATCAGCTATGGGAATGGTTGTATAGCTTGGCTAGGGGACCCAGAAGTTTGCAAGGTCGTCAGAGAAACTGCAAAGGGGGGCGTAAGTCTCGTGGTGTGGGGGAACTTTGATCCCTGGTGCACCGGTGGTCAGTTTAGCTGGCGACACTACTGACAGTACCACAAATCTTATAATTTTGCCTATTACCTGTTGTGCCCACCTTTGGGAGCCCCGGCTGTGGCATAGCGCAGTGGTGAAAAGTCAACAGAAAGGCCTGCGACGCAGGGTACTCGGTAATTGTCCTCGTGAATTGCAAAGAAGTTGAAGCCCCTGGAGCTGTATTACGTGGCCGGCCGCTTTGATGATTAGTACCATCTTTGCATAATGTATTCCTGTGTAATTATGCACTGGCCCCATTAAGTGTTTGTTGTAGAAATATGGAGGTAATGAAGCTTCTCCTGGGGAAGTGGATAAAGCCACACATCCTCTTCCTCAAAAATAGGTCTTTTTAATAGCGTCCGGGTCACTGATTTAGCCACCTCGCGGGCCTTAAGGGGGATGTGGGGAGATTTTGAAGTTGGTTTTGTTTGGCAGTAGCTATTTCTGGAAAGGAAAACAGGAGAGTGGCTTCCACGTGGCTGACTCGTTGGGGTGTGCACAAGTCCATTAGGCATGGCTTCACTGAGTCAGAGTAATTCATAGCATGCACACTTCTTTTACATCGATTCCATGTGGTGTGCTAGATTAAAGTACTGCATTTTTGGTGCACATTATCATGCCATCTACAGGATAAACAGCACACTTGTGTGACCCACCACCCATTTGGCCGCCCCATTACTCTCAGTAGTTGCCGGCCGCCCCTGTTGTAATTGACCTGACAGTTGAGACTTTGTGAGTTCACTTCAGAGAGCCACACAATAGTAGGATTAGTAGAGACTGAGTGGCCTTTCAACTGGCATGATGGGGACGATGGGCAGAGCTGAGCACAGCCCACTTGTACCTGAATAGGCTATGCCACCACACAATAGGCGTAATGACTCTGTATTGTCAGTGCAGCCAGTGAGGAGCCAGAGCAGGGGAGGCAAGAAACTCCTGGAACTTTAAATAATCTTTCTGGAAACTTCTCCCACATTCTAGGAGCAGGGCTCCAGGGTATAAAAGTACAGCTCTCAGACCCACTCTTCAGTTCACTACTGGACCTGAGGAAGGACTCTCAGAGGTCTGTCTCCTGTTGCCACCTGCTGTACACTCTACCAGACTGCTGCTGTACCTGGAAGGCTGCCTGGAGCCTGCCTTGAAACCTCAGAGGCCAGCTCTGCGGTTGAACCCCGTATCGTCACCTGCACCCAGGACTTCCAGAAGTGACTCCAAGGTCTAGTTTGCTGGTCTCCTGATCAGAGCCACAGATTCCCACTATCTTGAACCTGCACCTAGACCCAGCCTGAGTGCATCCTGAACCCCCAAGAGGTCTCCATCCACTCCTGGACCATTGATTGTGGTGCTTAAGGTGACTAAATACCTGTAGTTGGTGCTTTTATCTTGTAGGTACTATTTTGAACCTTACACTTTAAAAATTCATATAGCTAGTTCTACTGACTGGGTTTTCGTTGATTTGGTGTCAAATAATTTATTAAAATTTTCTCTATTCTTCTAAATTTGTTTGGGATTTTTATTGTGTTGTGTTTTCACTGTATTGCTCTTTGTGTGCTGCATTAATACTTAACACATTGGGGGTCATTCCGACTCCCGCCGGCGGCGGTAACCGCACGCCCGGCGGGAGCCACCGAATGACCGCACTGCGGTCAAATGACCGCGGCAGCCATTCTGGCTTTCCCGCTGGGCTGGCGGGCGACCGCCAGAAGGCCGCCCGCCGGCCCAGCGGGAAAACACCTTCAACGAGGAAGCCGGCTCCGAATGAAGCCGGCGGAGTTGAAGGCGTGCGACGGGTGCAGTGGCACCCGTCGCGATTTTCAGTGTCTGCTTGGCAGATACTGAAAATCAATGTGGGGCCCTGTTAGGGGGCCCCACGACACCCGTTACCGCCATCCTGTTCCTGGCGGTGAAAACCGCCAGGAACAGGATGGCGGTAAGGGGGTCGGAATCCCCATGGCGGCGCTGCAAGCAGCGCCGCCGTGGAGGATTCCCTGGGGCAGCGGGAAACCGGCGGGACACCGCCGGTTTCCCGTTTCTGACCGCGGCTGTACCGCCGTGGTCAGAATGCCCATGGAAGCACCGCCAGCCTGTTGGCGGTGCTTCCGCGGTCGTTAGCCCTGGCGGTCGGTGACCGCCAGGGTCAGAATGACCCCCATTGTCTCTAAGTTTAGCCTACTGCTTTTTATGCCAATCTAACCAGGGTTCAGCACAGGTTAAATTAGTGACTTTTTGTGGTTCACCCTGTAAGGGAGTACAATTGTTGCTTTACCAGGGCTCACACCCCAGTCACCCAACAACCCAATTTCCCACAGCGTATTTTTAAGGATTTCCTAGCTGTAAGAAGCCAACCAGGACACATGTTCCAGGTCCCATTTCAATGGATGGCTAATTTTTGTTAACCTCTTGTGACCTTTTTCTTTCAGCTGTTAATCATGGACTGTACACACACAGACCCTGCAACTGCCAAGCCATCACTTCTGATAACTTTTCATCTAACTGTTCAACTGTCCCAGTTTCCCCACAGATAAAGTGCTGCTAGATTAGGTTTGTGTCCCAGCAGTGTCTTTGACTGCAGCACTGTGGCCCAGAGAGGATTCTTCTTTAAGCATATGATGCACTAGAGTGTCCCATGGCTAGTGATGCTGCTGCACTGGTAAGCAGCAAGTAATTAACTAATATAGGTGACAAATTGCATTATCTCCCTATGATTCAAACAAGCGCAAGGCTAGATAGTCATCCCTCATGCTAGAATATATACAGCTGTGTTATATGCCTTATCCCTTTCAACAATCTATGTACCAACAGATATTCCCCAATTGGTTTCCCCCCAAACTTCTGGCGCTCTGCTGAACTGTAACTGTTCTGTATGGTTTTTTTTACCAGCTGCCAGAGATGCCACAACTTTAGCACCCCTGTGACCTCTGATAAAACTGAATCAATATCCCTTTCCAGATACTAGCTACTGCAACCTTCCTAGGCTAAACTGTAAGCTTTGACTGTACCCGTGCCACAGGAAGCCCTGATGTAACCAGAAACTGTGACCAAAAGTCCTAACACATTTGTAAACATCCTGAAATGTTCTATGACACTAGGCCCAGCTTGTCCTGCAGGGCCATATTGTTCTTGTGGCCACAAGGACTCTTCAACATCTGTGGGAACACTGTCAGAAGGCTAAGACAATCGAGTGTCCGTTACAACAGAGCCAGGTACCAAGGCTAACTCCTCCACAGAGCTATCTCCATTACCACCTTGCTGATTGCCTGAGAATTTGAGCTAGCCAGCTGGCCAAAGGTTGAAAATCTTACTGCCTTCCACCAGACCAATCTTAAAGGAAAACATCAGTTGCTATTCTCTCTTGATCTGGGCTCCAGATAAAAAATGTCTCCAGTTGAGCTGGTAAATTGGAAGCAAATATACTTATCCTGACTGAACCTCAAATCTCCACTAGGGTGCCAATCCAAACTCCACTCTGCCCTCATAGACATTTCTCGAGTAGCAATCTGCCACCACCTCGGATGGACCCGGAAGGTACTCAGCAACCCAATAGATTTGCTTTTGGAGACAGAAACCCCACAGAGACCTGGCTAGCTCTGCTAGAGTGCTAGAATGGAATATTCTTCAGTACTATTAGTGGGAGGTTAGAATCAGGAAACAGTAGAGACTGCTACATGATTATGTACTACAGATGGTTGAAAATTAGATCTGTATTTGTCTTTGACAGTAGTTGTGGAGAGAATCTAGCAAAATGTTTCTTTTTTAAAGTGAGGTTTAGGCCTGGTGTTGGATTTGACTCTCTCAGCATGGTCACCCCAAAATGTTTTGACATATCCCCTCTTGTTTTTCTGAATTTGGCATTGTTGGCCTTAGGGCTCTCTATACCCTACCACTGCTAACCTGTGTTAAAGTGCTCACTCCCTGAAACATGGTAAAAGAGACTTACTCCTTATTTGTCATATTTACTTATAAGTCCCTACATAAGCCCCCATAAAATGGTATACCATCTACCTAGAGCTAGTAAATTAAATTCTACTAGTGGGTCTGCAGCACATATTGTGGCACCCAATTAAGTAGCCCCTTAAAACATGTCCCAGGCCTGGCATCGCAACCTGCTAGCAGTGTTAACTTGCCAATCCGACCTGGTAAAATAAACCTTTTGCCAGACCTAAAATTCCCTTTTTAATACATATTAATTATCTCTAAGTAGGCCCTGCACAGCCATTAGGGAAGGGTGCATGCTAATTAAAAAGTTGGACATGTATTTTTAAGTTTTACATGTCCTAGTAGCAAAAAACTTACAAATGTGTTTTTTAACTAGTGTGAGGTCTACCTCTCCTATAGGATACATTGGGTTCCCTTATTACTTATAATAAGTGCTAATGTTTAATTGGAAGCAGATAGGAAAATACTGTTTGATGTCTGAGGAATTGTAATTTATAATCCTCTATATGGTAAAGTCAGATTTTAAGTCACAGTTCTGAATATGCTACTTTTACAAAGTTTGGTCCCTGCAGCCAGGTCCTCGGTCTCATGATTAGGTGAAGTTGTCAGTTGGACTTTTGTTTATTCCTTCCAGACAGCCTCACAATAAAGGGACTTGTGTGTCTTGATCAGCCATGTCAGGCAGGGTGGCTTGCACTTCAGAAGGTTGTGCCTATAGTGCCAGCTGACAGACTATGACCAGGGCAGGAAACTCCAGACACATCTGTGAGGCGAAGCCCCCTAAACTTTCTCACACTTCAAAGAAGTCACCAGGTATAAAAATAGGATCCTCAGACCCACTTTTCATTTCACTTCTGGACCTGCAGAAGGACTCTGAGGTCTGTCTGCTGCTGTGGCCTGATATGTACTTCAGAGGACTGCCATGCAGCACCAAGAAGGACTCCTCTACTGCTGTAAACCTGCTTTGTGCCCTGAGAAATCTGCCCTGCTGCTTGAGACCAGTTCTTCTATTTGAACCCAGGACTTTCAGTCACTCCAAGGGTTAGTTCACTGGTCTCCTGATCAGAGCCCCAGGGACGGAAACGGCTGCAACCATCTTGAATCAGGGCCTAGACCCAGGCAGAATGAGTCCTGACACTCCAAGTGGTGAAATTGTTTTGTCATTCTTTAGCAAATACTGTGATAAATGATGGATGCTTTGTCGGAAGAGAGTGAGCAGCATATACAGGTCCCCTTAAATATCCACACAGCTAATGCCAGCAAAGTCAATATCTGTGCTACAGCAGGATTTACTTATATTCTAGGATGGATTGGTTGCACTCTTTTACATGTGGTGACCTCAGGTAGACAGGAACAAGTGTGCTGAAGCAGTAAAATGCTACACACTACTTATGCGCAAAAGCTGTGTGATGTGGAACTGGTGTGTTAGGTGCTCTGGACGAAACCACAATGCTATGATCCTGATGAGAAACAACATTGGTAATTCTTTGGTAACACATGGCTGTTAAGTACTGGGCAAGACAAATCAATCCTTACTCATTAAGATTACAGTGTATTATGACTGTCGTAGTGAAATTTCAATATATGTCAGCTTTGGGGAGTTGTTAGCCCCTATGACTTAAACATTGATCAATGTGAATATGTGTAACAAGTTACATCAGCCACTTTGCACAATATTGATGTTTCTCAGCCAAGTCACCTTCTAATCAACCACAGCACTTCCAACTCTCAATACTGTCACCTTGGATTCCTCAGACCTTAAGACATCCTTTCATGTTTTCCACTCCAGACATGTTGAAGATGGTCATAATTGTTGCTTTTAACAGCTTGACATGGCCTGGGGTGAAGATATATCACTAGTTGCTATGCCATTCCATGCCATGCTCTAGTGCTTTTGCTTGGCAACTTGTTAAGCACCTAGAATTTCAAGGTTTAGAAACAGTTTTTTATGTTCTCATCATGTGGATATGTTGATTCAGCATTGATTTTGGCCATTATCTCCTACAAGCCTATTTTTGTGTGTGCTTAGTGGCATTTTCAGCATGAGAGGGCACATTAGACAGTTACAGTGTCTTATCACCTCTTTGACTATGTCATCCAGCTCAGGATCCGTAGATGTGTACTTTTTTTACCTGCCTGGGCCAATGATAAAATAGTTTGGCAGGTTTCTAATGAGGGATGACTGAGTGATATAAGAGAATGGCAGTGGATTCTGTTTGTCTTGTTTGAAAGTGCTTGGTCCTAACATATTGAATGTTTGCACACTCTCACACAGGAAGCAGTTGTTGATGTACTTTTGGGATGTCATAAGGTCCTTTTGTGTGTTGCTCTGGCTGTTTTGGTTCCTTAGGGATTCATTTCCTCACTCCCTGGACTTCCAGTGCCTGAAAATCTGCACTTCCTGTTGGTTTATGCATGTGCTTATGATCGGGTGCTGTATTTATCACACATGCTAAGTAACATACCTTCGGTATTTAATACACGCTAAATAACATCCTGTCAGCGACTGATATCCTGAATTCTGCTTTGATTCATTTATTTTATTTTTTTCTGCCTCTCACTCTATTTGTAGTTATTCTTCATTGGTTGCATGCTTTATGAAGTGAACTTTATGTGTGCAGATACTCTTCATACTTTATTTCTCTGTAGTGTTGCTTCTCTGATTAGATTTTGCCACCACAGCTTACCTCGATTGTTATGACTGAAATTTTCTCATTGTTTTGTTTTCCAGAGCTGAAAGGGAGAATCTGCTTAAAACTTCAGCAGACAGAATCACAACACTGGTAATATTACTCTACTTTAAACTGAATATTCGAGTCAATGCCCAATGTACAGATATACCAGAGGGTACCAGCCGTTTATTAGTAAAATGTGACCGCCAGAGACCTTTACACTCTTTACAGTTCTATTTTATGAGCCTGCTGCTGAGTTCATCATAACATTATGTAAGAACTTCCTGCTGGACACTGATTCCTTTGTGCCTAATTATAAAAATTATAAAGTCTGCTTTCACCCCGTCCATAATTTAGTTTTTTCATTTTAGACCCATAAGAAATTACATCACCAACACACTGCTGCACAACTCTCAAATCATTTTAATGCCTACATTTATAAAAAGGTTTTGCGTTGGGTTTGCATTACTTTTTTAAAGCTGACCCAACTCTAAATCCGTTGATTTGTAACAAAAATAACACAACACAGCGCATTGCTCTGCCTTGTCTCAGTGGGGAGTTCTGTGGATGGTGCATAGCCGTTCCAGTGCATCCACCCATGAATTTTGATGCCGATCCATGCCTACAAAAACCTTTAGACATGGAATAGTGCCAAAACCTAGGGCCTTCCTGAGGTTGGGTCATTATTTCTTCTTTGCATGTCTGCTACATTCCACATTTATGAAACTGCCCTAAATGGAAGTACTCCTTCCTGCACAGAAACTATCCTGACCACAATGCAGACTCCCTGGCTCAAGGGTGCCAGCATTAATTAGCACTAGGCAGCACGAAGTGGGCCAGCACATCTATCTATATATATATATATATATATATATATATATATATATATATATATATATATAAATAACCAAGTGGCAGTTGCACTAGGTAGGTATAGTTAGGACCTAGTTTCTATATAAAAAGTTTTTTTATTTGCCTATATCTATGGCGCCACTTGAAGAATCTTCAAGAAAATTTTCAAAAACATTTGTCAGTCACATCAGCTGCTGTCTGGAAAGTTTAGGGGCGGGGGCCAGGAAAAAGGGAGTGCCCAAAACATGTTTTCCCCATACATTCTTCCATAGGGATTTCGAAACGCAATAGCACTGAAACTACTGGACAGAATTACACCAAATTTTGCAGAAAGGTAGGCCCTGGTTCAGAAAGCGACCCTTTTTTTGTTTTGGCATAATTCTGTTCAGTAGTTGTTGAGAAATTAAGGGGAAAACACATTTGTATATATAGAGCCGTGAAGGATTTGTGACTCCTCCCAATCTCGTGCTGAGATCTGATTGGCTAACAACACTTCAACAACAGAAGCTGTTGAAGTGTTGTCAGCCCCTGAAAAAAGTAAAAAATAAAGAAAAGGGGCCAAGGTACGAACACCCTGACCCCTTAGCCGATGGTCATGGGGATAAAAAGCATTCTTCTTTTTTTTTTTACGGGTGGAGTCACGGTGGATTCGTGGGTCTGCTGTAAAATAAAAAGAAAAGCAGTGTGGGCTCCTATGCTTCGTTATTATAATGCCCTGGGGTGGACCAAGTCCCAGGGCATTTGCTTAAAAATGCTGGGGGGCTCCTGGTCCCCTCCTGCTGCCCCAGGGACCACTACCTCCCTGGGGCCCTCACTAAATCTTATGTGGGGGGGGCACACATCCCTACCGCTGCCCCAGGGATCACCACCTCCCCAGGGCTGTAATTAAATATGCGGGGTGTGCAACACCCTGCTGCCTCAGTGACCACCACCTCCCTGGGGCCATCACTACATTTTATGCTGGGGTAGATAACTCTAACTATAACTGGTGAATTTCTATTATTTGGTATGATTAAAATGTGAGCCTAACTATAACATCCCTGTAACCTTTGGCTTTATAAGTGAATATATATATATATACATATATATATATACATATATACTTACATATCTTTTGTGCTGTTTGATGAACCTTCACAAAGTTTTCTATACTAGTTTGCCACTCACTTCTGCTGCTGTTTGGAAAGGTTTGGGGTGATTCATCAAGCGGGGGCCAAGAAAAATGGGGGGTCCCAAAATGTGTTTTCCCCATGGAATTTCCCATAGGGATTTTAGACATGACTTAAGTCTGAACCGCTGGATGGAATTACACCATATGTGCCAGAAAGGTAGCTCTTGGTTCAGAAATAACCCTATTTGTAATTTGGTGTAAATCCATTCAGTAGTTTTGGAAAAAGAAATATAGATATCTAGAGACACGGATCCTTTTCAGATCCGTGGGTCCCCGAGGATCTGAATCCCAATGGAAAAAAACCTCACCCACTCACACACCATATCCACGCCGCAGTATGGGGTTGAGTGCATTGGGGGAAGGGTTGGCAGCAGGCTGGGCCTTGTGGCCAACCCAAGTGGCGCCCAGCCTTTGTTGGTGGTTGTATTAACATACTCTATTTATATATTACTTTACATTAAAAAACACAGTAATTCACTGGAAAAACAAAGGCTATACACAGACGTTATAGTTAGGTTCACGTTTTACCTACACAAAAAAATTCAGCAGTTATAGTTATACTTATACTTATTTGAAAAAACTATAACTTTTGCCATTAAGTAACTTTACGCCACGAGTTATAGTTTCTCAACATAAGTATAACTATAAGTATAACAATAACTCCTGAATTTCTATGGTTTCGTGTGGGTAAAACATTACACACACACAATGAAAGCTTTCTATGTGATAAAAGCCTTGAAATAAATAACAAATGTATTAGGTTCGAGAAACAGGTTTGATCTTGTAACTCCACAGATAACAAGGGGAAAAAGGTCTAGTAAGAGAATTAAAACAAAAGTGCTATAAATTGCTCCATCACAAACCCTTCTAGTTATTAATTGGTATGTCTGCTGGGCTACCATTTGACAGAAAGACTGCATTATTGATTCTGTTTCATGGTATCTTCATTGATATTCATAAACATTGAATTTCTGATTGATACTTCTCACCATATATTCCTCACCTTTTGAATATTCCTCAGTCACTAGGCTAGAATTAAAAATGTTACTAAAGTACTCCTGGATGCAAATGGGTGGTGTCGGGGCAGCTCCAAACCCAAATTGTTCTTGACTGGAAGTGGCATGTGGAGCTGCATATAAATGTCGCTCAAGTACACTGACATTAGCTCCTTTCTTTCTGATAGATTCTTCTAACTGCAGATCCCACACTCTTTAGATATACCCCAGCTGTTAGAATGAATCGAGGAACTTTTAAAACATTAGCCCTGTGTGTCGATAAGTGATGTTGTGCTGCTTCACGCCAATGTCGTTCCACTGTGGAAGTAATGTGTGGAGCCACATATAACTGACACCCAGGTGCGCTGAAGGAGAGTTCCTTTTTTTCTGCACCACCAGATGTGGATCAGTGCTACCTCATGTCTCTTCACAAAATTATTATTTCTGAAGTTGTACATAAAAATCCAGTGTGAAAGAGAAAATGTCAACTCCAGAGACAACAGGGTTTAAACCTTGTATGGACTATCACAAGCAAATGTCTGTGACAGATCTCCATCAGGCTGGCCTGTGATTGGAATGAGACCTGGAGCAGCTGTGCCTTGATGAAACTTAAAGCCAATGATGATGCAGAAGCTGGATGACGAAGCTCAACTTATTGTGCTTTCGGACTCCAGGCCAGCATTGCTTCAACCTCAACCAAGGCCACGCTTGATCCACTTGGTCCTCGCCCTTTTGGCAACTTTTAAGATTCCAATACTTCAGCTTGCCTCATATGAACAGGGGTGGAAGTTAGTTTGAGGTCTGCTGGTCACCAGGTAAAGTCACACAAGGAGTTTTTTTTCTCCAAATATCACTACTTCTGTTTGGGAAGGAGCTGCATCAATCGTGATGTTTAGGATGTCAGTCAGTTCTTCACTGAAGCTACTGGTGAGTCCCTTGTCAAAGTCATGGTGAAAGCACAGGTCTGAAGGGGGTCCTGAGTGCATGGACTTCATGGTTGTGGTGGTCTCATCTATTGTGATGGTGGTCCACGTGGTCAGTAGTATTTAAGGGATGTTAAAGGAACTCCACAGAAGAGCTGGGCTCATGTGGAATTGGATTATAGGGTCATCCTTTCCAGTAGGACCCACTCTACTTTCCTTCTTCTAAGCATCAACAAAACGCTTGCGGCTACACATTCTTTTTCTCCTAAAATAGGAAGCCTTCATGCTCCCTGCTTCCTATATGCGGATGATTTAGAAGCAATGTAAGGAACTCCCATTGACCTAAAAAAGGAAATTGGCAGAATTCAAGAAGTATTTACATTTGTAAGAAAATGGTTTAGTGGGCATTTTTTCTGGGGTGTTTATGTGGTTTATTGTTACTGGAGCATACCCAGAACATTGGAAAGGTGCCAAAGTAGAACCCATCCATAAAAAAGGTGATCTGGAAGATCCCAAGAATCATTGGCGTAAAAAAGGAAATTGGCAGAATTCAAGAAGAACACACGTATGAATAAATTAACAAGTCTGATAAAACCAAAGTATTTGGCAGGAAGCAACATGCCTGGTCTCAACATGTAAACACACTAAATAAATAATAAAACCCTTTCAACCATTGCCGGGTTAAGAAAGTTCATATGGTACTGTAAAAGGCCCATCTCTCCTTCCTGCATTAGCAGCTTGTAATTTAATGGTCCCACCGTAAGCCTTATATTGAGTGGAGCTACTGGGCTTGAGCTCTTATTTAGAGTGGTAAAAAATAGAATTGTATTCCTAAATAAAATTCTGTCTTTACAGAAGTGTGCAATGGTTTCAGTCACTGAAATGGAAATCCGGACTTCAATCCTGGTCTTCCACCGCATTGGTACACTCACTGAGATATTGGAGCAAACTAATATTGTCTGAGCATCTTAAACTTGCCAAGGTATTTTACAACGAGATAATTGAAAGTGAACTCAGGTGGGCAACAAAGTTTATGCTGCTACATGTTATGGCAGCTACACTGAAGGTTAATAATTTTAATGTTGCTTTACGCTTAGCCAAATTCAAATAATTGAACGGGCTGGGTCAGAGGGCTCCATGTTCCAGCCTTAAGCCTTCTACTCTTGATTTATGTGAATCTTGGGGGCCTAACATCCCTTTTCCATGCTTGCATTAGCTTGGAAACCCTTAAATACAAAGCGAAATTATTAAATTTAAGATAGGACTTCACCCACTTTATGCTTGCCACCCTGGGGAATTCATCATTTATAAATGCTAAAGGGTTATGTGGAATTGGCTTACAGATGCACTCTAAAAAAGAAAAAAAGTTTTTGTCTTGCCAGATTGTCGTTATTTTTTAATTCCAGGACAGAAAATGTTATTACCCATTTTAAAAAATATAGTATAAGGCATAAATTGGTAGCAAAGTGCTTCTTATTTCAGTTGCAATCCATGAATGTAACTTGTACCTTGGCAAGCTTTCTAATAATTTTAAAAGGGTGTGCCCCTTGATTATGCATTATAATATTTGTATCAAGGGTATTTTTGATTTAGATTAAGCATTTATTAAGGGATATTAAATGTATTAACAGTTGACTGTGTAACCCATTAGTGAATGATCATTTGAATTACCAATGTGTCCCTGAACCTTTATGGGAATGTTAGTAACCTAGAAAACACCTTCCTCACAGGAATGCTATATTGGTGGTGTGGGGGCTACAGTTCAAATGGGACTTTCTTCCTCAGTGATGATGTACTGAACTAATTCCTTGCACTAGTGGGTTAGGAACCCAAATTCTGAATCCCTAGGGTCTAGGACCTCGGACTCGTAACACTTACCAGACCTCCCACCCTCCCTGTTCTCAGAACTGGGCTCTTTTTTTCTGGTTACAAAAGACTGAAGTCTAGAGATCTGCACACTGGTCAAATCCAGTTTTCTGCTGGGCTCTGAATCGGAAGGCATGGACTGCCTGGAAAGCAAGTGACATCAGTGCGCCTGAATATAGCTTATATGCATCTTGGCAAGCCCCGCCTGGAGCAGAATGACGTTGGTGGGGAGCCGCACAACGCCACCTATCTGTGTGCAGGGGTACTGCTTTCAAAGTTTCTGGATCCAGTCTGATGCCTGGTTAATATTCATAGGGTAAGGAATATGTAGCATATAAGATTATTGACCAGAAAGAGCATTACTGAAGGTGAGTAACTTGTTCCTTACTGCCCATATATGGGTTCTGTCAACACCTAGGTTTTAATGCTTTTTATCTGGGTCCAAGGCAACAAGAAGCCACCCATACCTCTAAACATTGTCAGCATTCATAGAATTATATAAAATCTAGTTCAGAACCACAGGCGCCCCTTAATAATCATAGTTCCAGGTCTTTCAACATATCCCCATTGTTTTAATATTAACAATGTTAAAAACGTGCAGCCAAATCAATTGCCTTCTAAGTAATGCTCTAGGTGAGGCAGCAGAGAAAGAGAGAAAGCAGTGGAGTGTATAAAACAGTAGCAAAAATATACCTTGTGTCTCAAAATACAACAACCTGTGCTCCTTGATAGAGACAACACTACCCCAGCATTTGTGAATTAACTGCATCCCCTACTCCAAGCCTGGGCAGCACCCCATCACTAGGGAGCACTTCTCAGCTATATATACATATATGATACATGGATTATAGTGCAGTCAGATGGGAATGTGGGGCATGGCAATCTGAAACTATGAGAGTCACATTTCTAAATATTTCTGAACAATAGCAAAAAACCTGTATTAGAAAACCAGTAAACCTCACCATTCTTCAGCTTCACTGCAACTGAACTGGCACACACAGAATAACATTCTGCCAAACCTTCTCCCCTTAATCATGTAGCGGTGCCGCTTTCACATCTGTTTCACTGCTCACAGATGTATCAGAACACTGTTTTGGCAAAGTAGAAAAAATAGCATTTTGTGAGTTTACCTCATTTACCAGCTTCCAAGAACCGGAAACCCACAGGGATTTACATCGGATGCTAGCCACTAAAATGCAGCTGGAATGCAGGTGTTTTCTGAACCTGTGTTCTCTCTACACACAGTTGATTTCTCACCATTCATCTGCGCAGGAAATGCACAGCACATTCCATCACTGGTTTCCCACCAAAGTGACTTTAGTAGAAGAATGCAAGCCAGAGGACTCATTTACCATCATCCATTTGCACAGGAAGTGACATCACTGAATTTGCCATCATCAAACTGCACAGGAAGTGAAAAACCTGGATTGGCCATCATCCAGCTGCACAGGAAGTGACATTGCTTGTCTTCTCCCCAAAAGTGCCTTCACTTAATGGAGGCACGCCAAAAGCAAGACATCTTTGTCCGCACCTGCTCGTGCCCAGCACCAGAACTTCTGGTCCTCCTCCCACCAACCTCCCCCTTCAATACTCCACCATGACCCGCCATGCCATGAACCCCAGTCCCATCTACTAGCGGTGCTGCTGCTTCTTCCCTCACAAAACTGAAGGTGTGTCCTGCATACTACTCAACACTTACTCCTGCATTAAACACTCCACCGAAATAAGGGATCTGCCACACATCTACATGCTGGACCTGCTCTTCCTGACCAAAACGTAGCTGATTCCCTTGGTGGCAGCTGTCATGGACGCAGCAATCCCCCCAAATGCAAGATTGCAAGACAAGACAGGACAAACAGACCTGGGGGTGGACTTGTTATCATCTTCAAAGAATCTATCCCATGCTTAACCATCGCGGTAAGCACCACCAGTAACGCAGAACACTTGATTTTCATTCTCCTCATTACCACCAACTTGACCTTGACCAGCACCTTCATCTACTGCCCTGCCAGACAAGACAACATACTAATTTCTGCAGTACTATTGCAGACTTTGTTCTTTGCTCCTACCCCTGTTCTTTGACTCCAGTGCCTTCATCTTCCTCTTCGACCTCAACTACCACTTGGAGGACCTCACCGATCCCAATTTAACCAACCTCTCAAGGACCTGTCCGGCCTCAGACTCACCTAGGCACTACACATGCTGCTGAACACCTACTGGACCTCATCTTAATAAGTAAATTCACAGTAGATAAGCCCACACCAATCACGTGGCCTGACCACACCCGTATATCCATGCCACACCACCGCTGAAACAATACCACCAAGTCTTCACAACGAGATTGAACAAGGTGTCAGACATAGCCTGGTCTTCCAAACTCCTACATCACCAGCCACTACACAGTAACAACCTCCTTGAATCCATCTCCATCTTCAATGCTTGGATTACCTCCTGCACAGATACCATGGCTCCTCTCAAAGACAGCAAAGCCATGAGAACCAGACCACAAGCAAGCTGGTACACAGAAGAGCTGAGGCTCCCCACACACCACTGGAAACAACTTGAATGCAGATGGAGACAAAGTGAGAACAACACAGACAAAGGGACCTGCAAATCTGCACTCAGACACTGACAACTGGAGCTTGGATGGTCCAGTCTAAGCTCAAATTCAATGACAGAAAGTCAGAAGTCATCGTACTAGGCAATTCCCCCCCAGCTCTTTCGCTTCCGCTGTACTCTGAGGCTTTCAATAATCTTCCTCCCCCTAAGGACCAGGTAAAAAGCCTTGGTTTCTGGGTGGATTCTCGTCTGACCATGGATTATCAAGCAAAAAGAGTCTCCTCTATATGCTTTGGCATCTTAAGAGTTCTTAGGAAAATCTCGATTCTTCTTCCCCCTATGGCCAGAAGAATCCACGTTCAAACTCTTATCCTCTCCCGGTTGGATTATGGGAACTCACTTTTTCTCAGCGCCCCGGCTTATGTTATAAAAAGGCTACAAACAGTCCAGAACGCAGCCGCCCGGCTTCTTGTCAATCTTCCCAGACATGTATGCGCTAAACCTGCTCTTTCCTCGCTTCATTGGCTCCCTTTCAAGCAACGTACCTATTTTAAGGCCCTATGCATTGTTCATAGAGCTCTTCAACATAAGGGCCCAATGTTCTTTAGAAAGCGGCTATGTCTTTATGTTCCTTCTCAAAGTCTGAGGTCCTCCTCCTCTCGTCTTGTGACCATCTTGAGGTCCAAGAGAGCTTGGGGGGCCAACTCCTTCCTTACCAAGGCCGCCCGTCTTTGGAATGATCTTCCTTCCGATCTACGTCAGGAACATTCAGAACTACTTTTTAGGAAAAAACTCAAGACCATTCTTTTCTGTAGGTAGCGCTCTCAACTCTCCTAGTGACAGCACCGGTCAGGTTAGGTTAGCGCTGGGATGCCTTCGGGTCAGTACGCGCTTTATAAATTCTTAAACTAAACTAAACTAAACTAAACATCATCAAATAAGAGCCACCAAATGCTTTGTGCTCACTGACCACATCGAGAGCTGCACCAGCAATGCCAAGGAAATCTTTGCCATAGTGAAAGACTTCACCTCTTGGGCAGCAAGCTCCAACAACATAAACCTATTTAAAGACCTCTGCATCCAGCTGTCCCTATTCTTCAGCAATAGGATCATCAGCATCTATCAAAACTTTGAGCCCTAAATGAACCCTTCTATCCTCATAGCCAGCCTGTCCATCTCTACCAACATGCAGTGGACCACCCCAACCATCTAGCCCAACATCACCACTCAATAAATCACAATGCAGTCCATACACTCCTGAGCATCCTCGGACCTCTTCTCTCACCACGTCTTCATAGAAGGACTGGACGCCAGCAGTGCATCCCTTACCATGTTCCTGATCAACTCATTCCTAACAGCCACCTACCTGGATGCCTGGAAACACACCACAGTACTCCCCATCATCAAAAAACCTGCAGCAAGCCTGAAGATGCTAACCAACTACCGACCTATCTCTGTGCTACTCTACCCAGAAAAAGTCATGGAAAAGATAATAAACAAATGCCTAGCCACCCACATCACTGACAACCACCTCCTCATCACTCAATCTGGATTCAGACCCAACTACAATACAGAAACTGCCCTCACCCCTACCACAGACAACATCTGGATGATCATGGACAGAGGTGACACATGGCCCTCATCCTACATGGTCTCCCACCCCATCCTTAACAAATGGCTGCATGAAGCTGGCATCCAAGGTCCCGCACCTCGCTGGATTTGCTCCTTCTTTACAGTCCGCACCCACTCAGTCAGCCTGGCCTCCTTCACCGTAGGCACTGTCAATTCATCTGCTGAGTCCCACAAGGATCCTCACGTAGCCTCACTCAGTTCAACTCCTACATGCTCCCACTTGCCAACATCATTCGTGCCCAGGGAGTCAACATCATATCCAATGCTGAAGACACCCGGTTCATACTCTTCCTCTCCGACAAGACGCCAAACACCCAGACCAATATCTATGCATGCATGAGTGAAGTCACCAGATGGATGCAAACCAACTACCCTCAAGCTCAACACAGACAAGACAGAAGTAGTAATCTTCAGCAAAGAACATCAGAATAATATTCGACAACCAACTCATCATGACCAGCTAAGTGAACAAATTCTCTGCTTCCTGCTTCCACGCACTCAAGATGATCTTCAAATGGCACTTCACAGAAATCGTAGAACTGTCCCCTAGGCCATCCTCAACAGCAAGATGGACTACAGAAACACACTCTCTGGTGGGATCAAACATCAACTGACCAGAAGACTCCAGACTGTACAAATATCAGGCTCATCCTCAACCTCCTACCCTGCACTCACATCATCCTGCACTTCAAAGAAATCCACTGCCTTCCAAAGCACAAACAACCACTTTTAAAATACCTCCCTCACACATACAGACCCTTACAGATCATTGGCCCCGTGAACCTCAACAACTGCATTAACTTCCACAAATCTACATCTTCGGTCAGCTGGACTCGCACACCTCTTGCAGTTCTTTCTGGCCCGGCTGAACTGCTTTTTGCAGTGCTGCCAAGCCAGGGAGACCCAGGAGAGGAGCAGCATTCACATCTCCCACCTTCTCAATCCCTAATGACACTGAGCTACAGGAAGATGGAAGGGTGAAGGCTGCATGTGTCCTGCTGCACAAACTCTGCCTTTCACTTACCTCTGCCTTAATGTGTTTTCAAGAGGTTGGTGAAAGAAAAAGGCAGATGCTGTGTTTTAGGACACTGAAATGTTGAGAGCAGTGGGCCTATACCAGTTCATATAGGCCGCTGCTGCTCTATTGTCTACAATGTATCTCTCAACATTCTCATGTTCTAATATAGCGTTAGAACCCGCTGTGGCGGGCTCTACCGGCCATTAAAGGCCCGCTGCCACGTTAAAGGCCCGAGCCAAAGGTGAGGGCCTTTAACAAGGGAGAGTGCCTTTAATGGCCGGTAGAGCCCGCTACGGTGGGTTCTAAGGCTCTTAGAACATTCTGCCACTCAGGGCAGAATGTTCTATTAAATAAAACAAATTCCTCACAAATCCCAAGGGGACTGAAATCCCCTCAGGCTCCGTGAGGCTTTCTTCACAGCTGTTGCTGTGAACAAAGAGAACATTGGAATGTTGGCTCCGGGTTTTACCGGCCAGTAAAAGCCCGGGGCACTCCATTGTCTGCAATGGAGATCCGAACATTCCTATGTTCTAATTTTTATTATACCAACTTAGGCCCTCATTCCGAGCCTGGCGGGCGGCGGAGGCCGCCCACCAGGCTTCCCCCCTCCGAAATACCGCTCCGCGGTCGTAAGACCGCGGAGGGTATTCCGAGTTTTCCCCTGGGCTGGCGGGCGGTCTTCACAAGACCGCCCGCCAGCCCAGGGGAAAACTCCCTTCCCACGATGACGCCGGCTCGTAATAGAGCCGGCGGAGTGGGAAGGTGCGACGGGTGCAGTTGCACCCGTCGCGTATTTCAGTGTCTGCTTTGCAGACACTGAAATACTTTTAGGGGCCCTCTTATGGGGGCCCCTGCCGTGCCCATGCCATAGGCATGGGCACGGCAGGGGCCCCCAGGGGCCCGCGACTCCCCCTCCCGCCATCCGGTTCCCGGCGGGAGAACCGCCAGGAACTGGATGGCGGGAGGGGGAGTCGGAATCCCCATGCCGGCGCAGCATGCTGCGCCGCCTTGGAGGATTCCTTTGGGGCAGCGGGAAACCGGCGGGAGACCGCCGGTTTCCCTTCTCTGACCGCGGCTGAGCCGCCGCGGTCAGAATGCCCCGCGGGGCACCGCCGGCCTGTCGGCGGTGCCACCGCGTCCCACGGCCCTGGCGGACTTGTTCCGCCAGGGTCGTAATGACCCCCTTAGTCTTTAACATGCATTGCGCAACACTGAAAAACTCCTTAAAGAAATCATAAGTAGCCCACAAAGCAAAGTCTTGTTGCATTGTAGTGCCAGATTTGCATACCTTTGTGTTGAGTGAACCCAGGTTCACAGGATGCATTATAAATGTGGATATATATGTACTCATGTGCAACACCCGGATACTTTCTGCCTGGACTTTAGATATTATGCATGCATACATACTGTTATGCTCATGTGTAGTAGTAAATTAATGCTGTAAGTTCAGTGTTGTACCGACCCCCTCAAAGCTTTTTCATGTCCTGGCTGTTAAGTGTAACAAGATCCTCCTTTATTTTTCAGAAGAAGCAGCTTCTTGAGGAGAAAGAGCACAGTAAGTTTAACCCTTTTTCTAGCTGAAACAAGTCAACACATGAGGAGAATTCAGCATTTTACAGTTGTATTTTTATTAAAGAATAAATACCTGAAATGCTAACTAGTTTCCTTGAAAAAACATGACAAGGAGTGCACTCAAGCTAAGAAACAACCATAAATGAGTGAAAGTGAGATACCAAACGAGTAGAAAAATGTCAACAGTTAAACATTATAAACAGATTTGAACAGTGCCAAATGGTAAAGGATTCTTGTGTAAGCCGTGGCAAGCACTCGAACAAGAAAACAGGCCCAAGAGGTCATAGCAGGTGAAAAGAAAATGTTGGGTGCAAAAAACTTTTAACAACAGATAGTTGATATGTTTTTCACACAAAATACTAACTTTTGGTGACTTACTGTATAAAACAGTACCAAGTGCAATTTGCACTAATCTAATAAAGGGAGCAATTTGTTAACATGGAAACAAATGCTACTACTCTGTCATAGGACCGCCTGGTCTTAGTCATAGCAAAGTAAGGACAACCCACCCACTGACAGGCCTGTAACACACTAGTCTGTTTTCCATGTCCATGGACCAAAGGCTCCAACTTAAGCATTTAAGACAAGCACAACAAAGAATGAATAGCAAGAGTGGGCATGGTTAAAAGCCCACTGAGAGATTACAACAGGCAAGTGCTCTTGCGGGCTTGACCGTAAGAAGGTTGACTCGGCCCTAAAATGATCTTATTCCACTTCTTTTTGGATTGCGAGCAAGTGCTTATACTGTTTGTGCCTCTCAGGTATTTCTAAAGTATTTTGAGAAACTATATGATTGCATACAAGACAAGGAGAACTCAGGGTGTGATCTATATGTCGGCGGTAAGAATACCCTGTTACCACGAAGATTGAGGTCCTCATGACAACTTCGGCGGACGGAAACGCCCATGCAGATGATCTGACCACGAGGGCTATTAAAAGTTTCCCGCTGGGTTGGCGGGTGGCCCAGCGGGAAACAGCTCACAACATTGACGCTGGCTCATAATCCAGCCAGCAGCAATGTTGTGATGCATCGGGTGCAGCAGCACCCATTGCGCTTTTCACTGCCTGCCAGTAAGACAGTGAAAAGCGTGAGGTTGGCCATGGGGGCCCCTGCACTGCCCATGCCAAGTACTTAAAACCATCTGTGTTTAAGAATTGCTCATTGTCATCAGGGCAGGACGGTCAGCAGAACAGAGACAACTCTATTTGGGGCCCCTAAAATGTAGGGACCCTAGACCAGAACCTATTTTGCCCATGCTTTAAAACGTCTCTGCTTTCCCAGGCTAAGGAAGGTCCCTACCATGCACAATCCATTCCCTCTGCTGTGGTTGCAATGCCTATGACACTTGTTAAGAGTTTATATTGTTACATTTATCATTTATGTATTTATTCAGGCGTGTAATATTTGAGTAAAATTGAATGCTTTACAGTTGGCACTGCAGAGATAGGTAAAGGTTAACAAACAGATTTCCAACCAGGAAGTTGGTGAAATGACCAATCAAGTGGTGGATAGGCTATTCTGGCACACATTTTGACCAAGCAAACCTTTAGTGGAATTTAAAAATGTTGCCATTGGTCAATACCAGAACAAAATGCTTCTGTTTAAAAATATTTTTGTGTACGTTGGGCTGGTTCTATCATCTTCTTCACAGAAAATGCGAGTTGAAATCAAATAATCTGGCAATGTGAATAGAAACATCGACTTTTAACATTGAGTGCATTTTTTAAGTAAATTAGCTCAGTACAAAATATAAGGTGATAGAAGCAAATGTTTAATCAAGCCCATATTGATTTTTCTGTGCTGTTAGTGATATATTAGAGGCTTACATGTGACAGTGTTCCGATTATGATGAAGTTTGAAAAACCAAGGAACTTGAATGGTCCGGTCATCCAGCATTAAAAGCATCAATGAATCATGAAGATGTTGCTGGTCGGTTCCCAATGAAAAACTGAAAAAAATGTTGCCAAGTAAAGTAGTTGGTCTTAAGATCCTAGTAGTCAAATAATGCCATATTACGATACCTGTCCTGTTCTAAGATGGTGCTATTTAGGTCGAGCATTTGAGACCTTTTGTATATACTTTAGTATATACTTCTATACTTCTTTGTGGGGTCTCTGCTTTTTCACTGGTTTGTTTCAGTGTCCTTAAAAAATCCTTGCTTGCTAGTGGTCAATCCTTGCTCTTTGTCCCACCTTTTCCACAGTTGTACACTCCCCTGGAGAATGGCCCTAGTACTTGTACTCTTCCCCTTGTGCCATGTAGCTTGTGCTTAGAGATTACTTTCTTCTTAGGCTAATAGCATTTGACCAGAGCGCTGGATGTTTCAGTGGCTCCAGCCTGTTTCTGTTAACAGGGCTCTAGTCTATTACTTATTTTCATCTGCACTCATGTGTGACTTTGTTTATTCCATTCCTTACTCTCCCTAGCGCATTTTCTGTTCTTGCTTTGCAAATGCTTGTTCCTTTTGTCTATCTCTGCGAGCTCACGCGGCACTTTGAATGGCCCCTTATGTCAACTGTTTTGCTTTTTATTTTTAGTTTGTGTGGCACGAAAACTCTAATAGCTCAAACTCGAGCGAACATGAGATGGCAGTTCAAATGCTTGTTTTTTTTTCTTCCGAGGTGGTAGGTAGCATGTGCGCTCTTGGAGTGGGCACGCCCCCTTTCATGTTTCACCATGGCACTAGAGTGTTGAAATGTTAGCTCCAAGTTCTGCAGATCGTTCTTCCCTGTCTGCCCCCTGCCCCCTCCTTAACACAGCAGCTGGTCCATCCTACATCACTGAAACTAAATGAACAACGGTATTCCGCTGCTCTTCAGAGAACCCCTGTTTTATTTTCTGAATTCTATTGCTTCAGAAGTCAAGCTCTGCAATAAAAGAGGCTCCTCTTTAATTCCCCCAAAAAACCTGGGACTCCACATTATTCCTGCCTAGTTTTTCTTGTTTTCGTTGCTTTCTGAAGACCGCCCCAGGAACCGACCTCCAATAACAAATGATTAATGTATGCGGGGGTCAGTTTGTAGTGCCAGCCTGAGTGCCTTTTTTTATTACAGATTTGTGGATGGAATGTTCTTTATTTACATTTTATTGGTAATGGCCCGACTCCGCAGTAATTTGTAGTAATGGATCAAACTCCGTAGTCCAGCGACG
Source organism: Pleurodeles waltl (assembly GCF_031143425.1). NCBI lineage: Eukaryota > Metazoa > Chordata > Amphibia > Caudata > Salamandridae > Pleurodeles > Pleurodeles waltl. The sequence goes on along the minus strand of NC_090436.1, from coordinate 858,653,295 downwards.
GAGGTTTGCTTGTGGTTGGGAACTGCACACCCAGGCGACACAAGTGGTTGAAGGTTTAGGCACTGTAGATGAACGCACCCACGTGCTACCACCACATGCGCTTCAAGTAGCTGCATTCTCACTCGCTATCCTTGGCTACATTCCCAAACATATTTAAGCTCTACGGCCATGTTTGATAATCTACATCCCTTAAAGGGAGGATATATCAATATGCCTTCATTGATACGTTACTTCTCTGTTCTCATTTCATTTTGTTTTCATGTTCGTACTTGTCACAACTAGTTGTGTTTTTGTAGGTAGTGCATGTTTCCTCAAAGCATCTGCTGATGTGCCGCAAAGAATTGACATAAATATTGTGTGCTTGGGGGGTTCCCGTAAGTACAGTTTAATCGGAAAAGCGTTGTAACTAGCACTGCCTGGAAAAAAAAGTATTCTCTTACTGCTCCTTGAATTTTATTTACTGAGAATTATTTCTGCTGGTAAAGAGCGTGCGGTAACTACTTTGTGCATGCCTTTATCTGCTAATGAACACCCTGTTCAGTGTTATGTGTATTTCTTTCTCTTTCACGTCAGACGTGGCAGTAAACCACAACTTTATGCTTGAGTTTAAAAAAGTTAGAAGGCATGTATTCATCATTTGCCTTAATTGTAAATGGTACCCGTGAGGTAATTATTACTCCTGATAGAGCGTTCCGTACCAATAATTTACCTGTATTTGGACGCTCTTTAGGCCGATGAATCTTTTGGCTAAGTGGCACTCTCTTCACCCGAGATCAGTCAATTCATTCAGATCAATAATCAATAACGAACATAAGCAATACCCTGATCAACATAACACTTAACAATTAATCCAGAATACATTTCGGCGAACCCTGACCTTTCGGTCATGAATGACCACACCAGTTTATTCAAAGTTAATGAATTTATTTCCCTATATTAACAAAGCTAGCACAATATAGATGTGTCTCAACACCAAATGATAAACATAAATGAACATTAATAGCTGTCCATAACGACGAAACAGATGCAATCTATGCAGCATTTGAATAACAAGGCATTCGATAATAGCAATGCAAATCACTAAAACTATAATCTGTAATGAGCTAATTGCATACATTGGTCAGCATAGCAAGGTCTCAAATTGCATCGTGCAACAAAAGGAATCCTCATCTAATCTCAAATTAGCATTGGCATGTGGGACTTCATGCAAAAACAATTTAGCAACATTAATTTAGAAAACTCCTAGCTAGGACTCTTATCAAAAATCAGCAGTTGGTTACCTAAAAGAAACACAATGCAATTGTACAATTTCCTTTCATATTTACCAATTACAATCAGCATTCAAGGAAGTCTTCGTCTCACAGGTACCGTTTCTCGATCAGCATGGGACGGGGCAAAGGGGCAGGGGTGGACGGGGCAATTGCCTCACGGCGGCAAAATAAAACTACTACTTCATGCAAAAGGGATCAAAGTTAAAGTCTCTAGGGCGAGAATCAATTAAAGTCTCTTTCTCTCGATTAGAGAAAGCATCAGAGGTTCTTTCAAAATGGCGTCGCAGCAAAGTGGGCCATAATAGCTGCAATGTCCTGCAAAATGGCGGGTAATGGCTGGTAACAGCAATAATGGCTGCAATGGCTGGTAATGGCTGGTAATGGCTACTTTCTTCTCGTGCACCTGGTTTAAATAGACAACAGTTCAAATCCAGTAGGGTCTTCCATTGGAGGGTTCATAGGTTGACTTCAAATTGTCCAATCAAAAACAACAGTTCTCAAGCTTTTACTTAAGCATACATTATCCTTGGAGACGGGTACGCAAGTTGCAACATTTTATACCAATTAACTCACTTTCAGAGCTTCCATTGTCCGCACCTGCAGATTGACCTTGGAGCAAAGAGAAAAATGCCAGGCTGGCACGAAACCTTAAGATAAGCATGTGAACGATCTCAGTGGAAAAGTACAGCTTTAAGCAAAAATACACGTAGCACATTGGAAAAACACGAGCATTTAAACCGTGAGACCAGGCAACTAGGCCAAAGCCTCCACTAAAGTTATGCTAAGCTAAAGCATTTCAAACAAGCAAATCCTAGCACACGTTTACGATTATGTCAGATTCGTGCAGTTCTAATACATCACGTTATATAAAGCACGCTTGTAAATGTTGGCAAACTACTCTGAGGGCACATTTTGTCCCCCTACAATCTTTATTAGTTCGGTTAAAGCCACACATGATTATTGCAGTACTACGTTTAAGCGCTAATAAATGTAAAACCTTCATTTCTGCGTCATCACTCCTTCTGTAGTTGCTTCTCACTGTCGCTTTGTAATTTGACTGACAGAGGGTGGTGACCCACTGATTTTTATAAGTGCCTTATCCTACACGGGTCTATTGAAATAAAAGATGCATTTAATTGCTGTGGGGGCGACAGAAATGATTCCTCAACTTGGCTACAGAAAGGCTTATAGTCCACACCCCTTCTTCCGCTGGATATATATTTTAGGAAGGGTGCCGAGTTGAAGCTGCCAGTGTTACACCAGTCTACAGGATTTGAAAAACGGCACTGAAAGAGAGTGCGGGTTGCTTCATAGTTTGTCATCTTTCTGATGTGTGACGTTTGAGTTGCAACAGAAGTTTCATTTGCCTGCAACAAGCACCCTGCAGGGAGAAGTTTGCCGATTTTAGTCACTATGAGCAGATTATAATACACCCACGATACCACTGGATTTAAAAATACGATGAACTCTTCTCTACATTTGCAGCTGTGGGACATATTTTCGCTACCTGATTCGCTAATGGGAAGCAGTTTTATTTTTGTGCCCGGTTAAATTAGGAAGCTAAATGGCAACATTTTAATTTTTGCCTCCAGATAGAGGAAGAAGGTTAATTGAAGTGCTCTAGTTATATTCAGGGCCACTGGAATTATGTGGTAGGAAAGGACCAAATTATGAGACAGGGTTGACTAATTTATGTGGCAAGAAAAGTCCACACGCGCACACCCCCACACACACCCCCACCCACCAACCTCCCCACCCCATTTAAGACTCCAGAGGTGCCCATGAAAGGAGAGAATACTTTTCAGTTCTGATTCACAGGTTGAGCTGGCCTTTGTCCCACAAATCGGGACATTTGTGTAAAATGAACAAAAGCATCGGGACTCTGGAACAGTCCTCTGAAAACTGGGACTGTCCGGGTCTTCTGGTGACCCTAACTCTGCCACACCAGTCCCTGGACGTCATTGTTTTGCTAGCAGTGCCTGTCTCTTTCTGCCAGCACCGGCGACCTGAGCCAAGTGAACTCTCACTGTCTCAAGGCAGTCGTCAGCTGCCTGACACCCAGGACCCAGTAACCAGACACCAGACGTCCAGCACAGTGCCGAGTGAGTGCCTCCAAAAAAACATTTGCTTTCTCAAACAGTCATAGAAATTACTGTAACACCATGGTATGCCCCTCTGAAAATACTATTCATAAGCTGTTTTACTGTTTTGATGTTTTATTAAATTGTATCCTTGCTAATTCGCTACCTATAAGGCACTTCTCAAATTGCAATCACATTGTTTAATTTCGCGTGTGCAGAAAAATGTAGTGCTCCTGTAGTTGATTATCAATGTCTAACTAAAGGTGTTGTGTGAAAGCAGATACCGGCATCTATGTTCAACTGAACTCCAGTAGCAACTATTGGCCTGTTTCATATTTTTTGCATATTTGAGGGACACATTTGGAAATGAGGTGGCACTCATGTCTGGACATTTGCCCTATTATTAACACATAGAAGAAAGCTGCACTTATGAAATGTTCACAGGAGAACATGGTGGACACAGCTGTTTATTAACAGTCAGGATGCTTTATTATTTTTGATTTAATAATGGCCTTCACTGCTACTATTTACACTATTACGTAGCGGGTGCGACCTTTTAGTTTAACTGGTATTTTAAGAGCAGAATCTATTTATTTCTGTTTTGTGAACCCTTTTTAGGTCGAGCGTAAGTGTTCAACCTCATGTATACTTTTAGTATATTTACTGTGGGCTTAAAGCTATTTATTTTGTTAGTTTAAGTGTCATTTAAAAAACCTTGCTTGCTAGTGGTCAGTCATGGCTCTTTGTCACTCCTTCCGTGTGCGAGCAGGGACCAACTACTCTATAATTACGCTTTGTCCTGTTTATCTGGTCTGTAGGGGACTTTTTTTAACTTAATTTCCTGCCTATGTCTAGGGAATCTTCCCTTTTCATTTGTAGAGCATTCTTGGTCTGAGTTTAGGTTAACCGTAAACAAGGCTATAAATCAGGTCACATTTGGTCTTTGTGGGCTCTCTGCACCCTCTCTCAGCTGCCTGGCTCCTGCTGTTCCTTGGCTTGGATTTGCTTTATGGAGTGTGCCGGCATGCGATCTGTGTGCTGACAGTAAGGGCAGAGGATCACTTGTTTTTATTGCCAGTTCCCTTGTATCTCCTCCCTCTGCCTCCTTTAATTCCAGCCACTGAGGGCTGGAATTTACAGTGTGCTTTGAAAGTACGACAGAGCAGAGGCTTCAACAAGACACGCACCGTGGCTTTACATCCACAGTCCTCAGGAAGCCACCCAGCCGCCGCAGACAATCGAACATAATTTTCAGGGCTGCTATGCCTTTAATGAGACAGTACCTGACATTAACATCAGTGCAGCAATGCCTTCAATGAGTCAGTTCACTCTTGAGCACAAAGCTTTTATTTCAATGGAACATCTCCAGAACAATAAGAGCAGGAATTCTATACTCATTAAGCCTTTGACCACACCGCACAGCAATTCTGCAGTAGTTTAAATATGATGTCCACTTTTTTAAAAAAAAGGGATGCGCTGCTAAACAAGCGAGATCGCGCTGCGAAAAAAGAGAAAAAGTAGTCCACAAACTGGACGGAAAACAGCAAGCCTCGTATGTTTTCAGTACTTGGTTGCTGTGCTCGAGGAGGGATAACCACAGGAAAAGGCATGACATATACATGCCTTCCACTAATGAAAGCAAGCAGATTTCAAAAGGCAAGCCCACGAACCAGTGAAAGACACTGACATGACACGGACGGGGCTACAAGCCCTTTTCTAACCACTACAGCGTCTCGCAAACGATCCGCATGCCCAAGCGCATGCTACACAGGCTCGACCCTAAAAAAGAATCAAGAGGCATATGGTGTAAATTAGCCTGAGTTGTGGGCGGAGTTGTAAGGGCAGAGGATCGCTTGTTTTTATTGCCAGTTCCCTTGTGTCTCCGCTCTCTGCATCCTTTAATTCCATTCAGCCAGCCCAGGAGGGCTGGAATTTACAGAGCAGAGGCTGCAGCAAGACACTCACTGTGACTTTACATCCACAGCCCTCAGGAAACCACCCAGCCACCACAGACGATGGAACATATTTTTTAGGCCCCTGTGCAGCTGAGGGTGTATTTTGAGTGCCTGTTTGTGGCCCCCCCTAGTGCTCTACAAAACCCCCGCCGTCTGCTCCCAGAGGATGCCGGTACTTAACTGCTAGCAGACTGAAACCGGAGCACCCCTGGTCTCCATAGGTGCCTATGATATTTGGGCCCTACTCTGACCTGTGCACCTGACCGGCCCTGTGTTGTTGGTGCTGGGTGTTTTGAGTTGACTTGAACCCCCAATGTTGGGCTGTCTACGCCCCGGAGACTGAACTTGTGAGTGCTTTAGTTACCTGCTAAACTAACTTGTACTTACCTCCCTCAGGAACTGTTGATTTTTGCACTGTGTCTTCTTTTAAAATAGCTTATTGCCATTTTTGCCAAAACTGTCTACATTACTGTTTTAATTCAAAGTTCCATACTTACCTATGTCAAGTACCTTACAATTTATGTATTTACTTGAATTCTGAATGTTGTGGTTCTAAAATAAATTAAGAAAATAATATTTTTCTATATAAAAACCTATTGGCCTGGGGTTGAGTCTTTGAGATTGTGTTCTCATTTATTGCCTGTGTGTGTACAACAAATGCTTAACACTACCCTCTGACAAGCCTACTGCTCGACCACACTACCACAAAATAGAGCGTTAGTATTATCTAATTTTGCCACTATCAGCCTCTAAGGGGTAGCCTTGGACTCTGTGCACACTATCTCTCACTTTGAGATAGTATATACACAGCCACAGCCACAGCCACAGCCAACTTCCTACAGTCAAAGAATAAGAATTATGTGTGACCAATGTCTCTTGAGAGCTTGAACCATGATCAAGAAGCCCTCTTCTGTTGGTAAATGGGTGGAGAGGCACAGGGTATTTTATTCTAAAAAATAAAAAATAATCTTAGCAAATCAGCAATTACCCAGAGGAGTCACGTGTACCCAGAAAATAGTTTTCAGAGCTAAGAAGTGTGGCAACTGTTAAACCTGGCATCCTTGGCGTAGTTTCCCCCTAACATTTAAACTCAGACCTCCTGTTTCTGCTGACTTCGCTTTTTGCAGGTATAAGGATTCTGCCTACTTTTCCACTGTTAACCAGTGCTAAAGTACTTGTGCTTTCTCTAAAACATGGTAACATTTGCATATACCCAGTTGGCATATTTAATTTACTTGTAAATCCCTAGTAAATTGCACTGTCTGTGTCCATGGCCTGTAAATTTCATGGTGGATGTTTGGTCTGATAAAAGCAATCCATGTACTTGTTGTTTTCGTGTGCCACCGAAAAAACACACAAAAACGTGCATTAGATAATGCATGATGGTCTCTGCTGAATTTCATGGTGGCTGTTTAGATAAATAAAAGCAATCAATGTACTTGTTGTTTTCATGTACCATTCCCAAAACAATAATGTAAAAAATAAAATAAATAATGGCAATATTTTCATTTTTTGCTGCAGATAGAGGAAGTAGGTAGATGGAAGTGCTTTAGTTATATGTAGGGCCACTGGATTTATGTGGCAGAGTGGACCAAATTATGTGGCAGGGTTGACCAATTTATGTGGCAAGAAAAGTCAAGTTATGCATTTACAGTACTGTAGGAAGCTGGCGTGGTTTGTAGTGGGTATCTTGGACTTACACGTTATACCATGTCCAGTTATCCCTTAATAGTGAAATGTAGTAGTGTTCAAGAAGCTTAGGCTAGCTATAGCAGAGCAGCTTAAGCTGAACTAGGAGACATGCAAAGCTCATGCAATACCACTTATAGTTACACAGTACTTATATACAAGTAAAGACAATACTCAGTGTTACCAAAAATAAAGGTATTTATTCGGGTGACACTGTACCAAAAATATCTTAGAGACAATACTCTTTCTGGAGGTAAGTATTATACACTAGACACCAAAATTAGAGAAGTAAATAGTCATAGAACAATGCAAGCATTGGGAAATGTTATAGAATGCAATGGGAGAAAATAGGTCTAGGGGCAACACAAAACATATACTAAGAAAGTGGAATTTGAATCACATATTCCCCCCTAGACAAGTGTAGTGTGTGCAGAATTGCTGGGAGAGTAAGAATACCGTAAAGGTAAGTAAATTACCCTAACCCAGAGCCCAGAAAAGCAGGAGTAAAGTACTGCAAGTTTCCTTAGGAGACACTACACCTCGTGTTTGGGATTTTGCAGCAACCAGCCAAGTCTGCAAACCACAACTGCTGGATTCCTGGACCTGAAGACCTGCAAAGAAAGGGGACCAAGTCCAGAAGTCGAAAGAAGTTCCGGAAAGTACAGGAGCCCCTGCCAACCCAGAAAAGGGTGCAAAAGAAGAGTCCCCGGTTAGTCGAAGACTGCAGGAATGCACCCTAGGAAGATGCCAGCGGGTTCCTGCGCGATGCAAAGGGTGTCCCACGACGTGAAGATCGTTGAAGATGTGATTTCGGGTTGGAAGTCACCAACAATCCTTGGTTATGACAAAAGTGCATTTTGTGTCAAAATGGCACTAGATGGACCCAGGAGGGACCTGGGGGCCTCAACTCTGTGGGAGGAGGAAGAGGGGTCTCTCAGCACTTTAGAGAGCCATCAGGATTCCAGCCAGCACCCCTGCTAGTCCCAGGACATGGGGACAAAGGAGGTGCAAAATGCGGTTGATGCAGCACAACAAAGGAAGGTCCTACGCCTCCGGAGAACAACTCAGCGAGTCAAGCGTTGCAGGATGGAGTGCTGGGGACCTGGGCCAGGCTGTGCTCAAAGGAATTTTGCAAATAGTGCACAGAGGCCTCAGAAGGTGAAGAAGATGCAGTACACAGGGGTACTGTCGCTCTCTGGGAAGGCAAGGTCTTACATCCTCCAAATTGTGTCAGCAGGACCTCAGGAGAGTCTGTGTCGATGATTTCCACCCTCTGTGTCCTTAGGAGGACGCTTGTCGCTGTGAGAGGAGTCCAAGGGTACCAGTTGTCCACTTGAAAGGGCCTGCTGGAGCAGGGGAGTGACTCCGTCACTCCACGGGAGATTTCTTTGGTCCTTCTGGTGCAGGATGAAGACAGGGAAGTCCCCATAGCGTGCACACAGTGAAAACTGTTGCAGTTGCTGACTTGGAGCTGAGGTTGCAGAAGAAAAGTATCCCTTGTGGATCTTTTGTTGCAGTTACAGCGGTTCCTGGAGCAGTCTGCAGTTGATCCAAGGTTGCAGAGGATTCCTGAAGGAAACTTGCAAGCAGAATCTGAAGAGAACCCACAGGAGAGACCCTAAATAGCCCCGAGAGGGGGATTGGCTACCTTATCAGGTATGGACCTATTAGCTGGCACTGGTCACTCAGCGGCCTCCAGAGTGCCCTCACACCTTGCAAAACAAGATGGCTGAAGTCTGGGGACACACTGGATGAGCTCTGGGCACCACCCCTGGGGTGGTGCTGAATAGGGGAGTGGTCATTCCTCTTTCCTTTGTCCAGTTTCACACTAGAGCAGGGGACAAGGGCTCCCTGAACCGGTGTAGACTGGCTTATGCATGGAGGGCATCATCAGTGCCCTTGAAAGCATTTCCAGAGGCTGAGGAAGGCTACCCCTCCCCAGCCTGTAACACCCATTTCCAAAAGGGAGAGGGTGTAACACCCTGCTCTCAGAGGAAATGCTTTGTTCTGCCTTCCTGAGACTGGGCTGCCCAGACCCCAGGAGGACAGAACACTGTCTGTGAGGTGGCAGCAGCTGTAGCTGCAGTGCAAGCCTCAGAGAGCTGGTTTGGCAGTACTGGGGGTCCATGGTGGAGCCCCCAGGATGCATGGAATTGGCTCCCCGATACCATATTTGGAATAGGGGGACAATTCCATGATCTTAGACATGTTACATGGCCATATTCGGAGTTACGATTGTGAAGCTACATATAGGTATTGATCTATATGTAGTGCAAGCATGTAATGGCGTCCCCGAACTCACAAAGTCCGGGGAAATGGCCCTGAACTGTGTGGGGGCACCTTTGCTAGTGCAAGGGTGCCCTCACACTTAGTAACTTTGCACCTAACCTTCAGCAAGTGACGGTTAGACATATAGGTGACTTATAAGTTACTTAAGCGCAGTGAAAATGACTGTGAAATAACGTGTGCATTATTTCACGCAGGCTGCAATGGCAGGCTTGTGCAAGGGTTTGTCTGAGCTCCCTAAAGGTGGCAAAAGAAATGCTGCAGCCCATATGCATCTCCTGGAACCCCAATGCCCTGGGTAACTAGGTACCATATACTAGGGACTTATAACGGGGGTCCAGTGTGCCAATTGAAATTGGTAAATGAAGTCACTAGCCTACAGTGACAAATTTAGAAGGAGAGAGAGCATAAGCAATGAGGTTCTGGTTAGCAGAGCCTCAGTGACACAGTTAAGCACTATACAGAAACACACATTAGGCCATAAACTATGGGCACTGGGGTCCTGACCAGCAGGATCCCAGTGAGACTGGCAAAAACATACTGACATACAGGTAAAAATGGGGGTAACATGCCAAGGAAGATGGTACTTTCCTACAAGTACCATTAGCACTATCGCAAGCAAATGCGAGACCTATTGCATTGCAAATGCTTGTTTTGTGTGTGTTTCTTCATAAGGGTTGGGGGGGACTACCCACAAGCTTCCGGTTTTAGTAGCCCCACTTTGACGGGATGTTTGATTCTTTACTGTGAGTACTTTTACGACATGCTTTGGTTGGATGGTTCTGCCCGGAAAAATTCATTTTGTATTTTTGACCTTTTTGGAAGCTTAGTTTTGGTTGCAGTAGCCATTTCATTAGCGGTTTATTATACGTGATCTGTTCCAAGATGGTGCGCTTTTTAGTAGGATTTCTTTATAGTCACGCACTTAGGCTGGGGGACAACAGGCAAGCATGAGTTTTTAGCGTCCGCAGTTTGCCAGGGAGTTTGATTCTGATTTTGGAGGATGAGACAGACCGGGTGAATAATGTGGACGGCTGTTCTAAAATATGTAAATAAGATGATGTAGTTTCATCTCTGTTTCCTTACTCCTAGACATTAGATTGTATCTTTTACAGGTGGATTTAAAGGACAGAAGAACTTGTGATTGATTTTGCTTTTATTTGATTTAGTTAGGTAAGCAACATTTATGGGTGAACATCTTTTGTTATGCCACCGCTCAAGGATAATATAGAACATGTTTTACCAAAAGGTTTCTTTTTAATACAGCTGGGAGTTTATATCCACAGGTGAGATTTACATTTGTTTTTAATGCCACTTGGTAGTTTGATAATGTGTTTGCACAGTACTTGACTTGGAAGTTGGATGATGGGATAGCACTTTTTCTGGTGTTTTCACGTGTGCAGGAGGCTTGCAGGCACCTTTGTGGATGTAGCCGGGACTTATGGTGTTTAGGCTTGTTGTGGGTGAGTGGTCCACACTTTTAAGACCTCATTATGAGTGTGGTGGTCCGAGGACTGCCATACTCACGGTGACATTCGGACTGTCACACTCCAGGCAGTCTGACAGCCACATTACCCCCCTGGTGGGTGGACCACCGGAAGACTGTCGTCCCTGCCAGGAGCATAATTCCCAAAGTGGTGACGGCAGTCGGGGCTGTACTCAGCCAGGACGGTGCTGAACTCAGCGCTGCCTGGCTGATTACAACCCTTCCATGGCGTTTGCAGTCCCATGGAAAGGCTGGCGGTAAGGGTATGTTGGGGGCCACAGGGGAGTGCAGGGGCCCCCGTGCACAGCATCACCGGAATGCGCACTTTCTGATTTTGCAGAGAGTGTGCATTCTGAGGGTGCTATGGTATTGGCCTTGGCTCCCTTAAGGGAGCCAAGGCCATTAACGTAGCACTGTTCCCGCCGGGCAGCCCGGGTGGAACGCTTATTACAATGATCCCGCCAGTCATCCCGGCTGGAATATCCTAAAACGCTCGGGGGGGACATCCCCACGAGTTTGGCGGACCCAACTTTCGACCGCTGAACTCATAATTAGGCCCTTCATCTGTCTCTGGCGTGCCTTTGATTTTAACAGTTGTTTTCTTTGTTTAATCAAAATTCTTGGGGATTAGTGCCTTTGGACCCAGTGGCGGCCGGCAGCTTTAGGAGGGAGGTTGTGGGCGGGAAGCACACACACACACACGCACACACACACACTCATTATTTCACACAAAGACATGCATGCACATCCCTTAACATTCAAACATGCACACACGCACCAAACATTAATTTTAAAAGATCACACACACTCATTCTTTCACACACACACACATGCACATCCATTAACAACACTCATAACATTCAAACATGCACGCAGGCACCATACATTCATTTTAAAACATCACACACACACACTTACCTTCGGCTCAGAGGTCCCAGGAGGGTTGGGACTTCTGCCTTCCCTCTGTGGGAAGGGAGTGTGCACTGGTCGTCACCCCGTGGCCCCTCTCCTTTAAAAAAAAAAAACGTTTATTATTGTTTTCTTTTAAAGGTTTTGCAGCTGCCGCTGCTGGCAGTATGAACCCACATTGCTTAGTATCTTTATATAAATGTTTAAGGCTGATGTATGGTTTCCTATTGGATAAAGTATTACTTATGATTCTGGTTTCTAATTGGTAACATTTTTCACATGTACATAATAGGGTAAAGTTGAGAATAAGTAAAACATTTAAGAAGAACTATTCTTCTCATGATAGAAAACGTGAGATCCAGCTATCTCTTTATCAATGTAGTTGCCTTTCTAAGTAGTGGATGAAACATATGCTCCTATAATTCCAAAAGATCTTCTGTTGCCCAGACTCATAAATACCTTTTAGGGCACTTAGTGTTCCCTTTCAGAAGTATATCGAGAAGGACAGTAACATTGATATTAAATAACATGGCCTTAGCCTTACTTGAGTTTATTAGATATCTTACAAAAATCAGTAAAGGTGGTTGTTTAGTCTAAAGCTTACTTTATATTGCCCCACACAGCTGTGGGAACAAGAGCATATCTTCAAATTACAACTTTAATTTAACCTTCCCGTTAATATGTGGCACTATCACTTGAGATGGCCATCACCACATTTTCTAGAAATTCATTACAAGATTGTGCCCTTCTGGCACCTGACACAGATCCTTCATATTCAATATAATGGAAGCTGAGGTGAATGACCCTTATTAACTTTTTGAGCTGGGGAGGAACTCCCGTCCTATTAAAGAAAAAGAAGAGATAATCATGCCCCATGATGTCAAAAGCTTTCTCAGCATCCATTTAGAGAACAACTGAAGACACTTCTTGTACAGTAAATAAATCTGTAGAGTCAGTAAATAATGTATGTTGGTAGCAATATTTCACATAGGAATGAACCCATTTTGATGTGATCTGAATTTACCTAATTAGAGATATTTAAAAGTGTTATTTTAGGCAAAAGTTTACTTTGACTATTCAGGAGTATATGTTGCTATAGGAAGTAGTTTCCTCCAGTAGTTTTCCTACCTTTCTTTTAAAAAACTAATTAGCACCCTCAATCTAAATGAGGGTGGGACATTGCTACTTGTTGAAAGAGAAAATAAAGTTTTCAGTTGGGGTGTGCGAAATCCACATAATTTGTATTCACGCCATTACACACAGTTGCAGCCAAATAACATGAAATCTGCACATGCAAAGTGCGAATCTGTATTTTTGGTCTATATTTTAGCCAAAATGGGTTCTTGTGCCAATTTTAAATGCAAGGACAAACTTCCTGTTAACAAATAGTGCAAAAAAGCACCCCAGACATCCGAAACTTGCATTCTATTGTTTTTTTGTGGTTGCTGTAAATTGTTACAACAAATGACACATTAGAAGTTATTTTTTACTGTAAATAGCGTGTACTTATGTGAAGTGGCATAATGACATAATTTCGGGAATTTCGCATAACAAAAATAACTTCAAATTCCCACAATGATGCAAATTGCACTTGCTTAATTTAAATTTCTCCAAGGCCTAGTTTTCAGTTGCATCGCTGTGTTGCAATTGCTTGGAAAAGCCATCTTTTGCACATTCTTTTCCAGTTGCGGCACCAATTATCACTGCCATTCTAAATTTTATCTGCGAATGGCTGCAGCAGAAAATTGCCAATCCAAGCAGGTAAATCAGGGACTGTCAATTTATCTATAAACTTCTCAATATCTCCATCAGTGGTGGCAGTGTTCCAATGTGCAAGAGTACAGTGTTTATGAAACACTGGCTCTATACTTTTGGTGCCCTTAGCCAGGTGGCTGGCAATGGGATTAATTATAACAAATTTAATATTTACTTTCCTCTCTGTAGCAGTCTAGGGGGCAAACAATTTACTTGCATATTCCCCTTACTTGTAACTGTTTTGCATTAGTAAAGCCGTATTCACAATGTTTTGCTGTATATTAAGTGAGCCTTTCACTATTATTTAGCTTTTTTCAAATATACTTTCTCTCCAAAACTACCAGATTTAATAAAACAGCTGAGACTGACTGAGGGAAGGATTTAATTCCTCCTTCCCTTATGAGTTATCGCAAAGTATGAAATAATGTTCCCTTGGTGCATGGCCTGAAAAGCTTTGAATAGTACCTCGATCTCTGCTGAGTCATCTTTATCAGTAGAAAGCTATGGTATGAAATTCTGCATATTAATGAGAAATTTTGAGTCTTCTTAAAAAAAACTTCATTTATGAGGTGCCCATCTTCAATAAGTCAGTATAGATCTATGTGACATATAATGCAGCATAATAGCTGAAATGGTCCTGAGAATAAATCAAGGGTTTGGTTACGGTTGCCCCTTGAAAAACCTGAGATATCAGAAATAAGTCTAATGTCGATGCAGTCTTATTTTTAGTCGGTCTATATGTAAAATATAAGCTCCTAGGATGATTATTTTTCCGGAGAGCAATCAGACATACTTGCTGTTGATGATAGGTTATATCCTTGTAAATGATAGGTTTAGTTTGGCCTCTAGCTCCATTAAGAGAATCAAATTCTGGAAGCAAACTTCACAAATGTAATACTGACTTAAAAAGGCATACAGTGGTGCAAACAGGTAATATGGGTTAATTTCTATTGGCTCATAGTCTCTTCCCAATTAAAAAGAAACATATTCCCATTGCCCTTTTTGTCCATTCTTCAAGCTAGAATATGAATGATTAATCCGTGTCTACTCTAAATAACATGACTTCACCTTAATGTGTGGCTGATGTTGAAAATAGCAGTCTGCCCATTTCCATAAAAGAAAGTGTTAAATATGTTTGTTAACCAGAGGGATGGGTGGGTTCTGATATTTGAACTAAGAGGCAGCTGCCCTACATGTCTGTTGAGTGTTAAGACCATTCACATTGTAATATTCAACTGTGAACTTCCCCATCAAAATATCATAACATTAAAGAAGCATAAACCACATCAATTAATGTCTTAATGAGCTCTGTAACTCACTGAGGACTCATTGGAGGCCATTTACCCTACATTTACCACAGTTTATCTGATCATTCGAGTAGGAACTTCACAAACTAATTTTTTATTTATATTTCCCTGCCCTAACCCCGACTGCCCCTCCCACATTGTGCTAATCCATACCCCTCCTAAGAAACACCCTTACATAATTACAGACCCTTAGAATGCTCCAGTGTAGAATGGATGAATTAAGTGTAATACCAAGATCCACGAGCCCTCAATTCCTAAAGGGTGTCATCTTCTTGCACTTAGGGTCCACCCTTGGTGCAACTGTCATCTCTTTAGGTTCTACCTGACTTGTTTGCTTACAGGGACCACAAAGTCTGAGTCAAGGGTCTCACTGCTAAAATGTTGATCCTCTGAGTCTCATTTTTCTAAACATACTTTTGACTCGTCTATGTTAACTTGACGAAAACAATCATGCCTAACTTGTGAAACAGAAACTGTAGCTGTATGTATAGATTGTATTTTGGCCATTTTTGTTTTATATTTATCTTTTGAAGGATTAGGAAATTAAATATTCAATACTCATATGTCTGCCCTTTTTTCAAAAGAGATTTCACCAGCCTCAATCTTGTGCTAAGCTTTACTTTGGACACATGTACTTCGTCAAGTGCTTTAAGTATATTTGGTCTTGCCTCCAGAGTCTACAGAGACTATGGTGGCAAAATAATAATAGATAAAAAAAGAGAAACCTCCTTAGTTGCTTGCTTGCGAATTTAAATATATTTCCAGTTGCCAGGTGATAGTCTTTATGTCATGTTGAAATTTGGTGAGTATCATTGGTCAATACAAGTTTAGAGACAGTTATAGCGTTTATTGCCTCTACATCTGCCATCTGTAGGTGAGTATCTAGCTCTGCTGAAAGACTGGCCTCAACCATACTGCATTTGTGAATGACAGTAAGAAGATTCTCTAGAACAGTGGTTCCCAACCTGTGGTCCGGGGACCACGGGGGTCTACAAAGCCTCCTCAGAGGATTCACAACTGCTCAGAAAATGTAATAATATTAACAGATTAGGGCCCCAGCTTTCAGTAATGACTCAGTGGGGGGTCCCCGGATTCCAATAGTGATTCAGTGGGGGTCCCTGGGTTCCAGTAATGATAAAGTGGGGGTTTGGACCGCCAGGGTCGTAATGAGGACCTCAGTTTGAGAACGTGGGCAGAGCACTCTCCTTGCGCATTGCCATTCAAGGATACACATTCACACTAGCAAACATATATGCCCCGAACTCCCAGCCGGAGGTATTCTTAGAAGAGGCTGTAGGGCAAATACTGACCACACTAGACAGGGACATTGTGATAAGAGGTGATTTTAATCTGGTCCCACATGCCACATTGGACAGGTCCACGCAGAGGGCAGGCCGGGTAAGTGCACACTCCCCTGCATTTCGACAGTGGCTTTGTGGATGTCTGGCGACAACGCCACCTGCTCAATAAGAGCTACACGTTCTTTTCTGCAGTCTACCAATCCTACACCCAGATTGACTACTTTCTCCTCTCCCCCCACCATAGCCGGAGGCATTGGGGTGGGGGCCCTCTTGATCATTCACCCATTTCAGTTGTCTGCTGCTTGCACTGGTCACTAATACAACAACACTCCTGGTGCCTAAATCACACACTTCTGCGCCAGGATGAGATGATTTCGGAAATAACCCTAGCTATCACAGAGTTTCTACAGACTAACGATAACCCAGATATCCCGATGGCCCTGCTTTGGGACACATTAAAGTCAGTGCTCTGCGGCACCTTTATTGCAATCGTGGCCCGGCTGAACAGGGACAGGAGAAATAAGAGGACTCGATTGCAGACCGAGATCAGGCACTTGGAGGAGGAGCACAAATGCACAGGTGGCTGCACACAAACAGCTGAAAGCCCTAGACATTGGCAAAGCAGAATATGCTCCTCTGCACTTAAAGCAAAAATGTTATGCGAGAGGCGACAAAGCGAGGCGTTAATTACCGCACCGGCTTGGCGCTCAAACCCTTTGGCAGTGAATAGTGGAGATGGCAGACCCCAAGGGCAACTGGGTAGTCCAAGATAAACATATAGCACAAGCATTTGAACACTTCTACAACACACTGTATGCGACTGAACAGCTACACCTCAGTCAAGCGGAATCCTTTCAGGGTCAAGTGCCATTGAACAGCCTCTCCGATCCTGAGTCAGCAGCTCTAGAGAAAGATATTGATATCGAGGCGGTACTGCAGGCCATGCAAAATCTTGCCTCAGATAAAGCACCAGGGCCAAATGGCTACACAGCAGACTTTTACAAGACCTTTGCCTCAACCTTAGCTCCTGTCTTAACTCTATAACTCATTTAGTGTAACCAGCACCCTCACAGAATCCATGCTCCACGCTAAAATTATAGTTATTCCTAAACCAGGCAAGGAACTGGCCCTGTGCTCACCCTACTGGCCCTCCTCGCTATTAAATGTAATTGCTAAGATCTATACGGGAATCATGGCGGCCCTGCTTGGTTCACACGTGCAGCACCTAGTTGACCCGGATCCAGCAGGATTTATACCAGAATGCAACTGCAGTGATAACACTAAACACCTGTGTCATTTAATTGACAAGGACCACTGCTGCTGCACTCCTCCCTGTTGACGCAGAGAAAGCATTCCATAGAGTGCACTGGCCATACCTACAGCTGGTTCTCACTAAAATGTGACTCGGATCAAGATATTGCCGATGGGTGTGGGCCAGTTACAAGACCTCATTTGCTATCAATAGGGCAGTGGCGGTTTCTACACGAGGGCGTCGGGGCTCCGCCCTCGTAAACATAAAAAAAAAAAAAAAAAAGGTGAAAACAAACTCCCCTAACTCCCAGTCCCTCCCTAAAAGAAATGCACACACCTCTTTCTTGCTTGGGGCTGGGTCACGTGAGATTAGACTGGCAGGATCAGGCCAAGCCCTCCCCTGACTGAGTCTATGTTTGCCGGGCTGATAAGCTCACAGCCTGAGGCCTGTGAGGTCATCAGCTCGGCACAGACATAGCTCAGAGGACCAGTCTCCACCCCCTAATGACGTGTAGATAAACTTAGCCCCGGGCGCTTCAGGTTGAGGCCCTGTAGCGCTAGGGGCTTCACGTCAGTCAGGGTAGTGGAGGATGGTCACCCCACCCTTTCCCAATTCGTCACGGAGGATGGGTGTAGCCCTGTGACAAGTTGGGAAATGGTGGGCGGGGCTTCAGGCAGGAAGGCAGCGAAAATTGAGTCTGCGCACTGCGCAGCTAATGCACTGGCAAACACGAGGTGTTTGCTTCCCGCGCCTCTTGCTCCTGAGCAGCCCGCAGCAGCACAGCAAGTTAGCTTTTGATAAAAAATTCGCAAGAATGGGATTCTTATGTTTTTTCAGCTTTGATTTTTTTGTCTTTCATCCCTCGGTGGGTGGCTGTTCAGATTTTTTTGCAGTAGCCGAAACCTCGGTGCCCTTCTGGTCCGTGCCGGCTATCTGCCTGATGAATTATTAATGGTGCATTAAACAGGGACTGGAGAGGGGCCCTGGGACGCTGATAATCAGGAGCTAATTGAGGAAGAAATGAGATACTGCTGCCATCCCGGAGCGAGCCTGCCAGTGCAGCGCCGCCATACTGAAGGTGACCCTGGAGTAAGTGAAGGGGGTTTCCAGGCAGTCACTGGGAACTTTACTCCTGCGCGGGGCCTTGGTACTGCGTGCGAGGGATATCAAGGCAGGCTTTCCGTTACTGTTACAGGCTTCCTCAAAGACCGATGCCTGGGGGGTCCGAACTGTGCAGCACTGATTGCTCTACAGCGTTCTCAGTTCCCATTCAGCGTGCTCTGTGTGAGTGATATAGCGCGATGTATATGGTAATCGGAAATGGGCATCGCCCACTGGTGCTGCTAACGACATCATCCTAAAGAGCAGGTTAAAACAAAATGCGAACGTGTAATGCAGAGATGCGGAGCACCGCAGTTTGCCGAGGCTCTAATTGTACTTGTTAGCACATATTGCAGATCTGTACTATTTTTGCATCAATGTTTTACCTACAAACTTACCCCAACCACTAGGCACTTTATCATTAGGCCTGTGTCTACATCTGACTAACTCAGATTTTAAAAAGCGCTCCCAATCTTGGAATAGTATTCGAAATAAAAGCAAGAGGTGGGCGCAAATGTAAATGCGCAGTTAATGCCACCTGCAGCAACTGCAGCCGCATGCAGCTAGCCAGGGCTCCTGAAACATGCTTCGTTTCACCGTGGCAGATGTAAGACATTTGTAACTACAAATATCAAATGCATCCTTTATACCCAGAGCTTTACTATTGTAACCATCAATTATTTTATACAAACGCTAATCCTGCCTTTATTTACATAGAAATAGATGTACGCGGGATTATGTTTCTATTCAGGAGCGGCTAGTGACTTTTGAAAGTGGTAGTTACACTTATATGATGGTGGTAGAGGGCTATTATTAAGTTATTTCCGTTAGACGTCCGTGAGCCCCGAGACCTGCTGCTCTTGATTCGCCCCACCACTTTCAAATGTCACCAGCCGCTCCTGCAATAGGGGAACCCGACATGGCTGTCCAGTTGTCACCGCTACTGTTCGCCCTATACGTGGAGCCTTTTGCATTGCAGGTGCATCTCAATGAGGGCATTAAGTGCCAGAGAATGGGTGACAGAGAGCATAAACTTGCACTTTTTTCTGATGACATGATAATCGTGCTGACGGAACCCATTGATGGGGGAATTGGAGAGATTCGAGAAGACCTCTGGATTTAAAATCAACCAAGCGAAATCCAACATCGTTAATATTACTCTGTATAAAGTAGACCAGACCTACCTGCAATGCTGCTTCCCTTTTATGTGGGCACCTCAGGGAGCCACTTACTTAGGCCTTCAGATACTTCCAACGCTGGGCCACACAACAGATAGCAACTACAAGAGGCTCTTGCAGGGAGCCAGGGCAGACTTATTATCCTGGAAGAAGCATTTGCTTTCATGGCTGGGTAGATTAGCGGCAGTTAAGATGTCACTGCTTCTGAAGCTGCTACATCTTATGAAACCCTGCCGCTGCAGCCTTCCACCTCCGTCCTCGCTAAAATGCAATAGCTTATTGATGATTTTATTTGGGGGGGAGGGCAAAAAGGCGCTGATTGCTGGGAAGTGTGCCTATCTGGCTCCCGGGGAAGGTGGGCTGGGCATTCCATGGTTAAAGAAATACTACCAGGCTTCTCAACTGAGGTATATGGTGGAGTGGGCCAGAACCCGCACAGAGAAGCACTGGTGCATTATCGATCAAGCAGAAGTCAGCGTCCACATATGGAAAGTACCCTGGCTACCTAAGGCCCATAGGCTACCTGGCATCTACATTTCTCCTGTATTGTGACCTACTATGGTAGTCGGGACGCAGTCCTGACCCTTACAACCTATTCTCCCGCATATCGCCACTTACTCCCTTTTTTAGGTAACCCAGAGTTTCCTGCTGCAGCACGAGGTGCCTCTTTTGATACTTGGTAGAAGGCAAGTTGCAGGAGGCTGTCTTTGACATGGAGGGCATCATGGACATTTCACAACTACAAACATGTTATGACCTTTCCTCCAATGTTCAATGGCAATACATGGCACTGAGGCATTGGCTACTATCACCAAACATCCACCTTCATGCGATTCGACCGCTGACTGGTTTCGAAAAGTGGCTGATCACTCGCTCAGAGGACAAGCGCATACTCTCAAATAGCTATAAATTCCTTAACACTCCCATAGAATTTAACAAGTCACTGGCGCAGAAACGCTGGCAACTGGAGTGCAAGTGCCCATTCACTGACAAGGAATGGAGGGACACCTGGCGCAGAGCACAGAACTCAGCAACTAGTGTGATGGGTAAAGAGAGGTTGAACAGTTCACTACTGGTACTACACCACTGGTAGAGTAGAGTAGAAAAGTGAAAGAAGAATATGGACGGGTTATGCTGGAGACACTGAGGACAGCCGGGCACCCTGGTGCATGGGCTGTGGCATTGCCCCCAAATTCTGACCTATGGGAGGAAGTGTTGGCTGACATTAACAAAATCTGGTACACAGATCTGCCTCGATTCCCTGGCTAGATCCTCCTGGGTCTACCAAACCCACTCACATGCCATCTATATTCGCTAAAGGGGCAAGCGATAACATTTGCACGGGGTGAGGCTAGCCAAGTCATAGTGGCATGCTGGGGTAAAGACCAAATACCAACACACTTGAACTGGTTCTACAAGCTGTGAAACGTCCTGGGTATGGAACAGTTAACTCCTAGTATAACGCATACATTGCCACAGTTTGAGAAGGTGTGGGGAGATTGCGTGCACCTTTTGTCCACATACTTACGGATATTGGGTCTCACATGATCCCTACACACTAACACCTGATTTAAGGGGGTGGCCCCCTCTGCCGCACTCTCTCACGCTCCAGGCTTCAGGTTAATTGCTATGCTTTGTGAGGATGTTAATCATATTTTTCCCATCCCCTCCCAATTTCTCTTACCTTTTTCCAACATATGTTTTTGCCTACCAGCCGTTGGATGTAGGTGGATGTATGTTGTATTTGCTTGTTATACGAATAAACTGATCTAAACCATAAAAATAGACAATAGTAGCTTGTCATCAATTGTCTTACTTAAAATCAAAACAACAATGGCGAAAAGCAGAGAATGCTTCAGAAGTCTGATTGAACAAAGAGTTGTCAGTGTTGCCTAACAGGAAGAAGCAAGCCATTCACCTTAGAAGGCCAGCTTAGCTGATAGGCAAGCACCTTAAGGTGGACGGAATGGACACTGAGCAAAGAAGCATATAAATGAAATCAAGTGTTAGCAACGGAAATATATAAGTAGACATCTTTATTAAACAAAACACTACATTTTACACAATTAATTGATTTTCAACCCCAATAAAGAAATATGCAATTGATACTAAGGGCCTGATTATGAGGCTGGTGGTCTGGCCGCCACATTATGACCCTGGCGGTCACACCGCCAGGTTACCGCCGTCACCGCTAGGATCGGTGATCCCGACGGGCTGACGGTGGTGGAGATTGGAATCAGCCAGGGTGGCGCTACATGCATTGATGCCCATCTGAACACGAGCTAGTTCTCCTCCAGCCTTTTCATGGCGGTATCACCGCCATGAAAAGGCTGGCAGAGACCAGGTGCAGGGGGCCACAGGGGGACCCCTGCAATGCCTATGCACTTGGCATGGGCAGTGCAAGAGTCCCCTTGCTTAGCACCCTCTCAATGCTCACTGTCTGCTCTGCAGACAGTGAGCATTGCGGAGGTGCTGGTGCCCCCTCCGGTGGCATCATTGCCACATGCTCGATTACAAGCACTCAACAATGCCGCCGCACTTTCCCGCTGGACTGACGGGCTGAAAACGTGGTTTCCACCCGTCAGCCCAGCGGGAAAGTCGTAATGGGTCTGGCAGGGAGGTAACCACACAGTGGCAACCTCCCCGTCGGAAGCTGCTGCTGTACTCATATTGAGGCTCTAAATGTCACATTCTAAACATGTATATAAACATATCTTAATTTATTGCACTATAATAAACATGTAAAATAATTTGTCTCTTTGACAAATCTTTCATAAGTATTTAAACAAGAAATATATATTAATATTAAGAATTTACTAAACGTATGAAATAAAAAAAAAAAATTGGATGGGAAGTCAGTATAGGGGAAAGTACTTACAGTCGGTTCAACCTTACAATGCTAACTCCAGTACACCATACATTGGGGAAAGTAACTAGGTGGGGGAGTCGATTTTCCAGTCCAACCAACATTGGGGAACATTCATATTGCTTAAAGGGCATATATTCCCATCCTAACCCCACATACATTGGCGGGTCTGAATTATTTTTGTAACGACAGACCCATATACATTGGTTATAGCACATATTTGTAACCGGTGTACATTTACTGTTCTAACTCCAATCAAATTTACATTAGGGAAAGTTCAGAGGGTTAGTATTCTCTCTCAAGGCGGACATACATTGATAAAAAATTCATGTATATGAGAAGAGGGCAGATTTACTATTGTAACCCGTGGCCTACCCACAGTGTTGCAAGTGTATGTTTTTGGGGTAGTAAGGGGTGCACAGGAGGGATGCAAATTTACTCTTCTAATTCCAGGCCCTCGAACATTGCAGTAAATATAAATATTTGGGTGTAGATTTACTGCTGTATTTTGAATTACACACATTGGGTACAGTGCATATATTTAAGATGAGGGTAATTACTATTCTAATTCAAGGACAACAACACTCAGCAAATATTAGGTTAACCGTGAGGAACAGAGTGGTAGGATTAAGGTGGTCATTCTGACTCTGGCGGTTGACTACCGCCAGGGCCGGGGACCGCGGATGCACCGCCAACAGGCTGGCGGTGCATCCATGGGCATTCTGACCGCGGCGGTACAGCCGCGGTCAGAAACGGGAAACCGGCGGTGTCCCGCCGGTTTCCCGCTGCCCTAGGGAATCCTCCATGGCGGCGCTGCAGGCAGCGCCGCCATGGGGATTCCGACCCCCTTACCGCCAGCCTGGTTCTGGCTGTTTTGACCGCCAGAACCTGGCTGGCGGTAACGGGTGTCGTGGGGCCCCTGGGGGCCCCTGCAGTGCCCATGCCAATGGCATGGGCACTGCAGGGGCCCCCTAACAGGGCCCAACCAAGATTTTCAGTGTCTGCCAAGCAGACACTGAAAATCACGACGGGTGCAACTGCACCCGTCGCACCCCTTCCACTCCACCGGCTCCATTCGGAGCTGGCATCCTCATGGAAGGGGGTTTCCCGCTGGGCTGGCGGGCGGCCTTCTGGCGGTCGCCCGCCAGCCCAGCGGGAAACTCAGAATTACCGCGGCGGTCTTTTGACCGCGCAGCGGTATTCTGACGGCGGGACTTTGGCGGGCGGCCTCCGCCGCCCGCCAAAGTCAGAATGACCGCCTAAGTGTCAGTATCCTAACTCCACAATAAAACATGTTTACCTTTAAATTTATCAGGTACAAACACAAAATATTATCAAGCATACTTTGAAAATATTTAACTTATTTCTGTAACTCCCTATCAATAGTCAAATGTAACTTAAACAATTACATTTAAATTATTGACATAAAATACAAAATGTTAACACTGGTGCACATTTTTT
Source organism: Pleurodeles waltl (assembly GCF_031143425.1). NCBI lineage: Eukaryota > Metazoa > Chordata > Amphibia > Caudata > Salamandridae > Pleurodeles > Pleurodeles waltl. The sequence goes on along the minus strand of NC_090436.1, from coordinate 858,629,397 downwards.
GTAAAATAAAAAAATAAATAATATTTTTCATTTAAATGTACAAATTGATTTAAAGACTATGCCCAGTATTTATGTTAATTAAAAATGTTCAGTTTATAAATATTTCAATAAATTGAACATCCTTAGCATGACACAATTGTAATCTAAAATGATATCCTCATAAAAATAATCTACACTACAAATACCACACAAAAAATAAATTTAACAAAATCTTGAATTTAGTAAAATGAACCTCATTTTGGAATTGTTAAAAAATATGAAAAATATATTAAAAATTAATGTGGTATATTACAATATATTAAAATACTGTATACTCACCCCAAACGACCCACAAACTGAGAAAAATCATATTAGAAAAATAATTTCATAAGCAATTATTAGTCGATAAAAATTAAATTAATAATGGAATCAAATTACAAACGTCTATATTTTTCTGAAAAATAAGCAATGCTCAACTAATCCTCCAATAAAGCGCAGGCCCTGCAAAAAATGAAAACATAAATCAATTTAAAATGTAAGTAAATATAAGGTAACACATATTTTTAAATAAAATATAAATTAAAATTAACAAGTACTGTAAAATATGAAAACTGCATTAAAATTCACAATATATTGGCATATGTTATTAGGAACATCAGTATTACTAAGAAAGATAAAACAAGGCGTACTTACCCTAAGTATTCTGGCCTCTGTCATTATAGTATTGACAAACGTTTTAAACGTATTAAGGTGAAACAGTGTTTTAAAGTTGATACTACAGTGACTTCTTCCAGGACCTTACATTTTTTTCTAGCAATTTTTATTCACATTTTGTCATTACAAAGACAGTGGCAACAATCATATAGTATAGTAAATTAACAAGCAATACTTTGGAAGTGTGGTTATGGCCACCTAAACAGGGCACAATAAATATGTTTAAGATTGCAGTACAGTGCACTGCAGTGTTATGCAAAATGTCTGAGTAAAGAAAGAGATAATTCTACTATAAAAGAACCACATCTTGTAACTGGGCAACAAACCAGATGAGAAATGGGGGTTATGGGAGAAGGAGGGTTGATGTGGTGGTAGGGGAAGGGCCAGAGGAGCCAGTATGAGTGAAGGGTCTGGTGTGCATTGAGTAATTGGCGGCTAGGTGGTGTTGGACTGTAAAGGATTCCCGAAGGAAAAATGGGAGTTAATATTTTGAGGTGCACCTCTTCCAGCACACACATATTCCCTCCTTAATATGCAACAATATTTGGGTATCATTAAATATGTGGTAAAACCCTTTTACTATCTTAGTTGTAAAATATTTGCTATTTAGAAATTTGAATTGCAAAAGTGTAAACCTTGTATTCCTTGATATTTTAGAGATTTAGCTCTGAATTTTCACTTCTCTTCCTAATAATATTATTAGACTTGGGCCCTCATCATGAGGCTGGCGGCCATCTTTCTGTCATCTCCGCCAGGATTCTAGATCTTGATGAGGTGACGACAGTCCTGGTTGCAATCAGCCTGGGTGGCACTGAAACACCTTTAGTCTCCGCCAGCCTTTTCATGGCTATTTCCCCCACATATCCCCCCCATTAAAAGGCTAGCGGAGAACAAGTGCTAGGTGCCCCCCTTCCCAGCATCATCAGAATGTGCACTGTCTGCTTTGCCAGGAGTTAAGTGACATGAACACAATGGTGGCAGCATACCTGTTTTGTGCATGTTCACAAAGATGTGGAGCTCTTCATTGTTCTCACTGAGCTGGTGTATTTATGGCTGCCTATTGCCTTTGAGTCTAATTGGTCTTTGTAGGTGTGCTGCTGAATGCATCACATATGCAAAGAGGAAGTAACGAAGGGAAATAAAGTATTCGTCCTTGTACACCAGCCTTGGGTTGGCACACCATTCTTGGCGCAAACCCAGGTTAATAACTTTAATAGATCTGGGTTTGTGTCAGATACATGGGTGGATGCTTGGGAGCGCTCATGCTCCACCTGTAACACCTCCCCAAAAGAGGGTAATACAACACAGCACAAAGCACAGCATTGTGTTACTTTGCAGGTGAAAAGTGATGCAAGGACATGCAATATTGATTTGTGTGGCTTTGTCAATGTCAATTAAGTACTGCCTTACGTAAAGCCAAGTGAATGTTGGCTTAGGTATGTATGGCACCTACCATGTAGGCCCGCAGGTTCCATCTTTGCATGGATATGCTGGGTTTGATAAGGTTAGCACAGTGTACCACGGAATTTTGATAGATAGGAAGGCTTAGGCCTTTGAATCAGTTTCTAACCGCTAGGTAAAACCTGACTGTAAGAGACAGTAACATTGTAATAATGCTTCCCTACCATGGGAGAAGACTCCCATGACGAGGGGAGTGTGAAATCTTTCTTTACAGAATGAAATCCAGTTTCAGGATTTTCTTTTTTAAAAGAAAAGAGGATTACACAGCCCAATAGCACAGAGTAAAAAGCGTAACAAGGAACTGCCATCAATAAAAGACCGTCTGCTTGGCAGTCATTCATAATTTAGCTGGGTCACCTCTCCAGCATGAGGATGGAGTAATTTACTCTGGCCCCATGGCATGATAGGGGGGCACCTGCCGTGACTTAGATTTGGCCCAAAATCACATTTGGACATTAAACGTGGAACCATGGAAAGGACATGTTGTTCAGCAGCACAGTTCATCAGGAGAAAAGAGGAATGGAACCCTCAAGTTGTTCAGCAGCACAATTCATCAGGAGAAAAGAGGTCACCAGACTTTCAGCTGCTGCATGCAACCAGGACTGGGGAGACAGGTCTGCCAGTCTCCCATGTGGGTGAGGGGACATCATCCAGTAGTCAAAAAACACTTGCCCTGTGACTAGAGAACCATCTGTCTGGCTGCCAAGAACAGTGTGCCCTGTGAGGAGGAGGAGAGACCCTTCCGAGAGTGAGGCCTAACAGGTATTCTTGTCAGTGGGTCCTGGTGAGTAGAGTGCAAAATGCTCAGTCCAGTCAGGACCGACGTGGCGAGACAACCACTCTCTTTTGAATCTTGTGCAACTTCAGCAGTTTTCCACCTAGGAGCTGAATATCGGAGACCGAAGCCAGATTTTGAGGTGCATTACTAGTATGAGCCATTCCTCGGGTCACCTCCTGAAAGCAGACAGGGTTGCAGTGTTTAGTGAGAAGGAAAATGGGGTCGATGACCATGAAAGTGGAGAGGGGGTGGGCACTGTTAAGCACTAGGGTGCTAGATGTGAGAGATGACCTTGTGGTTTATTGAATGTGCTGTGTTTGTGTGTATAATAAATACTCCTTTATTATACAAAGTAAGTATTCGACTGGACAATCACCTTATTGGGGTCATTGTAGGTATTTTAAGTTATGAGCTTACGCATAGGAGCCATGGACTGCTTGATGCATGCTACTACTAGAGTCAAGTGGTGAAGGGCTAGTATTTCGCCCAGTTACTACGAGCCCTAAATAGTTTGGGCCTCAGGACAGAAGAAGTAGTAAAAGGTCTCAACCCCAATGGTTGGATCCAGTGACCACTTCTAGTCCTCTGGCCCTCTAAAAAAGATTCTGACAAATCACATAATACTTTTATTTTGTTTTTTGTTCATAGCCAAAGCAAAAATCAGTGGGCGTGGGGTGTAAAAGAAAACTAACACCTTGGATAGCTTATAAAGTCCAGCATGTGTTTAATTTGAAATAGCTGATAAGCAAGCAAAAATACTGCAAGGCAGTTGTCATTTCTACTGAACAGAGTGCCCATCCTTAATCAGTTGGAGCATGTAATCCTGAAAACCTATAAATTAGTTTGTAATATGTATACAATTTTCTTTATCTAAGTACTGAAAGCTGGAACAGGAGCTACAATGAACCTAAGTGATATTCACTTAGGTGCAAGGATGTTCTCATTAGACAGAATGTGAGAAGTCCTTGGTGAACTGATGCAGAAGGTATAGACAGCACTAATTCCACAATTTTGGTTTTGTTGTGCAGTCACTAGAATAAGGGTACTCTTACTGCATTATGCAGAAAATGAGCAATTGATTAAATAAAATGCACACAGTCAATTAGTAATGCATGTAACATGCTTAGTAGAATTTTAGTGCGCTCTAGGGTGATATGAATATATCATAGTAAGTCAAAAAACAAAAAGTCTTGTCTTTTCTAATACAGGGTACAACCCATTGCCTTTTGCCAATGTCCCTTCGCTTCTGTAGCACGTCTTTTCTCATACATTCCAACATCTTATGCACCTGTCCCTTTCCTTTACACTCATTTGCTTTGCCTAACGCTCACTGCTTCTATTTATTATATGCCTCCTTCACTGCAGGTTGGGTGGTTTCTTTCCCTCGTTCATACACTTCTGCAAATATTTCCTATGTTTCAGTTCCAAAGAACCATTTTCTGGGAATTGCAACTTTGGATCCGTGTGAGCATTTAACCACAAACCTTTATTAATATTTCATTCAAACTTTTATTAGCATTTCACAGTCCGGGGTTCCTCCAGAAAGGGGGGGTGGCTGTGCCTTGTCTCATTTACCATACTGTTAGTCTCACCTTGGCTTCAAATGGGGGAGCTACCACTCATTCACCTCCATGTCTCACTCTGGTAATTTCCCTATGCTTAACTCTCCATTCTCTCTCACATTCACGCCTTCTGATGAAAAGACCTGGCACAGTTCACATATTATCCTTTTGCCTATGAGTTTAACTTTGTAAGAAATTATGAGGAGTCAATCTCTTGACCTTGGCAACTTCTAGATTACCTAAGATCCTACTAGGGTCCATGGCGTCTTGCATTTATGTAATGTCAAATGCATGTCTCAAGATGAGACCCCTAAAGCAGTTTCTCGAGGATCAATGGTCTCAATTAAAGGACAATTGGGAAGACAAACTTTTTCTCACAACACAAACAAGACAGTCTCTGGTGTGGTGGTGCAAAAGAGACAATTTACTGAAAGGAATCCCTTTTTTCCCCGATCTTCCAAAACAAACAGTTGTCACAGATGATTCCCTGACAGGGTGGGAAGTGCATTTACAAGATCTCAATGATACAAAACAAATGGTCACAGAAAGAGTAAATGTATAAAAGAAATGTTCTAGAAATTAAGCTGGCCTTGCTAGCCTTGAAAGCATTTGCGCCATCTCTAGTGGCCAACAAGATTCTTATTCAGACAGACAATACCACAGCAATCTAAACAAGCAAGGGGCTACCAGAACAAGGATCCTTTCTATACAAGCTGATACAATCTTGCATTGGTTACTAGCCAGGAACCTATTGATCCAAGCAGTTCAGTTACCAGGCATCCAAAATTGTCAAGCAGATCTACTAAGCAGATACTTTATAGACAACCACGGTTGAGAACTAGACAATACAGTTTTGCTGGGCATTTTCCAAGACTGCGGTTTTCTCCACATGGACTTATTTTGGGAGAAAATGCAAAATGTCCAAACTTTGCATCAAGAATGTCGGAACCAACCTCCTTGGGCTATGCCCTTTTGATCAACTGGTCAAAAAGTTTTCTCATGCCTTTTCTCTTATTCCTTTATTACCAACTATACTACTCAAGCTCAAAGTATTGGGCACTTTAATGATTCCAATAACACCATCCAGCACTACTTCACCGCTCCATCGGGTCCCACAGGAGGTTGCTGTGTAAACACAACATTCTGTTGAGGATGCAAGGGAAGATATTTCATCCCAACATACAATTCTTGAATTTGGGATCATTGCTCCTGAAAATATTCAATATGGACACTTACATCTTCCTCCAGATTGTCTGACTATTCTTAAGAAAGCAAAATAACAACCTATGCCTTTAAATGGAAGAGATTTGTTATGTGATGCCTTAAAAAAATAAATGATTCAATTGGATGTCCTGAAGATATTATTTTGGAGTGCAGTGGCACTTGTGGAGTGGAGTAGGGTGACATAAAGTGGAGGCCCATAGAGTGGAGTTGAGTCTTGTGAGTGGACTGGCATATAATGGAGTGCTATGTCATGGAGTAGAGTGCAGTGGTGTGTCATACAGTTTCTTACAGTGGAGGAGTGTAGAGTGGAGTGGTGTAGAGTGGAGTGGCATGTTGTATAGTGGAGTGACCTGTCAGAGTGGAGAGGCGTGTCACACAGTGGAGTGGTATGTCATTGCGTGTAGTGGAGTGGCATATCGTACAATGTCGTAGAGTTGAGTGGCAGAGTGGATGACCATAGGTTAGAGTAGGGTCTTGTAGAATGGACTGGTGTAGAGTGGCGTGTTGTAAACCAGAGTGCAGTGGCATGTCATAAACAGGTGTGTCGTAAAGTGTCTTAGTGTGAAGGGGCATAAATTGGAGTGGCGTATAGTGGAGTGGCATGTCGTAGATTGGAGTCGAGTGTCATAGAGTGGAATGGCATTTCAGAGTATCGTAGAGCGGAGTGTTGTAAAGTGTCATTTCTTATATTTAATTTTATTTTTTTCTAATTTCCATCAATATCGCAATACTTTCTGGTACTCTGTAAACTATTTAAAAAATATACTAAATCAATAAAAATACTTTTCCCTGTGTCTACAGACTTAAAACGATAGACCTATCCTCTGTGACTACAGACTTTCCTAAACTGCCTCATTTTTCCTACACGTTACACAAAGAGTACTAAGCTATGTTTTATGTAAAAACACTGAACAAATCCAATGTGTAGTCTAAACAATGTGGCTGGCTTTTTATGCAAGAGCTTTCATTAACCAGTCATGTTGTATTTCGTCATCGGCAGGTGCGGCAGGATGGCACTAAGGTACCGGAAGTATATCACATCCCATTATATCACTACGTTCTTGACCCTTATTGCATAAAAACTACTGAACCAATTTAGGTCAAATAACATAAAGGACCATGTCCACACTATAATCAATATTCCTGCCAAATTTCATGAAAATCCATTCTACCATTTTGCTGCTATGTCTGTCTAAAAAGTCTATGGAATATGCATTGGTGAAAAAACGTTGTGGGACCCCCTTTTTTTCATTGCATCCCCTTATCTAATCACCATAAAACTTTGCATAATCAACAAATGTAAAAAAAGGAATAGGTCTGGAAAGTTTCATGGGGATTAATAAAATGTCGGCAAGGTTATTATCAATAAAAACATCTGAGGAATTCCTATCTCTCTATGCACTGCAATCCATTACTTTGTATTTACAAAGCCACGCAAAGCGGCTTTGTGTGGTTTGGTAAATGCCAAAAAGGATTTTGCATTGAGGCTGCACATAATAGTGACACAATCCAGATGCAAAATCATAGTAAATCTGCTCCCTAGCATTCTGCCAGATTTGGTGCAATTCCTTTCAGCTGTTTTTGCTCTATCACTCTCTAAACTTTTGTTACGGACATTGCATGGGAAAATTGCCTTTTTATTGCCTCCACTTGACCGATCACCCCAAACCTTTCCAGAAAGGAGTTGAAGTGGATGAACATCCTAGAGAGTTTTGTAAGGTTCGCTGTATATACACATATATGGGTCTGTTTCACCAACGTAAATTTACACTTTCGTGTAAATTTACTTCCTTTTATTCACAAACAACAAGTTCATAGTATGTTTACGACTGTGGAGACGCCACAGTCAGGCTGGAGAACTCTGCACATAAAAAGATAGGCCTACCCTTTACCCAGGCACCGTTGTGATTTTGTGCACAGGTGCCTGTGTTGACACTAGGCTTCCTGAAGTGCACCAGCTCTGGGAGAGGTCTGAAGTGTGTCATATCTTAGCAGATATGGCACATTTGTGCTTTCTCTGTTGCATGCAACGCAGCAACTTCCCCTTCTGCTTGTGTTTCATGAAAGCATTGTAAATCTGGCCCTAGGATTCCTTCATCCTCAAATCAAGTCACACTTCAATGATGCAAAAGTTTAGTGACTAACCTGACCAATAATGAAATTACTTTGTAATTGCATTACGCAGCTCAGATTTACATCCCTTTTCACCACTGGGATTGTTTCTGACTTTTTCCAGTAGATTCGGAATAATTTGGTTAAGGAAACACAATTCATAAACCTGACACGAAATGGTTGCCTTTATCCACGAAGGCCTTAAACATGTCAAATGGAGTCAACTGGGATCTCAAATTAACAAGGACGTAGAGAATGTTGGGAATGTGGTGTGTGAAACGTGAAGGATTATAGGTCTTGGGTAAAATCTGCTTGTTAAGACTCCAAGCTATGCCGAAGTTATTCACTCTGTAAATTATGCTAAATCAGATTAAACATTCTAAAGCTGAGTCTTCCCAAGCATGAGTCGCCTTTTCTTCTTTCTTCTTTTCCATACAAGTTTACGATCACTTCTTGTACAGATGAGCCCTTCTTTATTATTTTAAGATTGTATTTTTTCATGCAAAATAATAGGGCTGCGTTTAGCACCTGTGCATTGATTATCAAACTAATTGTATGAGCAACTCTAATTTTGGGTGATAACAGCAAGGTCTTATAGTGTTCAGTCTATTATTATAGGTTTGCAACATTTCTCCATGCGAAAGGGACTTGTCTAAGACATCCAAAAAACAGTGGATGAACTTCCTTCCAATAGGAATGCAAATCCGCCAACATTTTCGTGTTCAGTTCCTTAGTATTCACAAGAGGGTTTCTAATGACTTTCAGTACGTCATATTATGCATACATTGTTAGCTAAATATCGCTTTCTGTATAAAAGCATTGTAACTAATTCTCTGTTTCTTTGAACCTGCTCGAAAACAGGAGGATGTCGGAATAGCAGAGGGAGTTTGCAGATCAAGGGTATTTGGGACTGGCTTGAAGTGGGAAACTTGGTAGGGATGCGCAAGCAACTGGGGCTCTGCCCGGATGCCGCCAAGCTGGGGCACCGTTGTTCCTGCTGTGGGAGGTGGAGACAGGGTGGTTCAGGGTGGAGCACACCAATGGTTGAGGAGGATGGAACTTTGAGATTACAAGGGGCCTCCACGGATCCATCATCAACAGATGCTTGGAGCAAGAGTGGGTCTGCAAAATGCAAGGAATGGTCCTAATTTTGGTGGCAGCCTGGGGGAAGGAAGACTGCAAAACCCTTGGAGATCTGTACCCTGGAGATGCCTTTCTCATGTTTCAAGAGGCAAAATAAATGTTTGCTGTGGGGCCTGATCACTTTCGACAATACTATAAACTGCCTGGCACCGCGGTGGAAATCTGGACAGGATTCCAAGCTACCCTACAATTACAAAAACCTTGGAAGCTGTGGTGCAAATGGGCTTCTGTAGACTTAAAGTGGCATACATGAATAGCTATATGTAACTAAATAAACCTAAACTGTTTTTTAGAGCTAGAGGAGCAGATAAGCAATATGGAATGGGATACTGCAGGCACACAGGTGAGAGAGGAACCGGGTGAAGCATTATTTAAATTGATCTAATTTAACTTTGTGCACCACTGGTGACGCGGAAATGAAGGTTTTACATTTATTAGCGCATAAACGTAGTGCTGCAATAATCATGTGTGACTTTAACCGAATTAATAAAGATTGTACGGGGACAAAATGTGCCCTCAGAGTAGTTTGCCATCATTTATAAGCGTGCTTTATATAACGTGATGTATTAGAAATGTACTAATCCGACTTAATCGTAAACGTGTGCCATGATTTGCTTGTTTAAAATGTATTAGCTTAGCATAACTTTAGTAGAGGCTTCGGTCTAGTTGCTTTGTCTCACGGTTTTGATGCTCGTATTTTTCCACTGTGCTAATAAACGTGTATTCTTGCTTGAAGCTGTACTTTTCCAGTGGGCTCGGTTCACATGCTTATCTTAAGGTTTCATGCCAGCAAGGCATCTTTTCCTCTGCTCCAAGGTCAATCTGCAGGTGCGGACAATGGAAGCTCTGAGAGTGAGTTAATTGGTATAAGATGTTGCAACTTACGTACCCGACTCCAAGGATAATATATGCTTAAGTAAAAGCTTGTAAACTGTTGTTTTTGATTGGTCAATTTGAAGCTAACCTATGAACCCTCCAATGGAAGACCCTACTGGATTTGAACTGTTGTCTATAAAAATCAGGTGCACGAGGAGAAAGTAGCCATTGATGCTATTGACGCCATTGACGCCATTGCACCCATCGAGCCAATTGATGAGCAACGCCATCTTGAATGAGACTCTGATGCTTTCTCTAATCGAGAGAAAGAGACTTTAATTAATTCTTGCCCTAGAGACTTTAACTTTGATCTGCCCCTTGCATGAAGTAGTTTGTCCTTAGTCTTGCCGCCGTGAGGCAATTGCCCCGTCCACCCTGCCCCTTTGCCCCGTCCCATGCTGATCGGAACCGGTACCCATGCTGATCGAAATCGGTACCTGTGAGACGAAGACTTCCTTGAGTGCTGATTGAATTTGGTAAATATGAAAATAAAAATTGTACAATTGCATTGTGTTTCCTTTTTAGGTAACCAACTGCTGATTTTGATTAGTGCCCTAGTTAGAAGTTTTCCAAATTAATGTTGCCAAATTGTTTTGCATGAAGTCCCACATGCTGATGCTAATTTGAGGATAGGTGAGGATTCCTTCGATGCACGATGCAATTTGAGACCTTGTTATGCTGATCAATGTATGTAATTAGTTCATTACAGATTATTGTTTTAGTAGTTTGCGTTGCCATTATAGAAGGCATTGTTATTCAAATGCTGCATAGATTGCATCTTTTCCGCAGATGTGGACAGCTATTAATGTTCGTTTACATTTACCATTTGGTGTTGAGACATATCTACATTGTGCTAGCTTTGTTAATATAGGGAAATAAATTCACTAACTTTGCATAAAACTGGTGTGGTTATTCGCGGCCGAAAGGTCACGGTCTCGCCGAAATGATGTCTGGATTAATTGTGAAGTGTTATGTTGTTCGTGGTACTGCTTATGTTCGATATTGATTATTTGATTTGATTGAACTTGAGTTTCTCTCGGGTAAGGAGAGCCCAACTAGGCCAAAAGATTCGTCGACCCAAGAGCATCCGAGATACAGGTAAATTGTTGGCACGGAACGCTCTATCACCACACTTACCTAACCTCGATTTTACTGAGTAAAATTCAATCATTGTGGTGATCCTGGTGGCCAAAGTGCTGTGCATTGGAAGCTACCTTTCTGTATCTGAATTGGTTACGTCCATTGATGGCCACTCTCTTGGCAAAGTTTATTGTAGAGTTAGCGTAGGTGATACGTACTTCACTGCTGCTTACCACACCGCAAGGGCTGTTTGGGATAATTCCAACAAAAGTACAGACTAAAAAGCTGCAACATAAGTTCTTCAAACAAACACTTGTGTTGGCACAAAGATGCATAGCAGTTGGTACAAGGTTCCCAATATGGGGTATGTGGATTAAGAATGTACTGGAGTGGGTATTAGCAAAAGAAACACATATTAAATCGACAAGCAAGAATGAAAAGGTAGTGGAAAACCTGGAGGTGTGGATTGAGATGTTGAACAGGGTTGTGGACACTGACGATCAAGGAGAAGAGTTTGACGTATATGAGCAAATATCAATGAGGAAGCAGTGCACAAGAAAGGGAATGAATAGTGCTACACACGTGTTAGGGACACACTGGAATTCACCCACTGGTGGGGCAATGTAATAATATGTTACCCTAAGAGAGATCTAAATGGGGAATATTCACTGAAACTTACAGAGGAAGTAGTATTATCACAGAGACAAAAAGGCGATATATATGTATGTGTCATGGAGACGTGACTACTTTTATTTGTTATTTATGGTTAAAATGTTCCATGTTATATGAAAGTTACATTTTCTTAAAAAAGGATTTTGAATTCAAGCATTCCCATTGTCAAGCTCACAAATCACCTATTCGGTCTCATGTATTCATTAATTTAAAATGGTATATTTAATACTACGTAGCAATATTGTGCTCATCCAATAGTGAATGAGTACATAATATGCATATACGTTCTTTAGCATTAGTCTATATCCTATCTATGATGTCCATATCCATGTGGAGGAAGTCCGTCATCTTCTGCCTGTTGCATATGGAATTCAGAGTGACACAGCTACTGACTACTTGCAGTATAGTCCCTTCTGCATTTACAACTTTCGAGCACTGACCATTCTGGGACCCAGTGAGAATTTCTTAAAAGCTCCCATTTTACCTCTTTATGAACACGTTTCTGCAGTCCGTATTGTAGGATTTCCTTGAGCGTTCACATCGGCCGGATTCCAAATATCATTGATCATCAACATACAAAGGAACACAAGTACATATTTCTTTGAAGTAGCTTGTCTACTATGAACGGCTTTTTTAGTCCTGAGAACTGTTATACTTCAGGAAAGCAACTAAATGGCATTGCCCTCAGATGCAAACACCTACCCTACATCGCCCAGGAATCATTGAATGAATGAGTTAATTCAGGGGATTTTGGGGCATAGTGTAAGAGGCCTCTTGAGTGGAGGAAAGATAATCCATGAACCATTTACATGCATTTAATGTATATGACTAATCTGTGGTGCTGTATATGCTATTTCACAGAGGTGATTTAGAGTTTGCTAGGATGTTCACTGCTACATGTGGTTATCATAGTCACTCCAATCTAAACTGACCTGTGTGGGTTACTTGTGTATATTAGGGTTATAATGTGCAGAGATTTACCTAAGAGAATGCTACAGTAGTTTAAGAAAGCTACAGTTCATTATGTTTATTACACTGGTGTGTATTAAATATTCCATCATCATTTTTCTCTCTTTCTATAGACGAACAAACCAAGCGCGAGCGGTAAAGTATTCTAGAAGCATCATATTTCCATTTTTATTCCAATATGTTACTGCCTCCAGATCTTATGTGTGTGTACGTTTTAATGACTTTTCTCTCAGAGACCTCTATACACAACATAGTTGCTCACCTCATGTCAATGCCCACCCACCCTGGGAATGTGCAGTGCACAATTTAGGACAACATAATTCAATGGGGGATTTTTAGAAGTTGGCAGATGCAAATATCTGACAAAAAAGCAACAGATAAGCAATCTGTTAAACCTGGATTTCACCTACCTCATGTAGAGGTAGGTGTGCAAACCACCAGGTTTCCAGCAGAGACGCATCAGCTGGCTTTGGCTTTTTATAACTTTAACCAGTTGCTTGTCTTGCACAAAGTTGTCACAATCACACTCTCCTAACTGAAAAATAAAAATTGAGCTGCATTGCATCTTCTAAACAATAATTCATTACAAAATAATGGCTGACTACACTTGTTTTTTCATGGCCCCTTCTAAGTGTCTATCTGGGCTCACACACTGGTATTTAATATTTCCCTGAGGCAATGCCCTCTCATCATGTTACCGACACCTTCTTCATTGAACATTGCCTTATTTCATTGCTTAGCCTCTTCTTCATTACTTTTGTTTCCTTGTTCTGGCTTTCTGTTATGTTGTGAGCACTGTATGTAGCAAGTCCCATTAATTTAGCAGTTTTTTCATTTGCCCAAATTCTTGTCTTGAATGTCAGTTCACCAAAATGCAAGGGTTAGCAAATGTGGTATCAGATGTCACTTGGCTCGTAATGACATCACAGGGTTGATTTCTCATCCCTCTCTTCTCCCCTCAAAGTGCATGTCATCAGTAGAAGCTATTATCCCTGTGTGAGGCCTGTCAGCCTTTAAGGTGGTCTTCCCCCAAACATTTACCTACTCCCCTCATTTGTTTTTGTTGGCTTTGGGACAGGTTATCAGTGCTAAAGTGCTTGTTCCTTAAAACCTGCTAAAACTGGCCCGTACATGATTGGTACATTAACTTGACGTATAAGTCTGTGGTAAAGTGGCGCAACATGCACCCAGGGACTGTAATTTGAATGTTTCTAGTGGACCTGCAGCACTTATTGCGCCACCCACATAAGTAGTTTATTAAAACATGTCTCAGGCCTGTCATTGAGGCATATATGTAGTATTAAATTGCCAATTCGGCCTGGCAAAATACACCTTTTGCCAGACCTAACCACTCTCAAATTTGTTTTTCACTACCGTGAAGCCTACCTCTTCCATGGGATAACAGTGGGTTACCTTATTATATTTAATAAGTGCTAACATTTGATTGGGAACAAGTAGAAACTCGTGTTTGGTCTCCATAGAATTGCAATTTCAAATACTCTTTAATGGCAAGTTGGCATTTTCTTCTCCTGTTTAGTGCCTGCAGCCTGTGTCACATGACTGTGAATAGCGTGGCATTTGACCTTTGTATATTACTTCCAGACAGTGAGACAAAGGAGGACTAGATGTTGCCAGGATAGATCATCCTGCCAGGATGGAAGGGATGGAAATGTTCCCTGCCTCCAGCTCAGTCACAAAGAATGTGACAACAGTCTTTTGTCACTCTACACCTCTAGGAGCCTAAACAGGAAAGGACAGAGTTTCTAGAACCAGATCTGAGGGAAAGTCTAGACATTTCTCCCACTTTAACAATTGGTACCAGGTATAAATATTTGACTCTCAGACCAACTCTTCCATACACTGTTGGACTTGCAGAAGACACTCAGAAGGCCTGCTTTGTACTTTAAAGGGCTGCCCTGCTGGTACCAGAGGACTACCCTGCTGCTTGAAGCCTGCCTTGTACCCTGAAAGGAGTGCTGTGCTGTTTAAATGATAACTCTTCCCTCCCCCATCTCTCCTTTACTCATCCCAAGCCTCGTCCTATTACTAGAAACTCCCAGTTAACACTTCTGGATTCTTCCCTCCTCTATCCCTCCATTACTCTAGTCAATCCAATTAACAAACTCACATATCCTCTGCTCAAATTAAGTAATAGTAATACTAGTACTGTACTCATATTTCCCTATACTAATCTACCACTAATACCAATTCAATTTGACGCCTCATCAGGGGTAGTAAGCGCTATATAAATACAATTACATTTACAATTCCAATTAAACCCGGGACTACCAGAGTGACTTCAACGACTAGTTGGCTTGCCTCCTTTTCTGAGCTACAGGGACACAATAATATTCAACAACCTTGAACTTATACTGGATCCTGCCTGAAGTGAGTCCTGCCCTCAAAGTGGTGCCCACCCAGTACTGGACCGTTAGAAGTGGTGCTAAAGGTGCCAAAACAGCTAAAAACAAAACTTGGGACCTAGAACATTTTCCACTAAAAAGTGGTCTGTGATCCGACAGGAGGCTGGGACTTACCTGCTCACCGAGGGGCCCAGGGGGGCATTGATGGTCAATCTGACTTCTCGATAGCTCTGCTACATTCTTCTCCACAGCAGCTGTGCCTCTTTGGAAGGGTATCCACCCTTGTGGAGCTCTCGCTTGCTACAACCTGCAGCTTTGTACCGCTTGAGATTTGACTTCCAAAAAAGTAAGAAAGTCCAGATTTAGAAGTCTTTACTGTGACTATGTCCAGTGGCTCTCCGACGGCAACTGCTCAACTTAGCTTTCTCATTCATTTTTCTTCAAACCTTCTTCTAAGTCTAAAGAGGTGGGGCCCAACCCACTTCGGGTATCTCAACCACACTCCAGCGCAGTCAGCCAGAACGTTAGACTTTGCCCCAGTCTTGTGTGACTAGATGCCCATGGCTGCACTTTGATTCTTAGGAGCTATGTTTCACTAAAAACTTTAAAAATTCATAACTCTTGCTCTACAGATTGTTTGTCTTTTGGTGTAAAATTATTTAATACATTTTCTCTATTTTTCTAATTGCTGTGGGATATTTTTTGTTTTGTGTTTTCACTTTAATATTGTTTATGTGCTGCATAAATACCTTACACAATGCCTCTAAGAGAAGACTGACTGCTTTTGTGACAAGCTACCAGAGGGTTAAGCTCAAGTTAAATTTAGTGACTTTATTTTAGCTCAGCCTGGCAGGGATTGTGGTTGTTGCTTGAGAAGGGTTCACACCACCTCAACCAAAAACCCTAATTCCCTGCACCCTATCTATGACTAAATGATGTCCATGATTTGTCTTTACTACCCTCCTTTATGTAAACTCTGTCGTGACTCTGCTGACGTTCTGATGGAAGCCCAGCCACTAATATAATACTGAGAAGTGACTGAAGAATTATCTGTCTGAGGAACTACTGTGCTGAGAAAAATGCCTCATTGACTCATTTCATCTCTCTTCTGGTATTTGTATAATTGTTCTCCCATGAATTTGTATCCCTACTATAGAAATGTTACCTGCGAGAAAGTGGATTTTGATGGACAGGAGTATGGTCTAGTAGCATGTCAGTCCCTCTCACATCCACTCACTACCGGCATTCTTTCTTAAAAAGATATCCAGCAACGAGCCCTCTAGTAGGGCCCATCAGGCATTGCAGTACCGGCCTGATGAGGAGCATGACGCGTGATGAAGCATGTCACCCAATGGTGAATGAGGGCTACTGTTCCTGTTAGTCTAATGCATGTGGTGACTGAAAAGACTCCCTACCTTAATTGGTGGAATGGAGTCGGTTGTTTTGGAACAATGCATCTTATTTCAGTTATAGGTACATGTAGGGAGACTGATGCACTGGATCACATAATTCTCCCTAGTTTTGTATCCCTAATTTCTTTGGGGGTATAGCATCGAATGTGAAGAGGACACTTATTCCAATGAAAGGTGGGCAGATAGGAGAAGGTCTGCCTGCTGTGCCTTGAAGTACAGACACAGCAAGTGTTAGGAAGGCTTTGTCTTTAGATCAAAGATTTCTGCTTGGGCAGTAGAGGGTGAGCTTAGTGTGCTAGTAGGCCGGACCCATGCCGGTCAAGGACCTATATGTCATACAAAGAAGTTTAAACAGCGACCACTTCCTAACTGGTAACTTGTGAAGAACGTTCAGAATGGGCATCAATGGAGTCCTTGGAGGAAGATTAGAGATCAAACATGCCGCTATATTTTGTACTACTTGCATTTTTGAGAACAGAGCTTCACAGATGTATAGGCGGTCAAGTCTAACTTGTTCTCAAAGACGGGACTGCTAAGCTCACTAAAATGGTGGTTATAGTCATCAACCAGGAAGTGAGTAGAAATAGCCTCTAGCTCTCTCCACACAAACAGAAGACAGAAGAGAAAGCTTTTTTTAAGTTGCCCAAGTAAGGATTCCAAATCACAGTGTGGAGCAGTCTCTCCAACCCCCCAACTGTACATACTATACTAAAAATAATCAGCACATGGGGCAAAGTAAAAGAGTGCCAAGCACTTGACAAATGTTACGAATATGAGTACTGCTAAGCAAAACACAACCAGCAACTATTAATGGAGTTTTGCCTCAAAGGTTCTCGTTCTCATTCACATCGCAGATATAGGTGACTGAGTCTAACCTGTGAGATGGCATGGCGAATATTACTTCAGATTTCTGCCTCCTTCTCCATTGATAACTACTGGTTGTCCGACACATGTACCAAATTCTCAATTGTGGAAATGGTTCATGTTGCTTAGTCTGAGTTTGTTCACCAGAATTTGGAGAAGATCATTGTGCTTCTATGGCATTCCATAATCAAAATGAACCCAGACTTCCAGGGAGTATTACCCACACCTCGACCAACTAACAGTTAGTCAACAAACTATTGCACCAGTCTGCCTACAGACCGATGGGAAACTTGAGAAGTTAATGCACACACTGAACAAAGCACTGTGAATGTGCCTAAAACAGCAGACCGGCATAGAATGTACCATGCATCATTTTTGCATGCATCATGCCACCCTATACTGCCCCACCAGGTGCTCTCTTGCAACACTACTCTTCCATTGACCAGTAAGAAACAGCCCTGAGATAGTTTGTGATGGGCTTAAATCATCACTACAGGAAAAGGAAAGTGAAGTTTGGGAAATTGGGTTATTGGTTGGGGGATTAGAAACCTTTCTCAAGCAACAACCACAATCCCTGTCAGGTCACTAAAATAACCAGTGCTTAACCCCTCATACCTTGGCACAAAAGCAATCTGGCCTAACTTAGAGGCAATGTGTTAAGAATTTATGCAGCACACAAACAGTGATAAAGTGAAAAAACAACACAAGAAAAATCTCACACCAATTTAAAAAAAGTATAAATTTGAATGCATAAAATTACGCCAAAAATAATTAAATCCAATCAGTAGAACTGGAATAGTTAGTTAAATCTAGCGATTTTTTTTTCATGAAATCTATCACCTAAAAGATCAAAACACCAACCACGGGTATCTGGTCGCATGAGACCAGGGCAAAGTCAGAGGTTGAGGCCAACAATGATGATGCACAGGTTTCATACACAAGGTTGGTTAGGCTCAATCTCCACTTACCTCCACTTATTATGAAGAAACATCCAGGAGAAGATGGAGTTCAGCAGAGCAAGGCAGGGAGAGATGTCGTCGCTGGAGACTGCTGGGCAAAGTCTCAGTGAAGCCATCGATGATTGTGGGAAAAAGATTAGAACAGGAGAAGCCCGATTTCCAGACTGAGGTGGTTGTTGCTGTGGATGGAGAGCCTGTTGCTGTTGAGTAAAGCTATAAGTGGAGGCCGAAGTGGGCTCCACAAGTCTGCACACCGTAGCGGGATGTACCACAAAGTTAGACTGACTGGCGAGGCACCTTGGGCGGACAGGCTGGCAGGTAGGTCATGGTCTTCTGTTGGTTTTTCTGGCACTTTTTGGTGAAAATATTTCTAATTTCAGGTTTTAGGGTTGGCCAGGAACAGCACCTCTAACACCACCCACAAGGGTCCAGCAATGATGGGCGCCACCTTGGGGTTTAGGACTCATTTAGCAGAGGCCAGGTACAGGGTTCAAGTTCTCAGGAGCTTGATATGTCCCTATAACTCACGCAAGGGGCCAACCAACTAGCCCTTGGAGTAAATCTGGTAGCCTTGGACTCAAGGAGCAGGGCTGGCATCAAGCAGCAGCTCATCTCGGGTGTAAGGCAGGCCTGAAACAGCAACGAAGGCCTCGGGTGTCCATACAGTCCTTCTGAGGTTTTCCACAATCCAGGAGTGTACTGGAAAGTTGCTTGGGCAATCCAATATTTACACCTTGTGCCGGTCTTTAAGGTGGGGGAATCTTCTAGACCATGCCCACATCTGGTTCGGGAAAGTTCCATCCCTGGCCTGCCAAGGCTCTAAAAACGTTGGGGTGTCAAAAAGCTAGTGTCAAGTTCCCTTGTGTATGTGCTTGAGGCAGCCTTTTGAGGTCTAAGTGGGGCAGGGAACAGCTCCTTCCCCAGCCATCCCTATTTGTCTCACTGTCTGAGAATACACAAGGCCCAACAGCTAAGCTATTCACAATCATGCGACCCAGGACACTGGTGGCAGGCACCAAGGTTTTAGGACAAAAAAATGCCAACTTTCTAAAAGTGGCATTTCCTGAATTGTGACCTAAAATCCAACTTTACAGTTAAAGAGGATTTTAAATTACAATTCATTTGATTTCAAAATTGGCATTCCTATCTGTACTTAATCAAAAGTTAGCACTTAAATGCAGTAAGGAATTCAGATGTTATCCAATGGAAGAGAAAGGCCTCACAGTAATGAAAAACAAATATAGGTGTTTTTCACTACCACGATATGTAAAACTTAAAGATAAATGTCCTACTTTTTCAAATACAACGCACCCTGCTGAATGGGCTTTTTAGGCCCAACTTACGGGTGACATATGTATTATAAAGGATGTTTCAGGCCTGATTTTGTAAGTTTGTTTAGGTTAATTTTGTAGGTGTAGTGCTGTCTTATTTTAGCCACTAGAGGTTCTAGGGCCAAGGCAAACAGGAACTGGGGCAAAGGGCACCCTTTCCTTGTACTCCTGGAGATTGCAAGAGGGACTGACTGGCTGTTATTGATGCATATGCTTGAGGTCGGCGTGTCACATAATAGTCTAATCCATTCTAGAAAGACAATTGGGGGGCCCAGTCTGGAGAGAATGGTAAATAAGTATCCCCATTCCAGGGGATTATAGGCATGGAAGGCATCCAGGAAGACCGCCACCATGTTTAGGGTTGGGCCTAGATTTTGTATGAGGGTAAACAAGGTGGGCATGTATGTTATAAGCTGTGGTTTGACCAGGGACAAACCCAGACTGGTCCAGTCTCCCCGGGTCTTGGGGTAGAAGGTTTAGTCGGTTCGTTATCAGTTTGGCCAGAGTTTGATCGTCACAGTTTAGTAGGGTGAGCAGACAGAGTGAGTCCCAATATTGTGGCTGTTTCCCCGGTTTCAATAGATTTATCAGAATAGCTTCTCACAGAGATCGGGGGGAGCATGTGCTGCATGTGGCACTTCCTGAACAGTGCCAAGACATGTGGAGCTGTTATGTCTATGTATTGCTGGAGAATTCCATGGAGAAGCCATCTGAACCAGGGCTTTTATGTGTGGGTAGGTCTGTTATTACTTCCTTAATTTCATCTAGTGTGAGTGGTTGGACTAGGAGCTGATTCTATGCTGAGGACAACCAGCCTAAGCCAGTGTTTCCCAGAGTCTCCTTTACCGTCGAGAGCTGAGTGGTTCCCCTAGTGGTGTACAGAGTGCAGTAATGTATATGAAATGTGCATAGAATCTGTGGTTTACTCTGGTCATCCATAATTTGTGTAAAATTGTTGGCTGCCCAAGGGCATTTTATCCAGGCCGCTAATGATCACTCAGGGAAATTCCCTTACCAACATCCTCGAGCTTGAATGTGCCCTATCCTGTCTTTAGCTTCCCTTTCCATGACCTTGATGTATTCTGGAGTTTATCCCTGAGTTTCACATGTACCAGAGTTGAGTGTTTTTCAGCTTGGAGTCCAGTCTCGACCAGTGGGTATGCAGTGTTTTAAGGATCCCGCTGTTCTTAGCAATATATACACCCCTGATTGTGTCTTTAAAGGCTTCCCTAATTGCTCTCATGTTTGTCACCAAGCTCATATCGAGCCTGAAATAATTCTCTATGGCTTCTCACAACTCCATTGCAAAAACATCATTCAATCACTGGCACTCTCCTTTCACTGGTAGCCCCAGGGGGAGCAGATAAACCAGTGCTGTTGAGTGAGCAAAAAGGTGCGAGAAAGATGTTGCACATCCACAATTCAGGGGCCCAAATCTCTTGTGGTGAACTAGTAAACCAGCCTTGATCACATGCCATGAATGGCAGAAGATAAAGTGCCCTCTTGCCATGAGGGGTGTCTCTATCCCCATATATCTACAAGCATATGGTCTTACGCTAAGGCTCTCAGTTGCCTAGCAGCTAGTGGCCCCCACAAGGATTTGTTCTGGATGTGTCCAGGGAGTCCTGTAGAATGCAATTAAAATTACCCCACCCCCACAACAATGAACAGGGTGGATGGATACCACCTTGCCCCATAGTACTTAAAAAAGTCAAGGTCGCCAATATTGGGGCCATAGCAGTTTACCAGAGTAATCCTCTAGTGACCCCAGTCCCCTATGTAGCAATCCTGGGTGTCAGAGTTAGTCCCTATAGCAGTGAAAGACAATCCCTTCTTTAATAAAATCGCCCACCCCTCTCACTTAGGAGGAATACAAAAAAAGATAAATATGTGACACCCATTTTTCTTTTTTTTTTTTGCAAATTCAGGGTCAGAATGTGTGTCAAAATATGTGCCCTAAAGAAAGGCTAGCACTTGATGCTTCTTATGGGGATTTCCCAGCCCACATACATTCCAGGATATACAGGCTACCTTTGCTTTATTTGTCTTTTCAGGTGTGGTCATATTGGAAATGTGTTCTGGTGTATCTAGTCTCTAGTGAATCTAGTTTTAGTCATGAACATTCAATAGCTTACAAATCCACAGCTCAGCATTATCAGTACAACTCAAGAAGATATAACAGTGGAAATATAATGTCACTATAACCTTCCCAAGAAACCACCCCTTCTGCTCTTACCACCTTATCTTCCTTGTCCTAAATGTAGAGACCATACCATACTCAATACCCAGATTAAGGCCTGTCAAGACAGTGTAAGACAGGGCTAGTCGCCCACCATATTCCCAAAGGCAAGGTGGACTCTCACACAACACCATACGCTGCCGTTCCCATGTATATGTAACCTGTCCACCTACCCAAGTCCTCCCACCTCACAATGGCAGCACCCTATTTAGAATGCCAATGGTCCAGCCATCATATCATCTTCATTCATCCCTTTGCCCCTGACTCCCTTAGCATGTTTTTCAGATCTGTCAACATTTGTGCCTATGCAGCCTCGTCATCTGCTAGTTTATCATCTCGTCGTACATGCTTCATCCTCACCTCTTCCACCACAGCCCATTCCAGCATGTCACAGAGCTATTCTTCATATCTAGGAGACCCTTTACTCAACGATTTGATGATGATACAATGTTTTGCTAGTATGAGTCCTAACAGGACAAATTTATGACTAAGCTTCTTTCCCTTAGGCACTGGGACCAGTCCCAGTAAGAGTGTCTGAGGTGTAGCCGTAATCATCCAACCTGTGCCTCTTTTGAGGTTCGTTACCACGTCACCCCAGTTCTGAGTAAGGGAGGGGCATAGCCAGACCATATGCCTAAAACCTGCCTATGAATCTTAGCATCAAGGGCAATTACCGATGTGGCCGGATAGATATGATGTAAGGTCGCTGGGGCCAGGTATACTTGGTGTGTGAAATTATATTATATAAATTTGAAACATGCATTAGTGCTTACCAATTTAGCCTTCTTATGGATTTTCTGCCATTCCTGTGTTGTCATCTCACCTTCTAGTGTGTCTTCCCATTTCGTCTGTGCCTCAGGTATCTGCTGGGGGAAATCCTCTCGTGATGCCCTATAAATATGTGAAATCAGTTGGTGTCCCCCTGTCATGTCTAACATCCTTGTCATGGTGTGCAAAACTGGCGGCTCTTCTAGCAAGCAGAGCCACAGTGCTTGCGCTGTGGCTGATATTTTGGCGTACTGCAGCTATTGATCTGTGCTAAGCCCAGATGGGTCAATGACATCCTCCTGAGTGAGAAACTGTCCACCCATTTACAGGTCTCCCAATAATTCACAATTGCAATCTTTCCATTTTGTTATGGACATGAATTTGGTAATCCTGGCAAATTGCTTAATGTCTCACAGCAGCATATCTCTCGCATACGGGCCCGTCATATCACATAGGTTACGTCCCTCCCACGCCCTGCAGATGTGGCGCTCCAGGTAGGGCGTCTACCTTCAGCTGTGGGGCACCCATAAGCTGTGCAGGCAGGGACTATCCTCTGTAGGTGCCACTTAATATGTTCTTTTTCCAATTATCTTCACTATCTAGCAAGTGAACCGCATGTTGCAATTGTGGTCCAGATTTAGATCACAAAACCTACTTTCTGTGTGGGCCAGTATTATTCTCAGATACCTAATTGTCTCCTAAAAGGTGCCTCACCCTTGGAAGGAAGTCCACAGGGTTCACCACCAGGGGCCCCAATGGAACCAGATGTGACTTTTGAGAATTCACCCTCAACCCTGATCCCTTTTCAGAGTATGTTGCTACCATTTGCTGATATGCCTCATAGAAAATGTGTGCCCATAACTTAACCCCTTCCCACCTCATCCCTTTCACACTGATCGCTCAGTCCCGTCAGGACACTCCCTTTCACCTGCCTCATACATACGAACATCTTCGTTCTCAACCACAAGAACTTACCATTAACAGAGTAGGTAAGGTAAACAAATTAGTTAATTGGGTAATAGTGTTTGAAGGTGCCAGAGAAGTCAGTGCCCCCCCCCTACATCTCAAGGATACAGATATCAAAGAGGGAGGGGAGTTTGATATGTCTAAATGACATTTAACTGGGTTCAAGCTGGAGGATATCAGGAGTCCTCTGCCAACTAGGGCAGATATGGTTAGGGAGTGGTACTCTTCCACGCATACATTTAGCGAAGTTCTGTATATTAGGAATTGATATGTGGCAGTCACACTGTAGGGATTCCAGATTAGTCGATTAGTCTGGGTCAATTTCTCGTAGCAGTGAATGGTTGGAGTGGCAGACCCTGAAGCAGAGATCTGGCTCAAGACCAGGGTTCAAGTCCTGCTTCGGCAGGTCTTGGGCTCAATTCCCTTGGACCAGATAATTCTCGCCTTGGTGCCTAATCTAATTAATGGGTCTCACTCTGCAACTCAGAGCAATAGCTTGCTTAATCTCCACAACGGCCCCAACAGCGCTTGGATGCCTGTCTTCACCCTGGGGGTGCCCAGGAGTGGGCACCTCACAGGGAAAAGCCAGGAGGGGTTCCATAGCGGTATGAGTACAGCGCCTTGAGACACTAACGGGTGAGTAGTGCGCTATACAAGTGCAAAGTTTACAGTTTTGACTGGACTTCTCTCACCAGGATCTACAAGACAGATATTTTAGAAAGGAGACTGCCTGCTGTGGGGTATGAAATGTGTGTAGTCTGCCATTGTTGGTGGCATTTAGTTTGGCTGGGTAAAGAGTGGCATATGACAGTTTGGCCTTGAACAATTGTTGTTTGACAGGAAGGAATTTTCTCCTGGCCTCCTGTCCTGGAATTTTCTCCAGTCATAAAGTCTGGATATAGAGAAATGTCATGGCCATCAAAGGATAGCCATTGATGGCACAGGTTTAAGAGGCGTGCAGTAGTGGGCCTTGCTGTGGTGCCTGAGGGTGGCTTTGCAGCCAAGAATCTATGAGATCTCTGAACTACCAATAGTCTTGAAAAAGCATCTGCTCCAAATATTTCCAACAGTAATCTTTGCTTGTAGTCTTCCATCTGACCATTTTTTTCCAACTCAGGGGCCTCCAGGATCTGGATATAATTACAGTGGGATCTTGGTTCTAGGGTTTTATTTTTAGCAGTGATGACTCAAAGGACTTCTTCCGTGTGTTGTAGAGTTGTGCCCTTCATTGTGGGAGTGTCCTCCGCTGTAGAGACGCACCGTTCCACCTCAGTAAGGCTGTCTTCATGCTTGTCCAGTTTCCTGGTGATTGACTCCATCCTGGATGCAAGGGTATCCATTTTGGAATTTATAGAGACCAAACTCTCCTGCGTGGCTTTCAGCAGTGATTTCATGTCATCTCCATTTGACTCTGGATCAGGACCATATCCCCCAGTTGGTAGTGGCGGATGTTGGGACACCATCCTGGAGTCACACCTTGTTTCAAAATGCATATTTCGACTGTAGGTTGCCCCCTTTTCCCAATTTCAACTGAGGATTCCTCTCAGCCTAATTTTGATGGTCTCAGCCTGGCCTTGGGCTTCCGAGGTGGGCAGTCTCATCTCCTCCATCAATTACTGCCACAGCACCTTCCACAGCGATCCCATCACTCTCCTCCACCTACTCCCCCAGCACAGGGAAAAGCCAGGCAGTCCTTTGGCTGCTGCCCCAGCAGATTTGGATGGCCTATCCGCAGGGGTGCATCCCAGAGTGGGCAAAATGTAGCACACTGGGTGGGGCGGGTGGGGGCCATCACACCCTAAGTCCATCTGACCTTTCCATCGCCAAATGCCTTATTCTCTTGGCCTTCATTAAACACTACCAAGTGTTTGCTTTTTGCATATTTTATTTCCCCCAGGTGGGCATGGACACAGACTTATTTATTATGAATGCCACTGAACTGCCAGTCAAGACACCACCTTTGAAATTGAAGATGGTCCAGAATTATGAAAGAATCCCTGGATATTTATTTAAAAAATCCCTTCCTCTGTTTCAACATTGATTCCTTCAGGGTCAGCTGTCTAATCAGCCAGTTCTCGGAGAATTGATTCCACGCAAATGTCAAACAAATAAAAAATTAGGCTTTTAAAAATACGTTTCTAAAAATCCACGATTATAATATCGCAAATATGACTGTTTGTTTGATTTGAAAAAACATTTGCACATTTCAAAGACGAAATTGAGCAGCAAATTGCTTATACAAGTAAATATTTGCTTAAATTAAACGTTATAGATTACTTCTAAATGTTCCCTTCAGAACGCAGGCCTAGCGCGTTCTGCTTGTCACTTAAATCAACAACAAAGTTAGAAACGGGAATGCTTTCCCCGTCATGCCTCACATAGGTTACAAAATAATCACTTGAATGCGATGATAACCCATAACACCACGCTTGCCTGAAATTGACTTTGCTAGAGCAGTGGCTCCCAACCTGTGGTCCGGGGACCCGAGAGGGTCCGCGAAGCCTCCTCAGAGGGTCAGCAGCTGCTTAGAAAATTAAATCATATTAACAGATTAGGTCCCCAGCTTTCAGTAATGACTCAGTGAGGGTTCCCCGGATTCCAATAAAGATTCAATGGGCGTCCCCGGGCTCCAGTAATGATAAAGTGGGAGTCCACAGAACTCAAAAGGTTGGGAACCACTGTGCTAGAGGACCCGTTTCAAATCACTCCTGCAAAAAGGTAACCTGTTCTACTCCTGCTGGGGAGAGCCCAGCAGCTGTGCTATAGCACAACAATGACATACAAATTGTCACCACCAGCAAATTCCTACCCTCAAGGCTTTAACAGAAGTGAACACCAAGCAAGGCTTAAGCACCAGCAAGAAAAGTGAAAGTCATTTTTAATTGGCTGTATTTACATGATTGACTTCCTCTCTGGTTGTGCAAGATTGTGGGGGTTGTAGTGCTTTTAAGAGCTGTAATTGTAAATAATTAGAAAACATACTTTGACCCTCCTGTCTTGTCATACACTTGTGTATGCCAGTTCCTGGGTGAACCAAGAGAATGCCCCTGATGTTTCCACTGGCAGTAACTGTGTTAACAGGCCAGTGTCTAGGCAGAGTTGTCTGTAGCCATCTCTAAGACACAGATAGCCAGGCTCTATGCACAGTTTGTTTTTAAAGCCCTCAGTGGATTTGTAAATTGAATTTCCCTTTCAACACTTTTCCTCCCCCTTCTTTCTGTCTGTTGGTTTATCAGTTCACTCTTTCCTGTCCCTTTCCTTCACTACTCTTGTTCAGTCCACTATCGGCATTTCTGCTCCATGTATATAGTTTTAATACGCCACTAAGTCTCACTTTTTAATACCCTGGTCTGATGCTCTTGGCTTCTCACATTCAATTCTGTCTTTTACACATTTTTCATCTAACAACTTGGCAGTGATGATTGATTCCTTGTTCCATGCCTTATGAAGTAACCTTGATGTGTGCAGGCTCTCCTCATATTTTATTTCTCTACATAGTTTCTTCTCTGGTCAGACTCAGCACATCAAGGTATCGTATAACACAATGACTGTGATTTTGTGACACAAGTCACAGGAAAAATAATCTTCACAGGAAAAAAAGTTAGGTTTTTATTTTAGGACCTTTCGCCCACTGTCTTACTGGTGTGCTTCTTCTTTGAGTCTAGGGGTGACCTATGGTGGAGCAGCGTCACCCCACTGACGAAAAGCAGAAAAATAAAGGGATAATAAAAGTATTTTATTATTCCTTTATTTTTCCGCCATTGTAGGTTGGGGCAGGGCCAGCCTCCTCCACATCAAGTGGAGGAGTGGTATGTGCGCTTCCAAGTGTGCATGTCAGTTTGGCTGGCTGTCTGAGGCCAACAAAACTGACGTTCTCACTTAGAAAACTCCCCACTGTGCTGTATTTTACAGCCGGGTGGAGAAAAAGTGCAGTGACCCATTTGTGCCCGCTCAGGCCAATCGCTGCACTTCTTTCATGCTGTGTAACAGCATGAGAGTAGCGTTGTGATTAGTTGGGGAGAGAAGCACACGAGACGAGGCTGCTGGTGGGAGCAGCAAATCACAGAGGGGCAGTAAGTCTGTCTATTTATTTTTTTAACTTCCCTCCACTCTACACGCAGCCCTCCCTCCTCCAACCCCGCTCCCCCACCCCTTCCTGGCAGCAACCGCAACTGATTGGGTCTCATCCTGGACCCTATAAACCAGGATGGGCCATACCACTTTCCAGGGAGAGCTTGAGATAGTTACCTGCCGGGGTCTTCAAAAGGATGAAAGTATCTTCAAACACCCATGTATCCGTTTTAATAACAGGTGTTCATGGTGTGGATACAAAATATGCTTCTAGGGTGTTGTTGGGACCCTTCTTAATGTTGACGTGATTCAGCCCTCTCTTTGAGGCCCATAAGGGTACCGGGCTTTCTCCAGGACTGAGGGTAATGCCTCAGAATTGGCAGCCGAGAAGAGAACAGAGTGTAATGTAGGTGTTTAAAGGTGACATGGTACCCTTTATATTTGTGTGACTATGAGAGCATGTCTTTACCTCTTTTTTTGCACTGAGTGACTCCCCAATAGGGAGAACAGATTGACAAACTAATATCAGGCCAGTTAGTCCTTTTGCATGATCTTTGTTTTTATGTTTCACGTCTAGACAGACATACACATTTGTATATACATACCATGATCACCAGTTTATTAAAAGGGAGGCCTGAGTGTTTCAAGGTATTGTTATCCCTGAGAATACCCATGCAGGTGACTATCTCGTGCTCCCTTCAAAATGGTAGTGCCTAACCTATTTTACAGGCACCAAGATGAAACCCAGTGACAAAGCATGCCACTACTAGAGTTAGTGAGGGTTTTCAAATAAAGGTTTTTGCCATTAGTAAACTGCCATTATTTTTACACTGACATCCACTGTCAGAAGGTTATAGGATACCTTGATGTGTTGGGTATAGAGTTAGGGTGACATAGAATCAGATATTCCTCAGCTTCTCTCTTCCCTCCCCAATTAACAAATGGCTGGTTATACTGGGGCTTTGTAAATTGAGTGCTTCTCAGGTAAGATTTTGCAGCCACAGCTTACCTCAATTTTTACTACTGAAATTTAATTGTTTTGTTTGTTTTCTAGAGATGAGCAAGATGGTCAACTCGCTGCTTCAGTGGAAAAAATACAAACATTGGTAAGGTTACAATGCATAAAACTAAATATCTTAGTCTAAGCCAGTTCATAATAGGGGTGTATCAGGAGGCATTAATCCTTTGTTAGCAAGCATCTGACCATCGACCTTTTACACTCTTTACAGTTCTATTTTATAATCTCACTGTAGAGTTCATCAAGTAATTATGTGAGAGTTTCCTGGTAGATACTGGTTCTTTCATGCTTTATTAGAAAAATCTTAACAACTGCTTTCACCCTCCTCTATAGTCACGTTTTTATCATTATAGACCCATCGCAATAAGAACTTACATCGCCTCCATACTGCTGCAAAACTCCCTAGTGATATTAAGGCATAGATTTACAAAAATTTAATAGCTCATTGCTTTGCCTTGCATTACTTTCCAGCAGGGAGGCATTCCATGGATGTTCCAGTGCATCCACATATGAGTTTTTATGCAAATTCATGTCTGCAAAAACATGTAGACATGGTTCTGATGGATAAAACTACCTGTGGATTCCTCACCTTATGAATTCGTCCTTGCGCCAGCATCCGACGGAAAGTCTTCTTCCTAGCTGTTCACGTCGACGAGGACGTCATAATGGCACAACTCCACGTGACTCCGTCTGACGTCAACGTGCCAATAAGAGGTCCTCGTCGGCGTACTGACGTCAGTTTTTCCTTTTTTCCGTGCCTTCGACGCCAACGGTTTTTCTTCCTGGCTCGTTGATAACTGTAGCATTTTTTTGTGGTTACAATGTCGCCTCCAAAAAAGTCCGGTTTCAAGCCGTGTAGAGAATGCGGGGGTCGGATGTCAGTGACCAACCCTCATTCGGATTGTATTTGGTGCCTTAGTTCAGAGCATGATGTTGAAGGATGCTCTTCGTGCCAGAGCATGAATCCTAAAGGTCTGAAAGAGCGTGAGGCGAAGCTTTTTCTGGCAAAAGCGAAGAAGAAGGGCCATAAAAGGGATACCTCCCATGCTTCACCCAAGAAGCATAAGAAGCGGCGTCATCATGATTCTCAGCGCCGTCATGACTCTCGGCGCCGGTTGGAGCGGAGACGATCGAGGTCAAGGTCTTCTCGACGCCAGAAGACTTGGGAGATGAGCCCTACTGTGACGCCTCAGCCCAGGAGTCCGGAGTTGTCGCCGGCGCCATCTGTCTTTGAGGTTGTTCATCAAAACCCTCAATTTTCGCGGGCGTCGAGGGAGCCTGATGTACAGCAGACCTCTGCTCCGCAATACCCGGCTTTCCCGGCTCCAGGGACGGATCCGGCTGCATTTTTTAATGCAATGTATGCCGTTTTTCAATCTATGGCCCCTGCTGGTGCACCGGCGGGTCCCACGGGGCCATTGGCATTTGATTTGGGCTCTCCGGCGCCGTACAAGGCGGCTCCATTCATGCCCTTTTGTCCTGCGGCTGTCGCATCGGCGCAGAGGGTATCCTCTAGTGGGAGTTCACCACTTGTAACAGCGGATCCACCATTGCCTCAGCCGACTCCATCACTGTGCCACCCGATGCCGATGAGGTCTCCTTCCAGATCGGCTCCATCACCTTCCTGCCAACCAACTCCGCGGAGGTCATCATTGGACTCCGTGTCGGCGCCGGCACCGGGTGAGACTAGGAGTCCTCCATCTCTTCCTGGGCCTTTCCAAGGTTCGAAGTCGTCGGCGTCGATGGATTCTTTATCGGCGCCGGCTCTAGGGACACATCTTCGGTCTCGTAGGAAGGCTTTAAGACTTTTGGAGGAGGAGGAATATAGACAGCTGGAGGAAGGTGAGATTGAGCCTTCGAATGAGTTCCAGGGTCTGGCCACTGCAAGTGGGCTTGATACTTCCCCGGAGTGGGACATTGCGTCTCCGGGGGAGTTTACAGAAGAGGCCGCTTCCTTCCATACAGTGGTAAGGAAGGCAGCAGAATTTCTGGACTTGCATTTGTCTGTGGCGGAGGTGAAGACTAACCTGCTCACAGAGGTACTGCATCCTTCTGCATCTAGTGCTGACCCTTTGCTGCCTTTCAATGAGGCTTTAACTGAGCCTATATTGGACTTGTGGAAGAAGCCAGTAACGACTCCTACAGTGAACAGGGCAGTGGCGAGGAGACATAGGGGTGCACCAGCAGATCCGGTTTTCCTGTCACGACATCCAACTCCGGAAAGCTTAGTAGTCCAGGCGTCTTGCTCCGCGAAGTCTGCTCCTGGAACATTCCCTGGAGTCCCAACTGATAGGGAGTCCAAGAGGATGGAGCAGTCTTCGAAGAAGATCTTTTCATCCTGTAGTATGGCGCTTAAGGCTACTAATTCTACCTGTGTGCTGGGCAGGTATGTCCACGCCCTTATGGACTCCGCTAAGGAGATGGCAAAGGATCTGCCGCAGGAGATGCAAAGGTCGTTTGGATCCCTTTTTATGGATGCGCAGGCAGCTGCACAACAAATTATCCAGTCTGGCCTGGACACTTCTGATTCGATAGCCAGGGCCATGGGAACATATGTGGCTACTAGGAGGCATGCCTGGTTAAGGTCCTCTGGTTTTTCATCGATGTTCAATCCACCTTAATGGATCTACCATTTGATGGGGAAAAGCTGTTTGGAGACAAGGCAGACTCTGCCCTTGAACGGTTGAAGGACTGTCGGGCGACGGCTAAGTCCTTAGGCTTACAGACCTCTGCTGCAACATCTTGTAGACCTTTTCGCAGGTTTCGGGGGTTCACTCGTGGCTCTGCCTTTCGGAGGTCACAGTCCTTGGTCCAGCAGCCGGCCAATCCGCCCTATCGTGCCTTTAGAGGGCGGGGTAGGAGTAGAGCCAGAGGGCCAGCCCAGCAGCTGTCATCTTCATCCTCCTCCTCCGGTGGAGAAATGCAGAAGCCGCCCTAGTTTTCCCCATTTTATCATCCATACTTCTCCTGTAGGGGGAAGATTGAGCCTTTTTCTACAGAAGTGGAAGTCGATTACAACGGACTCGTGGGTGTTAAAAATTGTGGAAAAAGGTTATGCTCTACCCTTTCAGGAGTTCCCTCCTCCCTTTCCCCCCATCCCTCATTTTGTTCAGAAGACCATCTTCTGTTGTTGCAACAGGAGGTTATGACCATGTTGTCAAAGGGCGCAATAGAGTTGGTGCCGTTGCAGGAAAGAGGTCAGGGGTGTTATTCAAGATACTTCCTGATTCCCAAAGCGGACGGTCGTCTAAGACCGATCCTAGACTTGAGGATTTTGAATTTGTTCCTCAAACAGGAGAAATTCAAAATGCTGACCCTAGCGCAGGTACTATTGGTGTTGAACAAAGGAGACTGGATGGTGTCTGTCGACTTGCAGGATGCATACTTTCATATTCCGATAATCAAGTAGCACAGGAAGTATTTCCGGTTTGTGGTCGGGACGCAACACTACCAGTTTGCGGTCCTTCCGTCTGGACTTACTTCAGCACCTCGGCTTTTTACGAAGGTGATGGCGGTTGTTGCAGGACATCTCAGAAGGAGGGAAGGAGGGTTTTTTCCCTACCTGGACGATTGGCTGATCAAAGCCAAGTCTCCAGAGCTTGTGTTGTCTCATCTGCGAATGACAACCCAGTTGTTGTTCGATCTGGGTTTTTCTGTAAATGTGCCCAAATCTCACCTGGAGCCCTCTCAACGCCTCCTGTTCATAGGGGCAGTACTGGACACAACATTGTTTCGGGCCTACCCCCCGCCTCAATGGGTTCGGGACATTCAGGCGCTGATTCCAATGTTTCTAATTGGGGAGGCAGTTCCAGTCCTCAAGGTCTTACGCCTGCTAGGTCTGTTTGCTTCTTGCATTCTGTTGGTCACTCACGCTCGCTGGCATATGAGGGCTCTTCAGTTGTGCCTCGGCAGGCAGTGGTTCCAGCACAAAGGAGATCTCAGGGATTCAATAAAGATCTCCAAGGACGCTGTAGTGGATCTTCATTGGTGGACAGTGGACAGCAACCTTTCCCAAGGAAAACCGTTTTCACTACCACCTCCGGTGGCCACAGTGATATCGGATGCTTCCACTCTAGGGTGGGGAGCTCATCTGGGGGACCTGGAGATCAAGGGTCATTGGTCTCCAGCGGAACAGATGTTGCATATCAATCTGTTGGAGTTGCGGGCGGTACGTTTGGCGCTCAAGGCCTTCCTCCCTTCCCTTCGCGGTCAGTCAGTTCAGATCTTAACAGACAACACTACCGCGATGTGGTATATAAACAAGCAGGGAGGAGTAGGGTCGTACCTTCTCTGCAGAGAAGCTCTGCAGCTCTGGTCCTGGGCTCAGGACCATCAGATTTGCTTAATAGCGAATCATTTGGCCGGAGTTCTGAATGTACGTGCGGACGGTCTCAGTCGTCACTTCTCAATAGATCACGAATGGCGTCTCCATCCAGACCTGGTCCTCTACATCTTCGGGATGTGGGGTGTGCCTCAGGTGGATCTATTCGCCACTCGGGAGAATGCGCATTGCCCGTTGTTCTGCAGCCTCCAGTATCCGTTGCAAGGAGCATTGAGGGATGCGTTTCAGATGTGCTGGAGCGGCCAGTTGCTTTACGCGTTTCACCCCATTCCCTTGATTCCTCGGGTTTTGAGGAAGGTTCATCAAGACTGGGCCCAAGTCATCTTGGTGGCTCCGGACTGGCCGAGAAAGGTATGGTATACAGACCTGCTTCAACTCTTTCAGTGCCCTCCGCTCCGTCTCCCGTTCAGGGCAGACCTCCTCTCGCAGTCGCAGGGGCGGGTTCTACACCCCCACCTCCAGAGCCTGCACCTTCATGCCTGGAGATTAAACGGGGCAACCTGAGTTCCTTTTCTCTCCCACCGGATGTAGTGGATGTTATTCTATCGTCCAGGCGACACTCCACTAAATCCATTTATGCCGGTAGGTGGGCAAAATTTGTGGTTTGGTGTGGAGGGAATCAAAAAGATCCCTTGAAGGCCCACCTTTCAGATATTCTTTTGTTTGCTCTTAATTTAGCAGAGAAAGGCTGTACGGTAGCTATGGTTAAAGGTTATTTGGCGGCTCTGTCGGCTTTTCTTTGTCTTCCGGACCAACCTTCTTTGTTTAAATCTCCGATTGTAAATAGGTTCATTAAGGGTTTAGTTAATAAGTTTTCTCCCACGCCCTTTCACATGCCTCAGTGGGACTTGAATCTGGTATTGACGTTTTTGATGGGTTCGCCTTTCGAGCCCATGCATTCATGTCCGTTGAGATACTTGGTCTTAAAGACTGTTTTCTTAATTGCGATTACATCTGCTAGGAGGATTGGGGAGCTTCAAGCCCTTTCTGTTAAACCTCCTTTTACCATGTTTTTCCCTGATAAAGTGGTGTTGAAAACCAGGGCGGCTTTTCTGCCAAAAGTTGTCACTCCTTTTCATATAGGGCAGGCTATTACCCTTCCCTCGTTCTACCCTCCTCCCCACCCCTCTAAAGATGAAGAGAGGCTCCATAGGCTGGACCCAAAGAGGGCGCTGAGTTTCTACCTGGAGAGGACGAAAGACTTTTGTTTGGATGATCAGCTGTTCATAGGGTATGTTGGACAGCGAAAGGGCAGAGCGGTCCAGAAACGAACAATCTCCAGGTGGGTCATCCTGTGTATAAAAATGTGTTACTCTCTGGCGAAGAAAGTCCCTCCTGAAGGTATCAGGGCCCATTCTACTAGGGCTAAGTCTGCTTCTTCGCCCCTAGCGAGAGGTGTTCCGTTAGTAGACATATGCAAAGCGGCAACTTGGGCGTCCCTCCATACCTTCGTAAAACATTATTGTTTGGACTATGAAGTGAGGAGGGACGGTCATTTTGCTCGTTCGGTATTGCAAGATTTCTTGGTGTAATCAGGCGGGCACCCACCACCGAGTGCGGTACAGCTTTGGGACTCTATTCATAAGGTGAGGAATCCACAGGTAGTTGTATCCATCAGAAGAACAAGTTACTTACCTTCGGTAACGCTTTTTCTGGTGGATACACTAGCTACCTGTGGATTCCTCACAGTCCCTCTCGCCTGCCTGATTTCACAGTTATCTTGTAATGGTTAATTTTTGTTTATCTGGAGATATGTATATATATATATATATATATATTTATTTATATGTATCTATGTAAATATATGCGATTAATGGGAAATGTTATTGTGTGTATATATTTTTCTTTACGGTTTTTGATGGGTCGGTTCTCACCTGTTCGCCTCAAAGGCACGTAAAAAATGAGGTGAAACTGACTACAGTACGCCGACGAGCACCTCTTATTGGCACGTTGACGTCAGACGGAGTCACGTGGAGCCGTGCCATTATGACGTCCTCGTCGATGTGGACAGCTAGGAAGAAGACTTTCCGCCGGATGCTGACGCAAGGACGAATTCATAAGGTGAGGAATCCACAGGTAGCTAGTGTATCCACCAGAAAAAACGTTACTGAAGGTAAGTAACTTTTTCATTTACACCAAAACCCTGCAACGACCTAAGGTTGACATAATGAGGAGAAATATCTTTATTTCTCCCTGTTTTTTCCTTTTTCCAAGTGTGCAACCTTCTAGAGGAAATAGCCTTAAAAGGTAGTTTTTGTGCAGGAAGGCGCTCCTTCCTACAACTGAACTATTCTGACCACAAAACAAGCAACATGGCACAAGGGTGCTAGGCAGCACAAAGTGTGTCTGGA
This sequence comes from Pleurodeles waltl, assembly GCF_031143425.1. Classification (NCBI taxonomy): domain Eukaryota; kingdom Metazoa; phylum Chordata; class Amphibia; order Caudata; family Salamandridae; genus Pleurodeles; species Pleurodeles waltl. The sequence continues at coordinate 858,594,143 of NC_090436.1, read as the reverse complement.
CATTAAGAGAGACAAACTGCGCCATTTCTTCATAGTTAACGTGCAGTTCTGCTCTCCATTTGATACAGTGCAGCAACTTCACTTACAACATCTGGGCCTCAGTCTCCCATCATGTTATACTTGTTGAGACCAAGAATGAAGGAAAGATATTAAGCGCCAAATACCAATCACACAATATTGCACATCTGCTTATCAGTTAGAGTTAAATATATCTCACAGGTTAAGTTTGTAAAAGCATTTTTATATCAGACTTGTGAATACTTATATTTATAGGATAAAAGCTCATAAATAAATGGCAAGTATTTTGGGTTTGAGAAACAGTTTGGATCCACAGAAAACAAGAGTGAAAGTGTCTAGAGAGAGAATTAAAACAAACATTACACATTTTTTTCAGTGGTAGGCACAGTAGTGGAGGATTTGTCTCATCACAAATACTTCTATTTATACATTTTTATCTCTGCCGAGCTACTATTTAACATAAAGACTGCATCATTGATTGAATTAAATGGTATTGTCATTGATATTCATAAACACTGAATTTCTGATAGATACCTCGCACCACAGGTTCCTATTCTTTTGAATTTTCCCCAGGAAACTTTTTACTCTGTACCCCTGGGTACCGATAGGGGGTGTCAAGTGGCTTCACTACAAAGTTGTTATGATTTGGCAGTGATGTGCGTAGACACATACATGTGCACTCAGATACGCTGACAATAGATCCTTTCTTTCTGGTAGATACTTCTAACTGCAGATTCCTCACATTTTGAATATTCTCCATGCCCCAGACTGGATCTGGAAACTTTTAAAGCAGTAGCCCTGTGCACAGATAAGTGATGTGGTATGGCTCCATGCTGATGTTGTTCTGCTGAGGAAGTATTTGTTGAGCCACATGTAACTGACATCAGTTATTTCCTTTCTGCACCACCAGACTTGGATCCACGGCTACCCCTTAACTCTTCACAAGAGTATTACTTAAATTTTTTTACTTAGAAATCCAGTTTGCAGGGGAAAATGTCACCTCCCAAGATGACAGGGTTTACCCTTGTAGGAACTGTCACAAGGAAATGTCTGTGACAGATCCCCATCAGGTTTGCCTGTAGTGCTTGCAGCCAGAACAAAACTCCAAGCCTGCTGTGCCCTGATGAACCCTAAGGCCATCTAGCACCGCAGGGCAAAATTCTATGTCGCCAAATACCAGAAGGTTCCACAGCATGACAGGTCCAATTTGAAGGTAAGGTCCGATTCCAGCTCCCAAAGTCTTTGCTGTAGCAGATCATCATTGTGCCTGAACAGTTTTTATAAACCAATGAAAAACATAAGAAATCCAAGCAGGACTTGGCCCCCTTCTGTCACTCTCGAACGCCAGAGAATGCGTGAGAACAGCAATGTGACTTCCCGTCTCACTCCAAACCGATTCCGTCCTTGGTGCAGAGGCAACCCAAATTTCTGGCTCCATTGTCAACGCCGCAGTAAATACAAGAGTTCTGTGAAGCCATGCTGCATCTTTTCGGCACGCTACTAGCACCCTCTGATGGGCCTCCAGGCCCCAAGGAACTGCAAGAACCTCTACCTAGGACTTCACCAGCGGGCCCACCCTCAGGGCCAGATATAATCTCTGGCCTAGCTACTGGTTCCACACCCGCTTTGATGCTGATGTTGATTTTGGTGCTAGAATCCATGCCAGATCATAGAGCATAGAAGCTGATGATGACGCCAATGATGCTGGGTGATGAAACGCAATTGATTGTGCTTTCTGACCCTGAATTACCATTGTTTCAACCTTGACCAAGGTGGTGCCATAATCCACTTGGGCTGCAGCCTTTTGGCAACCCTTCAGTTTCCGATACTTTGCCTTTGCCTCAAGAATGTGCCCAATCTCGCCACATTATCTTTGGAACCAACTCTAATAATGACACCTTTGATCCTGGGAATGATTTCAGACACATATATACTGATCACAATTGTTATGAGGATCTTCAGTGTGCCAGTGGCCTAGACACCTTGCCAGACCCTTCCACAGAAGAAAGCGCCTCTTGCACCATGATAATGAGGCCGTGCCTCTTGACCTTTATTTGCCCTCTAAGGAAGAGAAGACTAATGTTCTCACTGAGGTGCTTCGCTGTGCTCCCTCCTGGACTCACCAGTGCCCCTCTGGTGTGGTTGCAGTGCATCTTCGGAGGTCAGGTGTCCCAGTCTCCCCTACCTTGACAAATGGCTGCTGAAGGTGGGCTCGCCCCAGGCAGTCATCACCAACCTCAAGTCTACAGTGAGCTTCCTGGCATTGATAGGGTTCACTATCAACATGCCGAAGTCATACCTGACACCTTTGCAAATGCTTCCTTATAGCTGAGTCATTCTGCACACTGTACAGTTTCACTCCTTTCCTCCTCGAGTGGAGGGTCTAGAATGTTTGGGCTATGATTAAAATGTTTCAGCCTTTCTCGAGACTGACTTTGTAGGCCGACTATGAGGCTGCTCTGACTGATGACTGATGACCTCCTGCATACTTCTGATCAAGCACGACCGGTTCCATATGCAGGTAGACCCCTCTCCCTTTGCCTTCCAGATCTTTCAGTAGGGATTAATGCATTAATTCTTTGTAGAGGAGGTCACTTGGGGGATGTTAGACCTGACAGCCTTAGGGTGGCCTTCCCCACAACTTTTTGTCTTCTTCCCTCCTTTGTATGACCTTGTTTTTGCTGGCTTTAGGACTCAGTTTACTTCACCACTGCTAACCATTGCTAAAGTGCTTGTGCTGTCTCCTCTAAATCATGGAAACATTGGCCCAACCCCAAACTTATAAGTCCCTAGGAAAGTGTACTACATGTTCCCAGGGCCTGTAAATTCAATTCTACTAGTGGGCCAACAGCACTCCTTTTGCTACCTGCTTTAGTAGTTCCATAACCATGACTCAGGCCTGGCATTGCAGAGCCTGTGTGTGCAGATTTACTGCCAGCTCGACTTGGCATTTAAAACCCTTTGCCAAACCTTAAATTCCCCTTTTATTTCACATATCTTGCCCTACAGTAGGCCCTGGGTAGCCTATAGGGCCGGGTGCTGTGTAAGTAAAAGTTAGGACACATATGTTTAAGTTTTGCATGTCCTGGTAGTGGAAAACTCCCCATTTCTTTTTTCGCTACTGTAAGGCCTAGCCCTCTCATTGGTTAACATTGGGAATACCTTATTACACTTCTAATCTATAATCCTTGATTGAGACGGAGTAGCTTAATGGTAATGATGAATGCGATTTACTGGTAGAGTTGAATTTAACATTACTATTTTAGAAATGCAACTTTTGGAAAGTTTGTATTTGTCTGCTCTTGCAGCTCAGTGGGCCTGCAACCTGTCTCCACTACACGTCTGGGGTTGGTGACAGCTACACTTTGTGCATTCCCTGTCAGTGACATCTTAAGGATTTTGTGGGCCCTGGGTCAGATGTATTTTGGGGCCCCTTTTCAGCGCTGCTTTGAACGTATGATCCAATTTAAGCTCTTCATGCCCTCCTTTGCACATCAGTATCAGTGCACAGACACACTCATCCATATTCTAAATGTGTTTACACTGAATATTAAGGGATGAAACATAAACACATTTCAGTTTTAAAATGTCCATAAGACTGTCACACATCACCCCCATTAAAATAAATGAAAAGAAAACAGTATTTAAAACAATCTGTTTAACAATTATTCAAGGTCATCTGGGCAAGCCTCTATGCAGAACAGCTGGCTGTATCAAGGGGCCCACTCTGCCATTCCTTAACATGTCTCTGTTCCCTCTAGACAGCCATAAACACAGGACGGTTAGGTGTGTCTAAGCACTCTTGGAGTGGGCTGACACTTACACCTGAATAGGCAGTGTCTGTCTCCACAATGAGAGCTCATTACCATTACCCCCTCAATGCCAGGGCAGGGAAGAAAGGACTTCTGTTCACTTCAAAGACCTTTCTTTAAAGTCTCCTCCACTTCAGAGTAACAACTGGGTATAAGTACTGGGTCTCTGACCCCACCAAATCAGCACACTTCTGTACCGGTGACTACCCCGCCAGGAAGAAGAACTGCTGTGCTGCTTAAAGGACTGCTACTCTGCTGGATCCCTGCCTTGCTGAGCTGCCCTGCTGCCTGCTGTTCTCATACCTGGGTGAGGTCTGGACCTGCAACAGTTTAACCCAGAATAATTCTTAGGGCTTGCTGGCTTGCTTCCTGTTTAATGAAGGCTCAGGGCTACAAAAGACTTCCTACAAACCTTCTACAACTGTGGGTCCTGCCCTGCCAAATGGTGCAAGCCTAGTACGGGCCTTTGGAAGAGGAATTTTCTGGCTGCCCATGCAAAGAGCCGCAAATTGACCTCGTTGCGCCAATCGGAATCGATGCAATGCCCTTGACGCTTTACTACTGCATCACCGCTGCTGCAAGGATCAAGGACACAGCCTCGCCGTCTAAGCTCATACTATCCCTCTCCAACAACATGACCAACACCTGGACTAATGTCTCCGCTTGCTTGAACGATGATGCCAGATAGATGAAAAACAACTGCTTCAAGCTCAAATCAGACACAACAGAACCAGTAATCTTCTGCAAAGATACCTCATTCTGGGACTCCACCTAGTGAACTGCCGAACCCGGATCCACACATCTCCTGGCAAAACAACAAAGAATATTGAAATAGTAATGGACAACTATTTCATCATAACCAGCCAATTTAACTCAGACTCAAGAAGATCTTCAAATGGCTCCCACCCACACTCCCAGAACAATCATCCAAGACTCCTAATCACACAAAACTCACTGACCAGACTTACCGTCACTCTCCCACCCCACAGTCACATCAGCCCGCACATCAAAGAGCGCCACTGATTTTCAATACACAGACGAGTACTCTTCAAACTCAAGCACACATACAAAGCCTTACACAGCACTGGACCCATGTACCTCAGCAACCGCATGAACATCCTCAAACCTATCAAGCATCTGCGCTCATCAGAACTCCTAATCATACACCCTCTCACTCCGTATAAGCAGAATCAGATCGGGAATCATGTCTTCTCCAACCTCGCTTCCAAAGCCTGGAACAACCTGCTGCTGCACACCTGGGCCTCCCCCTTCTCCATTCATGAATTTTTCAAGAAACAGAAAATCTGTCTGTTCACATAGCCCTGACCCAGGCTCGGCCCACACACGTCCTGCTTCAGCTTCAGCACACACGTCCAAGTGAGTTGGGCACTATAAAAACAACACAGCACAACACATTCAAAGCTTGAATGTCATGACAAAACAGAATTCTTAATTGTCAATGATTTCCCGTCACAGGGTTAAATTCATTTACAGGATATTTAAAAAAATGGATGACCAACAAAACATTCATTTTGTCTTTCTTTCAGTGCTGGTAAGCAAATAACGTAAAGCTTGGAGTGGGTCATGGTGCCTCTCCCGTCTCTTGACAATGCTAAAGAATAGCATATACATTTTGCGCAACTGCATGGTTTATACCATTGCATTTCGTTTTTTGTTTGTTTCTTAAGGTATTCAACTAGAAACAAGATGCAAGGATGACATGTGATGTTCTCTAAAGATGTACTAAAAAGCCTTGCAACCATTATGAAAATGTGTTCAATGTATAAACTAATTGTAATATGCAATGTGTGAGGGAGTATTTTTCTCCTATCTAGCTCGCTTCAAATTTGTAATAAACTACAATTGGTCCCTTGCACTCTACTAATAAATAAGTATACAATGTACAATTGCTCTAAAGATCTGGTTAATGAGTGGTTTGTTAGAGGCATGTGTGTGGGTGGGGCACATGTGCATCAGCAAATATAAATAGAATTTAGAAACCTAGTTAACTGTTGCAGAACTTGGGAGGATTTTAGTCACATCCTTCAAGGTAATTGCTAATGATTAAGTGTAATGCGTCACTACCTGAAAGCTCAGATAATAAATATAGATTTAATTAAAACAGTAGTAACTTAAAACTTAATCACCTTCTCTCTTTCTCCTTCCACATCCAATGTCTAGCACTTAATGAGTTAATCGGCATTTATTGTGTCTCCGCATTTAATATACATTGTGAAGCCAAGAATTAATACGTAGCTCACCAAGCAGTTTTAAGGCTCATCGCATTATGGTACCAGATTTGCATAACTTGGGGCCTGATTGTGGCGGAGTAACTCGTCCGCTGAAAGCTAAATCAGGCCCCTGGTGTTAAGAGCATACCTGTGTTCATGGTATGCATTATAAATGTGGCTATATCTGTACTCTTGTGCAGCATCCTGGTTCTTTCTATCTCGGCTTTAGGTGTTGTGCATGTATGCATACTGCACAACTCGTGTAGTAGTAAAGTTAACCCTTGAGTGTTGTACTGACCCCTCAAAGCTCTTTCATGCCCCTGTCCTAAATGTTAATTTTAATACGATTCTCCTTCATTTTTCAGAGGCAGCAACTCCAGAAGAAGAAAGAGCGCAGTAAGTTTTACCCTATTTAAAGCAGGACACTTAACATATGAGACTTGTGGGCTCCAGGATTTAACAATTACAAAAGCATTTTAATTAAGGAATAAATCACTCAAATGATTGAAAACCACTATACATGAAAAAAATGACAGAGTTCAGCAAGATACGAAACTAAACATACCAATGAAAAAGTGAGATAAAAATGAGCAGAAAAATGCCAACAGTTAAACATTGTAAAACAGGTTTGAAGAGTACCAAATAGTAAAGGGTTCTCATGTAAGGTGTAGCAAGCACTAGAACAAGAAAAAGGCATACATCCTTACAGTAAAGACAAGCATAGGCAGCTAGACCTAAAAGGTCATAGCAGGTGCCAGTCTTCCCCTATCTTTACGACTGGATGTTGAAGGCAGGCTTGCCCCAGGCTGGTGCCTCCCTCCTCTAGGCAACAGCAGAGCTGCACTTGATGGAGTTTGCTATAAATATGTCGAAGTCACATCTGACTCCCTCTCAGAAGGTCCCCTTCATCAAAGCTGTTCTGGACATGGTGCAGTTTTGGGCTTATCCTCCAGAACGGCGAGTCCAGGCTATTCAGTCTATAATAGCGATGTTTCAGCCTCTATCCTGGAATTCAGTGAGACTGATGCTGAGGCTGCTGGGCCTCATGACCTTCTGCACCCTGCTTGTGATACATGCCCGCTGACTTATTTAGGTTCTGCAGTGGGACCTGAAGTTCCAGTTGGCGCAGCATCAGAGGAATCTCTCTGACATGGTCCAGATCTCAGATGGAACTACAAAAGATCTACAGTGGTGGGTAACGAACCATGATTGGGTTTGCGGCAGGCCCCTCTCCCTCCCCTAAACAGATCTGACAATAAGGACATCTGCATCACTACTGGGATGAGGTAGCCATCTGAGAGAGGTTGAGATCAGAGGTCACTGATCTCTGGTGGAATCCACACTCCACATCAACCTGTTGGAACTCAGAGCGATCCTAATGGCTTTGAAAGCCCTTCTACCCTCCATTAAGGGAAGGCTATTGCAGGTGTGGAGTTTTTCACTGCCACACCACTGCCACATGGTACTGCAACAAACATGGTGGGTTGGGGTTGTGGACCCTTTATCAAGAAGCTCTTTGTCTCTGGACATGACTGGAAAGTCAGGGCATATCTCTGGTCATTCAACACCTGGAGGTCTCTCTGAATGCCAGGACGGAGGAACTCAGCCAAAAATGCCCAGCGGATCATGAATAATGTAACATATAATGTTTACCCACATAACCTCTTGGTTCCTGGGCATCAATATAGGAAGAAGGTCCTCCTAACTATGTTTAAGTCTATCACTAGTTAAAGCCTTGGGCGGTTTTATTGAAGTGGTTCATTTAGACTTCTGAGACAACATTGAGGGTGTCTTCCTTGTTGTAGCCCTGGAGTGACTGTTGTCTGAAACTCGTCAACAGACATTTGATGAAAGAGCCCTCAAAAATGAATTGGTAGTAGATTAGAGCATAGTTAAGAAGACCAGCAGGCTTTGAGCCTGGTCTCCGCAACTGGATAAGGGCTATCTTATGGTGGATTGGACACTAAAATATTTTGGACAATCACCTTGCCCATGAGGAAAACACAGGAAGTGACAAGGAAATGTATATAATGCGACTTTGGTTGTTTTATAAATGTGTAAAATATATGTAATGTATGTCAGGAATGATGAGTAGAACAAAACAGTCTCTGTACGATAAATATGTGGGTTAATAACAGTACAAATGATTTAAAAAAAGCTTCTGATGTCCAGTGGCAATTGATAGTATCATTGTCGACAAGTTAAAACGTAATTGACCCCCTCCTTTTCCACTTTTCATTGTTCTTAGTGGATTATGTATGGCATCTCCATCCGGAGGTGGTGGAGGGACTCTTTCAGCTGTGATGTGAGGAGAACCTTGGTTAGTTCTGTTTGCCACAGCCGAGAACACACAATGACAGCACTTCTGCATGTTGGAGTTTGCAAGGCAGCTTGTGCTCAGAGACGATTCTCATCTTGAGTGGAGCTCAGGCCTTCTGTTCAACTTTCCACCCATACCAATCCTGCCCAGTGTTCTCAAAAAGGTCAGGAACGGCTGGGCCCAAGACGTCCTGGTGGCTCCAGACTGGGCTAGGAGAATTTGCCATACTGAGGTGTTGAGCATAACCGTTGGTCCTCCAAACAAGCTGCTACTTCGAGAGAATCGTCTTTTGCAGCAGCAGGTGAGGGTTTTCCACCCGCACCTGTCAATGCTCTGCATTCTTGCAGGGAGATGGAGCGGCAACAGTTGACAGCTTTCAACGTTCCGCCCAAAGTCTGCAATGTTATTCTGGCAGTCAGGTGTCCCTCCACCAAAATGGTATATGCCTGCCATTGGGACGAATTTGGGTCATGGTGTGCAGACAAACAGGTTGACACCCTCTCTCCTCCCCTCTCTCAAGTTCCTTTTTTATTATTTCCCTTGCCCAGCAGGTCTTTGCTCAGGCACCTTAAACAGCTACCTTTCTACTATATCTGCTTTCCTGTGTTGCGTCACAAGCCACCCCTTTTAAAATTCCCTAGTGTAAATAGGTTCTTGAAGGGTTTGCAATATGTTTCCTCCTTCTCCCTTTATTGTGCCTCAGTGGGCCCTTAATCTAGTCCTGATGGTCCAGATTTGCTCTCCCTTTGAGCCCTTGCACAACTATCCTCTCAGGCTCATTAACCATCAAGACAGCCTTCTTGGTGGCAATTACATCTGCCTGGAGGGTCAGTGAGCTTCAGGCTTTGTCATTCAAGCATCCGTACCTGAACATCTTCCCAGAAAAGCTGGTTCTGCAAACTAGAGCTTTCTTTCTGTCAAAAGTTGTCATTCCTCTCATGTAGGCCAGTCCATCACCTTGCCTACTCTTTTTCCTCTGCCACACCCCACTAAAGAAGAGGAGTAGCTCCACTGTCTGGACCCAAAAAAGAGCATTGCCTCTCTATCTCGACAGCAAAAAAGAGTTTCGGGTGGATGACCAACTCTTCGTGGGATATGTCGGAGTGAAGAAGGGTAAGGTTGTGCAGAAGTGACCATCTCCCAATGGATCATGTTCTGCATTAAAATCTGCTACGCATTGGTCAAAAAGCAACCTGCTGAGGGCTTACATGCTCATTCTCCCATAGCCCAGGCTGTAACCACTGCATTGGCACATGGGAGTTGTGGTCCAAGATATCTGGTAGGCAGCAACGTGGGCCTCTTTACACACTTTCAACAAGCATTACTGCCTGGACACTCAGGTCCGTTGGTATGGACACTTTGCCTGTTCAGTCCTGCAGAACTTCCTTGTATGAAACTGGTGGGCAGACCCTCTTCCGAGGAGGCATTGCTTGGGTATCTACTCTAAGATAAGGAATCTGTGGCTAGAAGTCGCCAATAGATGAACAAGTTACTTACCTTCTGTAATGCCTTATCTGGTAGAGAGTTTTCCTAGCTGCAGATTCCCTGCTGACCCACCCACCCTTCCTACTCTGCAAACTCATTTCTAGGAACAGGGCTATTACCCTTTCAGGGCCGTATTTTTTCACACCAGTGGTAAACGTTCTTTGCGGTTCTGCACTCCTGGCTTGGAAAGTCGTGAAAAGAAACTGACATCAGAATGCCTAGGTGGCGGCTATTTAGACAATGCAAACGTCACTTATGGCATGGATGACAACGATGCCATGCTGAGCCAAACGGCACAGCGTGCAGGTGTACTGCTCAAAAAAAAAATCCAAGATCCAGTTTGATGCCTGGGGATAAATCAAACGTAAGAAATCTGCAGCTAGATACAGTCTCTACCAGGTAAGGCGTTACCGAAGGCAAGCAACTTGTTCACCACTTACTCAGACAACCGCATGCTCCTTGACAGAGGAGACTCAACAGACCATATTCTCTCGGACCTCACTGCAGCATTTGAAATGGTCTCAAACCCTGTCCTTATCAGAAACCTTTACAAGATTAGCATCCAAGGACTCAATGGATCTGCTCCATCTTAATGGATAGAGCACAAGCTGTCAGTCTGGCTCCTTACTCCTCTGAAGCCCTCCAACTCGTCTGTGGAGTGTCTTAAGGTTCATCACTCAGCCACACACTCTCTAGTTCATACATGGTCACTGTCACCAGGGTCATCTGTACAAACATCATCAACATCCTCTCCTACCCCGATGACACGCATCTTATACTCACTATCTCAGATAAGACCCCTGATGCAAGAAAGACATTTAACTCCTGCATGACCAAAGTCGCTAACTGGATGAAAGCCAACTGTTCAAGCTCAACATCGACAAGATTGAAGTAGTGATCTTCGGCAAGGACACATCCACATGGGTCTCCAACTGGTGGCCGCCCGAACTTAGACCCACACCCACTCCAAGCACCCATGAAAGGAATCTCATAATTATCATCAACCGCAAACTGGATATGACCGCACAAGTCAACACCCTCAATGCATCCTGCTTCCACACCCTGAGAAATGCAGAAGAAGATATTCAAATTGCCCCCAAGTAAAACTGAAAACCTGTCACTCATGCCCTAGTCATCAACAAGTTGCACTATGGGAACACCCTCTACTTCAGGATCACCAAGCAACTCACTGAAAGACTGCAAACCATCCAGAACTTAGCAGCCAGACTCACCCTCAACCTCCCACACAGAATTCACATCACACCACACCTCGTGGAGCTCCACTGGCTTCTGCTATACAAACACACTCATTTCAAACTCCTCACACAGTCATTCAAGGCACTGTACTACTTAAGCTCCACCTACTTGAACAGCCACATCTTTTTCCACAAACCACCCAGACTCCTCTGCATCAGAGAACTCATACTGGCACACATACCACACATACACAGAACCAGATCAGGAGGACGTTCTCTTATATTGCTCCTAAAGCATGGAACAGCCTCCCACTCCACATCACAGCCTCCTTGTCTCTTCTTTAATAACACAAGGATCTGAAGACTTCACTTTTTAATTAACCAGCAGGGCTAGAAACAAACATCTGCTCACACTGTAATAGTGTGATTTCCAATACAGATTACTTGGGGCCTGAGTTGAGTGGACAGTATACTCCACCACAAATGTGACAGATATCCTGGTCACTATAATACAAGTGCATTATTTCCTATTGTACTTGTAATACGGTGGATGAGATACCCTTCACGTTTATAACAGAGTATGCCATCCACTGAACTCTAAATCAGGCCCATTGTTAGTGTGGACAACAGTATTACTCTGTGGCATGTAAGACAGGCATTAGTAAAATGAGGCACGTACAATGTCAGGGGGTGGCCCAACAAAATTTGATCAGACTATTCAGTTCACAGGGCTGCAGCCACAATGGCTCATAGACAATCAGAAGATCTGCCATAATTGGCTCCAGGATGGCTCAAATATATGCACCTGAACATTGTTGATCACCATGTCATTATTTGTATAGATTCTGTTCACCCTTGTTTCAATTCCAAGAATCCTTTCTGGCACTTATTTGACTGAGCAAAGGGTCGAATATACCTTTCGAGGTCAATCACCCAAAAGGCTGGGCCATGGGAGAAACTGCCTACAATACCTGACTTTTCAAGAAAATCCTTTACTTCTGTTCTGGGTACAGGGTGGTGTAATACTCTCCTGGGACACCCTCTGCATGTATTTTTCTAATTTGTGTCCCAAATAAATCACATTCTTCTGACAATACAGTAATGTTGAGAGGGCGACCTTGTGCCAACATTGGGCCAAATGGTTCATCAATGCTATAGTACCCCAATTCAATGCATCCCTGGTAGAGAGGGGTGACCAACACATCATCAATGTATTGGATCAACACAGACCCATATGTAAGCTGTGATGATTCTCAATCCTTATGAAGAGCCAGTGAGAATATGGTGGGTGATTTGGTATAGCCACGAGGAAGCCTTTCCCAACAGAACTGCATTGTTTCACATTTCAAAGCAAATAAGTATGTACTGGACTCATTCAAGTGTGGGGAGAAGATTGTTGAACACAAACTTCCAACCGTAAACTACTGTGCTCTGACAGGGATCTGGGACAGGATCACAATGAAATTAGGGACAATGCAAAAAGTGTGAACCACAATAGCACGAATACCTCTTTAATCTTAGACCATTCATCAAGACACTCCTTCCCCATTTAAAATGGGGTGAGCGGTGTAGTAGGGACTTGCCTCTATCCTTTCAATAATACCCTGCCAAAGAAGGTCTTGTATCAATTGCTCAACCCCTTTTTGAGTTTCTTGAGGCAGTTTATACTGGGGGATTTGGGGCAAACTCGCTCCCTCTTTCAATTTTGCCTGTACTGGTTGGGTACTCCACATCCCTCCTAGCTCTCATCCATATACTGACCAAAGCTTGACTGTTACAGATCTTCACAAATTTCCGGGAATCTCACATGACCTAAAGGAGAAAAAAAACACATTTTCAATAGAATCCTCAGCAGGGACTCCAGTCTGTCTGAACACAAGTTCAGGTGTACAATACACAATACACTTTAATTTACACAGGATATTTCTTCCCAGCAACATTACAGGACTGGTATGACTGATCGAAAATTCTTGTCTTTCTGTAATGGGATCTATTGTTACAGGGACATGGGTGGAAACTGGATAGTTAATGTCAGAATTTTAAATGCCGACTGCTTGCACCATTCTTCTGTGAGAGGAAATTGTGGAACTTCTATTGGTCTTACAGTAGAACAAGGGACTCCAGTATCAACTAGGAAATTCATAAAGTATCCATTTGCCTTACTCTGTACTGAAGGAACTTCATGATCAACTAAAAGCAAACAGGCTTGTAAACAGTCATCCCCTCTCGGGCTGACCTATTGTTAGGGCCCATCGAACCCACATAGTTGAACCAAATAGGAAACTGCATCACTCAATTCAGACAGTGGCCGGTTCAGGGACATCATGATTTGGAGAGAATTTGTGGATAGAATTGAGAAGACAACACATCATAGGCGACAGGAACAGTAGTTTGGGCTGGGACACCTACAATCCCAAAAGGAAAGGGTTGAATAGGCAATACTCCTCACAGAACCCCTCCTTTTCCTACCTTGGAACGATTATTCTTCCAGTGTCTATGCTTTTCACAATTAAACCAAGCATTTTGATGATTTCCAATGTCACCACAGCCCCCTTCCCCTTTCTCTCCCACCAACCCCTCCTTCCAGGCCATCTAGATAGTCCCTCTACTCCGCTGCCTACAGGACCCGGGAAAGTGTTGGGAAAATTCAGTATGTACAATCATCAGTTTATGTCTGTCTTCCTTTTGCTTCCAGTCACGATATTCACTACTATAATGCACACATGCTAACATTTTTTCAGTTGTCTTCGCTTGCCAACACATCACAGGCTCTTGTACCTGGTTACTGATGTCGGGCCATCGACCCAATACAAACGCTGACACTAATGCCGGTATGCTAGGTAGCATCATTTTTTCCACTATACTGTTTGTAGACCTGTAACAGTTTCACATAATAAGCATGTATACTTTGTCTTTGGCTTTCAAGGTCTGCATAATCCTGGAGCAATTTACATGTTGTAATGGTACCGTTTCCTTCAAGTAGCCCATTACCGGTTTGTGCTTACCTATCACCACCCACGAAGGATCATATTTTGGAGCTACCCATGTAAGTTCCACCTCTAGCCATCCCGCTCCCACCTCACAAGCATTCCACAGATCCTTTGGTGCTACGATGGAAAACAATACATCCAATCTACCCACAACAATTTTGTCAAATTAACTATTCCCTCGACTTACATGTATCACTTCTCAGGCACTTTTCACAGATTCTAAAAGTCCCTAGTGAAAGACCACAAATCATATCTGGTCCAGGCCATATACTTATTTATAGGTTGCACATCTTGTCCCGGTACCACCCTTAATGGGTATGCTGGGTTCACCGTACTGAGTAGTTTCATTTTTGGAACATTATTCTCATCCTCTGATGCTATTGCATGATCCCCAGGCACCTCTTTACTTTACTGCTTCTTCAATCCTTCACTATCGTCCCATTTCCTTTTCATTTACAACAAAGTGTACAGCCCAGTGTTGTTACCCACTATCCATTCAGTTTCTGTAATGCCTCTTTTCTCATACCATCTCACACTTTACACACCCATTCTTTTCCCTTACTCTCATTTGCTTTGCCCATCTCTCAATATTTGCATTCATTAAGTGCCTCCATCATCGCAGGTCAAGCTATTTCTTTTGCTCATTCATACATTTACACAAAAAATTAAAATGTTTCAATACCAAAGAAACACTTTTAGGAAATTGCAAATTTGGATCCTTTATGTGATATTTGTTTATCCAACAAACATGCATGCATCTCAGGCCAGGAATTTCTCTCTAAGGCCTTTCCCCTCTGGCAGACACAGACATATTCATACACCTGAAGAGGAACCAACCACTTCTCTTAAATTCACACATAAACCTAGAGGAGGACCAACCCCTACTTTCATTCTGTCATGTTTACTCATTCCATTGTAATGGGCAAGTGAAATCTTGCCATGCCTTTTTTTGCTCACAGGCAACCTGACTGCAGTCTATTAATCAGTTAACCTTTACCTTTCATTGCCCTCAAAGAATAATTAGGGTTAAACGCCTGCCTCTTAGCAGTGCCAACACTTTGGGCCATCAACAGGGCTTGGAAATTTAGAGAGAATACATCTGCATTTGATGCACCTTCTGCGTCTGTCAGGATCACTGTGAATTGACTGCCACAGAAAGTGTGGACAGCTTGCCTGCACTTCTCCAGTACTGGATGTTTCATAGATTCACATGCTTGAATCACCCCCATCATCGAGGTGGGAGTCCCACGGTATATTCTAAAGCAATGGAAGTAATATACATAGCTTACAATGGTAAAAGGCATTGGCTTTAATAGCTTAGCCACATAATTTATAAAGAACAATACTCTAGCCAATCAGGCAATAGCACCCTTTGGAACACTCCCAGCAGAGGCATCTTCCCTCAGATTTCCTACCGCACATCATGTGAGAGGGAGTCTCCGTGAACTCTGCTCAGTTCTTCAGCTTTATCTCAGATTTAGTATACCCAAATTACTTCTGCTGTGTGAACAGGTCAGAACCTTTGAAGAAAGGACTCTTTAGACCTTGTGAGACCTCTGGAAAGAAAAGTAGTGTATTTGTTGCCTTCATCCTGCCTACAAGGTAAAAGACTGCAAACTTTGTACAACCTTCTCTTTTAAACTCTCAAAGATAGAGAGAGGAGGTTATTACTCAAACTCAAGGCAAAAGTGCAGTTGTTTCTGAGGAGCAATGCAGTGGGGATTCTGTCACCTCACATGAAAAAGTCTAAGAGAAGAGAAAGGTCACAAGTGTCACCAGAGGGCACAAGAAAGCCTTTAGAAAGTCTTCAAAAGGTTCCTCATGTAAGGAAAGGCGACTGGCTGCTCCCTTTGAGGCATTATCTGAACCCTGCACTCCATCCTCGGCATTACCTTTGAAGCTCTCAAATCCTCTTAGGTCCAGTCTGAGTCAAATATAAAATGACTACGAAGCCCTCGTCAACGACAACAGCACCTCAAAATCATCATCGACACCAATGAGAACCAAGACACCGACAACAAAGATCATGTCTTCTACAGCCACTCTATCGACAATGCCCCTCTAGTCGACAACGATGATACAGACACTGCTGGCAGCCACACCAACCCTGTCAACTGCCACACTGTACACAAATATTTTGTCAACAAGACCGTCAACAACTTAACTAAAGAAGCCTCCAATGCTAATTCTCACACCGGATTTGAACTCGTCGATGACACCGTTGATGAGACAACCTGCACAAGACAATTTGCGCTCTCTTACCACCAAGCCACTTATTAGATTTTGACAGTCTGATGAAGATGATGATCAGTCTTTTGGCCAGCTCATAGCCCATCGGATGTGAAATATTGGGAAGAAGATGATGATGATGAATACTAGGGTATCAACGGCAACAGAATGTGGAAAAGCCGTCACAGTATATGGAGCAGTTCCATCATTTTGCCCCACCTTCTACTCCTGGAGTCATGATTCAAGTACCCATAGCCCTGGTGCAAGACCTGCAGCGCATGTTGCAGGACTGCTACAAATGTTTCCCTATGCCTGCAGAGACAACAACCTCACCTATGCGTCCACCACCTAGATCACCAGATCCTGTGCCACCACCTTCTACGCCTAGAATGACACCAATATCGAACATTGCCATGCCTCCTAAGGATGACCCATCCTCTTCAGATGGTGGTAGAGAGCAGGGTGAAAATCAGGATAGCGAGTCAGTGGCCAATGAGTGGGACTACTATCTTATCCCCACGCCTTCTCCTCCAGCACCTCCACCAACAGATTCTCCACCAGAGGAAATTGGTGTTTTTCATACGCATATGGAGAGAGCAGCTACACGTTTTCAACTCCTAATGACAATGATGCAATTAGATTGTTTCCCGTATTATTTTAAGGAACAGTCAAGGAAATCAGTTAGAGCAATCCCTATAGTTGACTACATTTGGGTGGAGGGGATCAAAATAATGAAAACCACTGCCACAGTGACTGCAGTTCTTCTGAGAATCGTCAAGAAGTATAAGGCCCATGAGGACTGTCCGGCATTTCTGGTAGGATATTTAAAGCCAGACTCAGTCATTACACAAGCTGCCCAGTGCAACACAACCTGACAAGGAAGGCAGATGCCTTGACAATATACAGAAGTATTTCTCCACCATCTCAGGCATTACTGTATGTGCTGCAAATTCTCTGGCAATCCTGGTCAGGTACGACCACCAGGTGTGGTCAGACATCACCACATATCTGGATTTTCTGACAGAGGGCAAGAGAAGGGCAATAGAGGGCAAGAGAACGGAAGCAAGAAAAGTACTGCTTGAGGGAGAAAAAAATGTGTCTGAAATCATATCAATTCAAAGTGCTTGCCTTTGGTCTCAGGTTTCACGGATTTTCACGAAATGGCTCACCCCAGTGGCAGCCCATCTAAGACAGAAAGGGTACCGGTATTTCTCATAAAATCACCATTTGTCCAGCAAGCGTTGGAAGCTACAACATGTCTATTGTTGTTCCAGTCCCTGGGGTTCAAAGTAAATTATCAAAAGTCTCTACTTTCTCGCTCTGTGAGGATAACCTTTCTGTGAACAACCCTGGATGCATGACAGGACAAACATTATTGTCCACAGACGGACAAACAAAACTAATGGTACTGGCTCAAACTCTTTTAAGAAGAAAGTCAATTTCTGTCTGTTTTCTCAAATCACTTCTCTGCGTGATGTCATCAGCCTTTCTCCTAGTGCCTTGTATTTGTCTAAGGGCTCAGAATTGGGCGAACAATGGGTACACCTGGAAGGCTCATTCAACAGTGTCATCTAGATCACACCAGCTATGCGAAAGGTGCTCCCTTAGTGGGTAAACTCCAACAATCTCTCATCAGGCCTAATGTTCCTTTCCACGGTTCCCAAATTCATAATCACAACTGAGGACTGGGAGCCTATTTACAACATCGCCAAAGAAGTGGCAAATGGAATCCCTCATGCTCCAAAATGTACATAAACTTCCTGGATCTCTGGACAATTTCACTTGCCCTTCATGCCTTCTTGTAGAGAATACGAGGATCATCTGTGTTGATACGGACAGCCATCACCACCAGCATGCATTACCTCAGCAAACAGGAAGATACAAGATCTCAGATCCTGTCTCTGGAGGCACAAGGAATATGGAAATGGGCATTAACACACCAACTATCCATAAGAGCAGAGGGGGTGGGCAACAATTTGGCTGACAACTTAAGCAGAACAATCCGGAGCTGTCACAAATGGGAGCTAAATCAATCCATTCTAAATACCATATTCCAGCGATGGGACAAACCAAACCTGAATCTTTTTGCTTCTCAAGAGAACCAAAAATGCCAGTTCTATGCAAGCTGGGAACCTTAAAAAGGGTTGTGAGGGGAATGTGTTTTCGGTCAGATGGTCGGGATCTATGCATACACTTGTTCCCCATTCCCTCTCATTCCCAGGCTTCTCAGGAAAATGAAAAAGGAACCATGCCGGCTAATACTCATTGCTCCATTGTAGCCCAGACAGCCCTGGTTCACAGAGTTTCTGCTATTGTCCGAAGACAATCACATTCAGCTGGAGGTCTGGAAGGATTTGCTCTTAATGATCCACAAGCAGGTCCTTCTCCCAAACCTGACTTCTCTGCATTTATCGGCCTGGCTCCTGATACCATGAGCTACACCACCTAGATATCCCGGAGGACTACAGGGAGATCTTAGCAAGAGCCATAGCTGACACTTCCAACAAAATGTATCACCTGAAATGGAAACGCTTTTGCCTATTATGTCAACAGTTCAACGTCCACCCGATTTCATCACCTCTGGAGCAAATTTTGCCATACCTTCTCTCTCTAGCCCAGTGGTCTCCAAACATTTTAATGCCGTGCCCCCCCAGTTGAAAAATGTAAATCACTGGGCCCCCCCTTCAGAATTTTTCACAATTATTTTTATAAGGATGGCAATGTTTAAATATGTCTAGACCTATTTAAACATTGCATTTAAGTACGGTTACCTTTTTACAAATGTAATAAAATGCATCTGCTGAAAACAATGACCTGTTATCTGTATAATGCTTCTTTTAGCCAGAGTCTGGCGCCCCCCCTGGGATCACTTGAGGCCCCCATAGGGGGGCCCGCCCCCAGTTTGAAGACCTCTGCTCTAGCCAGATCTGGCCTGGTACATTCTCCTATTAGAGTGCTCCTATCGGCCATCACAAGATACAGAACACCATCAGGCTCTCCTTCTTTGTCATCTAACAGATTGATCATCCAATGTCTCAAAGGATTATTCAGGGTTTTCCCTCCG
This sequence comes from Pleurodeles waltl, assembly GCF_031143425.1. Classification (NCBI taxonomy): domain Eukaryota; kingdom Metazoa; phylum Chordata; class Amphibia; order Caudata; family Salamandridae; genus Pleurodeles; species Pleurodeles waltl. The sequence goes on along the minus strand of NC_090436.1, from coordinate 858,574,798 downwards.
ATAAAATCACCTCCACCAAACTGGCAACTGAACACAGTTTTGTCACAACTAATGTGGAGCCCTTTCAATCCTATTCAAGAGGGCAAAACTCGGTGATGAACGGAGTGCCGAAACGTTTCAACCACTCACCCCCAGTCATAGAGTTGGGTTAAATCCATCATTCTTTTGCTCAACATGCCCCCCCCAGCCATATGCAAATCAGTCTTGACCCTGCTCCCCATGGGAACAGTCCAGCCCGAACTGCCTTGCCAGGTCCTCCCTGGACCAGAAAAAAAGCATCCTGGGACTGGTTTCAGGGTATCACCCCTCATCAGCCAGGCTAACTTAGATGAAGAGAAAGGCTGCTGGATGTCATTTTATTGTATGACACAATAACATGGAAATACCTTTACATGAACTGTATACGTTCAGCAGTTAGAAAAGAAGAAATGAAGAGACATAGTACATATTAACTGGAATCCGATTTCCACACATTATCATTTGTGTGCAATATACTTTTATCAGTACAACAGTATACCTGTGAAAACGTAGTGGTGGTTCCATTTGAAAAAAGGTGCTGTAATGACAGCGTACTACCACAGGATGCTTTATTTATTTACATTACATTAGCATTACATTACAAAAATGGCCGCCTCGTGTCTATTAAAGCTAGGTGGGTAGCATTCGTCTTTATCCCATCTATGCCACCCAAACCGTATGGAGGAAATCCATCTTCTTCCTGTTGCATATGGAAGTCGAGGTGACACTGCTATTGAATACTTGCAGTGTTGTACCTTCTGCATTTACGGTTTTCAAGCACTGTGCTTTCCGAGACCCAACTGGAATTTCATTAAGCCTCCATTTCACCTCTTTATTAGCCCATCTCATGGACGATTCTCTCAGATTTCCCTGGGGATTCATATTGGCCAGGCCATCAAATATAAATGGCCAATGATATATAATAAAGCAGAAGTCCATATTTGTTTGAAGTAGCTTGTCCACTATAAAAGACTTGCAATCGGCGTCTTTCATTTTAGTCCTAAGAACTGTTTCATTTCAGGAAAGCAGCCTAATGGAATATCCCTCAGATGCAAACACCTACACTACATCACGCAGGACTCAGTGAATGAATGAGTTAACTCAAGGGATTTTGGGGCATAGTGCAAGAGGTCTCGTGCGTGGAGGAAAGGTAATCCATGAACCATTCACATGTATTTAATGTGTATGACTAATCCGCAGTGCGATCTCATTAGCAGTGCTATTTCACAGATTGCTGGGATGCCCAATGCTGCATGTGGTTATCAAAGCCATTCCAATCTAAACCGATTGGGCGGGTAACGGGTGTACACTAGGGTTATGTGCAGAGATTTACTTAAGGGTATGCTACAGTATTTTAAGAAAGCTACAGTTTAATATGTTGAATACTCTCATGTGTATTAAATATTCCATCATCATTTTTCCCTTTCTCTGTAGACGAGCAAATCATGACTGAACGGTAAAGTATTCCAGAATCATCATATTTACATTTTGTATTCAAATACCTTACTGCTCCAGATCTTGTGTGTGTGTATTTTTTATTGACATTACTCTCAGAAACCTCTATACACAACATAGTTGCTCACCAGATGTTACCCTCCTGACAATGTGTAGCACAGCATTTATGTCTAAATAAGACAATTAGGGATTCCTAGAAGTTGATAGACGCAGCCATCTGCAAAAAAGCAACAGATAAGCGATCTGTTAAACTTGGTTTCACCTACCCCATTTAGAGGTGTGCTGACAACCAAGTTTCCAGCAGAGGAACATCAGCTGCCTTTGGCGTTTGCATTTGAAAACTTTGACCAACTACGTGCCCTGCACCGAGCTGTCACAATTATATTCTCCTAAATGAAAAAACTAGATCAGTTTTCAGCTAAGCAATAATTCATAACTGAAAGTGATTGCTGAATAGATTTGCTTGCTTTTTCATGGCCTCTTCTAAGGGTCTATGTGTGATATTGGTAGTTATTTCACTGATGCCATGCCCTAACTGTCTCAGCATATTACCAATACATTCTTACACTAAACACTGCCTTTTTCATTGCTTAGCATCTTCCCACTACTTCTTTCTCCTTGTCCCACGCTCTGATATTTTGTCATCACTGCCTGTGGCCAGTCCCATTAAATTAGCTTTTTTAATTTGCCCAGAGCACGGTCACAAATGTCACTCCACCAAAATGCCAGGGATAGCAAACATGACATTGCACGCTATTTCCCCCCCCCCCCCCCCCCCCCCCCCCCCAATGACATCACAGCAGTCTGGTCTGATTCCCCCTCAAAGGGCATGTCACTAGAATAAACTGGTATTCCTATCTACCACTGAATGACGTCCATGACTCAACTTTATTACTCTCCTTTATGTAAACTATGCCTGGGCTCTGCCCAAATGCCAATGGAAGCCCAACCACTATTAAATTAATGAGAAGTGAGTGAAGACGTATCTATTTGAGTGGCTACTGTCCGTCGGAGACACATATCTCATTTACTCATGCTACCTCTCTTGCTGTATTTGTATAATTGCTATCCTTTGAATTGAACTGTAGAAATGTTACCTGCTCGAAAGAGAATGCTGATGGACCTGAACATGGGCTAGTAGTAGGAAAAGCTGCTCCTTCTTCTGAAGATTTGGAGGAAGTTATTCTCCCATCGATAATTATGTTCAAAGAAAGTCAGCCTGTTTTTGAATTACAAATAATGTACATATTTTAAGAAAATGCCTATTTTTGTCATGGTCACTGGCATATATTTCGACTGATGCTGCTGATTTCTTTGACTGTGAGGGTGCACTGAGGTCTGCTAATCAGACCTCAGTGCCAGTGCTCTACCTCAAAACGTTTATGTTACATTGGTTATTTCCAATTGGCATAGTCTGTAAGTCCCTAGTATACTATCCTCTTAGTTGGTAAAATGAAGCTATTGTGCTCAGTTAACAAAGAGAAGTGCAGGCAAAATGAGATTACTTTGTCTGAATGTACATTTGTGCTTTGTTTGGCTATTCACAAAAGCTTTACAAGCACTCATCAACCCACCCCTTGCATGTCACCAATGGTTGTTGCAATTAAACTCAAACAACCAGAAGGACACCTCAGCTGCACCACTGATGACAGATTTAAATGGACCAAGATGGTTCTCAAAATTAGATCTTAACTTGAATACCATGAGCAGATGGTTGATGAAGCAAACTGCTGCTTAATCACATTCTCAACACTTGTAGGCCTACACCATTACAAGTGCCTTAGCTTTGGAATATCCTCATTGCCTGGATTGGGGCTGTTCCCACTTTTTAGTGGTAACAACCTAATTATTTCATAAATAGCCAGAGAATACCATCACAGACTAACAAAGCCACCAGAAAATCTGTGCCTGTTGCCTTACGCTTCATTGTCAAGTGTGAGTTCCTGATATTTGGACTTGGCCCTCTCCGCAGGGTAACCACTAAACAATTTGCCTTCACCTCTCCTATTTTTCTGAATTCATTTTTTTTTGGCCTTATGGCTCTATGTACTCCATCTCTGGTAGCCAGTTCTACTGTGTTTGTGCTCACTCCATAATAAATGGCAAAATTGACTTATACCTAATTGACAAATTTAGTTTACTTATAAGTCCCTAGTAAAGTGATATACCGTAAACCCAAGACGAGTTAACAAAATTCTACTATTGGGCCCGCAGCCCTTTTTGTGCCACAAACTTAAGTAGCCCCTTAAAACACGTCCCATGCCTGCCATTGCTTCCTGCTGGCAGGTTTAAATGTGCCAATTAGACTTGGCAATATAATTCCCTTGCCAAACCTAGCACTCCCTTTATAATACATGTTGGGCATGTACTTTTAAATTTGACATGTCCCTGGTAGTGAAAAACTCACAATTTTGTTTTACACTATTATGAGCCCTCCCTCTCCCACAGGATGACATTGGGTTACCTTATTACATTTAAAAAGTGATGACTTTTGATGGGGAACAGGTAGGAAAGTTGCGTATGTTGTCTGGGAAATTATCATTTAAAATCCTTTTCATGGTAAGTTTGGATTTTAAGCCACAATTTTGAAAATGCCACTTTTAGAAAATGTGGACCAGTTGTCAAGCAACTTATTACATGTGTATCACTGTACACTGGATCTCTTGTGTGGGTTAAGCAACAGCTAGCTGCAGGTCTCAGGAGCACTGAAGAAACTTTTAAGGGTGTTCGGCTCCATGCAACAGTAGCGATGTTCACCAGGGAGAAAACGCATACAGCTGCAAACATCTTGGAAGACTTTAATAGTATGTTTTTTTAATTGCTGCGACCCAGAGGTCTCAGAACTGGATTTGTTGCCACGGACAATGACAGTAGTATTAAAAAGATCACAAAATAATATGATGGATGGAGTATTAAAACTTTTCAAACACACTCACTCCCAGTCACAGATCTGGGTTTAATACATTGTTATATTGCTTGACATGTCACGCAGTTTGGACAAATCAGTCTGACTCTGCTCCCCACGGGAGCAGTCCATCCCCAACTGCCAAGCCAGGTCCTCCATGATGGAGAGAGAAGTTAAAAAAAAAAAGGAGACAACATAAAAAAAAACAACGTTAAATTATTTTACTAGCGGGGAGAGGTAAAAGTTTGGGTAATAATAATAGTAGGATTTACTGGAGCCAACATAGCCATCGGCTGCGGCCACAGTGCTAGTGGTGGTTCCACCTTCTGCAGCGCTGTTGGTGGCATTCCCTTCACCCTATGATGATGATGCCCTCTTGACCTTGGGTGCTGATGTTAGAAATAAAGAAGATAAAGAAAAGATTAGTGGATAGGTACAGTGAATCTCCGAAAATACTTTGACAGGCAGATGCAGTAGCATTGTACGATCAGGACTGCGTAACATATATCTATAGTTGAAAGCCTTTGTAAAAACTCCATAGCGCAGTGAAGGTATTCAAAAGGCAAAGAACTACATAACAAACTGGCTTGTGCTTTGCTTAGAAGCATAATTACAGTGGCATGGTGGTAGATCATTTTTAAATTCACATCTCTGTCCTCCCTGCCCACAGGCGTTACCTGTTGTTTACTGTGGGCCACAAGCATTTTCAGTTTGCTGTGCTCTCTTTTGGCCTCACCAGTACCTCTCGAGTGTTCACCAAGATGATGCAGATGGTTACAGTGCTACACAACCCTGAAAAACTGGTATGACAACTGTTTTCCCTTCCCCTTCCTGGATGTCAGCTAGTCTGCTGGATACTCCACCCACACTCCCACCCAGCACCGGAACCAACCACCTCAGCTGCATCCTTCTCAACACCCTCTCCCTCATCAAACATGCAGTAGAAATCTGGGATCTGCTTAAGTCCATCACTCCAGACGTCGTCTTCTTCACGGAAACCTGGATGACCCCCACTTTAGCCCCAGACATTGACACACCAATTACGGATGGCTACAAAATCATACAGAAGGACCGCTTCAACCGTCCAGGAGGAGTCATTGCCATGGTCCACAAAAACACGATCCGCCTAAGTCCTAGGTCTGAGAAGCATGCTCACGGCATGGAGCACCTCCATTTCTAGATCCAGATCAACCTGAACACCACCCTTCATGGCACCATCGTCTACAGACCCCAAGGAACCCGTCCCCTCTTCAGCAAATTCATAGCCGACTTCATTGCAGACCACGCTCTTTCCTCTTCGGACTACATCCTCCTCAGCAATCTCCACCAAAAACCACCGCTGGCCACCACAGACGCCTACTCATCTGCCAACTCATCAGCACACAACCTTCTCGAATGGATCTCTGTCTGTACCAACATTCTGGCCCTATCAAGAAACCCTTTGAGAGACAACCCCCCAAGAAAGCCAGCTGGTTCTCGCCCACCCTCCAAGAGTCTAATCACACCTGCAGAAGGCTCGAGAAAAGAAGGAGGAGCTGCAAGACCCTGGCCGAACACGCAGCCTTCAAAACCGCCATCCCTGCACACCACCACCTCATCAGAACCACAAAGAAAACAGCCATTCAGGAATGCATCAATGCCAACGCACATAACAACAAAGAGCTTGTCACCGTGATCAAAGAATTCACCAAACCCTGCATGGACTCTACAGATAACCCCCATCCCAAGACCGCTGCGACAACCTCACCACTTTCTTTCACTACATGATATTCTACGACAGCTTTGCCACCCAAGATCCTCCCACCCCACCTGCAACCATTGCACCCCAGAGAATCCAGTTCCCATCTGACCCTGCACAACTGGACCTCTCGCTCCACTGATGACACCCTGAAGATCATGAAAATCAACCACTCTGGAGCCCGCTCTGACCCGTCCCACCACCACATCTTCAACTGAGCTGGTGCCACCATCGCCCCCAAACTATGCCCACCATCAACTGCTCCACCAAGTCTGTGACCATCCCGGAAGACTGGAAGCATTCAGAAATCAACCCACTACTGAAGAAACCCTGGGCCGACCCAACGGACCTCAAGAACTACAGACCCATCTTGCCTCTCCCCTTCCCAGCCACATTCATCGAGAAGGCCATCAATGCCCAACTCACCGAATTCATTGAGACCAACCACACCCTGCACCCTTCCCAAATCAGTCTTCAGAAGCAACCATAGCACCAAGGCCACACTCCTAGCAGCAACGGACGACATTCACACTCTCCTCGACCGAGGTGAAACTGTAGCTCTCATCCTCCTGGACCTCTTCACTGCCTTCGACACCATCTTCCACCACACACTCTGCGCTAGACTCCACAACGCTGGTATCCGCAGCAAAGTCTTAGAGCAGATTCACTCCTTCCTCACAGGCTGAACCCAGAGAGTCAGGATCCCACCTTTCTCCTTGCAACCAACCGAGATTAGCTGCTGAGTTCCTCAGGGCCCCACCCTCCTCAACATCCACATGGCCCCGCTCGCTAACACCGTAAGAAACCAGACTCAAGATCGTCTGCTATGCTGACGATACCCAACTGATCCTCTCCCCCACCGACAAGCCAACTACCGCAAAAAGCAACTTCCACAATGGAATAAAGGCAGTCGGTGCCTGGATGAATGACAGCTGCTTTCAACTGAACTCCGACAAGACTGTGGCCCTCATTCTGGGTTTCAATCCCTCTGCCTGGGACGACTTCTGGTGGCCCTCAGCGCTCAGAACCCCTTCCACACCCACCGACCACATATGCAACTTTGGCATCATCCTCGACTCCTCGCTCTCTATGAACCGCCAAGTCAACGCTGTCTCATCCTTGAGTTTTTATACACTCCGCCTTCTCTGAAAGATCTTTAAATGGATCCTGATCAAGTCCAGGAAAGCAGTCACCCAAGCGCTCGTCACCAGCAAATTAGACTACAGCAACACACTCTATGCTGGCACCACCCAAACATTACAAAAGAAACTGTAAAGAATCCAGAACGTCTAGGCCAGATTCATCTTGGACATCCCTCTCGGGGGCCACATCTCCGATCACCTGAGAGACCTTCACTGGCTCACAATCAACTAAAGAATCACCTTCAAGCTCCTCATGCATGCAGACAAGGCCCTTCACAACATCTGACCCCGGTACCTCTACCACTGCCTGACCTTCCACACGCCCACCAGACAGTTCTGACCTGCCCATCTGGCCCTTGCTACTACCCCAATGATACGCAAGAACTCAACTGGAGGAAGATTCTTCTCTTACCTCGCTGCAAAAATCTGGAACGCTCATCCGCTACACCTCAGGCAATTACCCTCACTACCTAAATTCAAGAAGGACCTCAAGACGTGGGTCTTCAACTGAACCCATTCTTCCCCCCAGCACCATGAGACCCTCACGGGTGATTAGCCGTGCTCTTACAAGAACCGTGATTGATTGATTGCCTAGACAAGGGGGCTGTCCCTCTCCAAAGTGTTCTCCATTTTCTCTTTAAAGGCGGCTACAGCTTTGAAGCGTGCCTTTTGGGTCAACACCTGTGTGGCTTCCTGTAGGAGGAAGGTTACACCTCTCTCTAGTGTAGGCACCCATTGTCTCCTTTCCTGTGAGTTGTTAGCACGTCACCACAGGAAGACAGAGAGCTGTCTGCAGAACAGAATCTATGTATAAAGGTAAACAGGCACTGAAAAGTTGGGGCAACTAAAGTGGCAGCTTCTAAAGATGTGCTTCACCCACCAGTGATATTAAATTCAAATTATCCATTATTGGCCCGATTTAGAGTTTGGCTGAGGGGTTAGTCTGTCACAACGATAACAGATATCCTGTGTATCAAAATATATATCACATTATATCCTATGGGATTTATATTTCACCTGCTGGGATGTCCGTCACCGTTGTGATGGAGTAACCCCTCTGCCAAACTCTAAATCAGGCCCTAAGTCAGACTTAATCCACTGATTCTTTTGATACCTTACAGTACCAACTTTAGTTGTCCCATTCAGAAGTTGCCTTAAAATGTCTCTGGGGCCAATCCTTTACAGGGCTTTTCTACCTTCCTCTGAGGACTGCAGGTGACGGAGACCCAGAAAGAGAGAACATCTTCAAAAACAACATTGTTCCAGGTCGATGTCAAGGACATCAATGTTAAGACAAGGTATGGTGCCCACATGCTCGCTGTCGACATTTGGGTCTGTGTTGAGAAAGGGGAAAGGGACGACATTCAACCTCAAGGCATAGGATGTCGAAGGATTCCATGACGTCGAGATACGGGAGACATTCAGTGCCGAAAAGTCTTAGAGGAAAATTGACATCGAGAAGTCTGTTGACTTTGAGGCATTTCAGACCTGTGGAAAAAATCAAAAATTTGATATTACCATCTACCTCTGACTCAGCATATTCCAGGGTGTACTTGCCATTGTCTCTCATAATTCTTTTGGACTCTCCTCCACCTCTGACAGCTCCTTCAGTGCATATTCTGTGTATTTCTCCTCTTCTGCTTCCTCAGACAGAAACACATTTGGAAGTTCAATCTCTGATGAGGCCTCTTACTTCCCGTCAGAGTTCAAGGTCTCCTCAACCACAATCTTGTCATAGATTGAGAGTACAAATGCCTTTGTGACATTGTCATAGTTCTTGGCACTCCCCATCAAGATGCCTCTCTCGGCACACTCATCATTATTGGTCTAGGTCACAATCAAGACACAGATCGTTTTATTCTACCTCTTCCTCCAGTACTGGAAAATACCAACACTGATGGATTCTCCCCAGCCAAGGGTCTCTCTAGGTGAGGATATCAACATATTTCAAGAGGTGCTTGTGTGAGCAGCTACAAAACTGAGCATTCTATTACCTGCCTCATCAATGACAGCATAGGTGATTTTTGAAACTCACCCAACATGCAGCATCCTGACCCCTCCTACCCTAATTCCGAGTTTGTAAAACCATCCATGGAACTGTTCCTTATGCCAGCTGCAGCCAAACCAGCTCCATCTCGGCTTCAGAAAAAATATAAGCCTCCGGAGCAGGACCTGTTATTCCTGCGATTAGATTCTCTTCCAGATTTTGTTGTTATTTTGGCTGCAAAGAATGTATATTCTACTACTCCTTCATTCACATTTCCACCAGACTTGGAGAGTAAAAAAGTGCATCCAGTAGGATGCAAGGTATGTAGTGCAGCTGCCAAAACCATGAAAGCTGCAAGTACATCTGCCCTCCTAGGTAGGTATGACAGAGCCTTATGGGACTCCTTGCAGCAGTTTGTTGAGGATCTGCCAAGTGACTGCAGAAAGGACTTCCTCAAAGTACTGAATGAGAGCATGATATTCTAGGTGATTAATGCTGCTGCTGACCCATCTTTACTGGCAGCCCATGGCTACTTTCACTGTTTGGCCTTTAGGCAAAATTGTTGGCTACGTCTTACAGCCCTCAAACACAAATCTCAAAAGAGGATATTTAATCATCCTTTCTTGGGCAGAACTCTGTTTGGGAGTCATATGAATGACAAAATGGCTCAAATGAAGACCAAGATGGACATCTCGAAGGCATTTGGTCTGGAGAAATGCAAGAAACAACAAACACACCCATACAAGCCTTATAAAAGGTGTTTCTACCCACAGGGGATTCAAACACCGCAGTGGTTGCAAGGACACCACCAACAGCAAGGACCTTTTTCAGCAGCAAAGGTGTCAATTTAAGGAGAGAGCCGGCCACCAACCTGCCCAAGCAGAAAAGCCTCCTATAGGCTCCAAACAATGAGTCTCTGCCTCCCCTTCTTCTGTTACCGACTCTGATAGGGGGAAGTATTTCACAATATCTAACAGAGTGGAAATCCATCACAGAATACACTAGCCCTCCACCACATATTCCACCAAAATCGTCCAATCAACATCTGCAAATGCTGGGATCAAAAGTGAACATCCTTCTGCAGAAGCATCTGGTAGAGCTTGTTCCCCCCAACAAGGCACAGGGATATAATCCTGTTATTTCTTGGTGAAAAAGAGAGGTCTGGATACGAATTCAGAGCCATACTAGACCTGAAAGTCTCAAACAAATGGATACGGAAAGAAAAATTCTGAATGCTAGCATTACATCAAATGTATCCTCAAATCCATCAAAGAGGCTGGCTCTGTTCCATAGATCCTCAGGATACTGTCACATTCACTTACCCAGAAAACATTGTATATTCCTGAGATCTGTAGTAGGTCACGATCACCATTAGAACAAATTTCTTCCTTTTAGCCTCAGAACACCCCCAGAACCTTTTTAAAGTGCATGGCACTGGTTGCTGCACATCTTAGGAAACTCAGAATATTTATCTATCCATACCTAGGCAACTTGCTTATCAAGGAGTCAATGCAACAATTAGCACATATTCATTATTGGATAACTGTCTCTACTCTCAACCAAATAGGCCTTTGTGTCAACCACCAGAAATAGACTTCCTCACCAGTCCAGCCTCTACATTATCTTGGAGCAACTATTAACACTTTAAAGCCAAAAGTGTATTCTTTGGAGAAGAGACTGTTATCCAAATGTCTTAAATGTAAATGTATCATGAAAGCCTCTCATCCAACAGAGAGAAAAGTGTCATCTCTCCTAGGCTCAATGGCATCTTGCATATTTCTGACACCAAATGCCTGTTTCCACATCAGACCACTGCAAGAATGTCTGGAGGACCAGTGGAGTCAATACTGGGGCAACTGGGAAGACAAGATCGCACTTTCATCAAAGTGAGGCAATCCTTCAAATGGTGGTGCAAGATGATAAAAATCTACTTCAAGGGATGCCTTTTCATCACTATGTTCTCTCTTAGACAATATTGACAAATGTCTCTCTGTTCAGTTGGGGAGCACATATGGATCACCTACAAGTTCAGGGAACATTGTCCACGAAGGAAATTACTTATCATATCAACCTCTTGGAACTATGAGCTGTTAATTTGGCATTGATGTTTTTCCTACCGTCCTTCAAGACAAAATCTCTTCTTGTTCAGGCAGACAACCCAACAGCAATATGCTATCTGAACAAGCAAGGGGGAATAAGATCGAAAACCTTCTCATGGGGCGCTCAAGCATTATTGGGCTAGCCAGAGACCTGAGAATCACTGCAACCCATCTTCTGGGGGTGCAGAATATTCACACAGACCCCTTAAGCAGGATTGTTCAAAAAAATCACGAATGGGTTCTAAACGACGACATTGATCAAAACATCTTCTGCATATGGGGTTTTCTTCACATATATTTATTTGCCACTGAAAAAAAACAAAGAATGCCCAAACTTCGCCTTCAGGTATTGCCAACCAGGGATATTGGGGAATGCTCTGTGGATTCACTGGTCCGGCAAATTTCTCTACACTTTTCCTCTGATTCTCCTAATTCCATCGGTAAACATCTGGCTGTCTTACTTGAAGGCCAGAATGATTTTGATAGTTCTGGAGTGGCCCGCCAGTGGTGGTTAGCAGACTTTTTACACATGTCAGAGTATCCACACATGGAGTTGTTGTGCAGACCAGACCTTCTCATGATGTTTAGACGTCAGATGACTCATCCCAATCTGTCTTCTTTGAGTTTGGTAGCATGGCTCTTGAGCTCGTGCATAATGGACATTTAAATCTGCATGAACATTCTTGAGGAGGCTAAGCAAACATCAAAGCGTTAAGCTTATTCTTATAAATGGAAGAGGTTCTTGTATCTGGTGACAAGAACTTTAATCCATTGAAGTGCCAAGAAGAAGCTATACCTCCATTCTGGTTTTATCTGGCCACATCAGGCTTTTAATTGTACTCTATTGATGTCCATTTGTCGGCAATTACTGCCTATAGAAAATGTCATTGACAAACCCTTTTTGTCAAAGTCCCTATTAATACTTCCTAGAGGGTATGAAGAAGGCTTTCCTTCCAATACGCAGTCCCTCCCCTCCTTGGTAATTGAACATAGTACTCTCACGTTTCCTGCAATCTCCTTTTGACCCCATCCATAAAGCCTCAATACAACACTTTTCTCAGAAGGCTGCTTTCCAAGTGGCTATCTGGTCAGCAGGTAGCGTCAGTGAGATTCAAGATTTATGCCCTTGTGAACCCTATACAGTGTTCCATAACATTGAGGTGATTATGAGAACTCATGCAAAATTCTTACCCAAAATTGTTTTAGATTTTCACATTAACTAGTCCATTTCTTTGCCTACTTTCTTTCAGCACCCTGCCACTCCAGCAGAAGGAACTCTCCACACTTTAGATGACAGGCGAGCCTTAAAATGTTATCTAGACAAAAGAAAGGACGTACACAAGTCGGATCAGTTGTTTGTAAACTATGGCCTGGTTCTTAAAGGTTTAGCGACATATAAATAATTTGTATCCAGGTGGATAGTGTCTTGCATCTTGTTATGCTACCAGAAAGCAAATACAATTCTGTTTCGTAAACTAAAAGTTCATTCTACTAGAGGGAAAGCAGCCTTAGCTGCTTTAATGATGAATATTCCCATTACTGAAATATGCAAAGCAGCTATGTGGAGATCAGTTCACACTTGTATCTAACACTATTGTTTGGACTCAGATGAGAGAACAAATGCTTAAGTAGGATAGGCTTCCCTGAGGAATCTATTTGCATTGTTTTCTCTATGGATCATCTCTTTTCTATTCCACTGCAATTTGTAGGGATGAATTTGCTACTCTATTTAGTGCTTATGATTATCACTGGAGATCCTCTGAGAGAAAAGGAATGGTTTCTTACTTGTAATCCTAGTTCTCTCTAATGGGAATCTCCATTGGAATCATAAGCATCCTGCCCTCCTCCCAGGTGAAAGAAACAGAGCCAATCAAATTCCCAAGATAATAACACTGTTAGCTCGGTAAACAAAAGAACTGAGGTAACTGCCACTTACTGGGCATGATGGGATAATGGTGGGTTGTGCGCCCTTTAACGCACAGACCCTCTTTTCATATCTGCAGAGTTGCAGCCTATAAGGTGACAATGTCCTCCTTCTTGTACTCTTCCTTGTTCATCACTTTCCTTTAAAAATGTGAGTGAGATTTGTAAGGACAAATAAAAATTCCAGGGAATCTTTCCTGTTTTTAATTATATATTAACCCTTTTTTTAAGTGCAAATTAAAGCCATTGGCCAACATAGTCTCACGTATAGGCTGCAAAATATTTAATAACTTGGACATCTACACTTACATTCTAAAGAAGTGCTCCGGGATCCCCACACATGGGTGGGACTATTCAGTGCTTATGATTTCAATGGAGATTTCCCTGAGAGCAAATTAGGATTGCAGGTAAGAAACCATTCCTTCCACGGTGAACCAAGAGAAATCCTCTGTTGTTTCACTGTAAATAATGTGTTAGTGCTGCAATTTATAGGCCCAGTGCACTGTAGCCAGCTGTAAGACAAAGGAAGCCAGGCTTTATGTGCAGTTCATTTTTCTGATTTCATTGGGTTTTTTTAAAGTGAATTTTCTCCTTCCCCCTTGTTCAATCTGTTGGTATATCATTCACACTTCCTTGCCCCTTTCTAGCTTTACTGTCATTCACTCCTCTACCACCATTTCTGTTCCATATATACAGTTTTAACACTCCTCTTAGTCTATTGTTTTAATACCCAGGTTTTACACTATCAACTTCTCACATTCAACTCTATCTTTTACACATTTTCTAAACCATCTTATCAGTGACTGATATCCTGAGTTCTGCTTTAATCTCCCTCTTTTTCTTCTGTTTCCACAGTCACTCTCTCTGTAGTCAGTTTTCATACTTTATTTCTCCGCATTGTTGCTTCTCTGGTAATATTTTGCAGCCAAGGCATACCTCAATGGTTTTTAGTAAAATTTTCTAATTGTTTTGTTTTCCAGGGCTGAACAGGATGCTATTTTAGCCAGATCAGAAAATAAAATAAAACAACTGGTATGATTTCTCTGTCTAAAATGAAATATCTTAGTCAATGTTGAATTATAATACGGAGGTAACAGGAGGTGCCAGCCATATATAAGCAAGCATGTGGCAGTTAGAGACCTTTACACTATTCACATTTCTGGTTTATACGCCCAGCGCAGTTCATCAAGTCGTTATGTGAGAGCTTCGTAATGGTCACTGATTCCTTTATGCTTGTTAGAAAAATGATAAAGTCTGCTTTCATCTACTCCGTTGTAATCATGTTTTTTTATTTTTAGACCCATCTCCATAAGAAATGATAACACCACCACACTGCTGCGCAACTCACTAATGATAATAAGGCATAGATTTGCAAAAGATTTTGATAGAGTTGATGTTACCCTTTTAATACAGACCCAACAGAAAATCCATTGGTTTGTAACACAAAGTGTTTTACTTTACATCAAGGAGGCATTCCCTGGTGGTGTATGGCCGTTGCTGTGCATCTCCCCATGGGGTTAGATGCAAATCCATATCTACAAAAGCTTGTAGACATGGAATTGTATACAAATCCTGCGCCTACCTTAGACAACCTAATGAGACATATCTTTGTTTCTCTGCATATTTTCTTCGTTGCATGTGTGCTGCATTCTATATTGAGGAAACAATCTCAAATGGTAGTTTTTGTGCAGGAAAGGAATCTGTTTGGACTAGACAGTACAAAGTGCAAAAGCACATTGAGGGAACCAAAATGCATAAATGGCACATTTCTGCTGTCCACAGTTGATGCAGCACAGCAACTTTACTTGCTGCCCTGTGTTGCATCAACTTTGTAAAACTAGGTCTCACTATCCTACCATGTTAGACATGTCAAGACCTGAGAGTGAATGAAAAGTATTAAGCACCAAATAACAACTATTTATTAATCCACGTATGCTTATCAATTACAGTAGAATCTATTTCATATTTTAAGTTCGGGAATGCATTTTTGCTTCAGACATTTAAATACAATCATATGTGAGATGAAAGCTAAATGACAAGTGTATTGGGATCAATAGCAGGTTTCACCTTGGAGCTCCACAGAAAACAAGAGGGGAAGTGTCTAAAGAGAGAAGTAAAACAAGAATGACTAAACTTTTTCTGAGATAGGCACAGAAGTGGGGGATTTGTCTCATCACAAATCCCTCTAGCCAGTAATTGTTTGTCTGCTGAGCTTCCACTTGACAGAAAGACTGCATCAGTGATTCTGTGCCCTGGTATCTTCAGTGATATTCATTAACACTGATTTTCTGATATTCTCACCACAGATTCCTTACCTGTCCTAGGCATCAGACTGGACGAGGAAGGTTTTAAACCAGTACACTGGAGCACAGATAGGTAGTATTGGGTGGCTTCACACTGGCCCTGTTCCACTCAAGAAGTGGCATGCAGTGCTGCATATAAGCACCACTCACATGCCCTGAGATTTCTTTCTGATAGATCCTTCTAACTGCATATTCTCTCAGGGGATCTCCATTAATAATCATAAGCACAGAATCTTCCCGCCCACATGCAGGGATCTCAGAGCACTTCTTTACAGTATATCTTCTTAAGTGTAGTTGTTCACCTTACTTCAATAAGGCCTGGCAAAGCACTTACGATATTGCTGTTTTGCAGCCTACAAAGAAGGCTATATTGGCCAAGTGCTTCAAATTGCATTTGAAAAGGGTATTATATATTTAAAAGGATCAGGAAAATTAACTGGAATTGAGTTAATTGACTATCTGAATCTCATTCACTATTTTCTTTTTTAAAGGAAAAAGATGAAGAAGAAGAGGACAATGTAGCCCTACAGGCTTCAACTCTGCAGATATGAAAAGAGAGTCTGCATTTTTAAGGTCTCACACCGCACCAGTATCCCAATATTCCCAAAAGGTGGCAATTCCCTTGGTTCTCTTTTAAAGAGATAGTGGAAGTGTTCGCTAGGGAAACTGATTGTCCAGTAGAAGAGACCTGTAAGCCGGATTTGGCCAGATAAAGCAAATATGGAAGAATAGCTTCTTCTTGGCATGTCAGTGGATCAAATTTCTTGTCAGAAGAACAGATACAGAATCTCTTCCATTTAAAAAAAATAAGCTGAACGCATTGCTGGTCATTTAGCCTTCTTGAGAATGTTCATGCATTCTTGTGGAAGATTCAGATGTCTATATTGTACGAGGTCAGGAGCCATGCTGCCAAACTCAAAGGGGAGAGATTGAGATGAACCATCTTACCTCTGAACGTCATGAGAAGGTCCGGTCTACAGGGCAGTTTCATGTGTGGATGTTCCGACATGTGAAGAAGGTAGGCGAACCGCCATAGTCGGTTCCACTCTGGAGATATCATTATCATTCTGATCTTCAAGTAAGGCAGTTTGATGATTACTGATGGAATCAATGGAAATAGAGAAAAAGGGTAGAGACATTTGCCAGACCAGTCGATTCTCCAATGTCCCTGGTTGGTAGTGCCTTGAGGCGAAGTTTGGGCATTTTTGTTTCCTGCGGTTACAAATAAATCTACGTAAGCTAAGCACACATGCAAAATATGTTTTGCAGAGCATCATGTGAAGATCCCACTTTTGCTTTTTCTAAAGGATCCTTCTTAGGAAGTCTGTTTGAATATTCTGAGCACCCGGAAAATGTATTGCAGTGATTCCCAGGTCTCTGGCTAGCAGCCAATTACAAATTGTCTGGGTTTCCTGAGACAAGCCTCTGGGCCTTGTGTTCCCGCTTATTTGTTCAAATAGTACATTATTGTTGTGTTGCCTGCCTGAATAAGAAGGGATTTTATCTTGAAGGATGGAAGAATTGCCACTCTGTCAGATATTGTGAGATACTTCCCCCTACCGGAGTGGGTGACAGAAAAAGGTGAAGCAGAGACTCATTGCTTGGAGTCTGCAAGAGGCCTTCCTGCCTGGGCATATTGGTGGTGGCTCTTCCCTTGGGCGACATTGTTAGTGCTGCTTGAAAGGTCTTTGCTGCGGCTGTTGGTGCTGACCTAGCAACCATTGAGGGGTTTCAACCCTCTGCGGATTGAACTGCCTTTCATAAGGTCTTGAACTCGACAGAACTGCCTTTCACCAGGTCCTGAATTTGATCTTCTTTAGAACCGGTTCTGTCCATGGTCCATAGGCAACCTGAACTTTCAGCTCCATTGGCGACGTTGCAGCAAATCCAAGAGCTTTGTTTAACCATGCTGCTTCTTTTTGGGGGACTGCCAGCTCCCTCTGTTGTGTCGCTGGGCCCCAAGTAACTGTGATGACCTTCACCTCAGAGCTTCACCTTCACCTCATTCTTCGAGGCAAGATCCACCCTCAGGCTATCTAGAACCTCTAGACTGGCTACAGGCTCTGCACCAGCTGCGATGTCAACTCCGACCCCAGCGCCACGACCCATGCCAGACCATGTAGCATTGTTGCTAAGGCTGACGCCATTGACGCTGGATGACGAAGCACAACCAGTTGTGTTTTAGAATTCCAAGGTGGCTCAGTTTTAGCCTTGACCAAGGCTGTGCGCTGATCCACTTGGGCTGCAGCCTTTGACAACTTTTCAGGCTCAGATACTTTCCTTTTGTCTCAAGGAAGGGCCAAACTTTCCACAATCTCTTTGTAACAGACTCTGATAATGATGCCTATGATGCCAGAATGATTTTGGACACCATTATACTGATGACAATTGGTATGAGAAACTTCAGGATGCCAGTGGCCTGGACACCATGTCAAACACTGGGTTACTTACACTATTAGGCTCTGTCACAGAAGAAAGCAGCTCCTTTGCCATTATGATGCGGAGGGCAGCTGAGGATCTTGACCTCCAACTGTCCACTACCGAAGTGAAGACTAGTGTCCTAACAGAGGTGCTTCAACCTGGGAAAATAAATGAGTCCTTTCCGTCTAATGATGCCTTTACAGACACCCTTCTTGGGGCCTGGTCAAAACCACATTCCAGACTTCTGGTTAACCGATGAATAGCACAATGCCATCGTCCTACCTCGGGGGACCTGGACTTCTTGTTTTGACATACCACACCAGAGAGTCTAGTTGTGCAGGTCTCAACCCCACTGCTTTCCCTACCACTCAACTGGACAGGGAATCAAACTGCATCAAAACCTTTGGGAAGCACATGTTTTCATCAATCATTTTGGCTTTATGTTCTGTAAATGCCAGCTGCCTCCTGGGCATTCCACCTATGCTCATCTGACATCAGACTTTTTGCTGCAGATTCTTTACCATAGTATATTCCCCAGGTGTCAGACGTTGAAGCAATCCTTCTGCATGGCAGTAGGTGGCGTTGTTCGGTTCCATGTAGTGCTGTTGGCATCGTTTGCACCTGAAGTGACTATGCATTTATAGCTGCCACCCTAGCACCCTGACCTCAGTTCCTTCTTTTCAGTACCATGAGTGCAGATCTGGACAAGCTTCCTTAAATCATTTTTTACTTTTCTTTTTCTTTTTTTTTACTTGCCAACAATTAGTGTGCCTATGTTTTGGTAAAATCCTGAAGAAACCCACCAGGGTCAATACTTATGAAGCTTGTCATCAACAGATGTCGGTGATAGACCCCAACTTGGTGTGTCTGTGGTGCCTAAAGAGGGACCAAGGCTCTGCAACTTGTCTTGACTGCCAGATCATGAACTCCAAGGCCCTGCACAAGTGGGCCAGGAAGCTCTTTGCTGCTCATCATGTGACTGCATGCCACTCCAAGTCCCGTTCGTGAGGGAGGTCTCTCCACCACTTCCTCCAGCCCAGGAGCATTATCAGCTCTTTGTGCTTCCTTTTGGACTTACCAATGCCCTTCGGGTGTCCACCGATTGGTTGGCAGTGGTTTCAGCTTATCTGCAAAAGTGGGGGGTTCTAGTCTTCCCGCTATCTCAATGATTGACTGTTGAAAACAGGCTCACCCCAGATAGATGTCTTCCACCCACAGACTATGGCTGACCTCTTGCACTCGCAGGGTTTCACTTTCAACATGCCAAAGTCACACCCAAAACTCTTTCACACACTCCCTTTCATCAGAGCTATTCTGGGTTTAGTGCAGTTTCTTTCTGCTTATCCTCTGGAACAGCGTGTCTAGGATATTTGGGCTAAGATTCCTATTGTTCAACCTCGGACTCTGGATTTTGGTGAGACAGACTCTGAGGCTGCTGGGTTTCATCACCTCCTGCATCCTGTTAGTAAAACATTTCTGTTGGCATATGTAGATTCTTTGTAGTGGAGCTTGAAGGCCCAGTGGACAAAGCATCAGGGGAATGCATCTGACCTGGTACTGATAAAGAATGAAACTGCAAAAGACTTACAGTGGTGGCTCAAGGACTGTGGTTTGGTCAACAGAAGCCCTTTCTTTCTTCCCCACCCAGAATTCACAGTAGTAACAAATTGGTCACTTCTGGGTTGGCGTGGCCAGCTGAGATACTTGGAGAGCAGAGTCTTTAGGTCTGTGGAGGAGTCTCAGTTCCACATCAATCTGCTGGAGCTGAGAGTGATTTGTCTGGCATAGCAAGCTTTTCTTCCATTGATCAATGGAAGGCTAGTTCAGGTGTTTATGGACAAAACCACTGCCATGTGGTATTGCAACGAGCAGGGAGGGTTCGGGTCCTGGACCCTATGTCAAAGAGTTTTACATCTCTGGACGTGTCTGGAACATCAGGACATATTTCTGTAGGATTAATAGCTGGCAGGGTCTCTGAATTCCAGAGTAGATGAACTCAGCTATCGGATCACAAATGGCATCTTCATTCAGAGATGGTGCACGGTCTCTCCAACATTGGGGAGAACCTTGGATTGATCTGTTCACTGAGAACACACAGTGTCAACGCTTGAGGTCTGAAGGTGGCTCTTGCTGAGAGACACATTTCATCTTAAGTGGAGCTCGGGACTCCTAAATGCCTTTCCACAGATACCACTCTTGTCCAGAGTTCTCAAGAGGGTTAAGAAAGAATGTGCTTAAGTCATCCTAGTGACTATGGACTGGGCAAGGAAAGTATGGTACCCCCAACTCCCAAGCATGAGTAGCTATCCTCCAGTCACCTCTCTGGTGAGCTTGCTTGGGTATCTATTCCAAGGTAAGGAATCTGAAGCTAGAAGTCTCTATCAAATGAACAAGTTACTTACCTTTGGTAATGCCTTATCTGATTGAGACTCTGTCTAGCCACAGATTTCCTATCGCTCCTCCCATCTCCCCATTCTGCAGACTGTTTGTAATTTGTGACTACAGAGATCTCTCAGGACCTCACTCGGCACACTAGTTATAACTTCTCAGCTTGGCTCCGTGCTTCTGGTGCGGAGCATTAGTCAAGTACTGAGGTCAATATGCTGTGGTGATGCCTATTTAGGCACTGCACATGTCACTTCTGGCACAGACACCACACGGAACTGAATGATGGCTCCTACTAGTACATAAAGGGATTACTCAAACATTTCTGGATCCAGTCTGACGTAGTTTAGAGAATTATCTAAACTAAGGAATCTGTGGCTGTACAGAGTCTCCACATATGAGGCAATTACCGAAGGTGAGTAACTTGTTCTTTGGACTCTGTTGCAGAATTCTTGCCTGGTGTATCAGACAGCTTATGTCCCAGCTTTACAAAAGCCTTTCAAGATGGTTGCAATGTGGCAAAGTTTACTACCTTCTGTGGCTTAAACACTACTGATTATCTACACAGGGAAAAGGTACTAGTGTGGCTTGTAGGCGGCATGCCTAAATGAGGTCTACAGACTTCTGGCAACCCCAGTCCACATTAATTGACCTACCCCCGATGACTCTTGTCTTTTTGATGAAAAGGCAGACTTGAGCGTTGCATGCTTTAAGGAGAGTAGGGCCAAGGCTTACTCCTTTGGCTTGTCCGTCCACCATGTCAGACTCACCAACAGGTCTACTCCCTCAGTTGTTATGGTAGGGGGTTACAATATCACCAATAAGTGCAACCAGCCCAGCACACCCTTCAGCCTTTTGGTGACAGAGGCCATGGTACCCACATACTACATGGGCATTGTGCATCCCAGCCTTCTGCCTCCCCGACTGTCTCAGCCACAACTCCTCTTTATGGTGTGTCCTTCTCATCATACAGCCACACTGTAGGAGGCAGGATCCAACATTTGCTGCCAGACTGGCAGGCAGTATCTTTGGTAAAGTGGGTCCTGCAAATTTTCCAGTTGGGTTAGCCCGACCATTTCTTGCCATACTGCAGCACCTTCCACCAACCTCAGAATGACCAATGAAGTACCATATGTTACACTTGGAGCAGAAAGTGCAGACACTTCTGGCCAAAGAGGCAATAGAGAACATCCGGCATCTGAAGATTAGGCATTGGTTGATACTGTCTATATTTCTGGTGCTGAAAAGGATGAGGTCCTTCATCCTGTTTTAGACCTTTGTACTCTGAATACCTTCCTGCGGAAGTGCTAATTCAAAATGCTCGCCCTAACCCAGGTCTTGTCTTCCCTCAAACTTGAAGAATGGATAGTAGCATTGGACATGCACAATGATTATTTCCACATATGAGTACTGCAGGTCCATGGGCGCAATCTGCCATTCACAGTGGGGCAAGAGCATCTTCAGTTCACTGTGCTCCCTTTTGGCCTCACCAGTGCCCCTGGGGTGTGGTTGCAGTGCATCTTCGGTTGTCAGGGGTCCCAGTCTTCCCCTACATTAACGACTGACTGCTGAAGGCAGACTAGCCTCATGCAATGGTTACCAGCCTTCAAACTGTCTAGTCTTCTTTGAAGGCCTATGTCATGTCATGTTATGTGTACTTGTAAAGCGTGCCTCTACCTACTTTAAGTATCCTTGTGCTGTGCAGGTATAGGAGCCTGGCCCAGAGGGCCGGGGAAGGCAGCTAATTGAAGAGTGAGGTCTTCAGCCTCTTGTGGAATTCAAGAGGTGAAAAGGAGGCTCTGCTGTGAAGTTTAAGGTTGTTCCATGCTTTAGGAGCAATATTGGAGAAGGCTTGCCCTCAAGTTCTTTTCATGTGTATGTGTAGAAGGCCTGCGGGTCAAAGTCCAGTTGAACAAAGGTGCCTGGACGGTCGGTGGAAGGAGATGCAGCTGTTCAGGAAAGCCGGGCACATTTTGTGCAGTTCTTTGAAAGTGTGTGTGAGGAGCTAGTATTGTGCGCTCCTGTGTACTGGGAACCAGTGAAGTTCCCTCCAGTGTGGTGTGACCTGAGTCCTGCGTTAGCAGGGGTGTGGAACTTAATAAAATATCTACTTGTCCATGGGACAGGCTGCGTCATAAATCTACTTGTCCTGTAAAAAAATACTAGCTGGCCCTTCGGTGTCATGTAGTGCAGCAACAAATTATAGAAGCAATCTCATTATATAAGAGCTCTGTTTATGCCAGGACTAATGCCTCTCTGATTATGCCAGGGCTAATGCTATAATAAGGCTTGGATACTAGCGATGTCCTTAGTTTGCCACCTTTCTGCAGATCTACATACTGGTGCTGGCGGTATCGGTAAGCAAAAGTTGAAGGGTTGGAATGCCCTTCTGAGTCTGTGCAAACCTACTAACTTGCATGTTTTAAGTGTTTTTACCAACTTTTCTCTAATCTTTTCCCTGACTGAGAAAGGTTGGAAATTCACTACTGACAAGGGCAGAAGTAAAACTTCTTCTAGGGTTGGGAAAAAAAGTGGTTCGAGGGAAAGTGAACTTTCAAACGCTCAACAGATTTACTCATGCTAAAATACATATTTTCTAGGATAACGATTTCCTGGTCTATTTCTGTAAATTCTTGTGAATTCATGAAATACAGAAATCTGCACTAATGCAATGACATATACCATGAGTGCACTTTTGTGACTTTCTTTAATAATTGGGCCCCTAATTAAGTCTGGCATTAACCAGGACTTTTTTTAAATTAAACTTCTGTCTCTCTCTCACTATGACTGATAACTGCCTACTCCTTCACAAGGAGCACATCGGCACACAAAGTAGTTTTGTTCAGTGCCATGAACTACTGTGGCAATATGTGCTTTTGGTTTGTGTCAATGTTTGTTACAATGGTGAGGGCACATCAGCTCCCACTACAGTAAAGTTTTACAAAAGCCATATCAAAACAAGACATGCATTGACAAATCCATAAGCAGGGCCACTGGGGAGAGTCAAATCATGCAGCAGCGTTGAGTATAATATGCAGCAAGAAAAGGCAAATTATGCTGCATAATGCAGCACATTTTGTAGTAGTATTACTCCATTATTTCATCATTTTTTAAACTTTGTAACACTCTCTGGGCATTGGCTGCACTTTGTTAGTACCAGTTTAATGCCCAAATATAGCAATACGTAATAGAAAAGTGACTAATCCAGCTTTGCTAAGGGCCTTCCACTGAGTGACAAATGTCTTTGCATTTTTAGTAACTTTCGAATCTTTGTGCTAGAAACAATTTTATTTTTGTTAAAATTTGCAGATTATGTGGCAGATGATGGATTATGTGGCAAAGGCGGCACACCTATAATTATGCAAAAATCACTACGGCTGCACAATTGCATAATCCCACTGGCCCTGGCCATAATACTGACCACCAATGTCTGACCTATTGGTTTTGCCAGTGCTTGTTTATTTTCATGTTTCTCGTAATCTTGTTGAAACTGGTTACACTGAATTTCCATGATGAATATTTTTTGGAATTACTGCCATGCATCAACACATTTTACTAAATGATGCTGCAAAGAAATGGTACCTAAAATATCACAGTAATTTTGCAAAACTTTTTTTTCCTAGTTGCATTTTTGAGTGAACATTTAATTTTGAAAACAAAAAATCATCAAGCTTCTGCAATTATTTGCATCTAATCTAAGAACGTTCTGGGAGCATTATACATAGCCTCATATTGGTAAACTTTTCAAACGTGTGTGTACACATTTCGTACTAGAACATTTGTCAATAGTGCAGCGAGAGCTCACAACGTTTATTTACAGTGCTCATCCTAATAATAAAGGCTTTACATTAATGAACCATAAATACAAGTTCAAACAGCATTAACATATGGACACAAACATTAAATGAACTGCATACAATTCCCTTCCCTGCTCCATAATGTAAACTAGTAGCCAAAGGGTTTGTGCTGCAGGGGGTTGGGCCTACTTGTCCCAAGACATGAAAAGTTGTTGTCCTTGACACCAAACAATATCTCCTGGGTGTTGGGCTATGGTATTCCACACCCCTGGTGAGAGGTTGAGAAGGAGTGCGGCTGCTGCATTCTGGACAGTCTGCACTGGTGAAATGTTTGATGATCCCTGCATAGAGAGTTTCCATTGTGGCGATGAGGGCATGTGTGATGTGGGCTGGTGTTGCCTAGGACCCATTTGAAAACCTTCCTCAGCATTCTCAGGCTGATGAAGCAGGATGTGGCAACAGCATAGACCTGGGTGAGCATGTTCATTTTGTTGTCAGTGACTGTCCTGAGATTTCTGGCATGTGAGCTGGGAGTGAGAGTCAGACCAAGGTCAGCTACCCTCCAGGTGGAGTTGCACATGGAGGTCTTTTTTCTGAAAATCAGCATTAAGTTTGAGACAGTTGGACTTCATCCATGTGTCTACATGTAGGTATTGAACTAGTTCCTTGTTTTGGGTGGTTTGTGTTAGAGGACAATATAAACTGTATGTCTTTGGCATGGAAGAGGATCTTGATGTTGTGGGCGCTGTAGACATTGTCCAGGGGGTCCCGTAGATATTAAGAGGGTGGGGTTGAGTGATACACGTTAGGATCCTCTACATTCGGGTTCTCTGGCTTCTGAGGAGTATGGAGCTACGTTGACTGTTTTTTTTCTTCCTGACAGGAAAAAGTAGATTCAGTGGAAGGCTGGGGTATGAAACCATGCTAACGGCTGCCAGCAGGTCCAGTAGGTTGAGGACGGCAGTTTTTCCCTTGGCCAGGATCATACAGATGTTGTTTGTAAAGCAATCACAACTGCTTCCAAGTAGGAGGAAAATAGGTCGGTAGTTTGTGAGTTTGATTGGGTCTGCTGTGGGTTTCTTCAGTAGGGCCATGACCGCAGTGTGTTTGTGGGATTCCAAGAAGGTGGCTACATCGATGGAGACGTTGAGGATGTGAGTGAGTACTTTACTGAAGCTTCTGGTTAGTCATTTGTTGAAGGCATGGAATGGGCATGCGTCTGAAGATGCTCTAGATTGGATGGACTTCATTGTGGTGGTGGTTTCGTTTATGGTAGTGGCAGTCCACATGGTCGGATTTTTCTTCTTTGGATACCGAAAGCTTGCTATGAGGTTGATGGGATCTTGTCTGTGGGGTGAATTTATCATAGATGTTTGTAATCTTGTTGCTGAAGAAGTCTGAAAGATGGTTGAAGAGATCTTGTGTGGTCGTGGGTGATGTACTGTGGCAGCGGGTATCCTGAAATGTCTGATGATGGAGAAGATTTCTTTGGTGTTGCTGGAGCTAGCTTCTATGCGGGCTGCTAGGGCTGTTTGCTTGATATTTGCTGGTTATAGCCTCTCAGGGCAGATTTTGTACATGTCCTTGTCTGTGTTGCTTTAGCTCATTTTCCACTTGCACTGCAGTAGCGTGCAGAGCTCCTTTGTCACCCTGAGTTCTTCTGTGTACCAGCTGGCTTGTGTTCACTTTCTATTTGTTTTGCCATGCTAGAGGTTGGTCAGGGTGTCGGCACAAGTGGACTTTTTGATGCCTTTATTTTGGTTGCTGGTTTGCTCAGGCAGTGCTTGGAGAGGGTGGATGCTTAATCCCCTTCTGAGCTGCAGAGGGCATGTCCTGAGGTAGACAGCTTTCAACGGTACAGGATGATGATGTGGAGACATAAAAGGGTGTGGTCTGTCCAGGTGACTAGTAGTGGTTTGTTAACTGTAATGTTGCTGGGAGAGGAGAAGATTCAGGGAGTATCTGGGTTGGTGTGGATGAGTTTGCAGGCATTCTGGGTGAAACCACAGCTCCCGGGGCTTTCAAGGAGGGCGACGGAGTTGGGGGGGTCAGTGGGTGTTCTAAGTGAAAGTTGAAGTCTCACAGAAGGATAAAAGTGCTGTAGCCGATGATGAGGGGTGCAGTGAAATCGGTGATGTTGCTGGCAAAGTTGGCACTGGGTCCTGGCGCTCTGTAGATGAGGGTTTCGCACAGGGTGATGTTTGCTGTTGTCTAAATGGTGAGATGCTTCATGTACCTGGTTGTAGTGTCTGAGGAGGTAGTGCAGCTGCTAAAGTCCTTAGAATGATGGTGATTCCTTTTCCAGGCTTGTGTTGGTGGTGTTGTCTGGCAATTTTGTATCCGGCGAAGCTAGCTGCAGCAATGTCCAGTACTGAGGCAGGGTTCATCCATGTTTCCATGGAGAATAGCAGCTCGTGATTTGATCATTCAGAATGTCCCATATCTCTGTGGTTTGTTTGCTGAGAGAGCGGGAGTTGAGCAGCATGGTTGTGAGAGAGGAATGTAGTGTGGGTGTTTGCTGGTTCTGGTGTGCCTGAACCAGATGGCTGCTCTGTGTTGTTGGTGCAGGGGTAGTGGGTGTTGAGGCGGTGAATGGTATGAGAGTGAGAGTGCATGCAAATCTGCAGGAGACGCATGTGAATGTTCCTTCTGTGTTATGTGGGGTTGCGTGGTAGCAGTGCAATGAGTGGCTGTTGGGAGAGAAGCAGGGTTCCAGGCATGGATGAGTGCAGACAGGCTTGTGTTTGGTGTGCCTTTGGTGCACCAGCAGTAGGTCTGTGCTGCATATGTTATTGAGTAGGTCCTGGGAGAGGGTAGGAACCCAGAGGCATTGGGTGGATATGGGTGTAGGAGGTGAGAAGCAGGAATCGGGAATGCAAGGCAGTAGTGGGAGACAGGAAAAAGTAAGTGGAACTGGGGAAGAGTAGGGTGGAAAACAAAGGAGCAAGCAGGGGAGACTGAGGTACAGTGCAAACAAAGTATAGAGAGTTTGATGGGAAATAGTCACACCAAGAAGCACAAAGGCACAAAAAGACACATAAATCAATGGCCGAAGTGCAAAAGAGAGGCCCAAAATTACTATCAAGAGGCACAAACATATAAAAAATAGGCATACAAAGTACAAAAATGAGGCACAAATAGAGAATAAAAAGCACAAGCGGGAAAGAAGCAATAACAGATTGAGCAAGAGAGAGGGAGTGTGAGAGAAGCAGATAGTAGCAAAGCCAGGCATGGAGCCAGATCCAAAAGGGACTTCACTGGTGGGAGGACCATCACAGGTAAGTCTTGGGGGGAGGCTATTGCTAATCAAGGCTAGAAACCTGCTTAAGTCCCAGCTCCACATCAGCCTGCTGGAGCTATAGGGCATTTGTTTGGCGATGAAAGCTTTCCCACCATCCATCAAAGGGAGGCTGGTGCTGGTGCGCACAGACAACACCACCGCCATGTTGTACTGTAACAAGTAGGACACAGTGGGGTTGTGGATCGTGCCATTCAAAGTGGCTGGAACACCAGAGGATTTTCCTGGTAGTACACCATCTGGTGCATCTCTGAAATGCCAGGGGGGATACACTTATCTTTTGACGCCTAGCAGATCATGAATGACAGTTACATCTGGAGGTTGCACAGGGTTCTGTTCCAATAGGGAGAACCTGGGCTGCGATTTTTTCGCCGCCGCCAAGAAAACATAATGTCAACACAATTGCACTTAGGATTTTTCACGGTTTCTCTTACTTGGAGAAGGATTCCGCCTTGAGTGAAATTCCTGTGTGTTCCTGCTACGAGTTCTGAATAAGATCGGAAATTACCAGGCCCAAGTCTTCCTAGTGGCACTGAATTGGGAAAGGAGAGTGTAATATCCAAAACTCCTGTGCATTAGCTGCTGTCCTCCTGGCACTTTGGAAGAAACTTTGGTTGCAGCATCAGGGTGGTGTTGGGTCTGCACAATCTCTACCTCCATGCTTGGAGATTGAGAAGCATCAGTTGACTGCTTTTGACCTCTATCCTGAAGTTGTCAATGTAATCTTGGCAGCCAGGAGTCCCTTGACAAAATCAGTATATGCTTGGGGTTGGGACATATTTGTGGCATGGTATGGCACCTGACAGACTGACCACTTCACACCAAGCTTCCGAAAGTGTTGCTTTTTGTGTTGTCCCTAACATGGCAAGGACTTGCTTTGGGCATAGTTAGAGGGTACTGGTCATCTCTTTTGGCTTTTTTGCAGTTGCCAGGTTAGCCGTTCTAATGTTTCTAATGTGTACAACATTTGAACTGCTACACAGATGTCTTCTTTGGTTTTTTACCCTCAAGTAATTCATTAATTTTGCCATTATGTCAGTGCAGTGTGTAAGCGAGGTACAGGTCCTCTCCGTCAAACCACCATATACTAGATTCTTTCTAGACAAACTGGTCCTGAGAACCTGTGCCCCATATCTACAGAAATTGATGACACTTTTTCACATTTGGCAAAACATCACCCTCCTGGCATTCCTTGCTGCACCTCACACCTCTAAGGAAGAGGAGAGACTCCATCAGGTGGATCCTAAAAGAGCTCTCAGCTGTGGATGATCAGCTTTTATTGGAATCGCTGGAGCAAAGAAGGGCAAGGCAGTGCAGGATCAAGACCTGCAGCCTGCTGGCAAAGAAGCAGCCTCAGGTAGGCTTATTGGCTTATTTCCCCAGAGACAAGGCTGTGACCACTATGTTGGCATGCGTGGTGCCTGTTCTGGATACTTGCCAGGCTGGTACATGGGTGTCAATCCATACACTGTACACACACAAAATAGGAAAAGGAGGAATTGTGATACTCATATGAATTTCAGAATATAATTCATTGGAACAACGCAAGGTGGATAACATTTTTTGTTCTCACCCACTAGTAGTGGAATCCTTCATCATCGGGCTTGCTACAACATCCTTGGAGCAAAGGGTGTTGGGGAAAGACAGTACAAGACACACATGTAGGGGTCTACTCTGTAGAACAGACAAAGGAAATAGATCAAAATGTCTCATGGGAGTCCTACACGACTTTTACTCATGGCCTGCTTGGATAGGATTAAAAAGATCTATCACGGTGATGAAATGGGGTTATTAGTGCCCCTTCAGGAATCACTACAGACCTCAGGTAATAACTTTATCATAGCAAACAATGGTCCTTAGTAATAATTTGTACAATGCAAAGTACCCAAAGAAAATGTATTAGATCAAAAAATAAATGAACAAATTATTTTTCTTAAGACAACATATATCGGTGCAGTGAGTGTGGGTGCATACAAATGTACTCTGTGCTCTTTTTTTTTAAAGGATACCCTCCGATGTATACAATTATTTAGGGTCCATGTATGTTAAGGTCGATGGCGTTTCAATTCCATTGTGGATAGTGGGATTATCATCAGGGTTCAAAGAAGTGTGAGCCTGAGACAGAGCTGAATTAAGGATGTCAAAATAATGTCATAAAAACGTAAGCAGTACAAGACATGTTGCATAAATGACTGTTAAAAAATGTAAACTCGTACTCACAGTCAAGAAGAAGGTTAGTGCACTAAAAGAAAAGACAATGAGTGACTTGTAATTAGCGAGGGCATATTTCAAGGGAAAAATATTGGGAAGCATAGACAGCAGTACCTACCTAGCAGAAGATGTGGGATTCCCAAATAATGAGTTCAATGTGGAGGACAATGGGAGGGAGTCAGGGTAGGCCTGAGTCAAACAATAAACAGGAGATTTAGGTAAGTGGTTTGCTCTAAAAACGAGAACAAAGCAAGGCAGGTAGAAACAATGCATGACCGACCTGTTAAGAACGAAGGCCCGGCATGGAGGGGAGCGCACTGACAGATGTACAGGTATGTTCCTCACAAAGCAGGAGGCTGCTAGTAAAATGCAGGGATGGAAGTGCGTGGTAAGCTCAGGAGCTACAGACATCCAGGAGGAAGCAGAAAGAGCCATGGAACTTCAGTCAATCTCAGCAGTGAGCAGAGGCTGTGACGCTTCTTGTATGCACAGCAGTGTAGCAAAATGGAGGAAGGGATCAGCTCTGCGCCAGAGAGTCACAAAATATAGGAAGGACTGAATCCTGCAAGGAGAATGAACCAGAGAACAAGGGCTTAGAGAATATGCTGAAGGAAATGAACAACCAGGAAGAAATAATTAGCAAACACTCTAATAAAAAGAAGAGCCAGGATAGGGAAACACGAGAATAGAAGACAAATACTGTAAATAGAGACAAGAATAGAATAAGTGCATTGTGAGTATGTATTACATTAACCAGTATCTGTACATAAAAACCAAACGTACAGACATAGAAATAGGTCATATAGGTCTTCAAAAACAGTAATCCAATGTCATTCTCTAATATGTCACAAGTAAGTTCATTTAAATAAAAAATGTCCAATCTTCTTCATGATTTAAACTTGTGTGCAAAGTGTCCATCTAAATGATCCAATGAAGTTCCTCCTTGTTCAGTAATGTTTTTATGTTGTCTCCACGTTCAGGAATGTAAATGGTGCGGATTACTTGCCACTTGGTGTCGTCTTTAGAATGTCCCTTTTCAAGGTACTGCGAAACCAATGGGGCAGTGATGCCTTACACCTAATGTGACTCCTATGCAGACATATGAGAATTTGTTTTTTAGTAGTTTGGCCAACGTAAAGCATGTTGCATGGGGACAAAATGGTATAAATTGCTCGTTTTTCAGTGGGAAAAGATATGAGAGATTTTGATGACTCAGAATGACTGAATTTTTTGGTCTCAATACAGAATGGGCAGACAATACATTGTCTGCTTTTGTAATGTCCTTTAGTGGTGGAAGGGCTCAGTGTTCAATGAAGGTTCTTGTGGACCTGGGGCATGATATGGCTGTCTGAACAAGATGTTCTTTCAAGTTCCTTCCACATTTATAGGCAAACATAGGAGGCTCAAATGTAAAGTCCCCAGCTGCTAAAGTATGCCAGTATCTTTTAATACTCTTGAATATAGAATTGTAGCTCGTTGATAAGGTGTGGACACAGACATGTCTATTGGTCTCTTGTTTTTCACGAGGGTTTAGCAACATCTCGTGTGGGCAATACCATGCTCTTTTCACTGAGTGGCTGATCAGGCACTTGGCATATCCATTTTCTAATAATTTGAGAGTTAGTCTTTGCTCCTTTGAAAAAGTCATGATTATATTTATAGTTGCATCTTAATCTAAGAAATTGGCTGTACACGAGTGAATCTAGCAGGGTGTTCCTTTCCAGGGGGTTCCTATATAGAGTGGTGTATAGATGTTCTCCTTCAGCATGGATGGTGAGGAATTCCAGATTGATGTGAATGCATTGTGAATTTAAGGTCATCACAATGTTCGCTAAGCCAAGTTTGGAAAAGTGCAGGTGTGGGGGAGCTTCCATTCCAAATCATAAAGATGTCATTGATATATCTTTTCCAGAGAGCAATACGTACTTTAAAAGGATCATTGGTTGGGGGAAATTACTTTTTTCCTCAGGCTCGTCCATATGCGGTATTGCAAAACTGGGGGCAAAACCATCCTCACAGACTTCCGCATGGTCTGTAGGAAAACATCTTTATAAAATTTGAAGAAATTACATGTGAGTGCCAACTTCAGAAGATAAATAATAAATAATGTTGGAATCTGGTACAGACTGGGTCTCTGGTTCAGAATACTGTCTATGATATTCAAACCAGCAATTTGTGGTGTGTTAGTGTAAAGTGATCCTATATCAAGAATGATTAACAGGAATACTGAGATGGGCAAGTGAAGATTTTCTATGATAGTGACAAAATCTGTGGTATCCTGTATGTAACATTCAGTGAGGGGCACTAGAGGCTTACTAGAAAATCTACAAATGAGGCCACAATCTTAGATGAAAGGGCCTGCCTTGGGGGATGAGGGGCTTTCCAGGTTTTTATGCACCTTAGGGAGAGTATAGAACACTGGAGTACCTGGGTTATTATCTTGAGGAGTGAGAACTCATTATTGCTTAGAAAACCCAGATCCTTGGCTTCAGTTGTGAGTCTTAATCTTTCATGTTGTATCTCCACTGTGGGGTCCTTAAAAATACTTTGTTTTAGTAGTAATTAGTGTTGTTAAGCTAGTGAAGAATTTCCCATTTGAACAGGACAGTGTCCTGTATGACGATTCCTCCTCCCTTGGTTGCTGGTTTGAGGATGTTGGCATTATCCTCTTTTAAGCAGTCAAGGGTTTGAAGTTCTCTCCATGAGATGATAAATGAAGCAAATGGTGTTTTAGTTTAGAGGTCATTGAGATCTCTTAGTTCTAGTTTTTGAAAAGTAAGGATCTCAGCTGGTAAGCTGGAGCATGCCGGGGGAAGGTGGGTCGCAGATGTAAGCCAGTAAGTTCTGGTTTGGAGTAAGAACTATCATTACTTAGAAAAGGCCTTCAACCTCATTTGCCCAAAGAATCTCGGAGCTTGGTATGAACCTCCAATAAATTAGTTCTATCAAAGGGGACAAATAATCACCCTTTCTTCAGTAAGATTTGTTCTGTATTGGTTAGTATATGTGATGACAAATCAAATATGGGTATAATCTCCATGTTTTTTACTCTAGAGGGGGGTCCCATTCGTAATATTTCTGACGATGCAAAGATCCCCTGGTGATCCAGTGTCTTCCAATGCAGAAACCCTTTTTATTTTAGTATGCAAACGTGTTATTGAATGTGCTACAAGTTATGAAATGTGATCCCAGGCAATTCATATTCTTAGAATGTTCCACATGAAGTAATGAATTCAAGCATATGTAAAACACATTGCTAATTGTTAAATATTTCCGTGATTGCTCATTTTAGAAGTTATTCCAGGGATGTCATAAACACTTTGACTGCTTCTTTTCATTATTTTATTATTTTATTTATTTTAACAACTTCCATTTAGGCTTCTTTATTTTTGCTTTTTGTAGAAAGTTTGAGGTTCTTAAACACATGCAGTAGAAGTTCAATTTCAGCTGCAGTTTCTACTGTAGTTAACCTGTCTGCACTTTAGTTCACAGTCCCCATTTTGTCACCTTTTGCAGAACTTGTGCAAGTGGTATTCATGTCTAAATGCACTTTAGCCTGAATTCTTATACAATCAGACACCACAAGTTTAGTATAGTCCCTCTGTTGCACAATGGTATCCGTCTGGATGTTTTGGCTTATTTCATCACCCGCTTTTGGACTTTTTTCTGTGGGTGAGCCTATCTACATGTGTCTTACCCAATGTAATTACAAAGTAAATTGACTGTGCGTGTTTACTGCTAGTATCTGCCTTTGAGATAAGGCTACTGTGACACAGCAAGGGTAAGCGGAACTTGGCTGGTTAGATGTGAATGTGTGCATACATGTGTGCATATGTGTGTGGGCTATGCATGTGAGTCTACTGTTGTGTGCAGCCCAGGAACAGCGCAGGGGTAGCCAGGTGCAGAGAGTCAGTTTAAAAACTCTTGCACAAGGGAGAGAGGGCTTATATGCTTTTTGCTGTCAGATTCTGGACATGGGGACTGCAACAGCCATGGACAACTCGAAGGACAAACCCCTTATGTCCTAGAGGATTAAAAACTCTGTCCCATTTGACACAGCAAACCAGTGGGTATTTTGAAGGGCCATTGAGGCTGGTCCTCTTACACACCATGAGGGCTATTTAGGGGAAGATCTGGACATCTGTGCCCAGAAGGAGGAGTGGCGCACCGGAGACAAAGACCAGGTCTAAAACTAGCACAAGGATCCAGTGGAACCAGCTCCCTGCCCAGTAAACTCCCTTGGCAGTGAGGAGGGCTGCTAAAACTGGTCCTGGTGGCTAGAGCTACCAGTATGAGTAAAATGAGCCAAGAACTTCAAATTGGCCCCTCGGGCCTGAGTTAGGGCCTGTTAAAGAATTTCACCCCTGACAGGTAGCCAAGCATATGGCACTCCACCAATTTTCCTCAAATTGCCCCTGTGTGGGCCAGTGCTCAGGGTTGGTCCAGGAGTAACTTTTAATTGCTTTCTGGGGAGGGGCGTGCTTGGGGCTCTGTCTCTGGACTTCTGCTTGGCATAGGAATCCCATCCCCTGGGTCTGTATATACTGAAAAGGGGGCTGGGACCCCATTCCTGGGCCCCAAAGCCAAATACTGGGTCCAGGACCCCTTCTCTGGGGCCCAGAAGGAGACTGCTTCCCACTATGAGAACACTAAGGAAGTACTCCTGCATGACGGAAACACAAGAGGAGATTTTGCTGGCACCTGCCCAGCATTGAACTGTGCACAGGGAGCAGGCTAGGGTCACGGGGGCCTATGCGGCTCCCCCTATGGCTCCCTCATGCCTTTGGTTGTGTGAACTTGAGATGTTGGGAAATATAGGCCCTGCACAAGTCATGTGAAAACATTGATGATTGTTAATGATGTATTAACTGTATTTACTATGACCCCTTACATATTTTAAATGATGTGATGACTGTTTGGAGTTTCACACTCAGTGTTCCCATTAGAGTTCCCAACACTTTACAATATGCTTTTATGCGGAAGGTTCTTCTGTACAGATTTAGGGACTGCAGCAGGTACCCATACCATAGATCTGTTTGAAGAGGGTGGGCCCTGCGCCTGGGGTAGTAGGATTTGATTAGGGGCTCCAGAAAATTCTTTGGTTTGCCACAAGCATGGCTGATTTCCCATGAGGGAGCCCACCATGAGTTATTCTTTTTACAGTTTTCCTGCCATTGGCACAGGCCAAAGTCCACTGAAAGCATTGGGGATCCCACCAGGAGAGTGGGGGAGGGACCCCAAGACATTTCCCCATGGTGGGGAGTGCAAGAAAGTTTTGGTTGATATGGTTCTCTTAGGTTATCTGGTGGGGAGGGGGAGATGTCCAAGGGTAGCCCATAGTGGTGGGTGGCCCTGTGCAGGGGATGGTTCTTGAGGTTCAAGGTGTAATGGCTGACTCTGTGAGATTAGAGATAGGGTAAGACTCCCTATACTTCTGGGTTGGGTTAGTGGTCAACCATGAGATGTCAGGGTAAGATTGATGACTGCTCAAAAACAGTGAAGGATGTCATCCTAGGACTGTTTTTTTACATGCACTTGAGGTGGTGGCAACTGGGGCAATGTTTAGCAAGATATCCAATCAAGTAGGTCCTGTGGGGTCAGATCAGAGGATTGAGGGTGGTGTCCCTCTAGATGGAGGTTGTGCATGGGGCTCTGCCCTAAGTAGACTTTGGGTGTACCAGCCTTGGAGTGTGGCCCTGTGGCCCCTGGAAGTCCTGGAGCTTGCCAGGCATTGTTTTGGGGACAGCCCTCAGCATGGCATGATGGTGCCGAAGTCAGGTACATCCACCCTAGGTAGCTGTAGCTCTGAGCATAAAGGTTTACACAGAGGAACAAGTGTAAACATCTAAACAGCGCTAAAGCAAATGAAGAAGAAATTAACAAGACACTCAAAATATCTGACACCAATTTATAAAAATAGACTACTGTATTTGTATGTATTTTAGTCGCAATAACGAGGGTTCGGGAGATATAGAAGTTAAAAGGTATAGTAAATCAAAACATTTCACTCAACTGCGTTCAAGCATTGGCAATTCAACAAATTTGACACAGAAATGTTTTCACCAAAACGTTGGATTAGTAATGCGGTCACTTAGAGCAACTTTATGTGACCAACTCCAGTAGGGAGCCAGCCAGGGGTACCAGGAAGGTTCTTAGAATCAGTTACCTCCACAAATTAAGCAGTCACTAGGCAGTTTCAGGCACTTTATCCCCTTTCCAGTGGATTCATATAGAAGTGTTCCTGATACAAGGAATAAAAGATGCTGAAGATGCACAAAGATGCTGTGGATGTGATGCTGTCAACATGGATCTCTCAGAGGCTATTCCTCAGTCCATGTAAGGGGTGAGGTGGTCCAGGTCACAGAGTCGGTGTCTCTCAAAGTCCTCTTGGTGCTGGCTGCCAGTTGCCCGGTATCACTGCCACAGCCAAACCTTCCCTAGGTGATAACTCAATTTCTGTATGATCAAGCTGCACTCCGACGACTCTTGCGGGCTCAGCGAACCCAGGTGCAACTTTGAACATCAGGTCCTGGTCTCTGGTACTGCATGGTGGTGATTTGTGGCGGTCTGAAAATTCTGGGCTACCAGCTTGGCCTAGTAGGCTTCCCAGGTGTTGTATCTCTGTGCTGTGAACAGGTCAGCCAGCTGACCATTTGAGTCCTTTTGCTTTGGCCCCAAGAGATGACTTCTCCACAAGCTGGACACAGCAGACACAGTTCACCTTCTTTGCTAGCCACCAGGTTCAGCATGGCCAAGTGATGCTGGTGCAGCCTCTCTTTGCTGGGTCCGTGGTGAAGCAGGGCAGTCCTTCATCGGTCCTTCTTTCAGTCCTGTTGAGATCTGAATTCTGGGTGCTGGGGGTGCCCTTTTTATGCTCAGAAAGTGCCCTTGGGCTTGTCGCAGTCAGTAGCCAATGGGCTACCAAATTCCCTCACTCCTGATGAACACTTACTGGGAAGTGTGGCATATGGCTATGCTAAGATGCCCCATTCTGCTCACTCCCAACATGGCAAAACCCCTCTCTCGGCATCCAGAGCTTCCTAGCTGAACCAAGAGGTTAGCTACTAATGGGACTACCCTCCCCTGGAAAACTGGTTTGGCAACTTACCTTCCCTTCCCTGTCCCTAGAGCCAGCTGCCCTTCAAAGTCGGCTTCTCCTCTGAAGCTCGTCTTTTGAGCTAACTACTTTCTCCAATGCAGGGTTCTGTTGTCTCCTTTCATGGGAGTTGTTCTGCCCAGGAGTGCAGAAAACTGACTGCAGGACAGACCTAGTGTACAACAGTAAAAAGGCATTGTAAAGTTTGGGCAACTAAAGTGGCAACTTCTAAAATAGCACTTTGCCAATCAGTGACATTGCATTGAATGTATTGCACTGATTATTTTGATACCTTACAGTACCAAATTTATACTTGCTAATGAGGCTGTTAGCCTTCCCACAGTAAAAACAGCTATGTAGAGGTTTTACTGCTGGAATGTGTATAAGTTCATGTTCCACTTTTTAACATACAGCACTCTGCCATTAGGGCTCATTTAGCCTAACATAGGGATGACTTACATATTTTAAGAATAAGGGAGGTTTGGACTTTGCCATTACCTTAAATGGCAAAGTCGAGTTAGCAATTTAAAACTACCCTTCCAGTCTGCAGTGGCTGACTGGGAGCCATGTTTACCTTGCCCCACTCAGGATGGCACAATAACTGCTGACATCCTTGGGGGAACAGTCTAAATTACAGTCCCTAGGTACCCCTAGCACCATATACTAGGGACTTACACGTAAGTTAGGCTATGCTAATCGGAGGCAAGCCAATTAAACAAACTCCATTTTAAGGATCAGAGCACATGCACAGTGTCCTGGTTAGTAGGACTCAGGGCATTTCAGATCTGTTATATCAGTGCCTAGTTTTCAAAATGGGACAAAACATGGGGGTATACCTGCTAAAAGCCAGTTTCCTTAGAGGGGTGATCTTTATGGTCGCTTCATGTTGACAGCTTGGAGTCTAGGAAGTTGCTATAAGGGTGACTTGGGTGAGGCATTCCCCACACAGTGCCCATCAATGTTTTCTGTTGACCTGGTTAGGCTGTAGGGAGTGGGGATCCAGGGTTTGAACCGTTCCTGAAGGTTGAACTCCCTGTGGTGACTCTTGTCTGGAAGTACTCCATGATTAGGCTGGAATCCCCTTAGGGGACACAGGCACCCCAAGATCTTTTGGGGGCATCTCAGTATCAAGAGTTACTAATGTGGGTGAGGGTCAGAGGTCCTGAAAGGGACCTGCATCTGCATATTTAGGGTGTAGTTACCCAGTTGAATGAGGGTGCTGGGTTATGTGTTCTCCAGAGGTAGGCCCTAGACTTGTCTGTTGTATTGACATCATTGTTGAGGCACCAAATCCTTACCCTTTGGTATGGTGTATGCAGCATTGAGGGAACTAGGGAAAGGGTTGGCATAGACCTGCTCAGTCTATGTAGGTAGTTAATGTGCTGAATACATCCAGTCTAGATCCAAAAGGGATCTTATTGCACTGTATTCACAAAAAAAAGGGTAAGAGGTATCACTCCTCAACTGTCGTCCCTGACCAATAACCTGACACACACAAAATGGGAAGATGGGAGGGGCTATATGTGTGAGTAAAGTGGACCCCTTGTAGTATTGGTGTAGTATCCCCCAAAACACACAACGCTCCACTCTGATCATTGGTCTGTGCAGGAATGTTGTAGCACGCCCAGTTATGAAGTATGCCACTATTTAGTGGGTGAGGGCGGTTTTAAAACCACTTAGGGTTTCTCAGAGAGGGTGAGTACTTTGTTTTAAACTTTACCTTCTCTTCCCTTTTTGTGTATGTTGGGTTATTATTACAGTCTGTGTTCCCTGGATAGAGAGGTGGCCAATATGATTAAATTAGGTGGGTGGTCCTAGCATAGAAAGACTAAGTAAGAATACCCATTAATAATGCCTATCGTTTTCTAGATTCAGCTGATGGTTATGTGTGTTGCAAAATGGCTTCTGCTCATTTAGTACACTTGGATTTTTAGCTTTTTCTTAATTACCCTGTTTTGGTCTTTCTTAGTGTGGAGGAGTCTCATTACTTGTATTTCTCCCATGTTAATCAGATGGTAAATGAACAGTGCGTGTTCACTACCAGTATCTGTCTTTTAAGTTAAGGCCACTACGATGCCGCAAGGAGAAGTGGCACTTGTCTAGTTACACATGTATACATGTGCTAAGGTGTGTGAGACTATTGTTGTGCGCAGCCTGGAAACTACACCCAGGTAGCCTGGCAAAGAAGAGACTCCGCAGGGTTACAGTTTAATTTCCCTTTGTTTTACAAAATCCAGTTTAGTCTCAAACTGGGGTGAAAGATATGGACAAAGATCAATTCTGCAAGTTCCAAGAAGCCATCTGCACATCTTATGGGTCATCCAGAATTGTCATATTTCTATGGCTCAGCTTATGATCAGAGCATAGGCCTTCTGCTACCCTGCTGGACCAAATTAATTATAGAGCTCTCCAGCAGATGGAACAAAGATCTCCCCATACAAAGGCAGCAATTAACAATGCTTCAATCAGCTCCTGAGGATGCAGGGGTGCAGGAGAAAATCTTCATCCATTAATTAGCGTCACACTGTACCAAGATTAGGATAGCCTAGGCCCACTGAACAAAGGAGGGAGCTAAGACCTCTGGAGTCAACACAAGAGGGAACTCCGCTTTGATGTTCTGGTGGGAAAGACCCTGGCAGTGATGTCGGAGCTGAGGCCTCCAGATCAGAAGTGACCAATGACTCATGGATGACACCATTTTGAGTTGTCCCAGCATGCTGTGCAGGAAGTTCGGGACAGGGGCGGAGAGGTGATGTGGTACCCTAGGATTGGCCAGGGCTGCCTTGCTTCTGGAACTTTCCACTCACTCTTAAAAAGGGTTGCGTTGCACAAGGGGGAGAAAGTTATTTCTTGTTGGAGCTGGAGACC
This sequence comes from Pleurodeles waltl, assembly GCF_031143425.1. Taxonomy (NCBI): domain Eukaryota; kingdom Metazoa; phylum Chordata; class Amphibia; order Caudata; family Salamandridae; genus Pleurodeles; species Pleurodeles waltl. Next base: position 858,535,152 of record NC_090436.1, on the reverse strand, counting down.
GGGACTAGACAGCAGCAGCCATGGACACCTGGAAGGAAGAACTCCATGAATCCCCCGACTAAGGACTTTGGCTACATTGGGAGATTGTGTTCCATAAATAAAATAATTGTATTATGGAATGTGTGAAGGAGTATTTTTCTCATGTCAAGCTTGCTCTACTATTGCTGTAATAAATGGTACTAATAAATGTACAGTTGCTCTAAATAATGTTTTATTGGGTAGTTTAACATAGGGGTGTGTGTGTTTTGTGTGTGTTGGCACAAATGCGCATTGGCATATAAAAATAGAATTTAGAAACCTTCCTAGCTGTGGTAGAACTTGTGAGGATTTGAGTCACACACTTCAAGGTAATTGCTGATGGTTAAGTGTAATGTTCCACCACCCGGAAGCTCAGAAAATAAATATGTATTTCAGTAAGACAGCGGTAATGTTAAAAATCATTGCCTCCTCTCTTCTTCTACCCACATCCATTATATTGCATTGAGCTAATAAGCATTGATTGACAAATGTAACATTTTTATTATAGTATCTCAGCATTTAACATGCATTGTGAAGCAAAGAAAATGTCCTAACTGAAAACATCCGTAGCCCACCAAGCATGTCAAGTCCTGTTGCATTGTGATCCCTGCTTTGTGTTATGAGCGAACCCGTGTTTACGGGATGCATCATAAAAATGGCTTTATCTGTGCTCCTGTGCAGCATCCTGACTCTTTCTATCTGGGCTTCAGGTATTGGCCATGCATACATACTGTACAACTCATGTGAAATAGTAAATTTATGCTGTGAATGTTGTAGTGACCCCGTCAAAGCTCCTTCATGCTCCTGTGCAGGATGTTTGTGTGTAACAAGATTCTCCTTTATTTTTAGGAGCAGAAATTCCTTCAGGAACAAGAGCGCAGTAAGTTTGATCACTTTCTATAGCAGAAACGTGAGAACTGTGGGCTGGAGGAATTAGCAATTACATTTGCATTTTTATTGAAGAATAAATAACTGAAATGAATACCACCTTCTATGACAAAACAAAATGAAAAGTACAGTCAAGATGAGAAACCAACCAGAAATATGTAAAAGTGAGATGGAAAACGAGCAGAAAAGTACCAAAGGGTAAACTAAACAACGTGCAACAGGTTTGAAGAGTGACAAATGGTAAATAGTTCTCGTGTAAGCCTTGGTAAGCACTAGAATAAGAAAATAGTTTACATTCTTACTGCAGAGACAAACATGAGCCTCTAGACCCAAGAAGTCATAGCAGGTGAAAAAAACAGGTTTGGGAGCAGTTTGGTAACGTGGACGCAAATCAAATGCTGTTTACCCCGGTTATAGCACTTAGTCACAGGTCTGAATGACACTGTAAAATAGACTGTAAGGATGTGCATATTTAAGGAGTTAAACCTCTAAAATGCGTCTTCTCAGGGGTACTGATTATTGCATATGTGCACGATTTATTCGGGAGACCTTTTAAATCTGTGTACTGTGTTTTGTATTGGTAATTTCAGAGGCATTCGTTTACACCCCAGCCCCCTTCCTGAATGTTTAACGTCTCTGGGTGTCATTACTATGTTTTATTTTTTGTTTAAAAACCCTTCTACAAAGTGAGTATATTTTCCAAATATTGAGTACAGAAATAAAACAGGTACTGGCAATGCTAATAAGTGTGGCTTTACTCGCACATGAACACATCTCACACTGTCCTCATACAGGCATGCCGCTCACCCTCCACTCACACAGTTCTCATCCTTGACTGATATAAATGCACCCCACCTCTGCACTCACACAGACATACTGCCCACGCTGGGCTCATACAGGCACATGGCTCACCCTGCCCTCATGTGGCCAAACAGCTCACTCTACGCGTGCACACCCTCACCCGGCACTGGCACAAGCCTGCTGCCACCCGGCACTCATACAGGTGCAACTCTGTCCCTGGACTGTACAAACACTCATCCCCCTGCGTCTAGATATAATGCTCCTGCAGTCGCGCCTGATAATAATAATAATAATAATAATAATAAACAATTGATAAAGTGCATGCCTACTTCAAAGAAGTGTCCCAACGCTGATAAAGTCTAGCTACTGAACAGAAGACACAGAAAGCCGGAGGACAACCAGGAGCCTATCTAAAGAGCCACATTTTAATATTTTTCCGGAGTAGAAGCTCTGACTTAGATTGCCTGAGGTACAATGGGGTGGGGGTGAGGGGTTGAGTTCCATAGCTTGGAAGCCAAAAAGCTAAAAGAGCAGCCTCTAGTCCGAGCCTTCCTAACTGAGGGAATTTTGGCCCACAGAGCCCCTGAAGATCTCAGGCACTGTGGAGGAAAGTAGGGTTTGATAAAACGGTGCAGGTAGCTAGCTCCTGCTTTATTGAAGGCACTTTGGCAGTGGCAGAGATCCTTGAAGGACAGACGTTTGTGAAGTCAAATCGTAGATTCTAACTCCCCATATTTAGGAGAGACCCATGGTTTTATTGTGCCCAAGAAGTTGATATTTTTCAGCTTTTTCAGAAAACCTTTGTCCATCCTAAAATATCTTTCAATGTAAGGCAAGCCTCTGAGTGGCTGTAAGAGACAGCAAGAGATGGTAGGCATTATTAAGAAGAACTGCAGCACTATAGCCAAAAAGTGCCACTAATAAGGGTGAGAAGGAACAGTCATAACAGGTTATAAAATAATTAATTCAAAAGGTGAGGGTTGATAGAGCGTTCCGTCCTAATAAATTACCTGTATCTGGACGCTCTTGGGTCGATGAATCTTTTGACCAAGTGGGGCTCTCTTCACCCGAGAGTAATCAATTTAATCAAATCAATAATCAATAAAGAACATAAGTAATGCCCTGATCAACATAACACTTCACAATTAATCCAGAAAACATTTCGGCGAACCATGACCTTCCGGCCATGAATAACCACACCAGTTTATTCAAAGTTAATGAATTTATTTCCCTATATTAACAAAGCTAGCACGATATAAATGTGTCTCAACACCAAATGATATATGTAAATGAACATTAATAGCTGTCCATAACGGCGAAAAAGATGCAATCTATGCAGCAGTTGAATAACAATGCATTCGATAATAGCAACGCAAACCACTAAAACTATAATCTGTAATGGGCTAATTGCATACATTAGTCAGCATAACAAGGTCTCAAATTGCATCGTGCAACAAATGAATCCTCATCTAACCTCAAATTAGCATCTGCATGTGGGATTTCATGCAAAAACAATTTAGCAACATTGATTTGGAAAACTCCTAACTAGGGCTCTTACCAAAAATCAGCAGTTGGTTACCTAAAAAGAAACACAATGCAATTGTACATTTTCCTTTCATATTTACCAAATTCAATCAGCATTCAAGGAAGTCTTCGTCTCACAGGTACCGGATTCATCAGCATGGGGCGGGGGCAAAGGGGCAGGGTGGACGGGGCAATTGCCTCACAGCGGCAAGATAAAAGGACAAAACTACTACTTTATGCAAAGGGGCAAATCGAAGTTAAAGTCTCTAGGGCGAGAATTACTTAAAGTCTCTTTCTCTCGATTAGAGAAAGCATCAAAGTCTCATTTAAAATGGCGTCGAACATCAATTGGCATCGTAGAAGATGGCAAAATGACGAGGTCGGCAAGATGGGCCATAATGGCTGCAATGGGCAATAATGTCCTCAATGGGTGCAATGGGTAATGGCCAATGTCCGATGGGTAATGTCCTGCAAATGGCGGGTAATGGCTGCTTTCTTCTTGTGCACCAGGTTTAAATAATCAACAGTTCAAATCCAGTAGGGTCTTCCATTGGAGGGTTCATAGGTTGGCTTCAAATTGTCCAATCAAAAACAACAATTTACAAGCTTCTACCTAGGCATACATTATCCTTGGAGTCGGGAACGTAAGTTGCAACATATTTTACCAATTAACTCACTTTCAGAGCTTCCATTGTCTGCACCTGCAGATTGACCTTGGAGCTAAGAAGAAGATGCCAGGCTGGCACGAAACCTTAAAGATAAGCATGTGAACCGATCTCACTGGAAAAGTACAGCTTCAAGCAAGAATACACGTTTTATTAGCACATTAGAAAAACACGAGCATCTAAACCGTGAGACAAGGCAACTAGGCCGAAGCCTCCACTAAAGTTATGCTAAGTTAAAACATTTCAAACAAGCAAATCATGGCACACGTTTACGGTTATGTCAAATTAGTACAATTCTAATACATCACGTTATATAAAGCACGCTTATAAATGTTGGCAAACTACTCTGAGGGCACATTTGTCCCCGTACAATCTTTATTAGTTCGGTTAAAGTCACACTTGATTATTGCGGCACTACGTTTATGCGCTAATAAATGTAAAACCTTCGTTTCTGCGTCATCAGGGTGAAGAAACCAACCAAACAAACACAAAGACCCCAAACCAGTACCTTACTTACAATCCCTAAATAGTTAAGGCACCTTAAGACTACGAAAGTGCCAGGGGGCCAGAAAACAGGCATCATTATTTCCCCTACACATTCAAAGTGCACAGTGGTTGTCCAGTGTCCGGTGAAATTCAAGGAGGCAATTCTATGTGCGAGGCTTCCTTTTCTGGCGTAAGAGCTTCCTCTACACGGATTTAAAACAATGCATTCCACAAGAATGTAACCTAAATGTAAAAAGTTTTCAAATGGGAACACAAAACGATGAAAAAGGCATCAATGAACTTCCTGGTTCATGTCCGGGAGTCAGTTGGTCTAGTGAGTATGTTATAGTTAAGAAAGAAAGCATACATTTGTTCTACTTCTGGCTTTCTGGCGTGGCCAAAGTTATGTGCATCTTGTCAAGATGCGTCTATTCCTGTAACTGCCCCAAACCGTCAAATGTTTCGAAACATGCGGGACCCCACAAAGATATATATATAAAATTCCGAATCCCCTCAGGTGCAGCCCATTAAACGCCTCATTGTTCAGTCAGTCAAAAGTCCCGTCCGGTTTTCGGCCATGCAGAAACTCCTCCACTTGGCGATTTAAAACGCCGATACGCACACATCTGCCCTCTCGGCTATAGTCCAGAGACACAAAAAATTATAAAGAATTACCGAGCCCCTTTACTGGCACTGAGGTGCACAAGTGAAAGACCTCGACCTGTGCCATAGGACAGCTCCCGTCTGCCTGAGCTTCTGAGTCCGACAGCACTCTCACTGCAACCTCTCCAGATGCTCCCCTCCGTCGTGTCTCCCTCCAGCAGCCCATTTCACTCAGTTCAACAGCTACAAGGTTACCCCTGCTCCACCAACCTCTAATGAGAGGCTACTGGCTGCCTGTGATTCAAGGCACAGGTCCTAAAAAAAGAATTGGAGTGGACTAACCAATAAGTGGCATCACAACCCATTACCTCACAGGAACTGGCATCACAAGAAGTGACATCTGATCTTAAGATCTCACACATGTATTTAGCAGGTCTATCATAAGCACATTTCAGCGCATTACAATATTTACAAAATTAGATTTTGCGTCGGGTTGTGCCAAAACAGTGGCAATCCTGGTGCAAAATCTGGGCCTCAACTTTTACATATATTTTTTAAAACTCTGCCACAAAGAAATTGGAAACAAGGGTGATCTTGACAGTAAATGTGGTCTGCTTAATTGTTTGCAAAGTCTGCATTTTAAAAAATCGAATGGGGTTAAGGCACCCCCTACATAGATCTTTGTGTGACAACTAAATCCCAGGGAATAATAATAATTGTAAAATAAATCTGGAGGGTGTCATATTTGCTGGAGAGATCTCTGTTTTTTCTAGTCCCACTTTTAAATTAAAGTAGCATATAGGATGAATTTGTCTCCTGCAAATCACATCATGTAGCACGCAGGTAACATGTTTTTATTTTATGTGAAAGGGTAAGTGGGTTACTGCTTTTAACACAGAGATCATTTTGTTACTTGCAGTTATAGCACAGTTAGCTATGCTGGACGTGTGACGCCTATACATTGTAACCCTCACTGTCTTATGCAATACATCAAGTACATTGATTTACACATATATACATTATTGTCCATGTATACCATGTATGCATAATGCAAAGTGCTCAGACACCCTGCTTTGGTATGAGTAGAGCTATAAAGAAAATAAGCAAAATAGTGGTATTTAAATTGTTATTTGTGTAAATACTGGTACAGGCTAACACATCTGACATTCTTGCAGTGCATGCATATCTCTTTTATACATGCACTGAACAAACTCAAAGGCATGCCTCTCCTAAGTATATGTGAAGTGATAAGCTGTGTGCCTTTGTTTCCCCTCCATTGCATTTAGGTGTTAGGCTCCTGATAGCTCCAATCCAAGATACTTCAACAAAAAGAGGCCTGGTGGCCCCTTAAGTTCATCCTCTGTTAAAGGCCCAAGTGGAATCTGATAAGCTCCCTGCTGCCTCCAGCCTGCATGTTGCTGTTCGTTACGAAACAACATGCCGGCACTGCTGAACGTGTCCCAGTGTTTGAAAATTACACCAGGACTAGCGTAGCATATTTCTGTGGGGGCCAAACTCTTGGAAGGGTAGATGGTGTACACCCTGTGAAAATAGTGGGCAGACACCTGTTATAATGTTCATTGCCTACTTGGTCTGGAATCTCCTCTCAGAGATTCTATGTTCTTACTTAGAATTTTGTATAATGGAGGTCCTTGAAGATGGCAGTTACCTGCTGACTGGCGAGGAGAGCACCACACATGAAAATATGTGTCATCAATAAAATACTGAAGCTATTTTTAAGAAGAGTATGACGCATCATTTTATCACCGTCTACCGGTGTGCACCCTCGACCCTGCTGTGATCATTATGCAACAGTGGCTCTCCCTCTTGGAGCACAGGAAGCATGCCTGCCTGAGCGTATTTAAAAGCTTTTCCTAATGGCAGTATAAGAATGGAGGAAGAGGTGCCTGTGGACAGCCTCCATCCCCACAATGGGCCGCTGTAGGAAACTGGCTCTGTATATACTATATCAAAATGAGATATAGGGGTTCATTCCGACCCCGGCGGTCAAGGACCGCCGGGGCCGGGGTTGGCGGGAGCACCGCCAACAGGCTGGCGGTGCCCCGCAGGGCATTCTGACCGCGGCGGTTTGGCCGCGGTCAGCACAGGAAAACCGGCGGTGTCCCGCCGGTTTTCCGCTGCCCTGGGAATCCCCCATGGCGGCGCAGCTTGCTGCGCTGCCATGGGGGATTCCGACCCCCTCACCGCCATCCTGTTCCTGGCGGTTCCGACCGCCAGGAACAGGATGGCGGTGAGGGGTGTCGTGGGGCCCCTGGGGGCCCCTGTAGTGCCCATGCCAATGGCATGGGCACTGCAGGGGCCCCCGTAAGAGGGCCCCACTTTGTATTTCAGTGTCTGCTTTGCAGACACTGAAATACGCGACGGGTGCCACTGCACCCGTCGCACATCCTCCACTCCGACGGCTCCATTCGGAGCCGGCATCCTCATGGAGGGGTGTTTCCCACTGGGCTGGCGGGCGGCCTTTTGGCGGTCGCCCGCCAGCCCAGTGGGAAACCCAGAATACCCGCGGCGGTCTTTTGACCGCGCAGCGGTATTCTGGAGGTTCCCCTCCAGGCAGGCGGCTCCCGCCGCCCGCCGGGGTCAGAATGACCCCCATAGTGTGTACAGAGCCCAGAGGTTCACCAAGAGTCTTGACAGAGGCAATAATAGATAATACTAATGCTCTATTTGTGGTAGTGTGGTTGAGTAGTTAGGCTTATCAGAGGGTAATGTTAAGCATTTGTTGTATACACAAGCAATAAGTGAAAACACACACTCAATGACTTAACTCCAGACCAATAGGTTTTTATATAGAAAAATATTCTTTTGTTAATTTATTTCTGGAACCACAAGATTAATTTAGCAGGTAAGTACATTAAATGAAAGCTACTTTGCATAGTAATACTTAGAACTTTGAATGGATTCGGCAATGTACACAGTTTTCTTTAAAAAGTCGAAAAGCTATTTTAAAAGTGGACACTGCAATTTTCAACTGTTCCAGGGGGAGGTAAGTAAAGTACAGTTTCAGAGGTAAGTAATTGACATACGGGTTCAATCTCCATGGCATAGGTAGCCCACCGTTGCGGTTTCAAGTTAATCCCAGACACCCAGCACCAGCAACACAGAGCCGGTCAGGTGCAGAGGTCAAACAGGAGCCAAAATAATATGGGCGCCTATGGAGATGGGGTACTCCGGTTACGGTCTGCTTGCAGGTAAGTACCCGCGTTGTCGGAGGGCAGACCAGGGGGATTTGAAGGAGCACTGGGGGGGCCCTAAGTAGGCACAGGAACCACACCCTCAGCGGCACAGGGGCGGGAGGGTGCAGTGTGCAAACAGGGCAACTGATAGAGACTTCTAGTTGCAGATTCCTTACCTTAGAATTTCCCCCCAGGTGTCAGACTGGATCCGGAGATTTTTTTGTTCGAGCAGTACCCTTGCACTCCGTAGGCGTCGTGGTCGCCATGATGATGTTGGGAGTAGTACATAGACGCTGCCCTCGCGCAGTGACGTCAGTTCTTTTCTTTCCGCTCTATGCGCTGATCCGGAGAAGAGCTACCCTGGCTAATTTTTGGTGAATTCAACCGTTTTGTCGAGTTCTTTCTGTGCAACTTTGGTGCGTCGAGGATGTCCCCGAAGACTGGGTTCAGGCCTTGTGAGGACTGCCATCGGACGATGTCAGTGACAGATCCTCATCATGTTTGTCTGTGGTGTCTCGAGTGCGACCACGACCCGAAGTCGTGCTCTGAGTGCCGGGCCATGCACCCAAAGGCTTTGAGGGAGCGGTCCCTAAAGCTAATGGCGGCCTGGCACTCGACAAGGTCTTGAGATCGGTCACGGAGTCATCACCACTTGATTTCTTCTAAATCCTTGTGTCAAGGTAAGAAGAAGAAGAAGTCGAAGAAGTCCCATTGCTCTCTGACTTCGCTCCATCGCTCGGCCGACATTACGCGGGAAGAGCGTCCACGCTGGAGGCCTCCGTCCTCCGAGCCTGCGTCTGGGTCAGCACCTTGCTTCCCCGAGTTTCCCAGAGCTGGAGCAACCCCCGACCAACTTAAAGAGTTTTACGAGGCCATGTGCCTCATATTTGTGGGGGCCGACCCAAATACCGCACCTTCGGGCCCAAGGGGTTTGGTTGAGGGGCCTTCGGGTTCCGCGCCGGCGGCTTTGGCCCGGCCCCAAGGTCACCTCCGGATCTGCGTGCAGATCCGCACCGGTGCCGATCCCTATGTCGGTGGTGCCCATTATCGACGTCGACCCAATTCTTATCCCCGATGACTCAGTCGGAGCGGCGTCGGTCGACGCCACCTTTGGCTTCGATGGGACTTATTCGCCCCCGGTCGGATTCAGACCCTTTTTCCTATGGGTACAAAAATGGGGAGGCATTGGAAGGGTCCCTGGACCCTTATGAATACCAGGATGACCCTACTATTGACTGGACACAGAAATAGGATGAAGCCAGTGGTCTGGATACTTCTCGTGATGCTGGCATGCTGTCTCCGCCTACTGTGGCTAGGGCGGAGGGAGCAACTTATGATATTGTGGTCAGTAGGGCAGTTAAGGTCCTTGGCCTTGAGCTTCCTACTGTAGAGGTCAGGTCTAATCTCCTGATGGAGGTGCTTCACCCTGGGGCTTCTATTTCAGAACCCGTTTTGCCATTTAATGAAGCCCTCACTGATGTCCTTTTGGGTACATGGTCCAAACGCAACACAGGGGCTCCCGTGAATAGGAATATCGCACGCCTCCATTGGCCCGCTCCGAACGACCCTAAATTCCTGTCTCAACACCCTACGCCTGAGAGTCTTGTTATCCAGGCTTCCTCTTCTTCAGGCACATTCCCTTCCGCACCCCCGGAAAGGGAATCCAAAAGGCTGGAACAGTTTGGCAAGAAGTTGTTTTCTTCCTCCATTCTCGTGCTGCGCTCTGTGAACACCGCATGCCTTTTGGGCCGCTATACCCACTCTTTGTGGGCTACGGTTGCGCAAGTCCTGCTGCAGATACCAGCGGAGGCTCGTGCTATCGTCTTCCAAGATATGAACGATGGGAGGGAGCGGCAAAGTTCACAATCCGTTGGGGGCTGGATATGACCGACTCTCTAGGCAGATCGGTTGCTACGACAGTGGCCTTACGGCACCACGCCTGGTTACGTATTTTTGTTTTTTCAGGGGATGTCTAACAGTCACTCATGGACATGCCCTTTGATGGCACCCGTCTCTTCGTAGACAAAGCGGACTCGGCCTTAGAGAGATTCAAGGATTCCCAGGCTTCGGCTCGTTCTTTCCTCGGCCCCTCGCCCACCACAGTCCACTTTTCGCCCCTTTCGTGGACACGGAAGGGGCTCCCTGTTGCGTCCTCCACACAGCCACCGTTCCTCGCACGCTGGTCAGCCTATATGTGGCTGAGCACGCGGAATTCTATGTGGCCGTGGGACAGGGAAACAGAGGTCTGTCCAGTCCACCGCTGCCCCCGCTGCAGCCTCCAAACCCTCCTAGTCCGTCCCCTCACTCCCATCCAGTTGGTGGCAGGATTCGCCATCACCTGCCCCACTGGGTACATCCCACTGGGTACATATCACCACCGACGGGTGGGTTTTGCAGATCGTTCAAAAGGGCAACTCCCTCCCTTTCGATTCTGCTCCACCACCCATGCCACCATCCTTCCATCACCTTCCAGAGGATCATTTGGCGCTTCTCAGCCAGGAAGTTGCAGCTCACTTATCTAAGGGAGCTACAGAAAAGGTCCCTGTGCCAGAAGTAGGTCATGGTTGTTATTCCCGCTACTTTCTGATACCAAAGAAGGACAAGGGCTTACGTCCTATCCTAGACCTTCGGGACCTAAACTACTTCCTCAAGAAGGAGAAATTCAAAATGCTCACCCTGGCTCAGGTCCTGTCTGCATTAGACCCAGGAGACTGGATGGTAGCGTTGGACTTGCAGGACGCTGATGTCCACATCTCCATCCTGCCTGCCCACAGACGTTACCTACGATTTGTGGTAGGTCACAAGCACTCTCAGTTTACCGTGCTCCACTTTGGCCTTACCAGCGCCCCTCGGGTGTACACGACAGTGATGGCGGTGGTTGCAGCTCATCTGCGCAGGTTAGGGGTTTCAGTCTTCCCCTACCTCAACGACTGGCTGTTGAAGGCGGACTCCTCCCAGAAAGTCGTCTCCCACCTTCAGACTACGGCGAACCTCCTGCACATGCTGGGGTTCACTATCAACGTGCCGAAGTCACACCTGACTCCCTCTCAGTTGCTCCATTTTATCGGGGCAGTTCTGGACACAGTGCAGTTTCGGGCTTATCCTCCAGAAAAATGAGTCCAAGGCATTCAGGCTATGATTCCGATCTTTCGGCCTTGGTCTTGGGTTTCGGTGAGACTGACTCTGAGGTTGCTGGACCTCATGGCCTCCTGCATCCTGCTAGTAACACACGCCAGATGGCATATGCAGGCTCTGCAGTGGGACCTGAAGTTCCAGTGGGCGCAGCATCAGGGAAATCTCTCCGACCTGGTCCAGATCTTGGAGGGAGCTGCCAAATACCTGCAGTGGTGGCTTTCGAATCCCAGTTGGGTTCACAACAGATCCCTCTCCCTTCCCTAACCAGACCTCTCTATTGTGACAGATGCATCACTTCTGGGTTGGGGTGGCCACATGGGAGAGGCGGAGATCAGAGGCCTCTGGTCTCCGGCGGAGTTGGGGATCCATATAAATCTGCTGGAGCTCCGGCTTGCATTGAAAGCATTCCTTCCCTCTCTCAAAGGGAAAGTGGTGCAGGTGTTCACGGATAATACTACCGCCATGTGGTCCTCCAACAAACAGGGCGGAGTAGGGCCCTGGACCCTTTGTCAGGAGGCACTATGCCTCTAGACATGGCTGGAACATCAGGGCATTACCTTGATGGTTCAACATCTGGCGGGCTCCCTCAACGCCAGAGCGGACAAACTCAGCTGTCGACGCTCAGTTGATTACGAATGGTGTCTCCATCCGGACGTGGCGCAAGGTCTCTTTCAGCAGTGGGGAGAGCCTTGGTTAGATCTGTTCGCCTCCAGAGAGAACTCTCAATGTCAGCTGTTTTGCGTGTTGGAGTTTCCAAGGCGGCACTCGCTCGTAGACACTTTTCGTCTCGAGTGGAACTCCGGCCTCCTTTACGCCTTCCTGCCTATACTTCTTCTGCCCAGAATTCTCAAGAAAATCAAGAACGACCGGGCCCAAGGCATCTTGGTTGCTCAGGACTGGGCTTGGAGAGTGTGGTATCCAGAGCTATTGTGCATGTCTATCGATCCTTCACTCAGACTGCCTCTTCGGGTGGATCTTCTGTCACAGCAACAGGGGCCAGTTCTTCACCGGAACCTGTCCAACCTCCGTCTTCATGCGTGGAGACTGAGTGGCGCCAGTTGATGGCTTTTGCCCTTCCACCCGAAGTCTGCAATGGTATCTTGGCAGCCAGGCATCCATCAACTAAAAGTGTATATGCCCGTCGTTGGAATAAATTTGTGGCATGGTGTAGCAACAAATCTGTTGATCCTCTTTCTGCCCATCAGTTCGAGGTTCTTCTGTTCATTCTTTCTTTAGCCCAGCAGGGCTCTGCTTTACCCTTAAAGGGCATTTATCTGCCATTTCTGCCTTTCTTAGGCTACCTGATCATCCCTCACTCTTTAAATCTTCTATTGTGAGTAGATTCCTACAAGGGCTCACCCATTTATTTCCTCCCATGTCATTTATCATGGCTCAGTGGGATCTTAATCTTGTTCTTACTTATTTGATGTGTACCCCCTTTGAGCCAATGCATAATTGTCCCTTGCGGCTCCTCACCTTCAAAACTGTATTTCTAGTCGCTAACACCTCTGCTCGCAGGGTGATTGTGCTACAGGCCGTTTCCTCAAAACCTCCATACTTGTCTGTGCACCCTGACAAAGTTGTGTTGCGCACTAGGGCATCCTTCCTTCCTAAGGTGGTTACACCCTTTCATGTAGGCCAATCCATCACTTTGCCTACTTTCTACGCACCCCCACATCCCTCCCATGTGGAGGAGAGACTCCACCGTCTGGACCCAAAAAGAGCGTTGGCGTTCTACCTCAATCGTACTAAAGATTTCTGGGTGGACGATCAACTCTTCGTTGGGTATGTGGGTGTGAAAAAAGGGAAGGTGGTGCAAAAGGGTACTATCTCTCGGTGGGTGCTACGCTTTGGCCAAAAAGAAACCTCCTGAAGGCTTGTGTGCTCATTCCACCAGAGCAACTGCTGCTTCCACTGCGTTAGCACGCGGAGTTCCTGTCCTGGATATCTGCCAGGCGGCTACGTGGGCGTCCCTGCACATGTTTGCTAAACACTACCTCCTAGACAGTCAGGTCAGTCGAGACGGCTATTTTGGTTGTTCAGTCCTACAGGACTTTCTAGTATGATCTTGGTTCGCAGCCCACCACCGAGGATGGAATTGCTTGGGTATCTATTCGAAGGTAAGGAATCTGAAACTAGAAGTCTCTATCAGATGTACAAGTTACTTACCTTTGGTAACCAAATATCTGGTAGAGACATATTCTAGTTGCAGATTCCGTACCGCCCACCCATCCTCCCTGCTTGTGAACTGATTTCTAGGGACGGGGATTCCCTCTTTCAGGTCCTTAGCTCTGGCGCCCCAATCTCAGTATTCTTAGCGGCGTGAGTGAGACGTCTGTGTACTACTCCCGATGTCATCACGGCGACCACGACGCCTACGCCACCTACAGACGCGCAAGTGTATTGCTCGAAGAAAAATCTCCGGATCCAGTCTGACACCTGGGGGAAGATTCTAAGGTAAGGAATCTGCAACTAGAATATGTCTCTACCAGATATTGCATTACCGAAGGTAAGTAACTTGTACTTGGGTTCTTAATAGAACTCTGTGGTGGGACCCGGGGGTCCCTTAGGCACTGCAGGCAGGGCAAAGAGGGGATTCTTGGGCAAGTCACGGACTGGGCAAGGGTGAGGGCCACCTGCTGGTAGTTGCTGCACCAGTGGCCGTTTTCTCTCGGGCCTAGGGGCTGCGGGTGCAGTGCTTCTCCAGGCGATGGATATCTTCGTCCAAGCAATCGCGGTCAGGGGGGTCTTCTGGTTTCTAACCGCAGGGGGCATCGCAGGGGTCTGGAGAGGTCGGCCCTGGGTGGACACAAGTCGGTATCGCTTGGGGATCCTCTCTGGGTAGTTGGTTCCTCTGGACACTGGCTGGGGGCGTTGGATGCAGAGTAGTTTGGACTCACGCTTCTTGAGTGAGGTAGGAGTCCCTCTAAAGATGGTTTCTTTTCTGCTTGTTGGACAGAGCTGATGTCCACTGGAGTTTCTTGGTCCTCTGTGGTGCAGGCAGTCCCCTGGAGGCTTTCCAGGGGTTGCTGGTTCTGCAGGATGTGTTGCTTCTTCTCTTACAGCTTTTTGAAGCAGGAGACGTGCCAGTAGGGCTGGGGCCAAATCAGTTGTTGTCTCCTTTTCTTCCCTGCTGGGTTTTTCAGCTCAGCAGCCCTTCTTCTTTGAGGTCATCAGGAATCTGAAGAGCTGGGTTCAGGCCCGCCCCTAAATACTAAATATAGGGGTGTGTTCGGGTCAGGGGGCAGTAGCCAATGGCTACTGTCCCTGAGGGTGGCTGCTTCCTCCTTGTGTCCACTCCTTCTGGGGAGGGGGGCACATCCCTATTGGTCCTAATCCTCCAACGCAAGATAGAGGATTTCTCAAGGAGGGAGTAACATCAACTCTAGACACCTTAGGGGTGGTCCTGGCTGAGGGGGTGACTCCTCCTTGTTTTTCTCATTGACTTGCCGCCAAAAAGTAGGGGCTTATCTGGGGGGCAGGCATCTCTACTGGCTGGAGTGCCCTGGGGCTCTGCAACACCAGGCTTGAGGCTTTGAGGCTGCAGGGTGGAGGCATGAAGCACCTCCACCCAGGACAGTCTTTGTTTCTGACCACAGAGTGCACAAAGGCACTCACCCCATGTGGTCAGAAACTCATCTGGAAGTGGCAGGCTGGCACAGACCGGTCAGTCACACACTAGCAGTTGGGCTAACATACAGGGGGCATCTCTAAGATGCCCTCTGTGTGCATTTTTCAGTAAATCCCAAACTGGCATCAGTGTGGGTTTATTGTGCTGAGAAGTTTGATACCAAACTTCCCATATTCAGTGTAGCCATTATGGTACTGTGGAGTTCATTTTGACAAACTCCCAGACCATTTACTTGATATGGCTACCCTGCACTTACAATGTCTAAGAATGGACTTAGACACTGTAGGGGCATGGTGCTCATGCCGCTATGCCCTCACCTGTGGTATAGTGCACCCTGCCTTAGGGCTGTAAGGCCTGCTAGAGGGGTGACACCTATGCCACAGGCAGTGGTTTGTGGGCATGGCAGTCTGAGGAGAGTGCCATGTCGACTTTCTCTTTTCTCCCCACTAGCAAACACAAGCTGCAGGGCAGTGGGCATGTACTGAGTGAGGGGTCCCTGAGGGTGACATAATATATGCTGCAGCCCTTAGGGACCTTCCCTACCAGGGGTACCTTTTACAAGGGACTTAACTGTGTGCCAGGGCTGTGCCAACTGGGGAAACAAAGGTACAATTTTAGGGAAAGAACACTGGTGCAAGGGCCTGGTTAGCAGGGTCCCAGCACACTTCAATCAAAGCTAGCATCAACACTAGGCAAAACGTGGGGGGTGAGCATGCCAACAGTGGCATTTTCCTCCAGCCTCTCATTAGGCAAGATAAGGGGGAAGGCCCGCACCCTCAGGGGACAAAAGAATGCCGAAGTGGAAACCCTGGCAAAGCCTTGACAAAGGATTGGTGCCCTGGGAGTGCGTGAAAAAAGGAAGGTTGGATGTGGCAACCCCCACCTTCAGGGGAGTAGGGAGTTATTCCTACAAAAGGTAATAGGAATATCCCCCCTCACTCACACAGAGCACCAGCGCCAACGCAAAGACTTAATTTCCTCCAAACCATCAGAATGATTTATGGCATGAAGATTTATGACTGCCAGGCTATTGCACAATATAATACATTAAATGATTTATGGCTTGATTATTACTTGTACAAATTACCATACATAGTCAACTGTCAGAAGTGATTTATGGTATGCCTGTCACATGTGATTTATGTCCCTCAATAAAGCACGTTTGGGGGGGGGGTCATGCTGTAAATCAAATGCTTAATAAACTGCATCCAGTACTTCCAACCTACAAAAACGTATATGTCTCATTGATTGGGAGTGGTCCGCGTTAGGGGTTTATAACTGCTGGTGTGTGTTTGCCTACAGCTGTAGATTATCCGCAGCATATGGGCCTGGGGTTTGGGGAGGGTGAGCAGAGTCCTGGAGAAGCCGAACATACTGAAAAGCAAATCAGCTGCTCTGTGGCATCACTTGCTGCTATCCCAGCAGTGTCAGGAATGCCAACTGCTCTATATAAAACATCAAAACAAACATGGGAGATCAGAAAGTGGAAGAAGCTCCGAAAGGTCAGAGGCTAAGGCAGCAGAATAATCTGTGCGGCTTGTGGCACTAGATTAATAAATGGATAGGATTATGTAAACAGTAAAATAGAGGTGGATGAGCCACTGAATGCTCGAGCCAGGCTCAAGCCTGAAGCCTGGCTCTAGCTCAGCTCGATGTCCTTTTGGAACTTTTAGCCCATAACAAGCCGAGCATTAATGTGGCTTACTTTCAAATAAGTAATCTCAGCATACCAGTTGTAAAAAAATCTATTGTTTTTGATTGATTAGACTATAATGTTGCTCTGAAATAATCTAGGCCACCTATAGGGTTTACATGACAACTGTCTTGCCTCTTATTTCACCAATGGTTCATGTTTAAAAACTATCACTTTAACAAGCAGAGTAGTTTCCAGAGTAGTTGGTACTGATAACCTGTGCTTCTTTCCTGCTAAAAGTGGTGACACTCTTCCATGTTGGCCAGCCCATCACACAATAGACCTTCTTTCTGTGCCTCACCCTGCCAAAGAGGAGAGACTCCATTGCCTGGCCCAAAAAGAGCATTATCATTCTGCATTATCTGTCACAGCAAAAAAAGGAATGCAATGCAGAAAAGGACCAACTCTAGATGGCTTAGAGTCTACATTAAAATCTGGTATGCTTTGGCTAAGAAGCAACCTCCTGAGGGCTTGCGTGCTCATTTCGCCACAGCCAAGGCTGCGGCCACTGCATTATCTCACTGAGTCCCTGTACTGGACATCTGTCAGGCTGCGACGTGGGTGTCTGTGCACATGTTCACCAAGCACTGTAGCTTGGACAGTCAGGCCCTTTGTGATGGGAACTTTTTACCCATTTGGTCCTTCAGAACATTGTAGTCGAAATCTTTTCGCAGACCCACCTTAGGAGTGGTATTGCTTGTCTATCTATTCTACGGTAAGGAATCTGTGGCTAGAAGTCTCTACCTTCATAACACCTTTTCTGGTAGAGACTCCATCTAGCCACAGATTCTTTACTGATCCACCCTGTTCTGCGAACATATGTATACTGATAGGGTAATCCCTAGGAAGTCTTAAGTGTCTGCACACTGGTACTTCAGCATTTTTTTTGCTTCTAGAGCAGAAAAGTCACAAAAAGTAACTTACCTCAGCATGCTGGGGTTGCACCTATATAGGCACCGCATGCAGCCAATGATGCAAAGCCAATCGGCGTCACCTACCGGCGTGCAGGGGTACAGCTTGAAAAGTTTTCAGATCCAGTCTGGTGCCTGGGGAACATTCTAAGGAATCTGTGGCTAGACAGAGTCTCTACCAGATAAGGCATTTCCGAAGTTAAGCAACTTGTTCTTCTTATCCTATAGCAAAAACATCAGTTATGGACAGCTTCTTCGAGTACTAATACTTGAGGTATGCCACAGTGATGATGGTGGTTTTGTGTAGAAGGGAGCCCTGTAATTTTTCTCGCTCTATTTTCATCCCAGTTATGTATACATGCAGAATTCTGCTAGGCGAACAGTGTTCCAGCTGGGACTTTAAAGAAAAGCTGAAACTATTGCACTTCTTCACTCTTGAGTATGTTGGCACTGCAACAATACTTACTTGTAACATTGATGATAGTGTTAAAGTTAAACTTTAGTAAACAATAAAACACAGCAGAATAAAACAGAAGAAATAGCCATAGTGAAAATTGTATGATATCAATTAAAGAAAGAAGTTGTGTGAGGCAACATGCTTTTGTTGGTTTACCCCACTTTTGGCCCTCAATTTGACTACTGGTTACTGATATAATGGCATCCTTAGGCCTCTCAAACAGGGCTCAGTGTGTTTGCTCTGACCCTAAAAATTGTGATGTTTAATTGGCCTGTCCTCAAATCGCATAGCTCAACTAACTTTTAACTCCTTAATATATGGTACTAGGAATTCCTAGGGCCTGTAAGTTGAAGTGTCTCTTGTTGACTATAGCACTAGGTTGTGCCACCACGAATACGACAAGGTAAAACATGACTCCCAGTCTGCCACTGTAGCCTGGAAGGACAATTTAACATTGCTAACTCGACTTTGCCGTTTAAAGTAATGGCAAAGCCCAAACCTCCCTTTTTAATATATGTAAGCCACCTCTAAAATAGGTCTATGGAGCACTAAAGCAATGGTTAAGTCAAATTTAATGTCAGTGGTGGGCAAACTGCAACTTTAGAATGTGTTGTCCAATATTTCTAGTGCCCATTTACTGTTGTACATGGGGTCTGTCCTGCATAAAGATTTCTACCCTCCTTGGGAGACATGCTAACAACACCCAGGAAAGGAGACAATACAAGCCTGCACCTCTGGGTTGGACTATGGGGCTCTGGACACTGAAAGAGGGATTCTGCCATGTTGAGAGTGGCCAGAATGATGCATCCTTGGATAGACAGATACCACACTTCCCAGGAAGTGGTCATCAGCAAGACGGGAACCTAGCCCAATGGCTACTGACAATGAACATTGTGAGGGCACATTTTGAGCATAAAAGGGTAATTCTGGCACCCAGAACTCAGATCTTGTCTGAACTGGAAGAAGGATCAAAGAAGGATTGCCCTGCTGCGCTGTGAAACGAGCCCTGAGAGGCTGCAGTGGCGAAGATTGCACCTGCAGAACCTGGTGTCTAGCAAAGAGAGGACTGTACCTACTGTGTCTTGCTCATGGAGAAGTCATCGCTGGAGCCCAGAGGAACCAAGAGCCTCCAAGACTCAGTTGGCTGACCTCCTGTTTGCAGCACGGGGCACAAGAGCTGAAGAAGCCTGCTGGGGCAAGTTGATAGGCCAGAATCTTCACACCACCACCACCCGCTACTGTGCAGCACCAGAGACCTTGACTCAGGGGGTCACCCAGGAGAGATGAGTTATTAACCAGGGAAGGATTTGCTGTGACCCCAATAGCTAGTGACTGAAGAGCAGCTGCAGGAAGAATCCAGTTGACGGCATTACATACACTGCTTCCTTGAGCATGTTCAAAATCCTCTATCCATTGCATCCGAACCACTTTCATAGCAACCTAGAGCAATGGGTAAAAGGCCTGTGACTGACGGAAAACTGCTTCACCTACTGAGGTAACTGTGTATGTGGACATTGCTGGTCACCCTGACCAGCTCCATGTCAGAGATGGTCACCCAAAGTAACTCTAACCAACGGTATTGCAACTACCCAAAAAGTTCTGCTCAAAAAGGTTCTAAGGGCCTGATTTGGAAATTGGCAGGCAGGTTACTCCATCACAACAGTGACGGATATCCTGCCCGCCAAAATCTAAATCCCATTGAATATAATGGTATTTTGAGTTTGTCGGATGGGACATCTGTTGCCCTTGTGACAAAGTAACCCGTCCGCAAAGTTCTGAATCAGGCCCTGAGTGTCAAATTCGTTAAATGTGTCAATGCTTGTTTATGGTTGAGTTAAAAGAGCGTAGTTACAGTACTTTGTAAAATCTATGTCTCCGGAGCCCTCTGGTGGATCCTTTGTATTGTGGTTTCTAAAAATGAATAAGGATGCAGTCTATTTTTACGAATTGTTGGATTTCTTGAGTGTCTTGTGTATTTGTTCTTTGATTGTTTTGGTTCTGTTTAAATACTTTACACTTGATTCTTTGTGTAAGCATTGCTTCTCAGAGCCACAGCCACCCAGTGTTGAGCTTAAGGTTGAACAAACTAAACCTATGGTCCTAAAGGGGTTGGTAAGTGAGGTCACACAACCGCACCATATAATACACCCCATTTTCTCAAAAGTTGACTGGTGAAGAGCACAATAAGACTGATATGTGATCTGACGTAACACATTAATGTTTTATCAGATATGTCAACTCATACACCTTTTGAAACCATGCTTCTGTTCACATCCATCTAGCGGCATAGAAACAACATTTTTCTGGCAGTCACTTCAGCTTAGTTTCTACGGCTAATTCGAAAACATAACGAGTCTCTTACCTTATTTTTATGATGAAGTCGTTCTTTGTATTCACCACTCTCTTTCAATGAAAGTGCCTTTAGAGTCCTGACTGCATGAATAGATGTGGCTTCCACTATTCATTTACATTCTTTTACGAGCTTAGAGGATTCTCCAGTTTGAATATTTTGAAGTGCCCTCTGTTTCTAGTTGGATAAAAAAATAAATTTTTGTCAGTCCAAAATGCTATTACATGACCACTGTCTGTTGTAACTTTCAAAGTCTATTGGATTTGATTTTTCATCAAAGTGAGCTCCTTTCTTCAGGTTATCTTCCAACATGTTGGAATTCATGTCCATGCAAAGAAAGCTAAACAAGCCCCAATATAATTTTAGAATTGTGTTCCTCTTGGTCCTCTGCTGATGCCATGTTTCAGTATGACCAAAGGCATGGATGTTCCCAGAAGGTTGACTAGTCTGGTGAAGCTATGCTAAAGAACACATTCGTCTAGATCACATACTGGTCTGGCTTCCTCCAGTGCAAATTATGCTTGCAAAACATTTTATGTAGTGGAAGAAATAGACTTGAATGCGTGAGTAATTATTAATGCCTTTTCTTATATTAACATAAGTAAACTGAGAACTTCATCACTTAGTAGGATGCTCCACCCCCTACTGCTGAACGTTTGTCCAGGCCTTACCAGGAAAGACAGAGCTTCAGATCCCCTCGAGTACTCTCTGACATCTGGGCATCCCTTGTATACGACTGAAGATACTGCAGGTCTTTTACATTGTTCTCATTGGCACAGATAGTGTCTGTTTTCCTTTCCTTTCTGGGAAGCAGTGCTTTGCCATTAACTCAGCAATACTTCATACAATAATCACGGATGCTATGGAGAAAAGGACGCCCGCTTTGGTCAATGTTAAATGTATTCTCCTGCACCCGCAATATTCTGTTGGGGGGGACCAAAGGGGATCTAACTGACTCCCAGTTCTGTCAGCAGCATGGTTATTGTCACACTGGCGCCTGAAATGGTCAGCTATCTGAGGGACTAATCTTACTTCTAACCAATTGTGTGGTTCTAGATAGCCCACCCTAGCACCCCCTGGACCCTTGATCCTAAGGTTAGAAATGGAAGAAAGACCTGCTATGTAGTTGGTGAGCAGCCTGCCTCAATACTGTGCCTTGCAAATTGCAAATGTAATTTTAAGATGGATGAAGAAATGCAAGCAGGCGTCAGATGTTTAGCAGCATCAGGGCAGCAGTGATGCAATGAAACTATAATGCTTTAAGTTTTTATCCATGAGCCTGTGTTTTGAAAAGGTGTTTATAACAAAGCAATCACTGTGGCTTCTTGACATTGTCAGTTTATTTGCCTCGCCATTCAAAAGACCTAACGTTTATTAGGAGGTTTCTGTGCGTGCTAAAATACGTATCATCTTTGAAAATGTACTAAAGCGTCTTCTAGAGCACTAGATAAAGAAAAGAGTTAATGAACTGGAGCTCTAGGATACCCTTGTCACTTAGCAAATCGTATTCAAACTTTTGTTTTGGCAAATGTATGTAACTTTCATATTATCCAAAGTCCATTCAAGCCTTTACTCTGGAAAAGAGTACTTTAATCACGTGTTATTTAAATGAATAAAAAAAGGTGTATCTTTCTGTTATATACTTGATCTTAACCTAATTTAGGACACAAGACTGATTCTAAAATCTAGACTATGATTTCCTCATTCTCAATTCAAATCCCACTTATATGATGCAAAAAGGCTCACATTATTTCTGACTTTTTTCACTGCATTGGAAAGAATTTGCACACACGGTACTTATCATGAATTAGATGCCTGATTTCTGTATCAAAGCATTATCTAGTCATACTTTTCTTTGACTCTACTCAAAAACAGGAGGAATTTGGAGTCCCAGAGCGAACTAGCATACTAAAGATGTACAACCCAAGCTCCATGTTGTCATGCTCACACAATCACATGATCAATCTTCCTACAGAATCAGACCTCAATAATAGAGCATCCCATATTTAATTAAAGATTGTAATAGAATGCTCATCCACCAGAGAATGACTAGATAACATGCATATGCATTCTTTAGCCTAAGGCTTTATGCTACCTATGGCACACAAAACCATATGGAGGAAGTCCATCATTTTTTGACTAGTGCATAGTGTAGTCAGAGTGACACAGCTATTGATTATCTCCAGTATTGCCAATTTTGCATTTACATTTCTTAGTGAACATTTGGAGACCTAGTAAGAATTTCTGGAAGATCCGATTTCATTTCTTTGTGAACTCATATCTGAAGCACTTCCCTCGGATTTTCTTAGGGTCCCAAAGCGGCCGGACACTTCATGTGCTGGACCCTCCATATATAAAGAGACACAAGGCTGTATTTCTTGGAAGTAGCTTGCAGTCTTACACCTGACACCTGCTATTTTCCAGAAAAACAACTTAATCTAGTTGCTCTCAAATGCAGACACCTAATTTACATCAATCAGTGCTCAGTGAACGGGTTAGTTAATTTAGGAGATTGGGGGGAGGGGCACATTGCAAGAGGTCTCCTGAGTGGAGGAAAAGTAATAACGCCCATCAACTGAATGCGTTTGACTAATCTGCGGTACTGTCCCATTGGCACTGATATTCCACGCAGGTGATTGAGAGACTGCTGGGGTGTTTTCATTTGAATGCGGTGTTCATTGATAATCTAAACAGCTGACGTGCAGGAAAATGGTGTACATAAGTTTAGTAAAGTGCCGAGATTTACATAAACGTTATTCTCTATTATACTAAGTAAACTGCAGTTTATTATGATTTTCGTCGTTCAGTCCCCAATTGTTTATTACGTTTTTCACCATACGTTTTGTTTCCTTATAGGTGAGAATATTATACGTGAAAGGTAAAGTATTTTAGAAGCATTATAGCTTTTTATTAATTCAAATATCTTTCTGCACGGATCTGTTGTGTGTGTATGTTTTACTGCCATCACCCTCCGACACCTCTATACACAACTGAATTGCTCACCTGATGTCACCATCTTCGGAATATGCAATGACATTTTTATGACAATCAGACTATGGGGGATTTCTTTAGGTTTGCAAACACAGGCCTCCACCCAAAGCCAACATATGAGCCATCGGATAAACTCAGATTTCGCCCACCTTATTTAGAGGCGGATGAACTGCCAGGTTTCTGGCGGTGGATCATCAAATAGCTCTGATGTTGGAAACTTCTGATCAACGTCCTATTTACTACAGAGATATTGGACAATGTACATCTGAAAAGACCTATCCATGGCAGTCCTTCAGACATACATTTTTTCAGTTATTCTTTCTCGGAAAAGAGCACAACTCATTTTATGGGAAACCGTTCATGTCAAAATTATAGCTCTACAAATATGACACTTGAAATACATAGTATGTAGCAAAAGGAATAGAACTCACACCAGATTGAATATAAAAATATTTCAAAACCGACATCATACACAGCAGAATTACTATACCACATAGCAAGACAAATATTATTAACATCACAATTAATATTTTACAGTGACAATGTTCTGAATAACTTCTTGTAATGTGAAAAAAACATATACTGAAACGTAAGTCAAAAATATTGATATGATATATAGCTCCCTCACTGAAAACAGTGTAGCAAGCACTGAAACCAATACACTTGCATTAAGAAGAATCAACATTTGCTGAAGTGACTGACATGGTTTAAGTG
This sequence comes from Pleurodeles waltl, assembly GCF_031143425.1. Classification (NCBI taxonomy): domain Eukaryota; kingdom Metazoa; phylum Chordata; class Amphibia; order Caudata; family Salamandridae; genus Pleurodeles; species Pleurodeles waltl. The sequence goes on along the minus strand of NC_090436.1, from coordinate 858,511,088 downwards.
AAATATGACATGTTGAAATGAATATGATGCACTGAAATGAATATAACCTTGAATGAATATGGAACATTAAAATAAATATATTGCATTTTCAATGTAATACAAATTGAGAGGAATATGACAGCTTGAGGTGAACATCACACAACATTGTAATATTAGACTAGGGTTGAAATTAATATGATCCACATTGAAATGAATACAAATCATATTGAAATGAATATGACACACTTTAAAATTACTATAGCAGAGGCATTGCCATGATGGCGGCCGAAAAGGAGCTTCTCAGTACTGCTCCTCTGCCCAACTCCCACAGCCACCAGCATCGGACCCAACTGGACTTTTTCACAGGAACGGGGGGAAACTGTCCCAAGAGGAGGAAAAGATCCCACGCACCTCTTCATTGGTGACCAACACGGCAACAAATAGCCTGACCTGCTGCCTGGATTGTGTGCCCAGTCTCAAGACTGTGGCTACTGCAGAGACTTTGCAACAATCAGCCAAGCCCACAATCAATCCACAAGTCCTCTGAGAGGAGCACGGAGCCCTAGAAGTGTCAACTCAACTGCACTTTAAATCCTCTTTGTCCTTTCTTATGTGATGTGCTCCAGAGAACCATGGAGAGTGCAGGATACACATGTAAGTAGATATCATTGTCTGGCCCCAGCGAGGTAGCACTCAGGGGCATTGCCTAACCTGCAACCTAGTGCCTGCGACACAGCACCAACAGCTCTTCTGTAGCTCTCGGGGCACCATGACAAACCACACCAAGATCGGCATACCACTGGGAGAGGAGCAGTGCTGTGGGGGTGACCTGTCACCATGATTTCACCCCTGGGGCCCACCTGAGTTACCAAGTGCCCTGAAAAAGGAACGCATAGCCTGCAGCTTTGGGGGGCAGATGGTAGGGGTCACTACAATGAATGACCCCAGTGCAGTCTGCCTCCCGGGAGGAACGCCCACTTACCTGCCAACTCCTAATCAAGCTGTGGCTATTGGAAGGCCCACAACAGCCAAGAGGCAGTGATCACTATGTAGGGCCGAGGGGAGCAAAGACAATGCCAACACAAACATGATGGTCTGATCCACTAGTGGCCCACCGAGCTGCAGCCTGACATACGAATAATCTCAGCCTTCCCACAACCAAACCACAGCACAATGTCCCTGAAAGGGATAGCCACAGATGGAGGTAGCGCTCTCTGTAAATATGGAGCTGTGCAGATCCAGGAAAATACCCCACACTCAAAGACTTTTAAACCACCTGCAAGAGAACTGGATTGCTGCGGGACAGAGCCATAGTGGACCAGCCAACGCAAGACACCACAATGCTGAGCATGGAACAGGAGTAGACTTATGCAGCAATCACTAGATCTTTTATGGAAGCCCTGTTCAGCAAGTGAAGGGAAGATTTTGCCACACTGAGAGAGTACGTTGCCACAGACATCAAACCAGACGGAGAGGAGATAGGTCAACAGGTCGCTACATTGCAGGACAGTGGTGAGGCTGACGACAGAGAGCTTAACAACTACGGACAAGATCTCCTAGAGCTCCAGGAACAGAACAATGAACTCCAAACCCAGTGCCCCCCGATGCGGAGAAAGGCAACATGGAAGGCTAGGTCACTCACCTTTTCAAACAAGTACTACCAGCCTTAGCCAACACAACATTATCCCCATTTACACACACGGAGTGGGACAGCCCTTCGTCTCTCCCAGAGTGCTGCAAGATAACCTGACTTATGTACATTACTACCAACAAAAGGAGGACATAATGACAGCTGCAGAGAACCAGGGCTCAATCTTTTTTGACAGAACAAAGTTATACCAATATCTGTCCCTCCTCATGCTCCAATGATGGTGCTGCTTTAAAGCAGCCACCAACTTCCTACAGGAGAAAGATGTCAACTACAAATGGGGCATCCCTTCTACCTGACTTTTGTGTGGGCCAAAGAAATATGCATAATCCGCACTATGAAAGAGGTCCAGACTATTTTGGGCCTGGGAGTTTCTCCCAAGAACTCAGACTTGTCTACTACAATCTGGAAATCAACCACACTTAAGAAACAAGGAACATATACACAGCAGTCCTCCGGGAAAAATGCCCATAAGCCCCCAACAGATGAACGTCGCTGGGAGCAATCAGGGCTGCTCCATCAACTTCAGCACCAAGACAATACACAGAAGCTGGAACACTGACAGATTTAATGCACTCTGAGATCAAAGGATCGCTGCGGACCAAGACTTGCTCACTATCAACAGCTCCCTGTTCCCTCCTCTGAGAACCTATCCATCTGATATACATTTCTAGCCTCAGATTCCTTACCTTAGAATAATCCACAGGCTTCAGACAGGATCTGGAATTCTTTTGTGAACAGTACCCCTGTGCGCTGGTAGGTGGCATCGTTCAGCTCTGTGTGGAGTCATCTGAACTGGAAGTGACATATGGGGTGCCTATAGAGGGGCCAATCCAGCATGCTGACATCAGTTCTTTTCTTTTCACACCAGTCAGCGCAGATTGGGAGAAGAGCTACCCCCAATCTTTTCTGACTGACCCTTTTTCAACTTTTTGTTGAGATTTTTTTAGACTTTGTCTCCTGGTGTGGTAAGAATGGCAACTAGGAAAGCTGGGTTCAAGCCATGTGGCACCTGTCATTGACAAATGTTGGTGACAGACAGGCCTCTGGTGCTTGGAGTGTGACCACAACGCCAAGACCTGCATTGTCTGCTGTGCCATGCACCCGAAGGCCTTGAAGGAGCGGTCCCTCAAGCTCCTTGACGGTCGTCGCGCAGCTCCATGAGGCTCAAAATCTTAGTCGAGAGGAAAGCCTCAATATCAGTTGTGGAGCCACTCCAACCCTTCATCATTGCAGTCAAGGTCATCTAGGAAATCAAGTAAGTCTAAGAGGCACAAGATAAACAAGAAGTCGAAGAGATCTTTGACTTCACCATCCATATAATCATCTGAAGCGGGTGTTTTGGCATTACAGGCCTAGTTTTGTAGTGGAGCATGCACCCGGTCCGTCTGCATCTTCCAGAGTTTCCAGCAGTGGTGGTGACTCACGCCCAGTCACGCAAATTTTACGAGGTCATACACCTCATTTTTGGGTGATCCATCCCCTCCTGGAGCACTTTTCAGCCCTGTGGGCTTTGAAGGGTCCCCTACTGGGCTTCTGCTGAGAGGCTTGCCCCAGTGCCAGTCGGGCCCCTTTGATCTGTTGATGGATATGGAGTGGCTGTGATCGACCCACCTTGACATCACCATGTGCATGCACCAGTGCTGATGCCCCCGGTGCCGCCATCCTCCCACGTTGCCACCATCCCAATACTCAACTCCGACATGGAGCCAACTGGCATCATCTGGTGCAGATGGGGGGGGGCAGCCTCCCCATGACAGAGCCAGTGCCTTATTTATGTGACAGGCCTGGATTAGGACATGAATGAGGGTGGTCTGGGACTCTTATGGATACCATGAGAAGATCCTGAGGACGAGTGGTCTGAGGATAGCAACCGACTGAACACCTCCCCAGACACTGGCTTGGTTTCTCTGCCTACGCTGGCTATGGAGGAAAAAGCCTTCTTCACTATGGTGCTAAGGAGGGTGGCTGAGGTCCCAGACCTTCAGCTACCCATTGGGGCTGTCCACAGGGGACCCCAGTTTCCTAGCAACACAGCCACCCCATCCCACCCCACCCCACCCCAGATAGCTTGATGGTCAAAGCTTCCACTTCCAAATTAAATCCTGGCACATTACCTACCACTGCTCGCAGAGGGAATTCAAGAGACTGGATACCTTGGGGAGGAAGATGTTCTCTCCCTCCAGTTTGGCACTTCAGTCTGTGAACATGCATGCCTTCTGGGCTGATACTCCCACTTGATCTGGGACTCAGTTGACTAGTTGCTACCTATGGTCTTTAAGGAGGCCTGAGCCACACTATCTCAAGCTTTTGCTGATGGGAGAGACATAGCTAGGTTTCACATACACTGTGGGTTTGATATAACTGATTAGCTAGGCAGAGTGGTTTAATTATTGGTGGCATAATGGCACCATGCCTGGGCGAGGAAGTCTGGCTTTTCTGTGGACGTCCAGACCTCACTTATGACCATGCCCTTTGATGGTTGTCGCCTCTTCAGAGACAAGGTGGACTCAGCACTGGAGTACTTGCAGAACAACAGGCTACCGCTGAGTCCTTGGGTCTTTCCATGGTCTTTGACAACCACTGTTTGCCTTTTGCTCCTTTTGTGGTCACGGAAGGGGCTTCCAGCCACGTCTCTAACTGCCCATCCGCCACAGCCAGCAGAATAGGACTAGGACTTTAGAAGTAAATTAAAGCTTCCAATCAGGTGTAAACCAATGTTACCATGATTTAGGGAGTGAGCATAAGCAGTTTAGCATTGATTAAAGTGCACAGAGTCCTAAGGCCAACAAAAACAAATTCACCAACACAGGGGGAAGAAGGCCAAAAGTTTGAGGGAGGACCACCCTAAGGCTGACAGGTCTAACAAACAAAGTTTAACAGAGGGGAAGTATAGCAGCAGTGCAAAATTACTGTTACATCTAATAGCCACAACATCTCACACCTGATCCTCGTCACTCTTAATTTTGATAGCAGAAAAAAGGTTTGATTGAGTTCATCGGCCATTTCTACAATGATCCCTGGACAGGCTAGGATTAGGCCCAATTTAAAACATGGGTATTGTGTAATTACACCAGACCCAATGCCTTGGTGCAGTCAATGTTACCATGTTACATGTCTTTGCAATCAGTAGGGGTACACAACAAGGATGGGGTAAATGTGAGAAAGTAGCCTCTTTCTAGCCTTGTTACCCCCACTTTTGGCCTGTTTGTGAGTGTATGCCAGGGTGTTTTCACTGTCTCACTGGGATCCTGCCAGCCAGGGCCCAGTGCTCATAGTGAAAACCCTATGTTTTCAGTATGTTTGTTATGTGTCACTGGGACCCTGCTAGTCAGGACCCCAGTGCTCATAAGTTTGTGGCCTACATGTGTGTGTTCCCTGTGCAGTGCCTAACTGTCTCACTGAGGCTCTGCTAACCAGAACCTCAGTGGTTGTGCTCTCTCATTTCTTTCAAATTGTCACTAACAGGCTAGTGACCAATTTTACCAATTTACATTGGCTTACTGGAACACCCTTATAATTCCCTAGTATATGGTACTGAGGTACCCAGGGTATTGGGGTTCCAGGAGATCCCTATGGGCTGCAGCATTTCTTTTGCCACCCATAGGGAGCTCTGACAATTCTTACACAGGCCTGCCACTGCAGCCTGAGTGAAATAACGTCCACGTTATTTCACAGCCATTTTACACTGCACTTAAGTAACTTATAAGTCACCTATATGTCTAACCTTTACCTGGTAAAGGTTAGGTGCAAAGTTACTTAGTGTGAGGGCACCCTGGCACTAGCCAAGGTGCCCCCACATTGTTCAGAGCCAATTCACTGAACTTTGTGAGTGCGGGGACACCATTACACGCGTGCACTACATATAGGTCACTACCTATATGTAGCTTCACCATGGTAACTCCGAATATGGCCATGTAACATGTCTATGATCATGGAATTGCCCCCTCTATGCCATCCTGGCATAGTTGGCACAATCCCATGATCCCAGTGGTCTGTAGCACAGACCCTGGTACTGCCAAACTGCCCTTCCTGGGGTTTCACTGCAGCTGCTGCTGCTGCCAACCCCTCAGACAGGCATCTGCCCTCCTGGGGTCCAGCCAGGCCTGGCCCAGGATGGCAGAACAAAGAACTTCCTCTGAGAGAGGGTGTTACACCCTCTCCCTTTGGAAAATGGTGTGAAGGCAGGGGAGGAGTAGCCTCCCCCAGCCTCTGGAAATGCTTTGTTGGGCACAGATGTGCCCAATTCTGCATAAGCCAGTCTACACCGGTTCAGGGACCCCTTAGCCCTGCTCTGGCGCGAAACTGGACAAAGGAAAGGGGAGTGACCACTCCCCTGACCTGCACCACCCCTGGGAGGTGTCCAGAGCTCCTCCAGTGTGCTCCAGACCTCTGCCATCTTGGAAACAGAGGTGCTGCTGGCACACTGGACTGCTCTGAGTGGCCAGTGCCACCAGGTGACGTCAGAGACTCCTTCTGATAGGCTCCTTCAGGTGTTAATAGCCTATCCTCTCTCCTAGGTAGCCAAACCCTCTTTTCTGGCTATTTAGGGTCTCTGTCTCTGGGGAAACTTCAGATAACGAATGCAAGAGCTCATCCGAGTTCCTCTGCATCTCTCTCTTCACCTTCTGATAAGGAATCGACTGCTGACCACGCTGGAAGCCTGCAAACCTGCAACATAGTAGCAAAGACGACTACTGCAACTCTGTAACGCTGATCCTGCCACCTTCTCGACTGTTTTCCTGCTTGTGCATGCTGTGGGGGTAGTCTGCCTCCTCTCTGCACCAGAAGCTCCGAAGAAATCTCCCGTGGGTCGACGGAATCTTCCCCCTGCAACCGCAGGCACCAAAAAGCTGCATTACCGGTCCCTTGGGTCTCCTCTCAGCACGACGAGCGAGGTCCCTCGAATCCAGCGACTCTGTCCAAGTGACCCCCACAGTCCAGTGACTCTTCAGTCCAAGTTTGGTGGAGGTAAGTCCTTGCCTCACCTCGCTGGGCTGCATTGCTGGGAACCGCGACTTTTGCAGCTACTCCGGCCCCTGTGCACCTCCGGCGGAAATCCTTTGTGCACAGCCAAGCCTGGGTCCACGGCACTCTAACCTGCATTGCACGACTTTCCAAGTTGGTCTCCGGCGACGTGGGACTCCTTTGTGCAACTTCGGTGAGCACCGTTTCACGCATCCTCGTAGTGCCTGTTTCTGGCACTTCTCCGGGTGCTACCGGCTTCAGAGAGGGCTCCTTGTCTTGCTCGACGTCCCCTCTCTCTGTTGGTCCAATTTGCGACCTCCTGGTCCCTCCTGGGCCTCAGCAGCGTCCAAAAACGCTAACCGCACGATTTGCAGCTAGCAAGGCTTGTTGGCATTCTTTCGGCGGGAAAACACTTTTGCACGACTTTCCACGGCAAGAGGGATCCGTCCACCAAAGGGGAAGTCTCTAGCCCTTTTCGTTCCTGCAGAAACCTCAGCTTCTTCTGTCCAGTAGAAGCTTCTTTGCACCCGCAGCTGGCATTTCCTGGGCATCTGCCCATCTCCGACTTGCTTGTGACTTTTGGACTTGGTCCCCTTGTTCCACAGGTACCCTAGATTGGAAATCCACAGTTGTTGCATTGCTGGTTTGTGTCTTTCCTGCATTATTCCTCTAACACAACTTCTTTGTCCTTAGGGGAACTTTAGTGCACTTTGCACTCACTTTTCAGGGTCTTGGGGAGGGTTATTTTTCTAACTCTCACTATTTTCTAATAGTCCCAGCGACCCTCTACAAGGTCACATAGGTTTGGGGTCCATTCGTGGTTCGCATTCCACTTTTGGAGTATATGGTTTGTGTTGCCACTATCCCTATGTTTCCCCATTGCATCCTATTGTAACTATACATTGTTTGCACTGTTTTCTAAGACTATACTGCATATTTTTGCTATTGTGTATATATATCGTGTGTATATTTCCTATCCTCTCACTGAGGGTACACTCTAAGATACTTTGGCATATTGTCATAAAAATAAAGTACCTTTATTTTTAGTATAACTGTGTATTGTGTTTTCTTATGATATTGTGCATATGACACTGAGTGGTACTGTAGTAGCTTCACACGTCTCCTAGTTCAGCCTAAGCTGCTCTGCTAAGCTACCATTATCTATCAGCCTAAGCTGCTAGACACCCTATACACTAATAAGGGATAACTGGGCCTGGTGCAAGGTGCAAGTACCCCTTGGTACTCACTACAAGCCAGTCCAGCCTCCTACAGTAAACAACATGGATGCTATCTGTTCCCACTTTGTTTTACCCTCTACATGTAGCCAATGGCTGAGAGAATATTGACAGGCACACAGATCATTGGCATCACCATGGAATGGCAGGAACATACATAGGCCCTTTATCCAGACAACTCTATTGTGATTGTCTCCAAACCCCACTCCTACATTTCTGCCTTTTTGGAGGAGCTAGAAGCATTCGGGAGGGTTTCAGGATTCAAAGGTAATGTTAAAAAATCACACATCCTGAATCTTACCACCCTGCAAAGAGACAGGGTCTAGCTAGAATACCTTTTCTTTTTTCCATGGGCAAGCCACTGGGTGCAATACTTGGTGCCAAAATTTGGTCCTTGCCAGGGAAGATTGTGAAGTGCAACTCACCTTCTGCTCCATATCCCAAGACATCAATCATCCCGGCAGGCCTTGGTCACTCTCCATTGGCTCCCAGTAGGCCCGAGGTTGAAATTTAAAGCCCTATGCATAGCACATAGGGCACTTCAAGCAAAAAGTGCCCCCCTCTATTACTACCTCTGATTCCACCTTTCACCCCTGGCAGAACCCTTAGATCAACTAAGACTTGTTTGGTGGCGGCTCCCTATATTCGGAGAGCGAGAAGTGGAGGAAGCTCCATAACCCATATTGTGGCCAAACTGTGGAACTCCCCCCCCCAACAAGTATGGTGCATTAGTATTGAACTGGGGTTTCCGGAAACATATCAAAATGTCTGTTTAACAATAATACCCTATCTTGCTGCCTTGATGTTACGTGATGGTCAGTTTGTGTAGCAGATGTTAGCACTGAATGCCCTAGGATAGCCATGCGCTTTAGAAATGTACATAGAATAGAATTGAATAGAATAGAACTGCACAGACCTGGTTGCCACAATCCGCTCAGTTCTACAGATTTGTAAATCAGGGGGGTCTCCTATGGTTGGACAGCGCCTTAGCAGAAAAATGGCTCTCCTCTTCAAAATCCTTTATGTCACGGAGACTCTCCTTCTGCAGCCACCTTGCACGTCTTATAAACAAGCTTAAACAGCTAATTGAAACATTCATATAGGAGGGCAGGAAACAACGCATGGCTAGGAATAGGGGCTAATTACCAGTGGCAGAGGGGGTTCTGGGCATACCACACCTTGTCAGCTATTATTGTGCTGTGCACCTGCAACACATGGTAGAATGAAACAGATCCCTTCCAGAAAAATACTGGTCCTTTATTGACTAGACCAAGGCAGGGATCCACACGTGGAAAATTCCTTGGCTCCCTAAAAGCACCAGCCCCTGGGCATCTACATCTACCCTGGTACAAGCAATGGTGGAGCCTTGGGATTGGACTGTCACTGTCAAAGACCTGTCCTCCCACCTTTCCCCACTCACACCCATCATTGGTAATCCCAACTTCCCAATGGCGTTGACAGGCAGTGATTATCACCCCTGGCAGGAGGCAAACTGCAAACGTACTGGTGATCTCTTCACAATGGCCTCATAGACTTTACACAAATACAATCTAGCTATGGCATCCACGGCCAGAAGAAATGGAGTTGCATCTATTTAAACACTGGGTTACCCAACCCCAAACCTAGCCCCATACAACTGCTCTCAGACATTTACAGCTTCTTAAATAAAGAGCCAGACTCTAGCAAATCTCCATCCCAAAAGAGATGGGAGGTGGGTCTACAACGCTTCTTCACCCTAAAGGAATGCTTGGATATTTTCCACAGGACCCCCACCTCCTCCTTTAGTGCATCGGAAAGGAGTCATGCTTAAAATAACTCATTACTGGTACTATACTTCTGCTAAGGTGGGGGATTGGAAATTAGGTGCTTCTGACAAATGTTGGCACAACTGCAGAGACCCAGGCACACTGACTCATCCGCTCTGGTGGTGTCACAAATCTAAAAGATGTTAGAATGATCTGTGGAAGGACATTGTCTGAATTTTAGACACCAAAATGTTATGCTTCGCAAGTTAAATCTTACTGGGGCTCTCCAACAAACTGACCTTCCCGCTATGTTACAGCAAGGGGAAGAATATGACACTAGCCCTCTGGGTGGCTAAGCAAATCATCACATCTAAATGGAGTGCAGATAAGAAGTCAGGACATGTAGACTGGTTGCACAAACTATGGAACCTCATAGGGATGGAATAAAACATTGGTGAGCAAACTTCCACAATTCAACAAATTTGAGATTCCTGGTGCAGTAATTCAGAGAACTCACATGTTCCGCCTATCTGCGAGGGCTGCGGCTCACTACGAGCGAGGCCGTGTCTGCCTAATAAGTAGCGTAATCGACCTTAGTAGACATAACACCCTGCTGGATCACACCCATTGAACTAGACTAATTCTCTTCGGTGACAATCCTTATTGGGGGGAAACTTTCTTTCACCGCACATCCTATGTCTCTTCTGTCACCCCCCACTTCCCCTTCCTCCCCCACCTCATCCTATACCCTTCCTACCCCTCCTTTCCCGCTGGTTTAACCTCTGTTGCATCTCAATAGTCACTGGTCGTAGTGTTAAAATGAGTGTTATCTACACTTAAGCGAATAAGACACACATTGAAGTCAATAAAACATGCATTAAGAAAAAAACAACCCACCTTGAAATTATTATGGCATGAGTAGAAATGAATATGTTATGCATTAAACATTTTTAAATACCTAAAAATAAATATGATCATTGCTAAAATCAATATGATCTATACTATATTAATACGACACGTTGAAATGAACCTCACTCACTTTGAAGAAAATAAGGTATAAATTGAATTGACTATGATGTATTTTGAAGAGAGTACGACCAGTCTTCAGAGGAATAAGACATTCATTAACATAGCTATGGCTTATGCTAATATGGATAGGATGTGGTGAAATGAATATGGCATGCTTGAAACTAATAGGAGCTCAGTTAAAAATAATTTGACTTAAAATTAATATAACCTGAATTGAAATTAATATATTTGCTGAAATATTTTGAAGTGAATATAACATACATTGAAATGAATATGACACTCGTTGAAAGGAACATGACATGTTGAAATTAATCTGGCACCTGTTGAAATTAATATGGCCTATGTTAAAATGAATATGATGCGTGTTAAAAGAGATAAGACAAGCCTTGGAGATAATATGAAATCCTATGAGATAAAAGTGGCATGAAATTAAATAAATAAGGCACACGTTGAAATGAATATAACCCATGGTAAAATGAATATGCATGAGTTGATATAATGATAATATGCTTTGAAATGAATGTGAAGTGTTGCGTTTTTAATACACACACCAAAATGTACATGACATGCCCTTAAATAGTGTAACATACTGAAAAGATAATACATCCTTATAAAGTAGAACACATGAAGATGGACCATGAAGTGGTTGTGGTACAAGCACATGCAGTATGAGGAGTTTGGGGCAGGAGGCTAGAGACAGATTATGGCCCTCAATACAAACCTAGGTGGAACAGTACTACTATGTGCTTACCACTGGGCCAGCTTTAAAAACCTCATTACACGGTACAGATGAAACTGCCTAATAGGTAGAAAACCCACTGAAAAGTTTCATTTGCCCAGAGTTCAAAGTTATCAGGAACATCTGGGCCAAAGTCATCCCTGTGGCTCTGGGCTGGGCTCAGAGAGTTTGGTATCCTGAGCTGTTGAGCATGTCCATCAGTTTTCTGATCAGGCTGCCTCTGCGGGAGGATCTTCTGTCACAGCAGTAGGGGAGAGTTCTCCACCTGAACATGTCAATGCTCCGCCTTCATGCCTAGAGGTTTAGCAGTGATGGTTGTCAACTTTCAACCTTCCATCCAAGTCTGCAATGTTATCTTAGCAGCCAGGCATCCCTCCACCAAGACGGTATATGCCTGCTGCTGGGGTAGGATTGTGGCATGGCGTGCAGAAACACCCTTTGACCCTCTTTCTGCTACCCTTTCTCAGCTCCCTCTGTATATTTTTTCTCTTGCCCAACAGGCCTCTGCTTTGGACACCTTAAAAGGCGATTTTTCTGTCATGTCCGCTTTTCTGTGGTTGCCAGATCTGCCATCCCTGTTCAAATCCCCTTTTGTAAGTAGGTTTTTAGAAGGTCACCAACATAATTTTCCACCTTCACCCCTTATCATGCCTTAGGGGGGTCTCAATCTCAAGGTTACATTTTTTAAGTGCTCTGCCTTTGAGCTGTTACACAATGGTCATCTCAGGCCTCTCATCATTAAGATGGCCTTCCTAGAGGTGAGGGAGGGTCACTGAACTTCAGGCTTTGTCAACCAAGCCTCCATACATAACTATCTTTCCAGCAAACTGGTTCTTTGCATTAGAGCTTCCTTTTTGCCAAAAGTTGTCACCCCCTTTCATGTAGGTCAGACCATCAGCCTGCCTACCTATTATGCTCCACCACATCCCTCTAAGGAAAAGGAATGACTCCATCAACTTAAGTGAAAAATTGTTTTTCGTTCTAGCTTGACGGCATGAAAGAGTTCCTCAGGGAGTCCCATTGCTGGGCATCTGCCAGGCAGCTACGTGGGATTCTTTGCACATGTTCACAAAGCACTAATGCCAAGACTCCTCATCCCTCAATCTCCCTGGTGTGTTCCATACCATTCCATTGGATAGGGAATCCAAGAGGCTGGACACCTTTGGTATGAAAATATTCTCTTCCACCAGCCTGCCACTGCAGTTGGTGAACACATGGGGTCATTATTCCCATAGACTATGAGATTCTGTAGGGCAAGTGCTGCCTATGGTCCCGGGGAAGGCCCAGGCCACACTCTCGTAGGCAGTTGCAGACAGGAGAGATGCAGCAAAGTTTTCTATCAGATGTGGACTTGATATGACTGGCTCTCTAGGCAGAGCCATTTAATTGTTGGTGAACTTTTCAGCACCACACCTGACAGATAACATCTGGGTTTTTCTGGAAATGTCCAGGCTTCCCTCATGAACATGCCCATTGATTGCTCTCGCCTATTTGGAGACAAGGCGGATTCAGCGCAGAAGCAGTTTGAAAACAGCAGAGTTAGGGCCAGGACTTTGGGCTTATCTATGGCCCCTTGTCAGTCTCAAGCCACCTTCTACCCCTTCTGAGGCTACGGAAGTGTCTCCAACCACACCCATACCCTCCCAACCACCACGGCCAACAGGCTTCCAAGTCTTTTTGTGGCTGAGGGTGCCGGTCCCACAAACCACATGGGATGGGTAGTCAGGTCAGTCCATCACGCCCTTGGCAGCCCTGGCCTCCAAATCTCTTTAGTTTGATACGCCATCAGCTCCCCCTCTGGTGATCAGTAACATCAGGCCGCTAGGTACTACAGGTAGTCCAAAGGGGCTACTCCTTCACCGCCTCCACCCATCCCACCCACTTACAATAGACTGACTGAGGACCATCTGTCCTTGATCCATCAATAAAAGTAAGCTCTCTTGACCAAGGGAGCCATAGAGAGGGTGTCTGCATCAGAAGTAGATCATGGTTGCTATTTCCATTACTTTCTGGTGCCAAAGAACAAAGGAGGACTTTGCCCTATCCTAGATCTGTGCCTTCTCAAACTCTTGTTGAAGAAGGAGAAATTCAAAATGCTCATACTCGTCCAAATTTTGTATTCCCTGGATCTGGGAGACCAGGCGCTAGTGTAGGACTTGCTGTATGCTTATTTCCACATCCCTTTCCTGCCATCGCACAGACACTCTCTGCGGTTCTCAGGTGTCCACAAGCACTTTCAGTTTGCTGTGCCCCGCTTCGGCCTTACCATCATTGTTCACCAGGTGATGGTGGTGGTCACAGCTCAAATGCGGAAGTCAAGGATTTGAGTCTTCCCATACCTCAATGACTGGTTGTTGAAGGTGAGCTCACCCCAGGCAGTCGTCTTCCACCTTCAGACTATGGTGAATCTCCATCACTCACTAGGGTTCACTATCACCATACTGAAGTCACTCCTGAGTCCATTGCAGACGCCTCCTTTCATCAGATCTGTTCTGGATGCGGTGCAGTTTCAGGCGTATCCTCCCGAATGGCAAGTCCAGGATATTGAGGCTATAATGGCGATGTTTCAGCCTCTATCCTGGACTTTGGTGAGACTGACTTTGAGGTTGTTGTGCCTCATGGCCTCCTGCATCCTACTGGTAGCACATGCCTGCTGGCGTATGTGGGCTCTGCAGAGGGAGCTAATACCCAGTGGGTGCAGCATCAGGGAAATCTCTCTGACATGGTCCAGATTTCAGAGAAAACTACAAGGGATCTACAGTGGTGGCTAACGAACTGTGTTTGGGTCAGTGGCAGAGCCCTCTCCCTTCTCCAGCCAGGTGTGATGGTAGTGATAGACGCATCACTTCTAGGCTAGGGTGACCGTCTGGGAGAGGTGAAAATCAGAGGACACTGGTCTCCAGTGCAGTTAAAGCTTTATATAAACCTGTTGGAGCTTCGCATGATCTGTTTGGCATTTTAAAGACTTTCTTCCTTCGATCAAGGGAAGGCTGGTGCAGGTGTTTATGGACATCGCCACCGCCGTGCAGTACTGCCGCAGACAAGGTGGGGTAGGGTGGGGTTGTGGACCCTGCATCAAGAGGGACATGGCTGGAATGTCAGGGCATTTCCCTGGTGGTTAAGCACATGGTTGGTTCTCTGAAAGCCAGGGTGGATGAACTCAGAAGAAGATGTCTAGCATATCACCAATGGTATCTTCAACCGGAGGTGGTCCAAGGTCTTTTTCAGCAGTGGGGAGAGCCTTAGTTAGATCTGTTCACCACCACTGAGAACGTGCAGTGTTAGCGGTTCTTCATACAGGAGCTTCTAAAGTGGCTCTCGCTTGGAGATGCTTTTTGTCTCGATTTGAGGTTCATCATCCTGAACGCCTATCTGCCAATACTACTACTTCTCAGATTTCTAAAGAAGATCAGGAACAACCGGGCCCAAGTCATTCTTGTGGCTCCAGATTGGGCATGGAGAGTCTGATATCCTGAGCTGTTTAGCATGACCATTGGGGCTCTAATCAGACTTTCTCTTCAGGAGAATCTTTTGTCGTAGAAATAAAGCAGGGTCCTGCACCAGATTGTGTACACCCCCACACCTCGATGTGTGGTGATTGAGAACCGATAGTTGACAACTTTCAGCTTTCCTCCCGAAGTCTGTGATGTTACTTTGACAGGCAGGCATCCCTCCATCAAAACAGTATATGCCTGCATTTGGGAAAAGTTTGTATTAGGGTGTGCCTCCGACAATGTCAACCCTCTTATCTTCACCTCTCTCAAGAGTTATTTTGTTTCAACTGTCTTTGGCACAGCAGGGCTCTGCTTTGGGCACAGTTAAGGGTTACTTGTCTGCCATCCTGGCAATTTTGTGTTTGCTGGACCATCGTTCTCTCCTTAAGTCACCAGTTGAGGCTAGGTTCGTTAAAGGCCTGCAGCATGTTTCCACCAAAGCCCTTTATCATGCCTCAGCGGGACCTTAACCTGGTCCTTAAATTTCTCAAGCGTACACCATTCGAACCTCTGCACACTTGTCCTCTTAGGTGGCTGAAAATAAAATGTAGCTTTTTAGTGGTCATTTTATCAGCCAAGAGGGTCAGCGAACTACAAGCACTCTCAGCACACCCTCCTTATACCAGCTTTTACCCAAACAATTGGATTCTCTGGACACATGCCTCCTTCCTTTCAAAGGTTGTCACTCTTTTCCACGTAGGCCAGAACATTACCCTGCCTACCTTCTTTGTTCCACCTCATCACTCCAAAGAAGAGGAGAGATTCTGCCACATGGACCCAAAAAGAGCTTTGTTGCTCTACCTTGACCGCACAAGAGAGTTCAGGGTGGACAATCAACTCTTTGTGGGTTATGCAGGAGCAAAGAAATAGAAAGATTTACAGGAAAGAACCATCTAACAATGGATTGTCCTGTTTGTTAAAATCTGCTATGCATTGGCCAAGAAACAGCATTCTGAGGGCTTATGGGCTCACTGTACCAGAGCCAAGGCTATGACCACTGCGTTAGCTTGTGGCATTACTCTCCTGGATATCTGCCAGGCAGTGATGTGGGCATCTCTGCACACATTCACAAAACATCACTGCCTGGACGGTCAGGTCTGTCATAACGGACACTTAACCCTTTCCGTCCTACAGGACGTTTGGTTTAAACGGATTCACAGACCCACCACTGGGGAGGTATTGTTTGGGTATCTGTTCAAAGGTAATAATCTGCAGCTAGACGTATCTATCAGATGAAAAAGTTACTTACCTTTTGTAACGCTATATCTGGTAGAAACTCTAGCTAGCTGCAGATGCCATAGCAACCCTCCCATTCTCCCCACTGTGCAAACTGGTTCAGGTATAGGGACACCCACTTTAAGGCCTTGGTCTGTTCCACACCAGTGGTCAGTGCTCATCGTGACTCTACACTTATGGTGTGGAAAGCTGTGAAAATAGCTGATGTCAGTGAGCTGAGCTGACACCTGTGTAGGTATCACACATGTTACTTCCAGTGTGGACGACGCTGACCCAAAGCCAAAATGATGCCAACTACCTGCAAGCAGGGGTTCTGCTTGAAAATCTTCTAGATCCAGTCTGATGTCTAGGGATATTCAAAGGTAAGGAATCTGCGACTTGACAGCGGGCTGATTTAGATCATGGTGGTAACCATTCGGTTGTCGCTTTTTTTGATGGATTTCCTGCCCGCCGGCTTGGTGGTCCAGTCACCCTATTTAGTTGTTGGCGGGACCTTCGATGAAAGAATGCCAGAGTCCTGCTGACTCTGTCAGGCTTGGGATCCCCCATCGACAAAGCATAGGGAAACAGTGGCTAGTGGCGGGACTGCAGCCACTGTTCCAGCCAAACAGATTTGGATTTGCCTTTCTGCCATACTGACTGTGGCAGGATTACCTCCATTCCAGAGTCAGCAGAGCCAACCCCTTGCCCACTTACCGTTTCGACTGGAACATGCCTATGGGACTCCTGCAGATGCTGCTGGCACAGGACCGCTGTGGACATCGAGCCCGTCATTGCCAAACTCAAAGGGGGTCTGATCCATGGTAGCCAACCAGGTAAGATGTCCACTTCGCATAGTCTCAGTCACCTGTGTTTTTTGGGAAGGGGTAGTGTTAGGGATATGTGTTGGTATGAGTTGTTCCATTTCCTATATGGAACACACCCATACCAACACTTATACCCATCTCCGTCAGCAAACAGCTGCTTCCAGACCTCCGGCACAAGGCTGACATCTAAGTCAGTTTGGCTGGAAACCACTGGGTTAACGGCAGAGAGGTACTGGCAGCCAGCACTGGGAACCACTGTTGCGGCTATTTTATTCCCGACTGCTAACATCTAAATAAGGCAGGCGGGACTCCGTCAGCTCGACTGAGTACTTGGAACCGCCACGACGGCAGGACAGTTGTAAGACTGTCAAGATATAAATCGGGCCCAGAGTCTCCACAAGATAAGGCGTTACCGAAGGTAAGTAACTTGTTCTTCAATATTGTCTTTTTTGTTGTTTCTGCCCCATAACCGCACTTTCTCTGCAGTCATTCTTCTTCAGTTTCATGTTTTATGAAGTAAGCTTGATGTGTGCAGACTCTTCTTGAACTTTGTTTCTTTATTGTTGCGTCTATGATTAGATTCTACAGTCAGTACTTACCTTGATTTTTATTACTGAAATGTTCTCAATTTTTTGTCTTCCAGGGCTGAAACAAAGGCTCTATTAAAGAATACAGTGCTTCAAGTCAAAAAACTCGTAAGATTACCCTGCTTAAAACGAAATATCTTAGTCAGTGTACAATCAAAATACGAATGCCTCAGGAGGTACACGGCTCTTATTAGCATGCATGTGCAACTGTCAAAGACCCTTACGATTTTCAAAGTTATATTTTATAAGCCCACTGCAGACTTCAACAAGTCCTTATGTGAGAGCTTCCTAGTGGACACTGGTTCCTTTATGCCTAATTATAAAAATTATTACCTCTGCTTTCACCTCTGTTGTAGTCATGTTTTTTTCAATTTTGGCAAATCTCAATAAGATATTGAATCACCACCATACTGTTGCAAACCTCTAATGGTATTACTCTTTCTATCATGGCAAACCTGTGCAGACCTGAGCATTAATGAAAAAGGATAAATGCAACCACGTATTATCCCACACACGCTTACAGTTAGGGTATGTGTATTTGGTATGTTAAGGTTGTAAAAGTTTACTTGCATCAGGCACTGAACACACACACAAATATATATATATATATATATATATATATATATATATATATATATATATATATATTTTTTCTCCAAAAACGAAGTTGTCCTCATGTGAAAGCGCACTCCCAACAGGTTATATAAACGGGAGGAAAAAACTGGCTGCACCTACGAGGGTGAAACACTTTTATATTTTTCTCTGCTAAACACGTGTCCAGAGATGATTTTATAACCTAAGGCCTGGAATAATGAAACTGCTTAAAGAATTCACTGTGAGTTGCTGGCTTTGTTTTTTTGTTTTTATTTCCAGGTTCGTTATCATATGGAACAATGTAATAATTATCCACCAAGAACAAAATAAGCCAATTGCCATCTAAGACATGTGCCAGAAGAGGCAGTAGGGGGAAGTGAGAAGACAGTGTCGTAGAAATATACATCAGGTCTCAAAATACCACAATCTGTGCAGCACTCGCACAGAGAGCACCCTACCCCAGCATCTATGGGCCAGGCCATCCCCCTCTCAGTGGGTCGCATTTCTCTGCAAAGTAAGGAAATCCGTTCTTACAACTTCGAGGTTGTGCAGAAATGCCTTGATCTCGTGTGCAAGTGAGAAAATACATATTTTACCATTTAGGAACAGCTTCTATTGCATTGGAAACCCTATGAGGCCTCCACATCATTAGCTAGCAACTCCTTACAAAGGAGTTCCTTCTCCCGTAGCAGTGATGTACTCGGAAACAGGAGAGGATGGTTGTCCAGCACGGCTTTCCGGTGCCTCAGGGCTATCCACAGGATTGCATCTCAGCTGTCACGTGAGTCGCAAATGCGCTGTATGTATGGCTCTACCAGTCGCCATACACAGAGCATGCATGTGACACGCACAAAGTGATGTAGCATCTGGGCATTACATTAATTCAGAACTATATGAACTATATGTGAGCGAGTTTTGTAGGCACCACATTCGTTCCTAAAAAGGACAAAAGGTTAGTTTAGTATTACGAATTAAGAACATACTTTTCTACCACCACGTAATGTATATGTCCCAGGACCTCGACTGTAGCAAACCCCTCCAGTCCTCGGAGCCAGTCCCTTGGTGTCATGGTCGGTTACAAGGCATAGGCCTCAGTGGGCACACAGAATTATCATGTGGGCTGACCCAAACATGCCAGGACACCAGGTAACCCACAGCTGGGATCAGACAGGGAAGGTGTACACATCTGTACCAACGTGTAGGGCACATTGTCATCCTAACACTTTTGAAGGTTTCAATTAATAGGAGTCCCCATACTTCTTAAATATATTTTAGCCCAACATGATACCTCCTTTTTTCGATAATCACTGCCACGATTAATGATGGCATTCCCAAAGTAGTTTTTTAAGTTAAATGTGTCCCTTGAGGCACATTATTATTTTTACAATCATTTCCATATTCGCTTCAGTTTTTAACATGAACTCTGTTTTGCAGATAGCGTCGAAGAGCGTACGTTGTTAAACCTCTTTGTAGTGACGATGTTAAATCACTAGGCCACTTTTTTTTTAGTTTCTTCAGTCAACGCACATTTACATTTACAGTACTCCTAGTTCTCTACCTCGATTTCCTTTCTTTAGTGAAATAAAAAACAGGTATTCAGAAGCATCGCAAATGACTGGAGACAAGGAGATTAAGGGCTTTTATTGAATTCTTGACAGTTAAATGACAGTAGAAGCTTAAGTCAAGATACTAACTTAGGCACTGGAAATAGTGCGGCACCCCCAAAATAACCATGCTGGAATACAAAAGGTGAGTATTAAAGATGCCTTTACATTTTGTTTTATGACAAATTGACTGCTTATTCTTTTAATATGGAGATTGGTGTTTACTTTTCTTTCTCTGACTGCAAGGTGGGAAGATTTTTATAATGTCAAGGATGTGACAACTTTGCTAATTTTGAAGGCACTGTGGCTGTAGGATGTTAATTTTTTTCTAACAAACAACAAAACTTGAACAGTAGGCATATTTTAAAATAGATCAGCAGTTAAGATTGCACAAATTAACCAATTTCTTTTGTCATTCAAAAGTGTAATGGAAACAAAGACTTTATCTGATAGAGACTTATAGCAATAGATTCCTTGCTTTAATTTTATCTCCAGGAGTCAGATTGGATCCAGAATTTATTTGTGAGCGGTACCCCTGCGCTGTGGTAGGTGGCATAATTTGATTCCATGTGGCTTCGTCGGCATCATTGTGCCAGAAGTGACGTGCGTTGTGCCTACATAGGCACCACCCCAGCGTGCTGATGTAAATTATTTTCTGCACCAGTCAGCGCAGATCCAGAGAGAGCTACTCCCGGTCAATTTCTGACTGATTTTTTTGCCAAAGTCTTTTTGAGATTTTTCACCTGGTGTGGCGTGATGTCAACTAGGAAGGTCAAATTCAAGCCCTGTTACCTGTCTCTGGCAGATGTCAGTGACAGGCCTGCACCATGTTTGCCTCTGGTGCCTGGACCATGACACAAAGACCTAGTCTTACTGCTGTGCTATGCACCCCAAAGCTTTGAAGAAGCACTCTCTCAAGGTCCTTGCTGCCCGAAGTGTGATGCCGCAACAGTCTCGATCCCGGTTGAGAGGAAGGTTCTGGGATCAGTCATGGAGGCCAAGAGCCTCGTCGCACTCCAGGTCATCTTCAGGTAATTCCCACAAGTGCAAGAAGAGTATAAAGTCAAAGAGGTCTTCGACTTCGCCCCGTCTGTGGAAGTCTACTGACCAAATGAAGGAGCGTCATCATTGGAGGTGCTCCTGGGCTGGCTTTGCACCTCCCCGAGTTTCCGGGAGCTGGAGTGACCCCCGCCAACTTTGTGGCCATTCACTTCATTTTGGGAGGCCTGTCTTTGCCTGCATGCCCTCTGGCCCTGCCGGTTCGGGAGGGGCCCCCACTGGTTCTCTACTAGTGGTTCTACCCCCCGGCTCCAAGGGGGCCACAGATAGATCTGGGCCAGCGGTGTTCGTACCACCTTGACCTTCCCCAGCGCTGGTCCCGATGCCAATGCTACCAGCACTCTCCGGTAACGCCATCCCCATTCTCATACCCAAATCCGACACAGAGCCAGAGGGATGTTGTCCAACTGACTCTGGCGTGGACTGGAACCACGAATTCCAAGCTGGAGCCTGAGCCCTATTCATATGGGCTGAGAATCAGTGAGGATTGGGAGGGGTCCCTGGACCCTGAAGAATACCAGCCCCTAGACCCCAACATGGATGGGTGTGAGGCATGGAAGGATGCCAGTGGACTGGACACCTCCCCAGATACTGGCATGCTTTCTCCTCCTATGATGGCTATGAAGGAGGGGAGCTCATTTGCTGTTGTGGTGAGAAGGGCGGCCAACGTCCTGGACCATAGTCTACCCTTTGTGCCAGTCAAAACTAACATCTTGACAGAGGTGCTTCAGCCAGAAGTGACCCTATCAGAACCCCTTCTCCCATTTAATGAAGCCCTCAAGGTCATCCTGCTGGGCACTTAATCCAAACCCTGCAAAGGGGCTGCTGTGAACAGGACAATTGCCTGCCGCTACAACCCTGCTCCAGGGGATCCCAACTTCCTCACACAGCACCATGTCCCAGAGAGCTTGGTGGTCCAAATCTCCACCTCCTGTTCAAATCCTGATGCATCCCCTACCACTCCACTTGATAGGGAATCCAAGAAGCTGTACACCTTGAGAAATACCACTAGTCTGGCACTGTAGTCCGTGAACACAGCATGCCTTTTGGTCCATTACCCATGCCCTTTTGGAGTAAGTTATGCAGCTGTTGCCCACGGTCCCGGAGGAGTCCTGGGCCAGAATCTCCTAGGCTATGTTGGTCAGGAGAGATGCAGCAAAGTTCATGATTTGATGTGGGCTGGACACAACTGACCCACTGGGCACAGCGGTTTCTTTGTTGGTGGATATCTGGTGCCACCCCTAGCTGAGGACGACTGACTTTTCTGGGGATGTCCAAGCATTGCTTTTAGACATGTTCTTTGATGACTCCCATCTCTTTGGAGACAAGGTGGACTCAGCGCTGGAACACTTCAGTGATAGCAGAGCTATGGCCTGATTTTTGGGTCTATCCATGGCCCCTCGCTAACTCCAGCCTGCCCTTCGCTCTTTTTATAGCCACAGAAGGGGCTACCAGCCATATCTTTACATGCCCAGCCACCACATTATGCAAGCTTCTCAGTCTCTGCATGGCGGAGGATGTGGTACCCACAGACCCTGTGGGTCGGGCAGCCAGAGGCCGGGCCATTCCACCACTCTCCATGTAGCCGTAGCTTCCAAATCCCTTTAGTTTTCCCTTAATCCATCATGTGCACCCAGAGCGAAGCAGGATACGCCATCACTCACCGCAATGAAGGTCTATATCATCAGACCACTGGTTCTTCACATTGTCCGAAGGGGCTGTCCCCTCCCCCATGCCACCCACATGTGAAAGACTGACTGAGAACTATTTCTTTCTCCACCAGGAAGTGACAGCTCTCTTGGCTGAGGGTGTCACAGAAAGGGTGCTGATGTCAGAAGTAGGATGTGGATGCTATTCCTGCTACTTTCTGGTGCCCAAGAAGAACAGAGGCCTTTATCTTATCCTAGACCTGTACCCTCTCAACTTCTTCCTCCAGAAGGAGAAATTCAAAATACTCATGCTTGTTCAAGTCCTGTCTGCCTTGGACCCAGGAAACTGGATGGCACCATTGGACTTACAGAACACTTACTTCCACCTTACTGTCTTGCCTACCCACAGGCACTACTTGCAGTTCACAGTTAGCCAATTCACCGTGCTCTCCTTCGGCTGCCGGAGCGCCCCTTGAGTGCTCACCAAGGGGAGGGCAGTGGTTGCAGCATATCTGCGGAGGATGCGGTTCCAGCCTCCCTCTAACTCGACGGGTCGCTGTTGAATGTGGACTCACCTTCAGGCAGTCATCTCCCACCTCCAGACTACGGGAGACCTTCTGCATTTGGTGTGGTTCATTATAAACTTTCCCAAAGTCACACCGGACTCCCACTCAGATGTTCTCTTTCATTGGAGATGGTCTGGATACAGTGCAGTTTGAGGTCTACCTTCTTGAAAAGAAAGTCCCGGATATTTGGGCAATGATTCTGATGTTTCCTTCTCTATCCTAGATTTCTGCGAGAATGACTCTGCAGATGTTGGGTCCTATAGCCTCTGTATCCTGCTGGTGAAAGTTGGCATAGGATGGCCTTACAGTGGGATCTGAAGCCCCGGTGATCGCTACAACAGGGGAATTTTTCCTGGTCCACATATCTGAGGGAACTGCGTAATATCTGCAGTGGTGGCTAATGAACTGAAATTGAATCAGTGGCAGACCCCTCTCCCTTCCCCACCCAGAGCTCGCAGTAGTGACAGATGCCACATAAACCTGTTGGAACTAAGAGTGTTTCACCTGGCATCAATAGCCTTTCTTCCTTTGATCAGGAGAAGGCTAGTGCAGGTGTTCACAGACAACACCACTGCCATGTGGTACTGCAACAACAAGGGCAGAGTGGGGTAATAGACCCTTCATCAACAGGCCTTGCGGTTCTGGACATGGCTGGAAAATCAGGGCATTTCCCTGGTGGTTCAACACCTGGCAGGCTTGCTGAATTTTGGAGCAGATAAACTTAGCATAAGATGCCTAGCGGATCATGAATGGCATCTTCATCTGGACATGGTGCAAGGTCTCTTTCAGCTGTAGGGAGAGCCTTGGTTGGATCTGTTTGCAACCATTGAGAACGCACAATGTCAGCCGCTTTGCATGCCAGAATTTCTAAGGCAGTTCTAGCTCAGAGATGCTCTTTGTCTGAAGTACACCTTTCTGCCCATACCACAACTGCCCAAACTTCACAAGAGGATCAGGAACAACTGGGTCCAAGTCATCCTTGTGGCTCCGGACTGGGCTCAGATAGTTTATTGTCCCCAGCTGTTGAGCTTGGCAATCAGTCCTCTGATCAGGCTGCTATTTTTAGAGAATCTTCCAGGGGAGGGTTCTTCACCCGAACCTGTCAACGTTCATCCTTCATATATGGAGATTGTGCAACAATGGTTGACAGGTTTCGATCTTTCATCCAAAGTCTGCACTGTTATCTTGGCATCCAGGTGTGCCTCCACCAAGAGTATGTATGCCTAGCATTGGAGCAAATTTGTGGCATGTGTAGGAAGCTAGTTTTGTACATACTACACCAAAATGAGGTATGGTGTGTACAGAGTCCAGGGGTTCCTCAGGGGCTGAACAGGGCCAAAGTAGATAATACTAATGCTCTCCTTTGTGGTATTGCGGTGGAGCAGTTAGGCTTGTCAAGGGTAGGGCAAAGCATTTGTTGTACTCATAAGGTCAATAAATGAGGCACACACTCAATGACTAACTCCAGGCCAATTGTTTTCATATAGCAAACATATATCTTGTTACTTCATTACTAGAAACAAAGGATCTTAGTTGCAGGTGAGTACAGTTGTAAGTATGTATCAAGTATATATATCAAATGTACTTTGGATTTTGCAGATAAAACACGTTACAAGTAAGTAACACTTTTCAGTTTCAAAAGTTGACACAGTGCAATTTTTCATAGGAGTCAATGGAGTCCTAGTTGGGAGAAAAGTGTTAGCACAGAAAGCAGGTAAGTACACAATTTACGATTCCAGTCTTGGGGGGGTTAGGATGTCCACAGGTCAAAGTTCAGGTTGGCCCAAAAGCAACACGGGGCTGGCCGGGAGCAGAGGTCAAAGTTGGTAATGGGTTTGCGTCTGGAATCTTTGTGGGATCCAGTCACGGTCAGGAGGATCCTCTGGATTCACGCTGCAGGTGTCAACCCAGAAGGGGTCTACCCAGGATGGACTCGAGGTCAGAATCGCTTGGGGTACTTCCCTGGTCTTTTGGGCCACCTGGACTCAGGCCGTGGGTGTTGGTTGCAGAGTGGACAGGACTCGAGGAACCGGGGTGATTCTGGAGTCCTTTTTGAGATTTCTTGTGGACGGTGCTAATGTCCTCTGGAGTTCTTTGTCCTCTTCTGGTCAGGCAGTCCTCTGGGGTTTTGTAGGGGTCGCTGGTCCTGTAGGAAGCATCACCTCTTTGGAGCAGGGTTTTTTGAAACTGCAGACAGGCCGGTAGGGCTGGGGCCAAATCAGTTGTTGTCTGGAGTCTTAAGTGCTGGGATCGGCTTAGCAGTGTTTCTTCTTGCTTCTTTCTTCCGAGGGCACCAGGAATCTGGTGAGTGAGGTTCAGGGGAGCTCCTAAATACTAGATTTAGGGGCATTACAGGTATTACGGGGCAGTAGCCAAAGGCTGCTGTCCCTGAGGGTGCCCACACACTTCTGGTGCCCCCTCCCTCTGGGGAGGGGGCACAGTCCTAAACCTATTGGCCCTACCCTCCAAAACAAGATGGAGGATTCTACAAGGAGAGGGTCACTTCAGCTCTGGACACCTGAGGGGTGGTCCTAGCTGCACTGGTCATGCCTCCCTGTTTTACCTAAGTATCCCGCCGGACCTGCTGCCAAGATTGGTGCTTGGTCCGGGGGCAGGCAGCTCCACTAGCTGGAATGCCCTGGGACACTGTAACAGGAGGCCTGAGCTGCCACCAAAAGTGGGGCTTGGTCCGGGGGATGGGCAAATCCACTAGTTGGAATGCCTTGGGGCACTGTAACAGGAGGCCTGAACTTTAGAGGCTCACCGCCAAGTGTTACAGTTCCTGCAGGGGGGAGATGTGAAGCACCTCCACCCAAAGCAGGATTTGTTTCTGACCCCAGGGAGCACAAAGGCTCTCACCCATGGGATCAGAAACTTGTCTGTTAGCGGCAGGCTGGGGCAGATTGGTCAGCCCTGCACTAAAGGGTTGGGTAAAATACAGGGAGCATCTCTAAGATGCGATCTCTGTGCAATTTACAATAAACCCAACACGGGTGTCCTTGTGGTTTTATTGTGCTGAGAACTTTCATACCAAACTTCCCAGTCTTCAATGAAGCCATCATGGAGCTGTGGAGTTTGTAATGACCAACTCCCAGCCCATGTACTCAGTATGGCCACAGTGCACTTGCAATGTCTAAGAATGGATTTAGACACTGTAGGGGATTATTGCCCATGCAGCTCTACCCTTACCTGTGGTATAGTGCATCCTGCCTTAGGGCTTGCAAAGCCTGCTAGAGGGTTGACCTACCTATGCCATAGGCAGTGGTCTTTGGGCATGGCACCCTGAGAGGGATGCCATGTCGACTTTGCAGCTTGTGTGTGTTGGTGGAGAGAAAAAGACAATGGCAGTGTGCATGTGTTTGGTGAGGGGTCCCTTCGGGTAGCACAATTCATGCTATAGCCCTTAGGGGCCCGCCCTGGTCACAGAGCACTTTTACAAGGGACTTAGCTGTGTGCCAGGGATGTGTCAATTGTGTAAACAATGGTACAGTTTGGGGAAATAACACTGGTGCTGCGGCCTGGTTAGCAGGATCACAGTACACTCTCAGTCAAGTCAGCATCAATATCAGGTAAAACGTGGGGGGTGTAACCATACCAAAAGGGGCACTTCCTCACAGCATGGTGCACAGAAAATCAGATTGACCCCCCTCTCTGCTTCCCTTTCTCAGATCCTTCTCTTTATTCTCTCTCGCTCATCCAGAAGGGCTGTGCTCTGGGCTCTCCTAAAGTCTGTATTTATGATATTCCAGCCTTTCTGCATCTGTCTGATCAATCATCCCTCTTCAAGTCCTCTTTTGTTAGAAGATTCTTGAAAGGGTTACAACACATTTCCTTCCTCACCCTTCATCATGCCTCAATGGGAACTTAACCATGTGCTCACATTCCTCAATTTGCGCTCCCTTTCAGCCTCTACATAATTGTCCTCTCAGGCTTCTTACCATCAAGACAGCATTCCTTTGGCAGTAACATCAGCCCATAGGATCAGCGAACTTCAGCCTTTTGTCATCAAAGCCTCCATATCTGAACATCTACCCAGACAAGCTGGTTCTGCATACTAGTTTCTATTTTCCACTGAAAGATGTGTTACCCCATTTTGTGTAGGCCAATTCATTACCTTGCCAACTTTTTTATGATCTGCCGCATCCCTGCAAGCAAGAAGAGTGACTTCACCATCTGGATCCAAAAAAGACCATTGCTGTACTAACTTTACCGCACAAGTGAGTTCCGGGTGGATGACCAACTGTTCTTGGGGTATGTAGGAGAGAAAAAGGGAAAGGCTGTGCAGAAATGGACCATTTCCTAATGGATCATGCTCTGCATTAAAATCTGCTATGCACTGGCCACAAAGCAACCCCGAGACGGCTTTCATGTTCATTGCACCAGAGCCAAGGCTGCGACCACTGCATTTGCACGTTGAGTCCCGGTCCTGGACATCTGCTAGACAGCAATGTAGGCCTCGCCATACATGTTCACAAAACGCTACTTCCTGGACAGTCAGGTCCATTGGGATGGGAAATTTGCCCGTTCAGTCCTGCAGGACTTTTTTGGTGTGAAATGATTTAAATGGTTTCGCAAATCCATCTCAAGGGAGTTATTGTTTGGGTATCTATTCTAAGGTAATGAATCTGCGGCTTGAAGTCTCTATTGTATGAACAAGTTACTTACCTTCGGTAGCACCTTATCTGGTAGAGACTCTATCTGGCCCCAGATTCCTTACCCACCCACCCATCCTCTGTGAACAAATTTCTAGGGACAGGGCTTTCCCCTTTCAGGGCCTTGGTTTTCCACACCAGTGTTCAGTTTTCTTCGTGGCTCTGCACTTCTGACATGGAAAGTCGCAAAAAGAAACTGACGTCAGCACAATGGGGTGGCACTTATATAGGTACCATGCACATCACTTCTGGCACAGGTGATGCTGATGATGCCACCCAAAGCCGAATTACCCCACTTACTGGCGAGCAGGGGCACTGCTCCCGAAAAAATTCTATATCCAGTCTGATGCCTGGGGATAATTCTAAGGTAAGGAATCTGTGACTAGATAGAACCTCTACCAAATAAGGCACT
Source organism: Pleurodeles waltl (assembly GCF_031143425.1). Lineage (NCBI taxonomy): Eukaryota > Metazoa > Chordata > Amphibia > Caudata > Salamandridae > Pleurodeles > Pleurodeles waltl. The sequence goes on along the minus strand of NC_090436.1, from coordinate 858,483,086 downwards.
AGTGAAGGTAAGTAACTTGTTCAACATGACTGGAATGTCTGGGCATTTTCCTGGTGGTTCAACATGCTCAGGCTCTCTGAATACCAGAGGGGACAAACTCAGCTGTGGATGCCTCGCCCCCTGGAGGTGGTGCAAGGTTTTAGTCAGAGATTGGGGAGAAGCTTGGTTAGATTTATTAACCACCACTGATAACGTACAATGTCAGCATTACCACATACTACGGTTTCTGTAAGGAAATTCCTCATTTTTAGCTCACCTCCCTGTTTTTGGACTGATGGTGTTTTTTAACTCTGAGAGTGCACCGAGGCCTGCTATTCAGACCTTAGTGCCTGTGCTTTTACCTCAAAACATGTCCGTCCAATTGACTTCTGCACAATTAATTAAGCTAATTTACCTGTAAGTCCCTAGTAAATGGTACCCTAGATACCCCAGGCATGCAAGTTAGAGGGTCACCTCAGGGATTGCAGCACTGGTTGTGCCTCCCTGGGTGTGACACGGGTAAAACAAGACTCCCAGTCCCTTACTTACAGACTGGAAAGGCAATTTCAACTGCTAGCCGGACTTTGCCATTTAAAGAATTGGTAAAGCAAGATTTATCCCTGTCATATCTGTAAGGCACCCTAATGGCATATGCGTAAGTCACCCCTATGGCAGGCTTTTCGAGTCCTGCGGCAGGGTGCAACTCCATGGGCAGAACATCCATGTTTTTTGTTTCAGTAGTGGAAAATACTAAACCTTCCTTTTTACTGTGGAGAGACTTGGTCGCCCATTTGGCAAGTACAGAGTTACACGCTGACCCCCTCAGCTGTGCTAACGCTGGAATGATGCAAACAAAGTGGGTCATTCAAGGTATCCAACAACATGTAAGTTTAAGCCCAACTTGATTCTCAAGTTCAAATTAATGTAACAGGTCACAGTGCACAACTTACACAAAGTTGTCTTTAGTCCTCTGTCCCCTTACTGGTTGCACATGGGGTCCTGTCTCTGTGACAGCTTTACACGCTTCAGGGGAGATGTGCTAGTTACTCCCAGTAAAGGGTACCATAGGGCCTGCTCTGGGATGAGGTGTCACCTCCCTCCTGCAGGAAGCCACACAGGTCTTGGCCCTAAAATTGAGCTTCACAGGCCTTTGCCTTTGAAAGCAAATGGGTAACACTTGGGAGAGGGGCTGCTCCATTGTTGGCACTAGGGACGGAGAGGGGAAGCCAGTTGTCAAACCAGTTTCTCCAGGGGCATGTAGCCCCTTTGTAGGCGCACCTTTGAGCTGGGCTCCACCTGCCAAGAGAGGGGTCCTGCCATCTTGGAAGTGCGCAGAATGGTGCATCCTGGGATCCCCAGATGTCGTATATCGCCAGAAGTTGTTGGCTACCACTGCATCCTACCATGAGGGCATTTTGTGAACATAAGTAGATCGACCTTGCTCCCAGAACTCAGATCTCAACTGGGCTAGAAGAAGGACTCCCCTGCTACACCGTAGAACTGACAAAGAGAGGCTGCACCAGCATTGACTGCACCTGCTGAACCTGGTGGCTAGCAAAGAAAAGGGACTGTGCCTGCTGGATTCTACTCAAAGAGAAACTCTCTCCAAAGTGAAGCCGTCTGACCCCCTGTTCACATCACAAGACCATAACAGCTGAGAAGCCTGCAGAGGCAAGTTGGTAGCCCAAAGTGTTCAACCTGCCACCAGTGGCCACCATGCAGCACCAGGAACCAAGACCAGATACACAGAGTTGTACCCAAGTTCCCTGAGCCAAGAAGTACTGGCAAAGTGCAGCTGGTACCCGGAGAAGATGAGTTCTGTTGAAAGATTGGTTGGGGTGGGTTAATATATGGGTCACTATATCGGTTGGTGATAAAAGTGTCCCCAAGTCCAACGAGACAATAAATTCTCATAAACATAAGAGGGACTGGTTCACTGAAGAATTAGCTAAAGTTAAAAAGATTGAAAATGTGCTTGAGAGCAGCTGAAGACAGGACTAGGGTCATTTAAAGAAAGTGCTATTTTTGAAAAATGTTAGACTTCATGAACTACCTATAATTAAGGAGAAGAGAGACTCTCACAACAACTATATAGCACAAGCATGATGCTGTTACAAAGAGGTGTGGCTTTTTGTAAATGAACTACAAACATCAGATGCTAGTAATTCCTATGTTCCAGCTAGCCAAGTCCTAGGCAATGAGATTGGTGATTATTTTCTTACTACAGCAGTAAACATGCATTCTAATTCAAAACACTTGGCCTTGGTTTCAGATGTACGTACAGTTTTTGTTATTGTTTCTCACAGAGGCCTTGCATCTTCACCTCAGAGTCTCAAGTTGCCTCTTTGATTGCTGCCCATCAAAAAACTTGAAAGTGATTGTATTTTGGCAGTAGTCATTCCCATCAAAATCTCAGCTGTTAATTTCATGTTTGGAGTCTGAAACGTTTTCGCATGACTTCAAGTGGGCTATGGTTACATGTAGATTACAAACGCACAAGGTGATCCAGCCACTTCAAATTTTAAATTCATCTTGAAACTAACATATATAGGAAAAACTGTTGGAACAAACCTTCAGAATACAATGTCAGGCATTAATGGAGGGCAATAAAAGCCTTAACAAATATGAAGTGTATTTTTTGGCACTCCATACTCCTGAGAATATTACTGTGGCAAACTTTTTTGACGGACTTAACACAATGGCTGATGTGCGTGAGCCCTGTTTTTTTTTGTACATCTCTGCAGCACTTGACACAGTCAGCCACAACATTTTAACTGAAAGGATGAACTGATGCAACTTTAAATACACTGTACCCTGATCTATACCCTTCAATTCTAAAGAAGTACAACAAATTAAACTTGGTGTGTATATTTGTGAGAACTTTGGTGGTTGATTGAGTGGGTGTGTTAACCCTGCTCAAGCATGCGCCACAATCCCTGTCAGGGTGAACCACAGTAGTCACTAAAATAACATGTGCTTAACCCACTGGTTCCTTGGCACAAAAGCAATCAGGCTTAACTTAGAGGAAAAGTGTAAAGTATTTATGCAGCAAACAAACAGTAATAAAGTGAAAAGAAAAATCTCATACCAGTTTAGAACAATAGAATACATTTTTATAAATTGGTGTTGGATTTCTTGAGTGTCTTGGTTAATTCTTCTTCAATTGTTTTGGTGCTGTATAGATGCTATATAAGTGTTCCGTTGTGTAAGCCATGCTGCTCAGAGCTACAGCTATCCAAGGTGGAGCTGAAGGTTTGACAAACAAACCTAAAGGTCCTAAAGGAGTTAGTAAGCGTATAACACAGTGAGGTCGTACAACCATACCATATAATACACTCCATTTCTTCAGTTTCCAAGGTGGCTCTCGCTCAGAGAAGTATTTCATCTCAATTGGAGCCCCAAGTTCTCAAGAAGATCAGGACCAATAGGCCTAAGTCATCTTGGTGGCTCTGGATTGGGCACAGTGAGTATGGTATTCTGAACTCCTGAACATGAGCATTTGTCCTCCGATCAGGCTAACCTTTCAAAAGGATCTCCTGTTGCAGCAGCATGCCAAGGTCCTATACCCAAACCTGCACACTCTTCATCTACATGTGTGGAGATTGAGCAGCAACAGTTGAAAGTCTTTGACCTCACTCCAAAAGTGTGTGATGTCAGTCTGATAGAGACTTCTAGCTGCAGATTCTTCACCTTAGAATATTCCCAAGGTGACAGACTTCGCCTGGAAGATTTTCGAGCAGAACCCCGGCATGCTGCTAGATGGCTGATTTGGCTCTGGATCAGCGTTGTCCACACCAAAGTGGCATGCGCAGTACCTATAAAGGTGCCACCTCAATGTGCTGATGTCAGTTCTTTCCTTTTCACACCAGATAGTGCTGTTCAACTCCGAGCTACCCTACTGTCACTTTTTGAATGCCTTTGAGAAATGTTCTACTTCTGTGAAGTATGTCATCCAAGAAAGTACCTGCTTTCAAACCATGTGGGGCCCTTTCAGAGGCAATTGTCGGTGACATACCCCCACTTAGTGTGTTTGTGGTGCTAAGAACAGGACCATAACTCCAAGATCTGTGAGGACTGCTGCGCCTTGCTCACAAAGGCGCAGAGAGATTGCTTCCTCAAGCTCCTTGCTGCCCGATGTTGATTGACTCCGTTACACTAGAGGTCCTGATTGCACAGAAGATTGCAGAACCATTTGTGGAGCCCTTTCCAGTGGTCGTCGTCACACTCCAAATCGTTGTGGAAGGCAGGTAAGTCCCACAAACATAAGAAATCCAAGAAGTCAAAGAGATCTTCACCTTCTCAACATCAGTTGAAGTCTTCTGACGAGATGCAGGAGCATTGGCACTCCTGACCCCACCAGTAAGAAGAATCTGAACCTGAGTCCACTCTGTGACTTTCCCAGTGCGACCCCAGCCCAGTTGAAGGAGGTTTATGGAATCAATTGCTTATTTTTTGGCCAGCCCTGCCCCTCTGAGTACCTTCGCACCTCACTGGTGCTGGATAGGGCCCTACTGGAACAAGACCAGTAGATTCACCCTCTGCATCAGTCTGCCACCATGGATTCCATGCTGAATCAGGAGAGGAGCCACTAGCGAGACCAAGACCTTCTTTGGTGCCCGCTCCAGTGCTGGCACTACTGATGCCATTCATCGGCACTGTCCCCATCATAATTCCAGACTCCAACACAGAGCTTGATTAGCTTCGGCTGGCACCTACTCCTGCGCCGACCAGCAGGGCTAGTGCCTTATTTGTTTGATAGGCCTGGAGAGGAAGGCAAACAGGGGGGATTTATAGACACGTGCAGTTACTAGAGCCCCAATAAAGAACAGGACAACTGATACGAAAGAACTCAGGGGTGTGGAATTCAATACAATATCTACATTTCCTTGGGATAGGTTGCTTCTTAAATCTACTTGTCCTATAAAAAAATCTACTTGTCCCTTTGGTGCCATGTAGTGCGGCGACAAATTATGGCAGCAATCTCACTATGTAAGAGCTCTGATAATAACCTCTCTGATTATGCTAGGGCTAGTACTATAGTAGGGCTGAATACTTGTAATTTCAATCCCTGCTATAGCAATTTCCTTATTTTACCACCTTTCCGCAGATCTACATACTGGGACTGGAGTAAGCATTAAGCAATAGTTCCTCGGCTGGATGGAATGCATTTGAGTCTGCAAACCTATTAACTTGCATGTTTTAAGGATTTTCACCAGCTCTTCTCTGATCTTTTCCCATAATGACAAAGGTTGGAAATTAAGGGCCAGATGTAGCAAACCATTTGCGAGTCGCAAACGGCGAAAATCGCCGTTTGCGAGTCGCAAACTCGTGTTTGCTATGCAGAAATGCATTTTGCGAGTCGGAACCGACTCGCAAAATGCATTTCCGAGTCGCAAATAGGAAGGGGTGTTCCCTTCCTATTTGCGAGTCGCAGTGGTATGCAAATCCATTTGCGACCACGTATGCGGTCGCAAATGGAGTCGCAGTTACCATCCACTTGAAGTGGATGGTAACCCACTCGCAAACGGGAAGGGGTCCCCATGGGACCCCTTCCCCTTTGTGACTGGACCCACAATTATTTTTTCAGGGCAGGCAGTGGTCCGAGGGACCACTACCTGCCCTGAAAAAATCCAAAACGAAAGGTTTCAGTATTTTTTTCTAAGTGCAGCTCGTTTTCCTTTAAGGAAAACGGGCTACACTTGGAAAAAAAAAACTGCTTTATTTAAAAGCAGTCACGGACATGGAGGTCTGCTGTTCCCAGCAGGCCTCCATCCCCGTGAGTGCCCAGAGTCGCTATGGGGGCGCAAATTGCGACCCACCTCATTAATATTCATGAGGTGGGTCTTTGCGACCCCATAGCGACTCGCAGAAGGTGTCTGAGACACCTTTCTGCATATGGTTTTGCGACTCAGAAATTGCGAGTCGCTCGGAGTCGCAATTTCCGAGTCGCAAAACCTAGTTTTCCTACATCTGGCCCTTACTCCTGACAATAGCAGAAATAGAAGTTCTTCCAGGGTTGGGAAAAAGTGGTTGGAGAGAAAGTGAACTTGTAAACGCTCAATAGATTTTCACATGAGCAAATCTACAGATGCATATTTGTCCGTGCTAAAATACAGTTCACAATTTTTTTTCTAGGAGTACGATTTCCTGATCTACTTCTATGAGTTTTTGTGAATTCATGAAAGCCACTAATTCAAAGACATATATCATTGGTGCACTTTTGTGACTTTCTTTAAGAATAGGGTCCCTAATTATGTCTGGTGTTAACAAAGACAGTTTGTTTTTATAAAACTTCTATATCTTTCTCTATCGGCTGGTTTCACTGTGAGTGATCACATTCTGCTCTTCCACAAGGAGCAGATTGGCACACAAAGTAGTTTTGTTGAGTGGTAGAAACTACTGTGGCAATCAGTGGTGTAACAAAACTGGAGAGGGCCCCTCTCCCAAAAGAACATGGCAGGCCCTCTCCCCCTCTAGAATCACTCAGGACAGGTGCTTGCTGAGAGGGCCCCCTGGAGTGGGGCTGCGGGGCCTTGGTTATGCTAATGTTAGCAGTGCATGCTTTGTTAGACCAAAACCTTTTTCTTTTTGCCAGTGTTTGTTACAGTGGTGAGGGCATGGCAGCTCCCACAACAATAAAGTGTTACAAAAGCCATGTCAAAACAAGACATGCATTGACAAAACGAAAAGACTCACACAAAATATCAGATCGGTTGGCTTTTCCAGTGCTTGTTTATTTTCATGCTTCCGATAATCTTGTTGTAAATTGTTACATTGATTTTCCATTAGGAATAGTTTTTGAAATACTAGCATACATCAACCCATTTTACTAAATAACGCTTCAAAGAAATAGCAACTAAAATTTCATAGTAGAGAAGCGTTTTTTTCCTACTTCCATATTTTTTCTGAACATTTTATTTTGAAAGCAAAGAATCAGCACTCTTGCTTACAAACTTCAGCCAACATTTGCATCAATTCAGACGCATTCTGGGAGCATTATACTTATCCTCATATTGTTAAACTTTTCAATCGTGTGTAGACTTTTTGGCTTTACTGGAACCACTATCAGTATTGCAGTATTACCTTAAAATGTTTATTTACAGTGCTTATCATATTAATGAAGACTTTGCATTAATGAACCATAAATACAAGTTTGAACCGCATTAACTTATGGACACACATTACCTCAACTGCAGACAGTTCCCTTCTCTGTAAACTGGCAGCTAAAGGGTTTGTCCTACAGGGGGTTGGACCTACTTGTCCCAAGGGCAAAATAAGCATGAAACCTTGTTGCCCTTGACCCCAAACAATATGTCCCAGGCGTCAGGCGATAGGAATTCCACATCCCTGGAACTGGTGGAGATCAGTGGGTTGTACACCTCACCTGATAGTGGCCTGGTCTCTCCATCTGCTGTGGCTACGGAGGAGGGAGCCTCTTTTGCTTAGGTCCTGCATAGAGTGGCTGGGTTCTTAGGACTTAACCTGCCCTCAGTGGCAGTCAAGACAAACGTCTTGATGGAGGTGTGTCAGCCAGGAGTCTCCCCTCCGATCCTTTACTCTCATTCAATGAAGCCCTCTGAAGAAAAGGGGAATATTATATATTGTGGTGTGTAACCGTGCTGTGTATTACACTTACCAACCCCTTTAGGATGCTTAGATTTCATCTGTCAAACCTTCAGCTCAGCTCAGCTCTGGGTTTCTGTGTCACTGAGCCGCAAGACTTACACAGAGGAACAAATGTAAAGCATTTAAACAGTACCAAACCAATTGAAAAAGAAATCAACACAACATTTAAGGAATCCAACACCAATTTATAAAAATGGATTGGATTTTTATAAGATTTTAGACACTAGAATGAAAAACATCCACCGAAGATTTTCGAAGATTTGAATTTTACAAGTAATAATAGATCAAAGCATTTTCACTCAACTGTGAACAAGCCTTGGCAAACTCAACAAAGTTTTTCTTGATATACTTGGATGACCAACTCCGGCAGGGAGCTAGTCAGGGGGACCAGCAAGATCCTGAGAAACAGTTACCTCCACAGAAGAAGCAGTCTTCAAGCGGTCCCAGTCACTTTATCTGGGTTGGAATGGATTCCTAAAGAGTGGTCCGATCCAAGGGATGAAGGATCTTGAGGATGCTCTAAGGATGCTGTGGATGGTTCAGGGCTGATGGGGGTCTTTCTGCAAAGGTTCCTCAGTCCACGAAGATGGTAAGGGATTCCTGGTTGCAGGCTTGATGTCCCACAAAGTCCTCTTCTTTCTGGCCGAAGTCCAGTCACCTATGAATGACCACTCAACTGTTATCGCTATCAAGGCCAATATTTCCTGGGTCAACACCTCACAATCTGAGGGTCGCAGAAACTCACTGACAGCTCCCCCAGGCTGAAGCAAACTCTGGTGCAACTCAATGCGGTGGGTCTTGGTCTTTGGTGCTGCATTGCAATGGTGGTAGTGAGCTGAAGATTTTGAGTACCATTGCCCCAGCAGGCTTCCTAGCTGTTGTATCCCTGTGCTGCCAACAGGAGACCAGGCAGATGGCACTTTGGGTTCTCTTGGCTTTATTGGACTCTGGAGATAGCTTCCCCTTGAGCAGGACAAAGCAGGCACAGTGCCTCTCTTCGCCTGCCTCCACGTGCAGCAGGTGCAAACCTTGGAAGATGCAGCCTCTCTTTGCTGGCCCTTCGGTGCAGAAAGGCAGTCTTTCTATCTTCTACGGTCCTGCTTCCAAGTCAGTTGACATCTGAGGTCTGGCTGCCAGGAGTGCCCCTGTTATGCTCTGAAAATGTCCCAGATGCGGTTGGTAGCCAGTGGGCTACCAGGTTCCCTCCTACCTGGGTGTGTGGCATTTGGCTATCTATATTGCCCAGTCCCAAAGTGACGAGACCCCTCTCTCTGTGTTCAGACCTCCCTATCCCAACCCCGGGGTGTGGCTACCTCAGTGGATTGGCACCAGGTGAAACCCTTTTTGCAACGGGTTTCCCCTCTCTGCTCCCATGCCTACATGTCTGCCTAAGCAGTAGGGAAACCCTCCTCCCTAGTGTGATACATCTACCCTTCAATGGTGACATCTCCTTTGAAGCCTTCCTTTTGAGGGTAACACCTAAGTGGCTTCCTATAGGAGGAACTTAACACCTCCCTGGCTTGCAACTGTTCCTTGTTCTCCTTCCTAAGAGTCTTTGGCATGTCTCTCTAGGAGGGCAGAAAGCTGTCTCATAGAGCAGTCATCAGAGACACAGGAGTTTTAAAGGCAACAGAGTGGCAGCTATGTAAAAGCTGCACAATGCAGCAAGATACATTTATTTCGACTTGAGATACAAATTGGGCTTTATTTAATGAGTTTTGTGATACCTTGGCATGCTCACTTTGGTCACACCATGCAGGTGTTAGCACAGCTGGGGGGTCATTGTGTAATTCTGTACTCACCAATTGGGTAACCAAGTCTTTCCACAGTAAAAATGGTGGCTTGGCCTGTTTACTGTCAGAAAATGTAAATTTAAAATACATGTCCTGCCCATGTCAGTACAAGACTGCTCTACCGGTTTGCAGTGGCGGTCTGGGGGACTTGTTTTAATTGAGGGACCTCCATAGTGGCACAACCAGTGCCACAAGCCCTGGGGTGCACCTCTAACTTACATGCCTTGGATATGAGGGTAACGTATTCTAGTGACTTACAAGTAAGTTAACCATTTCCAGTTGGGTACACCCAATTCGACATACACTTATGGTCAGGACACTGACACTGAAGTCTGGTTTGCAGGCCTCAGTGCTTTCTCAGAGTCGAAGAACCAGCAGCATCAGTCGAAAAACTTGTAGGTGACCATACAAAAAAAGGCATTTACTTACAAGCTCTTACTGACCTCCTACTTGGGGCATGGTCCATGCCCTGCACTGGGGTTTTGTGCAAAGGTCATCCATTGCACCCGAATCTCCCAACCCAGCAGCATACCCGGCAGAGCTTGGTCGTTCATGCCTCCACTTATAGGATCAGCCCTGTTTTTCTTTTCCCTACCACTCCACAGGATAGGGAATCCAAAAGACTGAATACCCTTGGAAAGAGGATGTACTCTTCCACCACCCTTGAACTGTGGTTGGTGAACACAGAGTGCCTTTTAGGGTGATTTTCCCATACGATCTGGGATTTAGTTTCATAGGGGCTGCTCATGGTCTCAGAGGAGACCCACGTCATACTCTCCTAAACTATTGCTGAGAGGAGAGACACACTAAAGTTCACCATACGATGTGCACTCGACACGACAAACTCGCTTAGTAGAGCATTTTCATCATCAGTGGCCATGCAGTGATACTCCTGATTGAGAATGACTAGTTCTTCAGGGGATGTCCAAATCTTGCTTAAGGACAAGCACTTTGATGCTTCTCACCTTGTTTTGAGAGAAGGCACTCTCAGGATTGTAGCACTTTAAGCACAGCAGAGCTATGGGCAGGTCGTTGGGCTTGTCTGTGGCCCCTCATCACTTCCAGTCTGCCTTCCACCTCTTTCATGGCCACAGAAGGAGTCTTCAACCACGTTCATAGCCTCCCAACCACCACAGCCAATAGGCTTCCCAGTCATTTCATGACCGAGGACGTGGGTCCCTTAAGCCACGCGGGACAGGCGGCAAGAGTTCTCTTTAGTTTGCTCTTCAACCATCAAGATACGCCATCACCTGCATCATTGGCTGTCAGTGACATCAGAGTGTTTTTGACTTTTTAAGGCGGGCTTGCCCCAGGCAGTTGTCTCCCATCTCCAGTCTACAGCAAACCTCCTGCACTCACTGGGATTCACTTTCAATGTGCCAAAGTCACAGCTGACTCCCTCTCAGATGCTGCCTTTCACTGGAACTGTTCTGGAAACAGTGCAGTTTTGGGCTTATCGTCCCGAGTGGAGAATCAAAGAAATTCAGGCTATGATACCAATGTTTCAGTCTCTATCCTGGATTTCAGTAATAAACACTCTAAGGTTGTTGGGTCTTGTGACCTCCTCAATTTCGCTTGCTCATTGGCATATGTAGACTCTGCTGTGGGACTTGAAGTCCCATTGGGTGCAGCATCTGGGGAATCTCTCTGATGTGGTCCAGATCTGGGAGGAAGCAGGGGAAGATCTGCAGTGGTGGCTGACCAACTGTGATTGGGTCACTGGCTGACTGTAGTGACAGATGCATCACTTCTGGGATGGGGAGGTTATCTGGAAGAGGTGGAGATCAGAGTACTCATGTCAAGTTGTTTTTTTAAACAAATAAATCTTTTTAGAAAACTGTGATAGACAGTCATCATGTTTGATGGAGCTGCCTTTAAGATTTTTCTATCACCATGACTGTGGTTCCTGCCAATGTACAGATATGTCTGCTGGGGAGGCAAGGATGTCTGCGCTATGGTCAGGATATTTTATGTGCAGGAAGGAGTTTTTTCCTGCACTCAAACTACCCTTGGCAGCTTTTTTTCTCACTGTATGCACAGAGGAAATAACGAGGAGAAATTAAGATATTTCTCCTTGTTTCACCAGTCTTAGGGAGACACACCTTTTTGGCTCAAATCAGTGTAAGTATTGGTTTGTATCAAAACACGTGGGTGGATGCACATGAACCCCTATGCGCCATCCATGGAACTCCTGCCAGGCACAAAGTAACGCAAGCTAAAATAATGCAATGCAATGTGTTGCGTTACTTTTTTCTTACAAAACCAAGCAAATAGATATTTTTGTGGCTTTGTAAATATGACAAAGGATTGTGCATTGGGGCTGCGTCAAAAACATGACGCCACCCAAACACAAACTCTTTGTAAATCTGGGCCGATATAATTATGGCTTTGCATCAAAATACATGGGTGGATACAAGGAACACCTATGCACCAATCATGGAACCTAATGCAAAGTAATACAACTCAAAATATGGGTAAATCTGGGTGTAAATATATTTAACTTCTGGATCTAAAAACGGAACATATTAAAAACTCTCAGTGAAATCAGGGTGGCAAAAATCCGACATAGACACAGCAGAACCAACACAGGGCACTCAGACCCAAGTACCAAGTCAAAATGTATTTATTTGGGGGGGGTGCACACCCCAAACATCCCCCTCGAAGCTACGCCCCTCCTCAGTCATTTACAGCCAGATAAGCTACTGGTAGCCACACTTGATGTGGGGGTGCACATAGCGTGCACATAGTATGCCCCTCTAAGACCACAGAACCCTACAGTCAGTCTTAATCTATGTCTCAAAGGTCGCAAGTACACATGCAATATCATTGTGTGTGCAGAGGCTGAGGTCAAAGATCTGGAGCTTGCTATGTTGATCTCATGGTAAATGTGCATTTTCTTTGAAGAGATTTAGGAACTTTCTCCATCTCAACAGTAAGACAGTGGTAACTGAAAATTCATTGCCACAACAACACTGTACCCAAATCTAATATCTAGTCGTGAGTTAGTAGGCATTGATGGTAAAATGTGCTGTTAGAATTTTCAGCCTTTAACATGCATTGAGTAACAAACAAAAGCTGCTAAGAAAAAATTCCATAACTTACTAACCAACTTAAGTCCCATCACACGGTTGCACCACTTTTACATAAATAGTATTATGAACGAGCTCAGGTGTGCAAGTTGCATTGTAATGTGTCTTTATCTGTACAGTGTTATCATGCTTTGTAGCTACAGTGCGCTCTGTAAGTATCACAACATAATATTTAGTACAATTGTAGCAGTAAATTCACGATCTGTAGCAGGACAGATGCAATACAAATGTTTTGACTCCTTTATAATCTTATACTCATAGAGGTTTGAATGTAATGCATTCTTTCGTTATTTTTCAGAAAACAAAACTGGAAGAACAGAAGAAACACAGTAAGTGTTTCCTATTGTTGTGACAGAAACAAGCCCATAATAGCAAATTAGGGGCTCATTGAATCATCAATAAAAGTACAGGGGTGTAGAATTTTATAAGCATCTACTTGAGCACTGGACATAGGCCCTCATTCCGACCGAGGCGGGCGGCGGTCGCCGCCCGCCTGGCGGGAACTGCCATATGGCCGCTCTGCGGTCGAAAGACCGCTGGGGCCATTCTGACTTTCCCGCTGGGCCGTCGGGCGCTAGCCAATATAGCGCCCGCCGGCCCAGCGGGAAAGCGACCTGCAACACTGAAGCCCGCTCCGAATGGAGCCGGTGGTGTTGCAGGTGTGCGACGGGTGCAGTTGCACCCATCGCGCTTTTCACTGTCTGCTAGGCAGACAGTGAAAAGCTTAATGGAGCCCTGTTAGGGGGCCCCTGCACTGCCCATGCCAGGGGCCCCAGGACACCCGTTCCCACCAGCCTGTTCCTGGCGGTAAAAACCGCCAGAAACAGGCTGGTGGGAAGGGGGTCAGAATCCCCATGGCGGCGCTGCTTGCAGCGCCGCCATGGCAGATTGGGCCAACCGGGGTTAATCCAGCGGGAAACCGCCGGACCCGGTTTTCTGACCGCGGCTTTACCGCCGCGGTCAGAATGGACCAGGAAGCACCGCCAGCCTGTTGGCGGTGCTTTCCGTCGTTCGCGGCCCTGGTGGTTTTTACCGCCAGGGTCGGAATGACCCCCATAATGCGTTAAACGTCTGCTTAACCTGTAAGAAGATCTACTTGTTCCTTTTGTTGTCATGCAACGAGATGAGAAATTATGGCAGTCTCCTCATATCAGAGCTCTGATAATATCCCTTTTGATTATGCTAGGGATAATATTATAACAAGGCTTGGATTCTAACAAGCCTTTGATTTTGTCACTTTTCAGCAAGTCTACACACAGGGTTTTGGAAGTAGGCAGGAAGTGGTCATTCCAGTGGCCTGTAATTTTATGCACACCCACACACATACACGTTTAAGGGTATTCACTAGTGCAGCTCCAATATCTTTCCACCCTGGAAAAGTTTGGAAATTTACTCCTGACAAAGGTTGAATTTAAACCTTTTACATGGTGGGGAAAAAAGGGGGTATAGGGAAAGTGAATTTGTAACTGCTCAGCCGATATTTCCATGAGAAAGTATACATGTGTATATTTTCTCATGCAAAAAAATTAATTCACATATTTGTCTAGTGGTGCAGTTTCCAGATAATCTTCTGTAAACTCTTATGAATTTCTGAAAGTCATAAACGTTGCCCAATGCAAGGACATATACTTGCGGGTGTGCGTTTTTGACTTTCATAAGTAACTGATCCCCTAATTATTTCTCATGTTGCCCATGTTGGTTTTACGCTGATTCTCCATTATCTATCTTAGTTTTTACAAATATTCTCCTTTATTAATATTTTTCAACTATTGCTATGCATCAAATACATTTAACTAAATGATGCCTCAAAGAAATAGAGTCTAAAATTGTACAATAGTTTTTTTTCAAAGGTGAATATTTTTGTGTATGTTTTATTCTGAAAGCAAAAGATCACGAATCTTGCTTTTGGGCCCATGCCTCTACTGGCATATAATCAGAAGGCATTCTGGGAGCATTATGAGTAGCCTAAAAATGTTACATTTTGCAAACATCTACACATCTTTACCCAGGACCACTGACTGTCATGCACGTCGAGCTCAGAGCTCACTACACTACATTTCCCTAGAACACTCATACTTATAATAGAGGTTTTGAATTAATATACCATATGTACAAATCTAATCAGATTACATCTAAATATTAAAATCTCTACTTAGTTGCAATAACCGATCCTTTATAGATCCCTTAATCTACTACTGTAAATATGGAGCCAAGTGGTTTGTGCTTCGGGGTTCCTCCTGCTTGTCCAATTGAAATCATAAACCCTTTCTTGAACTCAAGCAGTATGACCTGGGCGTTGGGTGATAGGAATTCCAAAACCCTGAGGTAATAGCCCTGTTAAGAGCATACAAAGAAATAAAAAAACATTGCACAATCTAAACCTATCTCTTACAACCATAGAGCGCTGCATAAATTATGAGTTATGGAGCTCTGCACAGTTTCTTGTCTGCAGTTGGAAGGCCGCTCCCTTTCACAGACCACAACTGTAACATTGATATTCCACCACATGTGTGTCTTGCTGGCAAAATGTTTGAGCATAGGATTTGGCCAATTGCCATCCCAGTCAATCTAGACTAGTGACAAAACTGAAGCGTAGCAGATTGGAAGCAATTCTGTAAAATGATGGTTCTCCTGCCCAGTTTAGCTGTGGTTCACTCTCTTTATCAAAAAAGGAAGTACTGTGGTTACACCAGCTGCACTTCTGATAGCTTCGGTGCAATAAACCTTTGACTTGAAGACCGATCTACCACAGGGTCTTCAAGCTGAAGGGATCAAATAGGATGTGGGGACCAATACTTGTGCTCCTTGGCCAGGGCCACCATGTAAGGGCCATTGTTTTTTTCTACTTTGCAGAAGGAGTCGTATCAAACTTGTGGCTCAGGATGAGCTTCTCGTCTGCAACAGCATCTCCTTTGAAGGCACAGATATCCTCTGTTGACCTGGCCAGCCAGTGTGCTGCCTACCAGGGTCACAATAACTCACAGAGGGGCATATTTATGAAAAGTGGCGCTGCACCTAGTGCAGCGCCACTTTTCCTGCACGCCTTAGCATCCCCCTAACGCCACCATGGTAGCGCCATATTTAAAATACGCCGCACCATGGCGGTAGTTAGGGTGACTAGTGTCATCATTTTTTACACTAGTCCAGCACTTTGCAGGATTAGCTTCAAAACTTCTGACACTAATCGTGCAAAGCACCCAGAGGCCCATTAAAATCAATGGGAGCCTCTTTTTTAATGCCAATAAAAAATGGTACAGAGGAATCTCATAGATTCTTTTGTGCAATTTTTACAGCCCTCCAAGTGCCGGAACGCCCCCCCTTGCATACATTATGCCTAGCACAGCATAATGTGGCGCAAGGGGTTATAAAGTAGCACAATGCAAGTATTTCACCACTTTGTAAATATGGTGCAGCGTTTTTTCCTTTTCAACGCCACATTAGCGTAGCAAAAAATGACGCTAATGTGGCATTGAAACGGTGCAAGGCCAGCATAAATCTGGCCCAGAATCTTTACGCATACTTACATTTGAGGCTATAGCTCCTTAATTTAAAAGAAATGAAGGATATCTTGTTTGCTTTAATTAGGAGTCAGGTGAATTTGATAAAATAAAATGGCATCACATTGTTAAATGGCAGAGACATACAAAAACAGCGCATATTCATCATAAATGCCATTGAAAAATGCATCTTAAAGAGAGCTAAGGGTGTAGATTCATAACCTTAGAATAATCCCTGGGCATCAGACTGGATCTGGAAATTTTCGAGAAGGTGGTGCCATGTGGCTCCGTGTCTGCGTCATCTGTGCTGCAAGTGATTTGCTCCGTGCCTATATAGGTGCCACCCCAGCATACTAACATAAGTTATTTTCTTTCCGCACCAGTCAGGGCAAATCCATGAAGAGCTACACCTAGTCAGTTATTTACTAACATTTTTTGGGACTTTTTGTCAACAATTTTTTAAAGAATCTTTTCTCCCAGTATGCTAAGGCTATCCCCTAATAAACCATCGGGTTTCAAGCTATGTGGTGTGTCTGTGACAGACCACACTTGGTTTGTCTTTGGTTCTTTGAGTGGGACCCCGACTCCACGGCCTATTAGGACTGCCGTGCCACATACCCGAAGGCCAAGAGAGAGAGCTTACTGCCTGATATTGGATGACCCCGCGAAACTCACAATCCTGGTTGCGTGGGAGATGCCACGAACGCATGTGGAGCTGGTTGTTGTCCAGATTAGAATCATTAGCTAAGTTCCATTGCAAGAAGAAGTCTAAGAGATTGAAGAGGTCTTTGACTTCTCTGCTTCCATTCAAGTCCTTGCCTCACTGATTTTCACGCCGCCAAAGTGACCCCTGCCCAACTAAAAGAGTTCTGTTAGGCCATGCACCTCATTTTTGAGCCGCCGACCCCTCTGGATGGCCTTTAGGGCCCACGGGTGTGTGAGGGGCCCCCACTAGATTCCCACCCACAGGATCGCCCCAGCATCAGTTTGGCCCTTGGATAAGATGCTGGATCTGGCACGCTGCTGCCCGCGACACCACAACCGTCCTTGATGCCCACCCATATACCAACATTCCTGGTGCCCCTGAGGCCTCACAATGGCACCATCTCCTTTGTTCTACCCGACTGTGACACAGAGCTGGACGAGTGTCATCCAATACCCGCACTGACTGAGGCCATGGCCTCTGAGTTTCAGTCAGTGCATTTTCATTTGACAAGCCTGAACAAGGCAACAAATGGGAGAGGTCGGATGACCTTTATGGATACTAGCAACCCCTAGAAAACAAAGAGGACAACTGGTATGAGAAACTAGTGAATGACAGTGGTGTGGACACCTCACAAGGCACTGGCTTGGTCTCTCCCCCTACCATGGCTATGGAGAATTGTGCCTCATTTTCACCAGTGGTGCGAGGGGTCGCTGAGGTCTTTAGACTTTACAATCCTCAGTGCCAGTCACGAAAACCGTCTTGATGGAGGAGCTTCAGAGTTACCTCTGTGAGAAGTTGGGTTGTTAATTGACTGGTGTTTGAGCCCTGGTCAATCCACATCCATGAACCCTTGCAGGGTGAACCACAGAAAGTCACTAAAATAACCTGTGCTTAAGCATGGTTAGCTTGGCACAAAAAGCAGTCAAGTAGTCTTAACGTAAAGGCATCATGTAAAGTATTTATGCAGTAACAAGGTGAAAGCACAGCAAAATAAAAATCCTAAACCAATTCAGAAAAATAGACTACATTTAAATAAATTATTTGACACCAAATCAGCAAAAATCTAATCATTTAAACCAGAGTTATGAATTCTTAAAGTTTAAGATTCAGAATAGCGCCTAAAAGATAAAAGTGACAACCACACCACAGATATTTAGTCAGCTTTAGCACCACAACCAAGTGTCCAGGAGTGTATGGAGACCTCTTGTTGGTTCAGGACTCACTCAGGATGGGTCCAGGTGTGGGTTCAAGATGGTGGGAGTCTGTTTTGTCTGTGTGGCTCTGAACAGGAGGCCAGTAAGCTAGCCCCTGGAGCCATTTATGAAAGCCCTGGGTGAAGGTGTGGATGTAGAGCTCAATGGCAAGCCTGGCCTCTGAGGGTTCAAGACTAGCGGTAGGCAGCAAAGCAGTCCTTCCAGGTATAGCACTAGTCTGGCAGGGTGCACAGCAGGACACTACAGCAGGCAGTCCTCAGAGAGTCCTTACACAGATCTAGTAGTGAACTGAAGAGTAGCTCTGACAGCCCTACTTTTATACTCTGCTGCCCTGCTCCTAAAAGCTGGGAGAAGTTTCCAGAAAGGTTCTTTGAAGTTCCAAGATTTTCTGGCCTCTCCTGCCCTGGCTCCTATCTGGCTGCACTGACAATACAGGGTTGATAAGCCTATTGTGTGGTGGCAAGGCACACCCTACTCAGGTGCTGTGCTCAGCTTCCAACCCAGTCCTGCCATTTGAAAGGCTATTCAGCCTCTGCTAATCCCACTATTGTGTAACTACCTGGGGTGAATTCACTAAGGGCCAGATGCAGAAAGCGTTTTGCATGGCGCAAACTGCGAAATTCGCAGTTTGTGCCATGCAAAACGCGCATCGCGATGCACATTCCCATTTTGCGAGTCGGTACCGACTCGCAAAATGGGAATGCAACTCGCAAATAGGAAGGGGTGTTCCCTTCCTATTTGCGATTTGCACCGCGATGCAAAATTGCTTTGTGACCGCGAAGGCGGTCACAAAGCAATTCGCAGTTAGCACCCATGTCAAGTGGGTGCTAACTCATTCGCAAAAGGGAAGGGGTCCCCATGGGACCCCTTCCCCTTTGTGAATGTCGCCATAAATATTTTTTCAGAGTAGACAGTGGTCCAATGGACCACTGCCTACTCTGAAAAAACGAAACCAAATGGTTTCATTTTTTCTTTTGTATTGCAACTCGTTTTCCTTTAAGGAAAACGGGCTGCAATACAAAAAAAACTGCTTTATTAAAAAAGCAGTCAGAGACATGGAGGTCTGCTGTCTTCAGCAGGCCACCATCCCTGTGAGTGCAGGGAATCGCAAGGGGGTCGCAAATTGCGACCCACCCCTTGCGATTCGCAGAAGGTGTCATGGACACCATTCTGCATATGATTTTGCGACTTGTAAATTCTCAACTATCAGTTACACCAAGTCATGTGACCTAAGGCAAGCTGCAGGCACAGAGGGCTAAACGCAGGAAAATGCTATCTTTCTAAAAGTGCAAAAACAACAGAGGATGGACGGAATGCATAACAAATCAAACATTCACCCCCAGTCACAGATCTGGGTTTAATCCATCAGTTTTTTTGCTTGTAATGCCATTCCAGTTTGGACTATGATACTGATGTTTAAGCCCCTTTTCTGGATTTTGATGAGACTGACTCTGAAGCTCTTGGGCATCATGGTTTCCTGCATCCTTCTGGTGGCTCACATCCGTTGAAGGATCTGCAGTGGAACCTGAAGTTCCAGTGGGCACAGCATCAGGGGAATGTCTCCAACATGGTTCAGATCTCAAAGGCAACTGCAAAAGATCTGAAGTGTTGGCTGGCCAACCGTGATTGCCTCAGTGGCAGACCTCTCTCTCTTTCCCAGCCAAAGTCGACTGTGGTGATTGATGAATCACTCCTGTGCTGGGGTGGCCATCTGGGAGAGGCAGAGATAAGAGGACTCATGTCTCTGGCAGAGTCCAGGCTTCACATCAACCTGCTGGAGCTCTGGGCGATCTGGTTAGCACTGGAAGCATTTCTTCTTCGATAAGGGAACGGGTTGTGCAGGTGTTCATGGGCAGCACCGCCGCCATGTGGTACTACAGCAAACAGGGGTGGGGTCAAGAACCTTTTGTCAGGAGGCCCTGCACCTTTGGATATGATTGGAATGTCAGTGTATTTACCTGGTAGTTCAACCACTGGACAATCTCAGCCGTCAATGCCTAGCGGATCACAAATAATGTCTACACCCTAAGATAGTGCAAGGTCTCCTTCAAGAGAGGAGAGCGACTTGGTTTAATCTGATTGCCACCGCCCATAATGTGCAATGTCTGAGGTACTGCGTGCTGAAGTTTCCAGGGCTCTCGCTCAGATATGCTTTTTGCCTGGAGTGGTGCTCTGGCCTCCTATATGCCTTTCTGCCAACACCACTCTTGTCCATAGTTCTCAACAAGACCAGGAACAACCAGGCCCAAGTCATTCTTATGGCTCCGGACTGGGCACAGAGTGTCTGGTATATTGAGCTATTGAGCCTGAGCATTGGTCCTCTTCCAGAGGATCTTCTGTCACAACAACTGGGGAGAGTCCTGCATCTGAACCTGCACACTCTCTGCCTTCTTGCTTAGAGATTGAGCGGGGACTGTTGACAGCTTTCAACTTTCCTCTTCAAGTCTACAATGTTATTCTGATAGCTAGACCTCCCTCTGCTAAGAAGGTTTATGCCTGCCGCTGGTACAAATTTGTGGCATGGTGTGCATCCAATAACATCGACCATCTCTCTGCACCCCTTTCTTAAGTTTTACTATTTGTTTTGTCTTTGACCCAGCAAATCTCTGCTCTAGACACAGTAAAGGGCTGTTTATCAGCTATTGCAACTTTTTCACGATTACTGGAACAACATTCTTTGCTCAAGTCACCTCTTGTGATTAGGTTCCTCAAAGGTCTTCAACAGTTGTCTCCTTTCAGAGCCTGTATTACCTATAGCGCTCACTTTCCCTGTTTGTGCCATGGAGCACTTTAAAGCAGGTGAACCAGGTGCAAACATGGAAAGTATGCCCTATTAGACATAATGTGCTGCCATTATGGAAGCCATGAACTTGCGCTGCCCCCAAGGCAACGCATTCAAGCAAAATATGGGCCAGCTGTTTAAAAGCTACTCAGTTTTTCTCCTTGCAGGTGGCAACCATCCTGCACTTTTCAGAGAGATCAGAGATCTCCTTGAAGGTGGGTGCAGTGTGTCACTGCACCCGTCTGCAAAGGGGATGTCTGAGGGATCCAAGGAACCCATTTTCATCCCTTCAGAGTGCCGCCTTTAGAACACACACTGAAAGTGCATCACCCTTTTGTGGCGCACTTTTAATGTGTCTTCTAAAGGCGTGTTTGCCTCTGCACCCACATTGATAATATGCCCCCATGTAAATGAGGGAATGCCCTCTAATGATAGCAGTAGTGCTATATGTGCGCCAGTGCTATCTGTATTACAGGAGGGGGCCGCACACACGTCTGTGTCCCCTTCGGTAATTCCAAAGTGCCCCAGGGGTTCGCAAAGCATACAGAAACATCTTTTCTAATGTGCGTGGCCACTCCGTTTGCTAACCCTCAAGATGGCTTTTTCAGTAGCCATAATGTTGGCCAGGAGGGTCAGTTAAATGCAGACACTCTCTGTGCACCCTCTTTATACCACCTTTTACCCAGACAAGCTGGTTTTAAGAATTTGTACCTCCTTTTTTCTGAAGGTTGTGACACCCTTTCATGTAGGCCAGAATGGTATCTTGCCTACCTTCTTTGTTCAGCGTCTTCCTTCTAAGGACCCAAAATGAGTGCTGTCATTCTACATTAATGGAACAAAGAGTTCCAGGTGGACAATCAACTCTCTATAGGTTATATTGGAGCTAAGAAAGAGAAAGAGAAGCCAGGGCAGACATGGACCATCTCATATTGCATAGTGCTCTGCATAAGGATCTGTTATGCTGTGACCAAAAAGCAACCCCTGGAGTGTGTTTATGGTGAGTCTACCAGCGCCAAGGCTGAGACCACTGCGTTAGCTCACGGAGTCCTATCCTGGACATCTGACAGTCATCTACGTGGGCATCTCTGCACATATTTACTAAGCACTACTGCCTGGACAATCAAGTTTGTTGTGATAGGCATTTTGGCATTTCAAACCTGCAGGAGCTTTTGGTCTGAAATCCGGTTTGCAGACCCACCTCCAGAGAGGTATTGCTTGGGTATCTATCTTAAGGTAAGGAGTTTGCGGCTGAAAGTCTATATCAGATAAACAAGTTACTTACTTTCTGTAACATTTTATCTTGTAGAAACTCTAGCCGTAGATTACTTACCAACCCTCCCATGTCCGCCACTCTGTGAACTGATCACAGTATAAGGGTCACCTTTCTAAGGGCCTTCGACATGCACACCAGTCTGTAAATGTTCCTCTAGGCTCAGGGTTTCTAGTGTGGAAAGTAGTAAAAAAGAAACTGACATCAGTGTGATGGGGTTGAACTTATATTGTCAGCGTGCACGTCATTTCCAGGATGGACGATGCTGACTTGGAGCTGACCAACACCATCTACTTGCGTGCATGGGTACTGCTTGAAAATGTCCTGATCCAGGCTGATATCTGGGGATTATTCCAAGGTGAGGAATCTGCTGTTGAGCCTCAACCAGATAAGGTGTTACCAAAGGTAAGTCATTTGTTCTTTTGGTGTATGCCTACATATTCCTATGCAGTTAAAGCATGTTAAACTTCAACTCCTCATTTATATTTGTTGTTTATCAAATATTCAAAATATCTCCATCTTCTTTCCTGCAGGAGAAATGGTAGATGATGAATGGTAAAGTATTTTAGAGCTATTATTTTGTTCTTTGAATGTTCCACTGCAGATTTTATGAGTTGGTTGCTGTCAGATTTGTATGCATATATTTTGTGCAACCTCATCTCCCTTACCCGAACATTGGTTTATGAGTCTGAAGTCAATCTCTGTTGCCTGATTAATGCTATCCAAATCATTCTCCTTTGATGCTATGCACTTCAGTATGATGACAGTCAATATTGATAAACATATAATAAATTATGAATAAAACATTATCATTCAGTAAGCCACTGATGGTCTACACTATTTTGAGGAACAGTTCTTTTGTATAAGCTATTAATCAGTTGTTATGTTACACTGCACTGTTTTGGTAGATAACCCCATAACACGAATGTGTCTTTGCTTCTTAAGGCCATTCACTAATATCTCTGCAGACTCTGATCTCTTTAACCGAATTAAAAATCTCTGCTTGATTCTCTAAATCCTATGATCACTCTCCTATTTATTTGCAGGCGCTGCTGTGAATCTCTCCCATTATCTAATCCTGATTCGTACCTTCACTTTAGCCACCACACAGCCATTATTTTCCTTGCTGTGTTTCTGAGTCACATACCCTTTTTCTTTGATGACATATAGTAGTGATGAAAATCGTATTATAGTAATAAAAAATTGTATTTTATTTTAACCTGGCCATCGTACACAAGTCCTTGCTACACATCACGTTCAACACAGAGTAACACTGCACCACAATGGAACATCTTCTCTTCCTGATCCACGCCAACCAAAACTCCTCCCTCTGGGGCACCCTGGTCTACAGACCACCCGCCCCGCCCAGCATTCATCTAATCCATTGTAGACATCGCCACACCCCATGCCCTGGCATACTCCGACTACCTCCTCCTCGGTGACCTGAATGTCCACCTTGAGGGCCGCAGCAACCAAAATACCACCTCCCTACTCGACAGTCTCGCCACCCTCGGCCTCAGCCATCTGATCACCGCGCCCATGCACGCCGCATAACACACACTGGACCTCATTTTCACCTCAAACAACCGTATTACCATCAAGAAAAA
This sequence comes from Pleurodeles waltl, assembly GCF_031143425.1. NCBI lineage: Eukaryota > Metazoa > Chordata > Amphibia > Caudata > Salamandridae > Pleurodeles > Pleurodeles waltl. The sequence goes on along the minus strand of NC_090436.1, from coordinate 858,459,523 downwards.
TCTCCACCCCAGACTGGACAGACCACCACTGCCTACACTTCACCATCACCGCACCCAACAGCCCCCTTCGTGTCCCTAGGGCCTCCCACAGGAAATGGAAGAAATCACAGACAAGCAACTCACCACCACACTTGCCAAATCATCCCTGTCTCCATCTGATGACACCAGCACTGCAGCACGCAACCTCAACTCCTGGATCACTGAATGCGCCAACACCCTAGCCCCCCTCTGATCAACTTCGGTCAAGCGCATTCCAAGAAAAGCCAGCTGGTTCACCACCGGGCTCCAAGAATCCAAGCGCACCTGCAGACACCTACAGAAGAAGTGGAGAAACAGCAAAACTAGCAAAGACCTCGCTCCTTCAGAGCTACTACTGCCACCCACCACCTACGCATCAAGAACGTGAAAAAAACACACTCTGTGAATGCATCAACTCCTCCATGCACAACATGAAAGAACTCTTCACAGTGATCAACTAATTCACCAATCTACCCTCCGAAGCCACCAACATCCCCCCATTGCATGACCTCTGCTACAAACTGACTACTGTCTTTCAACACAAGATCAAGGACATTTATGACACCTTCCTCTTGGAGAACACGCCCAGCATCAGAACCTACGACTGGCCCAGCCCCCCAGAACCCACCCAAGCCATCCACAGCTGGTTCACTCTCACTACTGAAGAAATTGAAAGTATTAAAAACAGCACTCACTCCTGACGTCTCACAGAACCCTGCCCCCACCACATCTACAACAGAGCCAGCACACCCGTTGCCCCGAGCTCCGCAAGATGCTGAACTGCTCTATCAACACAGTCACCTTCCCAGGAGACTGGAAACACGCCAAGGTATGCCCCCTCCTGAAGAAACCCCCGACCAAACCATCAGAGCAAAAGAATTTCCAGCCCATCTCGCTGTTACCCTACCCGGCCAAAGCACTGGAAAAGGCTATCACAACAGGTCATTGGACACCACCCAGCCTGGCTTCCGCAGCAGCCACAGGATGGAGGCAGCTATTCTTGCAGCCACCGATAACATTCGCACACTCCTCGACCGCAGCCACACCGCAGCAGTCATACTCCTCGACCTCTCAGCAGCCTTCGACACTGTCTCCCACAACACCTTATGCACCAGACTCCACATCGCAGGAATCCACAGAAAAGCCTTGTAATGGATCCACTCCTTCCTTTCCCGAAGAACACAGAGAGTCAGGCTCCCACCTTACATATCCAAACCAACAGAAGTCAGCTGCGGAGTTCCTTATGGATCCTCCCTGAGCCCAACTCTCTTCAACGTCTACATGGCCTGCTTGCAGCCATTCTCAGAGGCCACGGAATGAACATTATGTCATACGCCGATGACACACAACTCATCATATCCCTCACTGAAGACCCGGACGATACCAAAAGGAACTTCCACACAGGAATGGAAGCCGTCATCACCTTGATGAGAGAGAGTTGCCTCAAGCTTAACTCAGAAAAGACCGAGCTCATCATCTTCGGCAGCTCCACTTCAGCCTGGGACAACTCCTGGTGGCTTACATCGCTCGGTGCCTGCCTTCTCCGACTGACCACGCCTGCAAGCTAGGAATCATCTTCGACTCTTCCCTATCAACGATGCAACAGGTAAACGAGGTCACCTTCTCCTGTTTGCACACCCTCACCAACTCTGTAAAACCTTCAAATGGATCCTAGTCGAATGCCGCAAGACAGTCATCCACGCCTTAGTCATAAGCAAGCTCGACCACGGCAATGCACTCTTTGCTGGCAGCACAACAAAAATCATCAGGGAACTGCAGCTCATCCAAAAGGCCACCGCCAGACTCGTCCTGAACCTCCCCTGCCAGGAGCATATCTCCCAGCACATGAGTACCCTCCATTGGCTCCCAGTGGAGAAACAAATCAGTTCAAACTAGTCACCCACACCTACAAGGCCATTCACAACATCAGACCAGTCTACGTGAACCATTGCATCTCCTAACCCCGCCAGACCCCTCCGCTCCTCCCAGCAGTGCACACCACCATCCCATGCATATGGAAAACCACTGCCGGAGGAAGGTCTTTCACCTACCTCACAGCTAAGAGCTGCAATTTCCTGCCCTTGCACCTCAGACAAAGCCCATCAGTCACCATCTTCAGGAAGAACCTCAAGACTTGGCTCTTCAGATGAGGCCCAATCCCTCCCCCAGTACCTTGAGACCCTCACAGGTGAGTAGCTGCGCGTTTACAAAAACTGATTGATTGATTGATTGATTGATTGAACCTGCTATTTGTGGCCAGTCTAGAAGCACACCAGAAATTACATAGAATCTACTACTAAACATGTATCCATTTACAGCATGTAAACAAGAGTAAAGTTTGAGTGAAGGGCATAAGCCATGCCTGATCTTTTGATACTCCCCCAACCCTCTACAGAACATACTCACTTGACAGGACAAAAATGTAACACTATATATCTCATATATCCCTCACACTGGCACACACTGTTGCATTGTTTGCTGTCTTCAAGCAGATGTATCACTGAGGGGCTGCCCTGTCACCACATTTTTGAGTGGGTGTAGAGGGCACAGTATCCCCGGGCACTGGAGACTTGAGATATTACCTAATTGTCTTACTACTAGAATGTTTGTTACATGACGAAATTCCATAGATCTTATTTAAAAAGGTTCGTCATTAGGGTTGAGAGTTTCCCCACAATGTTTCAGCCTTTTGAAAAAGGAATACAGCACTTTATGTGGAGGTGTCCATGAGACTGTGACTTTCCCACTGCTTCAAGCCCTTATCCAAAATGTCTATTACTTGTAACAGATGAAGAAAAACCCTGCAAGGTGGTGGGTTTACCAGCTTTGTCTAAAAAATGCATAACTTTCTCATTAAACAAATCTGTATCAGGGATGGCAACAAGCCAGAAGCTGTTGGCGTTGGTCTGGGTTGCTCAGCTATCTGTCTGCATACTTCGTTTGAGGAGAAATAACTGCCAGTTCTAGGGAAATACTTCAGCACACTTACTGCAGTCAGTGCCTCTCGGTTTCACCTAGGTAGTGTTCCCAGTTGATGCATAATAAAACTGTTCTGAAATCAACTATGAAGCTCACACAAACTCCCCCTACTGATTATGTTTGGTCAATCTATCCACCTCTAGCTCTTGCAGCACTTACTGGTCTCACAGGTGTAGCGAGCATCAGTGGAAGACTTGAGAAATTCTGACTGCAGTGTACTCCGGAGACACATCTCCGGCTTGTCGTTCGTTACTCAGCAAAAGTGCAAGTTCATAATCTACGACCTCTGCTGATCCACTTGGTCCAATGATGCAGGGAATGCCTCTGTATGCTGCAATGGCCAATTCATGGTTCAGCTAAATTGAAACTGAGTGGGACTCAGCTGTGGACTATGCAAAGGAATATCTTTGATAAATGTGTCAGGGTAGTCAAATGCAAGTACCACAACGGTAAAACAAATCAGCGGTTATAAAGAGACTTTAAGACCCCACCACTCTCTCACCCCTGAAGCTTTAAATTATGGGATTTGTTCTCCTTTGGTGATTGGGCTTCCCAACCTGGATTATTCTACAGTGCTGAGGTAAATTATATTTGGTATACTGAGGGTATATTCTCCCTGAGAAAAGGGGTGTGGGACAATGAAAGATCTAACAGGGATCCTAGGGTGTTAAATGCTTCTTGCCAGCACAGAAACACAAGCAGTCTGGGCCCTGCTATTCGCACAGGGACCTTTTTTCACTTCTTGTGCCACAGGGTAGCCTGTAGGCGTGTATAATACATTGAACTCATTTTACTAAGCACTGTCAGTCACTTATTAAATCCTCTCTGTTGTGCACTGTGTTGCAAAATGGGCTCAACCAATTTAATACAATTTGTTTGCTTTTTGTATCACCTTGTTTTGGACTTTTTGCTTTGGGGAAGTCTCACTACATGTGTATCACTCATGCAAATCACATGGCACATGTTTACTTCCAGTATCCACATTTTAAGATAAGGCTACCATTATGCAGCTAGGATAAGGGGCACTTGGATGGTTACATGTGAACAAGAGTGTGTACATGTGTAGGCTGCTTGCATGAAACTGCCATTTTGCGCAGCCCGGTAACTATGCACAGTAGCCTGGCTCAGAGGGATCTCTGCAAGGTTAGAACTTGACCTGATATAGGCCTTACAATATTAGTAGGTATAGGAAAGTACCCTATATTTGGCATTTATACCCCCAGTTTTGACTGTGTTCACTGGGATCCTGCTAACCAGGGCCCCAGTGAATGTGCTCTCTCTCTCTCTAAATGTGGTTGTTTAAGACATTGCACACCCCACAGTTGGCATACTGGTGCCCCCATATAAGTCCCTACTATATGGTACTTGCGTACCCAGGGTATTGGGGCACCAGGGATTCCCCATGGACTGCAGCATGTATTATGCCACCATGCATGCACCCTTTCACTACCGGACACTGCACCAGGTCACTGTAAGTCACCACTATGGCAGGCCCTCCTAGTCCAGAGGGCAGGGTGCAAGTACCTGTGTGTGAGGGCACCCCTGCATGAGTAGAGGTGCTCCTATGAACTCCTGCTTCATTAAACTGGACTTCGTAAGTGCTGGAAAACCATTTTACCCCTGTATTAGACCTCTGTCTAACTATATAATGGTAACTCCGAACGTGGCCATGTTTGGTATCAAACATGTCAGAATCATACCCCAATATGTTTGCCAGTATTGGTTGTATGATCCCATGCACTCTGGGGGCTCCTTAGAGGACTCCCAGCATTGCATCTACCAGTCTTCTGGGGTTTCCGGCCAGCCTGCGCTGCTGCCACCCATCAGACAGGTTTCTGCCCTCCTGCTGCTAGAGCAGCTCAGGCAGAGGAAGGCAGAACAAAGGATTTCCTGTGAGCGAGGGAGGCAACACCCTCTCCCTTGGAAGTAGGTGTTACATGGTTTGGGAGGGATAGCCTCCCCAAGCCACCAGTATGCTGTGGAGGGCACATTCATTGCTCTCCTTGCATAAACCAGTTTGCACCAGTTCGGGGACCCCTGGTCCCTGTACTGGCACGAAACTTGACAAAGGAAGGGGGAGTAACCACTGCCCTGTACATCACCACCCTAGGTGTGGTGCCCAGAGCTCCTTCAGGTGGCCACTTGATTCTGCCATCCTTAATCCAAGGTGGGCAGAGGCTCCTGGCAGCACCTGAGAGGCCAGGTCAGGTAGGTAGGACGTCACAGCCTCCTCCTGATAGGTGATCACCTTGCTAGGTGACCAGTCCCCCTTCCTGGGCTATTTAGGGTCTCTCTCTTGGGTGGGTCATCAGATTCAATGTGCAAGATTTCTCCAGGTCTCCTCTGTATCATTTACTTCATCTTCTGGCCACTGGAACTGCATCTGGACTCTTCAGGAATGAACATTCTACAACTTCAGCGAGACTCCGCTCTGCAACATTGTTTCTCTGGCTCCTTCCAGCAACTGCAACATTTCCCCAGCTGTGCATCCTCTGAGGGTAGCGAGTCTTCAGCCTGCACAAGAAGTACTAAGGAATCTCCCTTGGAGTGAAAGAGTCACTCCCCTGCATCCGCAGGCACCAACTGCAACGATGACCGGCTGCGTGGATCCTCTCTCCTCCGGAACTGTGTGGATCCTGCTACACAGGTGGTGGTCTGGAGTGGTTCCCTCGGTCCTCTCTACTAGCTATCCAACTTGGGAGATGGTAAGCCTGTGCCTTTCTGTGCAGGGCATTACCCCTGTGCACCGCGACTCTTGCAGCTACCAAGGCTTGTTTGCTTCTCCTCTAAGGGATCTTCAGGCTCCATGTAGCTCCAGCTGCCCCACTTCTTCCTGCGATGCACAGTCTCCTGCCTGCTGCTCCAGCGACGTGGGACACTTCTCCAGGTGTGGTGAGTGGGCCTCACTGCGACTCCTGTGCCTGCTGCCAGTGGGTTGCCTGTGGGGGCTGCCTCCTCTTCTTGTGACTCTTTCAGCTGCTGAGGATCACCCGGACTCCCTAGCTTGGGTCAAGTTCCCTGGACCTTGCTGGTCCTCTTCAGCCTAGCAAACATTCTTCTCCATCGTTTGCATTTGCCAAGGCTTGTTGGTGGGTTTCCAGCACCATTGACAAACTGTATCTGAACCTCACTTCTGGGCTCCTCTTCAGCTCCTGTGCTGCATTGCTGACTTTCTTCATCCACCATCGACCTTGTCCTGCATCCACAGAAGGGAGGGTAGTGGCTCCTGCCACAACCATCTGGAACTGGACTTGGTCCCCTTCCTTTACAGGCACTCTTCTGTCAGGATCCACCTTTGGGTTCTTCCAGCATTGGTTGGGTCTTGCACAATCCTTTTCCAAAGTCCTCCTGTTGAGTTTGGGGAAAACCAGGTACTTATCTCTCCTCTTTTGGTCATTGGGGGGCACCCTAGTACTTTGGGGTTCCTAGTTCCTCCAGCTCCACCTCCTGATTCCACATCTTTGGGTGTGGGACTGCCTTTCACATTCCTCTTTTCTGACTATATGGTTTGTCCCTCCCCTAGGGCTCTCTCTGTTTGCTATTGCTTTTACCAGTGCCTATTGATTTCTATGCTATTTACTGACCGCTAATGTGTATATAATAGTATGCTTATTACCTCCAGTTGGGGGACTGCCTATTCAATATACTAGCATGTGTTACCCTAATAAAGTACCTTTATTTTTGTAACACTGTGTGGTTCTTTCATGTGTATAAATGCAGTGTGACTGTAGTAGTATTGCATAAGCTTTGCATGTCTTGGCTGCTCATCCACAGCTACCTCTAGAGAGCCCTGGCTTCCTAGACACTGCCTACGCCTCACTAATATGGGATACCTGGACCTGGTGTCAGGTGATAACACCATAGGTGCTCACCACACACCAGGCCAGCTTCCTACAATAGGCACTTATAGGTCAAGAAATTGTGATTTACTGTTTTGTCTGCAGTGACACTTTATTATATACATAAAGGGAAATCTGCCTTAGAGTGCAGTTTCTCTTCCCTTCGCCCTACAGGGTGCTATGAGATATAAAACTGGGGTGGAAAAGGTGCACCCAGTTCATATTTGCAGATCCCAAGACCATATATGTACATACTATGGGTCATCCAGAATTGTCATATTTCCCTGTCCCATCTCAGCATCAGATCACAGACCTGCTGGACCAAGTTAATTACATTTCTCTCCAGCAACAGGAACAAAGGGTGCTTCATACAAAAGAAGTAATTAACAGTGCGTACCTCAGCTCCTGAAGAGGAAGGGGTTGGGATGAACAATCTGCATTTGTTAATTACTTGTCACACTGTGCCAGCTCGGGGGGGCAGCCCAGGCCCACTGAACAAAGGAGAAAGCCTAGACAACTGAGCCAACACAGAAGGGGGCTCCTTTTTGAAGGTTTGGTGGGAAAGGCCCTAGCAGTGATGTCAGCGAGTGGCAGAGCTGAGACCCCAGGGGCTGATGTTACCATTGACTCCTGGATGACGCCATCTTGTGCTATCCCAGAATGCTGTCTAGGAGGGTTGGGACAGGGGTGGAGAGGTGGTGTGGCCCAGGCTTACCTGGTTTCTAGAACCTCCTAACCCCTTTTAAAAACTCTTGCACAAGGCAGAGAAGGGTTGTCAGTGCTTGCAAGGAAATGCATATTTTTGCAACACCACCCCTAGGTTTTTAGACTGATGCTGTTGGTTTTTCAACTCCGAGAATGCACTGACATCTGCCAAGCAGACCTAATTGCCTATGCCCTTACATACTTTAACTGGTATGCCAAATTACTCCAGTATTGGAACTTTCAGAGATTCACATGCTTGAATCATTCCCCGTCATCGAGATGGAAGCCTCCGGTGTAATACAAAACCATATTCAATTGTATTTAAAGCTCAGAGGCACTAGGCCTCTTAATTTAGTAACATCTCACAATCATTTTTATAAAAAATTACCAAACTTAAGAGACAACCAGCCAGCTCTCACCACCCCCTAGAACCCTCCTGTGAGGAGCTGATTTCCCTCAGATTTTCCATCGCACGTTGCGCTAAGGAGTCTCCTCTGAGCTCTGCTAAGTTTTTGTCTCACAAAAACTGTTTGAGGTGAGTTTGGATTTTTCTCTCTTCAGGTTTACTTCAAGGTGATTCAAACTGACTACTATGTCAGAGACACCTAAGATAGGGCTCTTCAGAGCTTGTGCCACATGCATGAAGAAAAGGCTGCATGTTGACAACCAGCATAAAGACTGTATTTAATGTCTCTATCCGAGTCATAAACCTAGAGACTGCAAGGTATGTAGAACTTTTTCTACCAGGAACCTTAAGGATAGAGAGGGTTGTCTTCTCATCTAGCTCCAGAAATAAAGTCTAGGGACAACGCTGTCTCTGATGAGGATAGTGCCTCTTCCTCTGTTTCTATCGTGAAGACACCTGTCAAGCGAAAATATGAAGTTTCTTCAGTAGAAAAACCAAGAAAAGTGGCAAAAAAATCTACTGAGGCACCCCCAAAGTCTGGTAGCCCTTCAAAGATGAAGATGAAAGCTTCTGACTTTAAGTCTAAAAGGAAGCCTGTTTCTGAGCCGTCAACACTACCACTAAAACATACCTTCAAAAAAACAATTTCTGCACTATTGACAGGTTCATCGTCGACGACGGCGCCGACGACGATTCAAGTATTGACGATGACTTCTACCGTCACTACACTGTCTGTCTCTATGGCAAGACCTGGCTCCTCGGCGATGATATGTTCCTCCTCGTCGACCGCACGCCCTATAGCTTCACCGTCGGCGGTCACATCGTCGACGCTCTCATCTAAGACCTCACCGACGATGGCCTCGTTGGTGCTATTCCACTTGCGGTACACCAGCCGTCAACGGCATCTTCGATGACACTCCTACCGTCCATGACACCCCTACCGCCGACGACACTCTTACCGTCGCCGACGTTCCTACCGTCGACGACGACTTTAGGCAGTGATGCTCTCGTCGACTGTGGCATCGTCGATGACGAAGACTGCAGTAAAGGCACAAAGACCAGATTCGTTGCCTCTGATGTCGTCAGGGGGCCAGGTTACTCACAGGAGGGTGAAAAAGTATCATCTAACGCCCTCTGTTACATCACCTAGCAAGGTTTCCAGCCATTTACCCTCGCATCTTTTGGATGAAGATGACTCCGATGAGGAGGGTATTTTTGGAGTCTCCAGTAGTCCTTCACAACTAAGGGTCAAGTGCCAAGAGTACTCCGATGATGATGAGGCTTCAAACTACACCCAGGGCTATTATGAGCAGCCGCCATTGGTCGGTCTTCCTCCTGGGTTTGTTTCTGACTTACAGGCAATGTTGGCGGATTATCAGGAATGTTTTCCACCTAAACCTTCGTCGGTACAACAGTTGTTGCTTTCGCCCCTACCAGCAACTCCTCCGTTGCAACAGCTGCATCGTGCTCCTAAACAAAGGTCACAGCAGTTTGTGCTTTCCACACCAAGACATCAGGTATCCTCTGATGAGGATGCAGAGAAAGGTGAGATACAGCCTGCTACTAATGAGTGGGATGATTATATTATACCGGCTCCTGCCTCGCCTACAGCGCCCATGGTTGAGTCTCTGCCTGAGGATATAGGTGGCTTCCATAACCTTAAGGGTGCCGCCGCGCGGTTCGATCTCCCAATGCCCGCCACTCAGCAGGATTGCTTCCTATATGACTTCAAAGAACCTCACATAAAAATGGTCAGAGCAATTCCCATCATAGACCATGTGTGGAACCAGGGCCTAAAGATTATGCAGAATCCAGCTACGGTCCCAGTGGTTCTGCTGAGACTGGATAAAAAATACAAGCCAACAGATGATGTCCCGGGTTGCCTTTCAGGACATCAGAAACCGGACTGTGTCATATCACAGGCCGCCCAACGTCGCTGTAGGAATCCCTCTACACCCTTGACATCACCGCCAGATAAAGAAGGAAGGTGCCTAGATAATATTGGCAAGCACTTTTCCTCCATGTCCGCTATTGTGGTAAGAGCTGCCAACTCCCTTGCTCTGCTAGGCAGATACGATCGACAGCTCTGTTCAGATGTATCCCAATCGCTAGAAGAGCTCCCAGACGCCTCCAAACCAGAAGCTAGAAAAGCTCTTATAGAAGGCCAACGATCTTCAGCGGAAATAATTGATTGTGCGTTAGACATACCTGCAATGGGCTTCCGACTACTCGCTGGTTCAGTGGTGTTGAGGTGGCAAGGATGGCTTAAAGGCACCAAATTTCGGCCAGAAGTACAGACAAAATTCCTAGACCTTCCATACGACGGAGAAGCTGTGTTTGGCAAACACGTCAACAACGCCCTTCAAGCCATCAAGGCAGATACAGAAACGGCCAAATCCCTGGGCACGCTACAGTTTAGGAAGGTGCACTTTCGGGGCGATAGGGCAGAGGTCAGCTGTCCTTTCGTGGTGGATACCAACAGTATAAGTACCCAGCCTATTCATCCACGTTTCAGTCTGATAGAGCACAGTATCAGCCGAGGCAACCACCTCCAGCAGCATACACCAGGCCCTACTTCAAGTCCAATCAGGGGCGTCAATCTAAAGAATCCATACGTAGACAATGACTGTCTAACGACACGGCCTATTCATCCTCCTGCAACTCATCATGGAACCCTGAAACATCATCTACATCGCTGGCAACAAATAACCAAAGACAAGTGGGTGCTGGATGTAGTCCGTTTCGGACACCTATTAGAATTAACCCAAATGCCCCCTTCAATGCCTCCATTGCAAGTTCATCAAAAACACCTTTGTCTACTTCGCCTGGAGTTAGCCACCACGCAGAGGAAAGGGGCTTTAGAGTCTGTTCCGCATTCCCAGAACGGAAAGGGGTTTTACTCCAGTTTCCTTCTCATCTGAAAAAAGTCTCACCTCTGGACTAACGGGAGTTAAACAAATACCTCAAGAAGCAGACATTTTGGATGGGCACCCTCCAAGACGTTCTCCAGCTTCTAAACAAAGCAGACTGCATGGCCTCTCTGGACCTTCACGATGTGTACTTTCACATTTTCATTCATCCGCTCTACAGAAAGTATCTGAGGTTTGCGGTCAACGGCAACCACTTCCAGTTCAAGGTCTTTCCTTTTAGCCTATGGTCAGCACCACAAATCTTTACCAAATGTCTAGCGCCAGTGGCGGTCTTCTTGAGGAGAAACAAACATCAAGTCTTTCCCTACCTCGACGACTGGTTGGTAAAAGCTCCAGATATCCAGACAGCAGAAAGTTCAGTCAGGGCGACTCTGCATATTTTCGAGGAATTATGCCTTACACTCAACAAGGAAAAATCATCTCTGCAGCTATCCACTCGTCTAGCCTTCCTAGGGGCTATCTGAGACACTCAACGAGCCAAAGTCTATCCAGCGCCGGACAGACAAACAAAGCTAACACAGCTGGCAAGACGCGTCCAAAGAAAAAGGTGTCTTTCAGTGTGGCAGTACAAGTCCTTGCTGGGCATGATGTCATCATGTATCAGCCTCATTCCATTCTGCCGGCTCTGAATCTGTCCGATTCGAGAAGAACTGGACAAGCAGTGGGTATAAGCAGGAGGTTCCTTCGAGGATACCATCCTCATCATGCCACGTTTGGTTCATCCTCTGAATTGGTGGACAGCTCCTAAGAACATTTCCAAAGGTCTCAGTTTCTTGGCACAAGTTCCTCCAATGACTGTCACGACGGATGCATCGCTCACAGGATGGGGCGCATACTTGCAGGACCTTCGGGTGAGCAGCAAGTGGCCACCCTCTCACTGTTCGTTCTACATAAATCTTCTCGAGCTTTGAGTGGTCCCTTTCGCCTTGCAAGCCTTCCTTCCAAGGATACGAGGGTCAGCTGTGCTTGTCAGGAGAGACAATACCACCACGATGCACTACCTGAACAAGCAGGGAGGAACACGGTCTCGCATACTCTCCCGAGAAGCACAAACCATCTGGAAATGGTGCATTCACCACTCCATCCACATCACTGCAGAGCATGTCCCAGGCATGCAGAATGCCATCCCGGATTCGCTAAGCAGACTTACCACATCCTCCCATGAGTGGGAGTTACACCAGAGGACACTAGATCGGATATTCGACCAGTGGAGAAAACCAAATCTAGACCTATTTGCATCCGCCCGGAACGCCAAATGCCGAAATTATGCAAGTTGGCATCACCAACAGGCGTCATGGAGGGATGAATTTTCGATCGCATGGTCAGGGATCTATGCGTACGCTTTTCCTCCGATTCCTCTCCTCGCAAGGGTGATCAGGAAGAGGAAGTCAGAACCCTGACAACTGATCCTCATAGCTCCAGCGTGGCCTCGTCAACCATGGTACACAGAGTTGCTCTTCCTGTCAGCCTCCCCATCCATCAGGCTCAGACCAATCCTGGACCTGCTTACCATCAATCAGGGGCAAGTGAGGCACCCGGACCCCAAATCTCTCATTTTGCATGCATGGCTCCTGAGTACAGTGAGTTTGGCCATTTAGATCTACCATCTGAGTGCAGAGAAGTGCAAGCTAATGCACGTGCAGCTAGTACCAGCAAGGCTTACCAACTAAAATGGAAGAGATTTTGTATTTGGTGCGAAACCCAAAATGTCCATCCTCTCTCCTCCGCACCGGAGGCAGTGTTGCCATATTTATTACATCTGGCATGTTCAGGACTAGCCCATTCCTCAATCAGAGTCCATCTGACTGCCATCTCCAGATATAGAAGAGTGCCAGGCAAACCATCCTTATACTCTCTCAGATTGGTAAAACAATTTCTCAAAGGTCTCTTCAGATCTTTTCCTCCAGTGAAACCTCCGCCGCCTGCATGGCAACTTTTACATTGTTCTTGGCCAGCTTATGAAGGAGCCTTTTGAGTCGATCCACAGAGCAGACATTAAGTACCTTCGGTGTGCAGAGTTAGTGAAATTCAAGCTTTCACTATACAAGAACCTTTTCTGCAGTTCAGACAGGACAGAGTCATCCTGCGCACCAATAATAAATTCATGCCCAAAGTACCTTCCGAGTTCCAAATCAAAGAGCCGGTGGTGCTCAAAACTTTCTTTCTGAACCCGCAAACTGCTGCGGAAAGAATTCTCCATTCGCTCGACTTAAAAAGATGCACAAAATTCTATCTGGACAGGACACAGTTGTTCAGACAATCCACTCAGTTGTTTGTAGCGTTCAGTGCTACTAGGAAAGATCACTCTGTAACCCAACAGATTATATCCCGATGGATTAAGGACGCAATCATATTTTGCCATTAGAAAGCAGGAATGCCATTGAACACAACCCTAAGAACACATTCTACTAGAGCTATCTCTGCATTCTGTGCGCTGTTTGCTGGTGTCTCAATTAAAGGCATCTGTCGTGCTGTGACATGGAGAACAACTCACACCTTCACGTAGCATTACTTCCTGGACACAGAGTCACTTCGGGGTGCAGCCGTTGGTCAAGCGGTCCTTCGAAACCTGTTTCAATGACGGTGAGCTAAAATATTTATTTCCCTCCATCCGCTTATTTTCTACTATATCACATTTTCTTTGGTATAATGTTGTAGATCACAGTAAGAAGTGTATGTACATATTATCAGACCAGTTTGCTTTTCAGAATGCTATAATGTTGTTTGTAGAACGAAAATGTGTTATTCACTGCTTACTATTCAGATTCAAGCATGTGAATCTATGAAAGTTCCAATACTGGAGTAAGAAACAAGTTACTTATCTGTAACTGTAGCTCTCCAGTATTGGAAACTTTCATAGATTCACATGCAACCCACCCTTCCTACCCAGGGGAGCTCACCTTCATTTTCTCAGCCTTAGATTACTATTGCACTTGTGCTGGGAAAATCTGAGGGATATCAACTCCTCACAGGTGGGTTCTAGGGGGTGGTGAGAGCTGATTGGTTGTCTCTTAAGTTTGGTCCTTTTTTATAAAATGACTGTGAGATGTTACTAAATTAAGAGGCCTAGTGCCTCTGAGCTTTATATCCAATTGAATATGGTTTTGTATTACATCGGAGGCTCCCACGACGACGGGGAATGATTCAAGCATGTGAATCTATGAAAGTTTCTAATACGGTAGAACTACAGTTACAGGTAAGTAACTTGTTTCTTTGCCTCTACCCAATTGGCTGAGCTAACGTACCTGTATGTCCCTAGTAAATGGTAGCCAGGGTACCCAGGACAGATTAGTTAGAGAGTCCACCAAGGACTTTTACCTCTGGTTGTGCCTCCCTGGGTGGGACACAAGTAAAATGAGACTCCTAGCCCTTCATCAGTAGGCTGGAAGAGTACTTTTAACTGCTGGCCCTTTGTTGCACTTAAAGCAATGGCAAAGCCAGGCTTTCTCCTTGTATATGTGTAAGTTAGCCCCGTGGCAGGCCTATCGAGTCTTTAGGCAGGTACAACATGGTAAAAATGTGGAACTGTAATTTTTACTGTGGTTTTAAACAACTTGTTTCATAAAGCCCAACTTAATTCTCAGGTAGAAATTACTGCAACAAGTTGCAGTTTGCAACTTTTGGAAAGTTGCCATTTTGTAGACTTTAAACCTCTGTGCCCATACTATTTGGGCATGGGGTCCAGCTTTCTGTCCTTCTGGAGAGATGTGTTAACAACTCCCAGGAGAAGACACTATAGGGCCCTGCTCTGAAAGGAAGTGTCATCTCGCTGCTGCAGTAACCATGTGGTTATTGTCTCAAAAGGAGAGCTTCAAAGGAGAAGCTGCCTTTGAAGGTAAACCTGGAAAGCTCCTGCTCCATTGTTCAGTCAGTCAGGCTGGCACTCAGGACGGGGAAACCAGTTGCCAAACCAATTTTCCAGGGGCATGTAGCAACATCTCTGGGTTGGACTAGGGAGTGCTACATGCCAGGAGAGGGGTCCAGCTATCTTGAAAGTGGGCAGAATGGTACATCTTGGGATGCCCTGATCCCACACTTTGCAGGATGTAATCATCAGATGAGCGGGAATGTCGTAGCCCATTGGCTACCACCACATCCTACTCTGACAGCATTTTCTGAGCACTATTAGGGTACCCGTGGCACCTAAACCCAGATCTCGACTGGACAGAAGGACAGCTCTGCTGCACAGTGGAACCTGCAAACAGAATCTGCACTGATGTGGACTGCATTTGTGCTGAACCTTGTGGTTAGCAAAAGCGAGGAACTGTGTCTGCGGTGTTCTACTCGAGGAGAAGTCATCTCCAGAGCCCAGAAACTCCAAGGGTCAGTGAGCTGGCCTCCTATTCACAGACAAGGTACACAATAGCTGAGAAGCGTGCTGGGACAAGTTTGTCGCCCAAAATGTTAACCCTCCTGGGTCCAACGCTTTCCCTACTGTTGCACCGACTGGAGTGGGAATAGTACATTTTCCCCCTCCTGAGTCCAACAGTTTTGATATTGCTGCACTGACTGGAGTGGGAATAGTAAATTGTACCCCCTCCTGAGTCCAATGCCTTCCCTACTGTTGCACCGACTGGAGTGGGAATAGTAAATGTTACCCCTCCTGAGTCCAACGGTTTCCCTACTGTTGCACTGACTGGAGTGGGAATAGTACATTTTACCCACACTGAGTTCAGCTCTTTCCCTACTCTTGCATCAACTGGACTAGAAATAGTAATTTTTACCCCTCCTGAGTTCAATACTTTCTCTACTGTTGCACTGACTGGAGTGGGAATAGTAAATTTTACCTCTCCTGAGGCCAACGTTCTCCCTAATGTTGCACCGACTGGTAGGGAATAGTACATTTTACCCCTCCCGTGTCCAACACTTTCCCTACTGTTGCACCGACTGGAATGGAAACAGTAAATTTGACCCTTCCTAAGTCCAGCCCTTTCCCTACTGTGGCACAGACTGGAGTAGGAATAGTAAATTTTACTTCTCTGCAGTCTTAAAGCTTTCCCTACTGTTGCACTGACTGGAGTGGCAATAGTAAATTGTACTCCTCCTGAGTCCAACGCTTTCCCTACTGTTGCACAGACTAGAGTGGGAATAGTAAATTTTACCCCTCCTGAGTCCAACGCTCTCCCTACTGTTGCATCGACTGGAGTGGAAATAGTAAATTTTACCCCACCACAGTCTCAAGCTTTCCCTACTGTTGTACCGACTGGAGTGGGAATAGTGTATTTATTATTTCCAAGATGTAATCGTTTTGCTAATATTGTTCTTATGTGTTTGTGTATTTTTTTCTTTTTTTTATATATTGAATGTATGTTATTTTTAAGATATTTTTGAAAAACAAATTTTTTATTGTTTACTTTTTATGTATATTAAATGGATAATGTTTTTAATTTTTTTCAAGTTTCAATGAAAAAATAGAAAATCATAATATAAATTAAAATGAATATTTAAAATTATAGTTTTACATTATATATTACATTATATGTGTGTATTTAAACATACACACATACATATATGCATGTGTGATTAAATGAGTATATGTTTATATACGTCTTTATATATTATTTAAACATATTTGAAAAACATTATATTCATGCTATAAATTAAAATATTTAATACTTAATATTTGTAACTATTATATATATGAAAAAATGATATTTTTGTATTAAATAAAATCGGTATTAGTGTAAAAAGATATTTTTTAAGATATTTACATACTTTGGTATGTAAAGAAAAACAATGTTTTTGTGATTAATATTTTTGACACAGTATTTTGGTAGCATCATATTTATGGTTTCAATATTAAGGGCCTCATTATGAGTTTGATGGATGGGAAATCCCATCCGTCAAACCTCCAAAATGGTGGTCGCCTCAGTAATGGCGACCACTCCTCCGGAACTATAAGGTATTTCCAAATAGGCTGACAGGCAGAAACCAAGGTTTTCACCCACCAACCTAGCAGGAAACAAGCAGCAGCAGTGTCTCCAGCTCGTAATTGAGCCAACGGCAATGCTGTTGCCTGCATTCTGTCAAGTGCATGGGCAGTGCAGGGCCCTCCCTGTGGCCCCCTCCACCAGTTCTCCACCAGGCTTTTCATGACTGTTCACCGCCATGAAAAGCCTGGCGGAGAACGAGGTCATAATCCGCAGGGCAGTGCTGCATGCTGTGCTGCCCTGCAGGATTACGATCTCAACCCGCTGCCAGCCTCTCAGGATCACCAGTCCCACCGGAGAAGGCCGAACCCTGGTGGTCTGACCGCCAGGGTCTTTATGTGGCAGTCGGACTGCCACAGCAGCAGCGGTCCTGACCGCCACTGCGAGGCTGGCAGTCTTTGTAATGAGGGCCTACGTAAGTGAACCATTCCCGTGCCACCCTTGCAGCTGTTGTGCCTAAATAGAATAATTCACTCTCAGTGTAGTGTATTAACAAGTCTAATCCGACACTGTCCTTGACAATCTCTTTGAGTTCAGTTTTCAGTTAGGCAACATTTAATCTCTGAGGGACTGAGTCATTGGGTAATGAGGTCACGCTGGGAATTGAGGCCTATACAGGATTCCCTCTGACTATTCCTGTTGAATTTTCTGGAGCTGGGATGCTGAAGAGTTTTACAGCTAACTGAATGCTTGGGTTGGCCTGAACTTGAGGGGTACTTGTGGCTATAGGGATTGACTGAGAGATCATGCTGATTTGGGTTTGGGGCATGGTTAAAGGGGAATTTGGGATTAATGTGGTCTGTGAACTTTCTGACCCTGGGTAACTTGGGGGTGCCCTCTCCTCCATGAGGGGGGGATCTGTGCTATAGTTTTGTCATGGTGTGTATTTCTTGCTAGTGGGGCTGCATTAGACGGAAGTGGCCTGGACTCCAGAAATTTGTCTATAGAAGTGCTCTCCTCATCACTCTCTGATTCTGTATCTTCTTTGAGCTTATTTTGAGTGAGGGGATATACCCTCTCCAGTGTCTCACTGGGGAGGGTAACCTAATACTGTCTTTCTGACATACTCCCGCCACCCTCTCTGCCTCTCATCGTCCTGAATATTTAGGGTTTGAATATGAGTTTGGTGGTTGCGCCGTCAGCCAGCACTGGGGCGGTTGTGAGAAGAGCGCCAAGCCAGCGGCATCACAATCTCCTCATTACAAGTATCCCGCTTCCAATTGCTGTGGTGCAGGACTAGGTCCCTGTACACAAAATTGCACCCAATCTCGCTGAGCCCTGAGGTTTCTTCAGAGCGCAGCTGGGACCCTCAGAGGATACCTTATCATCCCAGGAAAGATTGGACGATGACTGCAATACAAGACAATCATCAGTGCAGTGGCGACTGGACTTCTGCCAACACCAGCAGGACTTTGAGGGATGGCAATGATGTGAACAGGACTGCATCATCCCCTTCATGGACTAAGGAGTAGTCACATTAAGATCCCTTTCGACCATATCACATCCATACCATCCGTGGAGCATCTTGAGCATTCTTCATCTCTTGCATCTGGACCACTTCCATAGGAAAGCCCTGCTAAAAATCAAAGCACCTGAAACTGACTGAAAACTTATTCACTTGATGAGGTACCTGTTTCTGAAGACCTTGCTGGTTCCTCTGACTGGCTTCCTACTGGAGTCATTGCCTAAAGTGACTCCAGGTGACTGCATTCCAGCTAGCCCAATCTTTTAGTGAAAATGTTTCTTTGTAAAATTTGTTAGATTTGCCAGTGCTTGTTGGCAGTTGAGTAAAATTACCTAATTTACTGTAGCTTCTAAATTCTGTATCTCTGGAACCCTCCAGCAGATCTTTTTCGGTGTAGTGTTCAAAAATAAACTCAATTTTTATAAATTGATATCAGATTTCTCGGTGTCTTGTCGTTTTCTTCTTCAATTCTTTTGGTGCGGCTTAAATTCTTCACACCTGTTCCTTTGTGTAATTCTTGCTGCTCAGAACTACAGCTACCCATGGTTGAGCTGAAGGTTTGGCAAACCAAACCTAAGGGTCCTAAATGGGTTGGTAAGTGTATTACACTGTGAAATCATGCAACCACACCTTATAATACACCCCATTTCCTCATAGTGCTTGTGCTTTCAGCTGCTGCACGCTGGAACTACGGCAGCCATGGACAACTGGATGGAGAAAAAGATAACGGACTCTCCCCCAGTTGACCCCAGGATGAGTGGGACTCTCCAAAAGCCAGTGAGACTGGACTCTTCACATACACACACTGAAGACCAGTTGGGGAAAGAGCTGGACTTCTTTCCTCTGAGACAAGGACCAGGAGGAAAGTTGGCACAGGTAGCCAGTGTAACCAGCTCTTTGCAAGGTACAGGGCTTTCTAGGTCAGGAGGCCTGGTGGCTAGAGCTCGCCACCTGGAGTAAAATGAGCCCAAGATCATCTGACTCAGCATAATCGGGACGGAGTTAGAGTTGTTTTAAGACTGGTGACCATTCCCTCCCAGAGGATCAATAGCATGGGGCTCTGCCGTCTAGTGGAAGAATTTCTCCCTGGGTAGGCCTTGTGCCTGTGGTTCGGCTCAAGGATTATTGATTCATTTTGCCAGGGAGGTGTAGGAGGCTGGACTGGCTTGTAGTGAGTACCAAGGGGTACTTGCACCTTGCACCAGGCCCAGTTATCCCTTATTAGTGTATAGGGTGTCTAGCAGCTTAGGCTGATAGATAATGGTAGCTTAGCAGAGCAGCTTAGGCTGAACTAGGAGACGTGTGAAGCTACTACAGTACCACTTAGTGTCATATGCACAATATCATAAGAAAACACAATACACAGTTATACTAAAAATAAAGGTACTTTATTTTTATGACAATATGCCAAAGTATCTCAGAGTGTACCCTCAGTGAGAGGATAGGAAATATACACAAGATATATATACACAATACCAAAAATATGCAGTATAGTCTTAGAAAACAGTGCAAACAATGTATAGTTACAATAGGATGCAATGGAGACACATAGGGATAGGGGCAACACAAACCATATACTCCAAAAGTGGAATGCGAACCACGAATGGACCCCAAACCTATGTGACCTTGTAGAGGGTCGCTGGGACTATTAGAAAATAGTGAGAGTTAGAAAAATAACCCTCCCCAAGACCCTGAAAAGTGAGTGCAAAGTGCACTAAAGTTCCCCTAAGGACAAAGAAGTCGTGTTAGAGGAATAATGCAGGAAAGACACAAACCAACAATGCAACAACGATGGATTTCCAATCTAGGGTACCTGTGGAACAAGGGGACCAAGTCCAAAAGTCACAAGCAAGTCGGAGATGGGCAGATGCCCAGGAAATGCCAGCTGTGGGTGCAAAGAAGCTTCTACTGGACAGAAGAAGCTGAGGTTTCTGCAAGAACAAAAAGGGCTAGAGACTTCCCTTTTGGTGGACGGATCCCTCTCGCCGTGGAGAGTCGTGCAGAAGTGTTTTCCCGCCGAAAGAATGCCAACAAGCCTTGCTAGCTGCAAATCATGCAGGTAGCGTTTTTGGATGCTGCTATGGCCCAGGAAGGACCAGGATGTCGCAAATTGCGCCAGGAGGTAGAGGAGACATCGAGCAAGACAAGGAGCCCTCTCAGCAGCAGGAAGCACCCGGAGAAGTGCCAGAAACAGGCACTACAAGGATGCATGAAATGATGCTCACCTGAAGTTACACAAAGGAGTCCCACGTCACCGGAGACCAACTTAGAAAGTCGTGCAATGCAGGTTAGAGTGCCTTGGACCCAGGCTAGGCTGTGCACAAAGGATTTCTGCCGGAAGTGCACAGGGGCCGGAGTAGCTGCAAAAGTCGCGGTTCCCAGCAATGCAGTCTAGCGAGGTGAGGCAAAGACTTACCTCCACCAAACTTGGACTGAAGAGTCACTGGACTGTGGGAGTCACTTGGACAGAGTTGCTGGATTCGAGGGACCTCGCTCGTCGTGCTGAGAGGAGACCCAAGGGACCGGTAATGCAGCTTTTTGGTGCCTGCGGTTGCAGGGGGAAGATTCCGTCGACCCACGGGAGATTTCTGTGGAGCTTCTAGTGGAGAGAGGAGGCAGACTACCCCCACAGCATGCACCACCAGGAAAACCCTCCCCAAGACCCTGAAAAGTGAGTGCAAAGTGCACTAAAGTATCCCTAAGGACAAAGAAGTCGTGTTAGAGGAATAATGCAGGAAAGACACAAACCAACAATGCAACAACGATGGATTTCCAATCTAGGGTACCTGTGGAACAAGGGGACCAAGTCCAAAAGTCACAAGCAAGTCGGAGATGGGCAGATGCCCAGGAAATGCCAGCTGTGGGTGCAAAGAAGCTTCTGCTGGACAGAAGAAGCTGAGGTTTCTGCAGGAACGAAAAGGGCTAGAGACTTCCCCTTTGGTGGACAGATCCCTCTCGCCGTGGAGAGTCGTGCAGAAGTGTTTTCCCGCCGAAAGAACGCCAACAAGCCTTGCTAGCTGCAAATCGTACGGTTAGCGTTTTTGGATGCTGCTGTGGCCCAGGAAGGACCAGGATGTCGCAAATTGCGCCAGGAGGTAGAGGGGACGTCGAGCAAGACAAAGAGCCCTCTCAGCAGCAGGTAGCACCCGGAGAAGTGCCAGAAACAGGCACTACGAGGATGCGTGAAACGGTGCTCACCCGAAGTTACACAAAGGAGTCGCCGGAGACCAACTTAGAAAGTCGTGCAATGCAGGTTAGAGTGCCGTGGACCCAGGCTTGGCTGTGCACAAAGGCTTTCCGCCGGAAGTGCACAGGGGCCGGAGTAGCTGCAAAAGTCGCGGTTCCCAGCAATGCAGTCTAGCGAGGTGAGGCAAGGACTTACCTCCACCAAACTTGGACTGAAGAGTCACTGGACTGTGGGAGTCACTTGGACAGAGTTGCTGGATTCGAGGGACCTCGCTCGTCGTGCTGAGAGGAGACCCAAGGGACCGGTAATGCAGCTTTTTGGTGCTTGCGGTTGCAGGGGGAAGATTCCGTCGACCCATGGGAGATTTCTTCGGAGCTTCTAGTGCAGAGAGGAGGCAGACTACCCCCACAGCATGCACCACCAGGAAAACAGTCGAGAAGGCGGCAGGATCAGCGTTACAGAGTTGCAGTAGTCGTCTTTGCTACTATGTTGCAGTTTTGCAGGCTTCCAGCGTGGTCAGCAGTCGATTCCTTGGCAGAAGGTGAAGAGAGAGATGCAGAGGAACTCGGATGAGCTCTTGCATTCGTTATCTAAAGTTTCCCCAGAGACAGAGACCCTAAATAGCCAGAAAAGAGGGTTTGGCTACCTAGGAGAGAGGATAGGCTACTAACACCTGAAGGAGCCTATCAGAAGGAGTCTCTGACGTCACCTGGTGGCACTGGCCACTCAGAGCAGTCCAGTGTGCCAGCAGCACCTCTGTTTCCAAGATGGCAGAGGTCTGGAGCACACTAGAGGAGCTCTGGACACCTCCCAGGGGAGGTGCAGGTCAGGGGAGTGGTCACTCCCCTTTCCTTTGTCCAGTTTCGCGCCAGAGCAGGGCTAAGGGGTCCCTTGAACCAATGTAGACTGGCTTATGCAGAATTGGGCACATCTGTGCCCAAGAAAGCATTTCCAGAGGCTGGGGGAGGCTACTCCTCCCCTGCCTTCACAACATTTTCCAAAGGGAGAGGGTGTAACACCCTCTCTCAGAGGAAGTCCTTTGTTCTGCCATCCTGGGCCAGGCCTGGCTGGACCCCAGGAGGGCAGATGCCTGTCTGAGGGGTTGGCAGCAGCAGCAGCTGCAGTGAAACCCCAGGAAAGGCAGTTTGGCAGTACCAGGGTCTGTGCTACAGACCACTGGGATCATGGGATTGTGCCAACTATGCCAGGATGGTATAGAGGGGGCAATTCCATGATCATAGACATGTTACATGGCCATATTCGGAGTTACCATTGTGAAGCTACATATAGGTAGTGACCTATATGTAGTGCACGCGTGTAATGGTGTCCCCGCACTCACAAAGTCCAGGGAATTGGCCCTGAACAATGTGGGGGCACCTTGGCTAGTGCCAGGGTGCCCTCACACTAAGTAACTTTGCACCTAACCTTTACCAGGTAAAGGTTAGACATATAGGTGACTTATAAGTTACTTAAGTGCAGTGTAAAATGGCTGTGAAATAACGTGGACGTTATTTCACTCAGGCTGCAGTGGCAGGCCTGTGTAAGAATTGTCAGAGCTCCCTATGGGTGGCAAAAGAAATGCTGCAGCCCATAGGGATCTCCTGGAACCCCAATACCCTGGGTACCTCAGTACCATATACTAGGGAATTATAAGGGTGTTCCAGTAAGCCAATGTAAATTGGTAAAATGGGTCACTAGCCTGTTAGTGACAATTTGGAAAGAAATGAGAGAGCATAACCACTGAGGTTCTGATTAGCAGAGCCTCAGTGAGACAGTTAGTCACTACACAGGTAACATATTCAGGCACACTTATGAGCACTGGGGCCCTGATGAACAGGGTCCCAGTGACACATACAACTAAAAAACATATATACAGTGAAAAATGGGGGTAACATGCCAGGCAAGATGGTACTTTCCTACACAACCCCCCCCCAAACGAAGGACAATAAGACTAGCCATGACCTGATGAGTCTTCATTGTCTAAGTGGAAATATCTGGAGAGTCCATCTGCATTGGAGTGGCTACTCCCAGGTCTATGTTCCACTGTATAGTCCATTCCCTGTAGGGATATGGACCACCTCAACAATTTAGGATTTTCACCTTTCATTTGTTTTAGCCAAAGTAGAGGTTTGTGGTCTGTCTGAACAATGAAGTGAGTGCCAAACAGGTATGGCCTCAACTTCTTCAGAGCCCAGACCACAGCAAAGGCCTCCCTCTCTATGGCAGACCAACGCTTTTCTCTAGGGGTCAACCTCCTACTAATAAAATCAACAGGTTGATCCTGGCCCTCAGAATTAAGTTGTGATAGGACTGCCCCTACTCCTAATTCAGATGCATCAGTTTGGACATATAATTTTTTTGAGTAACAAGGGCTTTTCAGGACAGGTGCAGAGCACATGGCCTGCTTCAGCTCCTCAAAAGCTTTCTGACAGTTTGCTGTCCATAATACCTTTTTAGGCATTTTCTTGGATGTGAGGTCATTAAGAGGGGCTGCAATGGAGCCATAGTTCTTAATGAACCTCCTGTAATACCCAGTAAGGCCTAGGAAGGCTCTCACCTGAGTCTGAGTGGTAGGGGGAACCCAATCAATAATTGTTTGGATTTTCCCCTGAAGTGGTGCAATCTGTTCCCCACCAACAAGGTGTCCCAGATAAACCACCTTACCCTGCCCTATCTGGCACTTTGAAGCCTTGATAGTGAGGCCTGCCTTTTGCAGGGCCTCCAAAACTTTCCATAGGTGGACCAGGTGATCATCCCAGCTGGAGCTAAAGACAGCTATATCGTCCAAATATGCTGCACTGAAAGCCTCCAGCCCTTGCAGGACTGTGTTCACCAACCCTTGAAAAGTGGCAGGTGCATTTTTATCAAACCAAAAGGCATTACTGTAAATTGGTAATGGCCTCCAATGGTTGAAAATGCAGTTTTAGGTTTAGCATCTTCTGACAATTTGATCTGCCAATACCCTGCAGTCAAATCAAAAGTGCTTAGATACTTGGCAGATGCCAGTGTATCTATGAGCTCATCTGCCCTGGGTATAGGGTGAGCATCAGTTTTGGTTACCAGGTTGAGACCTCTATAGTCTACACAAAACCGCATTTCCTTCTTTACATCTTTGGAATGGGGTTTTGGTACAAGTACCACAGGAGAAGCCCATGGACTTTCAGAGTGCTCAACCACTCCTAGTTCTAACATTTTCTGCACCTCTTGCTTTATGCAGTCCCTGACATGGTCAGGCTGCCTATAGATCTTACTTTTGACAGGTAAACTGTCTCCAGTATCTATAGTGTGCCCACACCAAGAAGTGGTACCTGGCACAGTAGAGAAGAGTTCAGAGAATTGATCTAGGAGATTTATGCAATGGTCTTTCTGCTCAGCAGTAAGACAATCTGCCAAAACTACACCTTCCACAAGAGCATCGTGTTCTGTGGAAGAGAAGAGATCAGGTAGAGGATCACTGTCTTCTTCCTGTCCCTCATCAGTTGCCATGAGCAGGGTGAGATCAGCCCTGTCATAGTAGGGTTTCAGGCGGTTGACATGGAGCACCCTAAGGGGACTCCAGTCAGTGCCTAAGTCAACTAAATAGGTGACTTCACCCTTTTTCTCAACAATTGTGTGGGGTCCACTCCATTTATCTTGGAGTGCTCTTGGGGCCACAGGCTCCAAGACCCATACTTTCTGCCCTGGTTTGTACTGAACCAAAACAGCCTTCTGATCATGCCATTGCTTCTGGAGCTCTTGGCTGGCCTGAAGGTTTTTACTGGCCTTTTTCATATACTCAGCCATCCTTGATCTGAGGCCAAGTACATAATCCACAATATCTTGTTTTGGAGCTTTTAAAGGTTGTTCCCAACCCTCCTTGACAAGTGTTAGTGGACCCCTAACAGGGTGACCAAAAAGAAGTTCAAAGGGGCTGAAGCCCACTCCTTTCTGGGGTACCTCCCTGTAGGCAAAAAGGAGGCATGGTAACAGGATATCCCATCTCCTGCGGAGTTTTTCAGGGAGACCCATAATCATGCCTTTGAGAGTTTTATTAAATCTCTCCACCAGTCCATTTGTTTGTGGATGATAGGATGTAGTGAACTTGTAAGTTACACCACACTCCTTCCACATGGACTTTAAGTATGCAGACATGAAATTGCTTCCCCTGTCTGATACTACTTCCTTTGGGAAGCCCACCCTAGAAAATATTCCTAGGAGGGCCTTTGCCACTGCAGGTGCTGTAGTGGTCCTTAAAGGAATTGCTTCAGGATATCTTGTGGCATGGTCCACTACCACCAAGATAAACCTATTGCCTGAAGCAGTAGGAGGGTCAAGGGGGCCAACTATGTCAACCCCTACCCTTTCAAAGGGAACCCCAACCACAGGCAGTGGGATAAGGGGTGCCTTTGGAGTGCCACCTGTCTTGCCACTGGCTTGACAGGTTTCACAGGACTTACAAAATTCCTTTGTGTCCTCAGACATCCTAGGCCAATGAAACAAGGGAACAAGTCTGTCCCAAGTTTTCATTTGTCCTAGGTGTCCAGCTAGGGGAATGTCATGGGCAAGAGTTAGGAGGAACTTTCTGTACTCCTGAGGAATCACTAATCTCCTGGCCGTCCCAGGTTTAGGATCCCTTGCTTCAGTGTACAAGAGGTTGTCCTCCCAGTAAACTCTGTGAGAGTCACTGACATCCCCATTAGCCTGTTTGACAGCTTGCTGTCTTAGACCCTCTAGTGTGGGACAGGTCTGCTGTGCCACACTCAGCTCCTCCCTGGCAGCCCCCCCTTCACCCAAAAGCTCAGCAGTGTCTGCTTCAAGCTCCTCTGGTGTAGGTTCTGCACAGGGAGGGAATTCTTCTTCCTCAGAAGTTGAATCCACTGTAGAGGGAGGGATAGTAGGAAGTGGTTTGCTTCTACTAGCCCTAGCTTTAGGGAGCACTTGGTCCATTGTTCCAGGATCCAAGCTTCCCTGTCCTTTTTGCTTTTTTGCCTGAGCCCTGGTTAAAGCAAAAATATGCCCTGGGATGCCCAGCATTGCTGCATGGGCCTCCAACTCCACATCTGACCAAGCTGATGTCTCCAAATCATTTCCTAGTAGACAGTCTACAGGTAAATCTGTGGCTACCACAACTTTCTTTGGACCAGTAACCCCCCCCCAGTTGAGATTTACAACAGCCATGGGGTGGCTAAGTGTGTTGTTGTGAGCATCGGTTACTTGGTACTGGTGACCAAGTAGGTGTTGTTCAGGGTGGACCAGTTTCTCTATGACCATAGTCACACTGGCACCAGTGTCCCTGTAGGCCTGAACCTCAACACCATTTATTAGGGGTAGCTGCTTGTACTTATCCATATTAAGGGGACAAGCAACTAAGGTGGCTAAATCAATAGCCCCCTCAGAGACTAACACAGCCTCTGTGGCCTCCCTAACAAGGCCAACCCCAACTAAGTTACCAATAGTGAGCCCAGCTACTCCCTTGGATTGGCTATTAGTAGGTTTGCTCCCACCACCACTGCTATTAGTAGGGACACTAGGTGTAGCAGTAGGGGTTGTAGTGGTAGGAGGCTTGGTGCTTTTCTTTGGACAACTGGGATCTGTTGTCCAATGGCCTTTTACTTTACATAAATAGCACCATGGTTTCTTTTCTTTGTTTTGATTAAAGGAGGATTTGGACCCACCACCCCCACCAGAGTGTTTTTGTGGGCCTGATGAAGACAAATTTTTAGATTTGTCCCCACCCTTGTCAGAAGACTTACCATCCTTCTTTTTGTTGCCATCTTTGTCACCCCCTGTATGAACTTTTCTGTTCACCCTTGTTCTGACCCATTTGTCTGCCTTCTTTCCCAATTCTTGGGGAGAGGTCAGATCAGAGTCCACCAAGTACTGGTGCAACAAATCAGACACACAATTATTAAGAATATGCTCTCTCAGGATCAAGTTATACAGGCTGTCATAATCAGTAACTTTACTGCCATGTAACCACCCCTCCAAGGCCTTCACTGAATGGTCAATGAAATCAACCCAGTCTTGTGAAGACTCCTTTTTGGTCTCTCTGAACTTTATCCTGTATTGTTCAGTGGTGAAGCCATAACCATCCAGGAGTGCATTCTTAAGAACTGTAAAATTATTGGCATCACTTTCTTTCACAGTAAGGAGCCTATCCCTACCTTTTCCACTAAATGATAGCCATAGGATAGCAGCCCACTGCCTTTGAGGGACATCCTGTACAACACAGGCCCTCTCAAGTGCAGCAAACCACTTGTTAATGTCATCCCCCTCCTTATAAGGGGGAACTATCTTATGCAGATTCCTGGAATCATGCTCTTTTGCAGGATGACTATGGGGAATACTGCTGCTGCCACCATGGGTTTCTAAACCCAACTTCTGTCTTTCCTTCTCTAATTCTAAAGACTGTCTATCCAAATCCAGCTGTTGCTTTTTAAGCTTCAGTCTGGTTTGTTCCACCCTCAACTTATTGAGTTCCCTCCTTAACAATCTGTCATCAGGGTTGGTGGGAGGGACATTTCTAGATACAGAGCTATGATGGGAATGAACAGAAGGAGACCTGTCCCTTACAGAGGGCACCCTAACAGCTTGGCTAACAGAAACATCAGTACCACTGTGGTGAGAATAAATGCTTTTGCTATGATGTGAGACAACACTATTTGTATGGTGTGGCTCTTCATCATTACCAACTATGCTAGACTGTCTAGTAATGGGCAGGCTAGGAAGTTTCTTTCCTGAACTTTTTCCTGGGGGAGTCCCTGGATCAGATTGGGAACCATTAGCTACGTTTTCAACAGATGGGGCACTTTTAGCCTTATCTTGTTCTCTAAGCATGTTAAGTAACAGTTCCAAGGAAGGATTCTTCCCTACACTCAAACCTCTATCTACACAGAGACTCCTTGCTCCTTTCCAGCTAAGGTGGTCATATGCAAGTTTGGACAGATCAACATTTTGGCCTGTGCCAGACATTTTTAGAGAGAGTTAAAGTGATAGAAAAAGAGAAAAAAGTTTTCAGAACTTTTTAGAAAGACAGAAAAAATACGTTTTAAACTTTTTAGAACTTTTTAGAAAGTTTAGGAGTACTTTTCAGCACTTAGAAGAGTGAAAAGAGGAAATGCAAAACTTTTTGGTTATGTGTATATACACTGAACTTGTTTTGTATATTTTTCTCTTATGAAAAGTACAATGACAAGAGTGGTAAGTAGTCTCAAAGCACTTATCCCACCGCTGCACAACCAATGTTGGAGGCTGGACTGGCTTGTAGTGAGTACCAAGGGGTACTTGCACCTTGCACCAGGCCCAGTTATCCCTTATTAGTGTATAGGGTTTCTAGCAGCTTAGGCTGATAGATAATGGTAGCTTAGCAGAGCAGCTTAGGCTGAACTAGGAGACGTGTGAAGCTACTACAGTACCACTTAGTGTCATATGCACAATATCATAAGAAAACACAATACACAGTTATACTAAAAATAAAGGTACTTTATTTTTATGACAATATGCCAAAGTATCTCAGAGTGTACCCTCAGTGAGAGGATAGGAAATATACACAAGATATATATACACAATACCAAAAATATGCAGTATAGTCTTAGAAAACAGTGCAAACAATGTATAGTTACAATAGGATGCAATGGAGACACATAGGGATAGGGGCAACACAAACCATATACTCCAAAAGTGGAATGCGAACCACGAATGGACCCCAAACCTATGTGACCTTGTAGAGGGTCGCTGGGACTATTAGAAAATAGTGAGAGTTAGAAAAATAACCCTCCCCAAGACCCTGAAAAGTGAGTGCAAAGTGCACTAAAGTTCCCCTAAGGACAAAGAAGTCGTGTTAGAGGAATAATGCAGGAAAGACACAAACCAACAATGCAACAACGATGGATTTCCAATCTAGGGTACCTGTGGAACAAGGGGACCAAGTCCAAAAGTCACAAGCAAGTCGGAGATGGGCAGATGCCCAGGAAATGCCAGCTGTGGGTGCAAAGAAGCTTCTACTGGACAGAAGAAGCTGAGGTTTCTGCAGGAACAAAAAGGGCTAGAGACTTCCCTTTTGGTGGACGGATCCCTCTCGCCGTGGAGAGTCGTGCAGAAGTGTTTTCCCGCCGAAAGAATGCCAACAAGCCTTGCTAGCTGCAAATCATGCAGGTAGCGTTTTTGGATGCTGCTATGGCCCAGGAAGGACCAGGATGTCGCAAATTGCGCCAGGAGGTAGAGGAGACATCGAGCAAGACAAGGAGCCCTCTCAGCAGCAGGAAGCACCCGGAGAAGTGCCAGAAACAGGCACTACAAGGATGCATGAAATGATGCTCACCTGAAGTTACACAAAGGAGTCCCACGTCGCCGGAGACCAACTTAGAAAGTCGTGCAATGCAGGTTAGAGTGCCTTGGACCCAGGCTAGGCTGTGCACAAAGGATTTCTGCCGGAAGTGCACAGGGGCCGGAGTAGCTGCAAAAGTCGCGGTTCCCAGCAATGCAGTCTAGCGAGGTGAGGCAAAGACTTACCTCCACCAAACTTGGACTGAAGAGTCACTGGACTGTGGGAGTCACTTGGACAGAGTTGCTGGATTCGAGGGACCTCGCTCGTCGTGCTGAGAGGAGACCCAAGGGACCGGTAATGCAGCTTTTTGGTGCCTGCGGTTGCAGGGGGAAGATTCCGTCGACCCACGGGAGATTTCTGTGGAGCTTCTAGTGGAGAGAGGAGGCAGACTACCCCCACAGCATGCACCACCAGGAAAACAGTCGAGAAGGCGGCAGGATCAGCGTTACAGAGTTGCAGTAGTCATCTTTGCTACTATGTTGCAGTTTTGCAGGCTTCCAGCGCGGTCAGCAGTCGATTCCTTGGCAGAAGGTGAAGAGAGAGATGCAGAGGAACTCGGATGAGCTCTTGCATTCGTTATCTAAAGTTTCCCCAGAGACAGAGACCCTAAATAGCCAGAAGAGAGGGTTTGGCTACCTAGGAGAGAGGATAGGCTACTAACACCTGAAGGAGCCTATCAGAAGGAGTCTCTGGCGTCACCTGGTGGCACTGGCCACTCAGAGCAGTCCAGTGTGCCAGCAGCACCTCTGTTTCCAAGATGGCAGAGGTCTGGAGCATACTGGAGGAGCTCTGGACACCTCCCAGGGGAGGTGCAGGTCAGGGGAGTGGTCACTCCCCTTTCCTTTGTCCAGTTTCGCGCCAGAGCAGGGCTAAGGGGTCCCCTGAACCGGTGTAGACTGGCTTATGCAGAATTGGGCACATCTGTGCCCAAGAAAGCATTTCCAGAGGCTGGGGGAGGCTACTCCTCCCCTGCCTTCACACCATTTTCCAAAGGGAGAGGGTGTAACACCCTCTCTCAGAGGAAGTCCTTTGTTCTGCCATCCTGGGCCAGGCCTGGCTGGACCCCAGGAGGGCAGATGCCTGTCTGAGGGGTTGGCAGCAGCAGCAGCTGCAGTGAAACCCCAGGAAAGGCAGTTTGGCAGTACCAGGGTCTGTGCTACAGACCACTGGGATCATGGGATTGTGCCAACTATGCCAGGATGGTATAGAGGGGGCAATTCCATGATCATAGACATGTTACATGGCCATATTCGGAGTTACCATTGTGAAGCTACATATAGGTGGTGACCTATATGTAGTGCACGCGTGTAATGGTGTCCCCGCACTCACAAAGTCCGGGGAATTGGCCCTGAACAATGTGGGGGCACCTTGGCTAGTGCCAGGGTGCCCTCACACTAAGTAACTTTGCACCTAACCTTTACCAGGTAAAGGTTAGACATATAGGTGACTTATAAGTTACTTAAGTGCAGTGTAAAATGGCTGTGAAATAACGTGGACGTTATTTCACTCAGGCTGCAGGGGAAGGCCTGTGTAAGAATTGTCAGAGCTCCCTATGGGTGGCAAAAGAAATGCTGCAGCCCATAGGGATCTCCTGGAACCCCAATACCCTGGGTACCTCAGTACCATATACTAGGGAATTATAAGGGTGTTCCAGTAAGCCAATGTAAATTGGTAAAATTGGTCACTAGCCTGTTAGTGACAATTTGGAAAGAAATGAGAGAGCATAACCACTGAGGTTCTGATTAGCAGAGCCTCAGTGAGACAGTTAGTCACTACACAGGTAACACATTCAGGCACACTTATGAGCACTGGGGCCCTGGTGAACAGGGTCCCAGTGACACATACAACTAAAACAACATATATACAGTGAAAAATGGGGGTAACATGCCAGGCAAGATGGTACTTTCCTACAGGAGGCCTTTGTGGGGCCTACTCCCAGGCTTAGTTCTGCCCCAAGGGCCCTCATCTCCCCAGGGTCTGATGCAGAATAAATGGAGAGCGCCAGCACACCCCTTCCCACCTCGCTGTCATAGACCCGTCCCACTCTCCGCCTGCTGTGTCTGGGGGCAGAGGTGTGGCCACTGTGTCAAAGAATCACCCTGCTGGGCAAGGGAGAATAGTTGCCGGTTCCCATGCTGCCAAAGGAGAATGCTAGTCATGCTGGGAGTCGGCAGGGACATCCGTGATGGGCTCTTCGAGCTGCCTCTAATAAAGCCACAAGTTGAGGTGCCCGGGTAGAAACAGGCATCCCAAAAATAACAAATAAATTAACCAAAGGAGGCCAGAGGCTGCATGCCAAAGAGAAAAGCGCCTCACCTTGACACAGTGGGAGAGCCGCTCATAAAATGTTCACTGATCCAGGCTTGAGCACCCCAGAATGCCCTGTGGGGCTTTTTCATTCACATCTGTTTTTTGGTTTGTGGTTTTTTTGGTTTGTGGTGGCCTCAGTACAGAGAAATTGTGGGGAGAATGCAGGAATGCAGTAGCTCCCACCCCCAAGACATTTTAAGGTACTCACCCTAAGTTTTCGGAGACAAGGAATCCCTTGCCCCTCCAGGATTTTTTATGAATGTTCAAAGCATTTCTAAGGCTGGAGCTTTTCCTTTACAGTTGGGAGTGCAGCGCTCTCTAGGGCCTGCTTCTATGGTTGTGTTTCATGTGGCCTGAAAGTGTATAAAGAAGATACAGACTAATGGAGTGCAGTGCTCTCCATGGGCTGTTTTTATGACTGCCTTTTATGTAGCCTGAGGGTATACAAAAAGAAGACAAACACATGATATGTTCATTTTAACTGCATTATTGGTGTAATAATATTGGCAGTGATTACTGATCAAGGTTGATATGCTTTATTGATATTATTATTTGCAATAACGCGATTGCTGCATTAACACACACAATGATGGTGTTTTATCATGTAGTTTGTTGTTCTTGTAATATGGCCAGCCCTTGTTAAAGCAAATAGGCCTGTCTTATCTAAAGTGATACCCCCTATATTGAGATTTGCTATCTGGTAAAGGTGGGAGGGGAGGGGGCAGTGTGATTTTAGGGCCATAGCCCTTTTTAGGTCAAATGTGGTTTTAATATCATCTAAGGTATCTTCAATCTTCCTTGTGTTTATATTAGTAAATTAATGCATTGTATTTAGTAGTATGTGTGTAATAAATACACTTCTCCTTTTTTAAAGAAAAAGCACTGGCTGGACAATCATTATTATTATTGTATGCCAGCGAATGGAGTTTACTAACGCACACCACCTCCGCTGAGTATGCCTTGGACTTCTCTACTTCGCTACCCTCAGAGAGTCAAGCGCTACAATGGGATGCTTGGTTCCCAGTAAGGGGAACTTGTGGACCTATTACTAAAACTATTACTAAAACTTTCCTTAAAAGTAAAATGTTCTGAAAGCACTAGTGAATAAGTGCATTCTATGCATGCAAGTTATATTGTGAGGCCTATTTCCATGTCACCAAATATGCCAATCAAATGTCTTGATCGTTTTGTCTTTCAGTATGCAAATCTCACAGCTAATTGCTGATAAGAGGATGGAAATTTTCTACATGGTAAGTTTACTGCATTCCATGTATTGCATCTCAAATCCTTCCTTCCTTGTCCTTTATTAAGGGTCTACTTTTCAGATGTTCTAAGTAGCGCACCTCTAGACACACATTTTGCTAGAGTAGGGGGTTATGAATTTTCACCATCACTACTCACCATTTTGAATTCTATTGATAAATACCATATATGAAGGTCCACAACACTTTGGGCACGTATTTCTCCTAGAGGTACAGTTGGAGTAATAGGAATTAGTTACAGACTATCTTAATTTACTACACAGTCACACCATGAATAGTGTCATTTTATGCACACTCAAAAAGCCATCATCTGTCCCTGTGGCTACAAATCTCCCTTTTTACTGCGAGTCACACCTAGTTAAATTGAGTGTGAGATGCTGGATGAGCATTTGTAGGGTCACACCTGACATTTTGAGCCTAGTGAAAGTGTTCCATCTACTTTCACCCACCGCTTCATGACAACTTCCAGTAGTGATATCTAACTGTGGTGTTCCTCTGTCCGCCAAGGTGGCAAACGTACTGTCCTCTACAACCCTGATGCACCGGGTGCATAGTCATACTTTAAATAAGGTCCATAATCTGTTAAGTATATCCAAAACAGAATTTACATGTGATACACTTAGTCCAATAATTGGTGTTTATCGGTGATTGAGCTTCTATAATAAAAAATACACATGGCTGCAGAGCACAGGATTCACAGCTACAGAGAGACAGTTCCAACTCAAACCATGTCTCAATCACAATCACTTTAAGAATAAGGAAAACAGAGTACATGCATGATATGCACACTGCAGTAATCTAGGTTTATGCAACAATACATTTCCATGATAAAAATTGCACACAAAGATATAATTTCTGAATCTTTGTGCTAAAATACTCGTGATGAAAGCGGTTGAGCATTTGTATGTCGTATGTTGTATCACAAACATGCTTGGCGAATGTGAAAGCGCCATGCTTGCTAGGTTTCTTTGAAACACTCTACTCCTTCCAGACAGTAGGCTGTCAGGAAACACCAAGGACCCCGTCTTTCCCTCACTAAGAGGTGGATGAACGTATGATTGAAGCTCAAGTCTTTCAAAATTAAATAAAGCTCTACAATACATTAACCAATAACTAGATCAAGAGAAGAGATGCCATAGGTTGAGATGGTGAACTTCTAGTGAGAATGCAGATTGCTTAAAATTCAATGTTTTGGGTGTAAGAATTCATGTTTTACCTAACTCAGGATAACTTAGGCCTTGTTGTCCATCTTTTCTGAGATGTTGCATCGTAACAGGTGACCTGAACTGCTGTTTATTCTTTGTCATAATAAAGAACTCATAGGCTTCACTAGATGAGAAAGTGACTAAGCAACTTGTACACTCCCAAGGACAGAGAGACTGTCCTAGACTGAATAACGTACTATCTAACATTTCATGTGCTGAGAATAGATGTAATGAACACCAGAACTCCATGTAGTTTAATAGTGAGAAAAGCTTTGTATATATTCTCTTGCAACTGTTGCTCCTTTACTTGATTTCTATTGGTTATGAGAATGTGACCCATGTACTAACGTATGAAGCTTTTGTCTGAACCCTGTATAAAAAGAGTGCTGTAAGGAAATGCCACTTTTTGTATAGTCACCCTGTTTTTTGGACTGATGCTGTTGGTTTTTTGACTCTGACAGTGCACTGAGGCCTGCAAACCAGACTGATACCCAATTGACTATGCTAACTTACCTGTAAGTCCCTAGTAAATGGTATCCAGGGTACCAAGGGCATGTAAGTTACAGGAGTGTTCCAGGGCTTGCTGCACTGGTCGTGTCATCCTGGTGTTCCCCCAGGTAAAAGAAGTCCACCACTACAGACGAGACTCTCAGCTAATCATTTGCAGGCTGGAGGAGCAGTTTAAACTGCTAGCCGAACTTTGGCATTTAATGTAATGAAAAGCCAGACTTCCCCCTGGTATATGTGTATGTCACCCCTGTCACAGGCCTATCAAGTCCTAAGGCAGGGTGCAACATATCTCACATGCCGAACATGTATTTTTCGTGTTCTAGTAGTACAAACACGAAACTGTAATTTTTACTGTGGAAAGGCTTTGTCGCCCCAATTTGAAAGTACAGATTTACATGCTGACACCCCTCAGCTGTGCTAACTCTGGAATGGTGCAATCAAAGTGGGTCATCCAAGGTATCAAATAACGTGTTACATTAAGCGAGGAACTCAATATTGTCCTAAATCTTTTTATGTGCACCCCATTTTGAACCTTTGCACAAATGTCCACTCCTTGCCATCAAGATGGCCTTTCTCGTGGCTATAACATCTGCCAGAGGGTCAGTGCACTTCAGGCTTTGTCATCCACACCTCCCTTTTTGAGCATCTACCCGATCAAACTGATGCTTTGTGCAAGGGTCTCTTTTCTCCCAAAAGTGGTCACTTCTTTTGCCTCCAAGTAAGAGGAGCTACTCCACCATCTGGACCCAAAAAGAGGGTTGTTTTTCTACCTTGACCACACACATCAGTTCTGCGTGGATGACCAAGTCATGGTGGGATATATCGGAGCAAAGAAAGGATGGACTGCGCAGAAGTGGACCAACTCCAGATGGATTGTGCCCTGTATCAAGATCCGCTACACATTGGTTAAATAGTAAACCCCTGAGGGCTTGCACGCTCTCTCCACCAGACCAAAGGCTACAACCACTGCGTTAGCATGCGGATATCAGTCTGGACATCTGCCAAGCAGCAAAGTGGGCTACCTTGCACTCATTCAGAAAGCCCTACTGCCTGGACAATCAGGTTCATTGAGATGGGTGTTTTGCCCGTTCGGCCCTGCAGGACATCCTCGTCTGAAATTGGTCCGCAGACCCACCTCCAGGGGTGGTATTGCTTGGGTATTTATTCTAAAGTATGGCATCTGCGGCTAGGAGTCTCTATCAGATGAACAAGCTACTTACTGTTGGTAACGCTTTATCTGGTAGAGACTCTTTCTAGCTGCAGATTCCTTTCCAACCCACCTATCCTCCCCGTTCTGTGAACTGTTTTCTAGGTACATGGCCTGCCCTGTTTCAAGGCCCTAGCTTTCCACACCAGTGGTCAGAATTGGTTAAGTACTTTTTAAGGTATGAATATTTGAAGTTTAATAAAAATAGTCTATTTGTTGATAATTACACACCATAATAATCAATGGAGGATAACCTTTAAAAATACATATAAAATCACATAGTAGGTTACCAAGTTCTTCTTTTGCTGGTTGGTCGAGGTCATCAGTGGACATACTGTGCCAGCTGAGAAGTTCAGGCGGCTCCCGGTTCCGCCGGGAGCAGTGGGAAAATGTCTCTAGAGCTGGTGCAGGGCCACTGCGAGGGACCTGAAGGTGAATCCTGGGGGTCCTTTTGGAGTGTCGAGGTCCCAAGGGGTAGGGAACCCTTAGAGCACAGCAGGTTCTTTAGTGTAGGGCACAGGGCGGCCAGGTGCAGAGCGAATCGGTGATCCAGGAGCTGTGTGCAAGGATGCCCTTAGAAGCAAGTAGTAAGTCAGTTCAAGGGTCGATTGCAGGACAACTTGGGCACTCTGTTGAGAGGTCCAGGCTGTTTCTGAATTCCCTCAACTGGGGCTTTCTCCTGGTCTTTTTTCAGTCCGAGTTGGACTGTTTTTCGGGATGTCTGAAACAAGGTGACCAGTATCCAGGGTACTGGTGTGGTTGAGCCGCTAGCGGGTGCAGTGCCACCAAACATGGCACAATGACAGGCTTTGCCCTCACCATTGTTGGTGTAAAGTTTGGTCCTGCTACAACATCCGGTTCTGGAGTTGGCATCCAGTCAGTGAAGTAGATCTCAATGGCTGGTTGGTTCCTATTGGGTTTAGAGTGATACCTCCACAATGTGAATGGAGCGAATATTGGTGCTTTGAAAAAGTGACCCCATGTCACATTTGCAACAAGGTCGGTCACTGGAAGACTAAATGCCATTTTAATCCTGACAGTTTGCAGATCAATTCTCATTTATGAAACCCAGCCAGTCTGGAGGGGATCCCTCCATTACCAGAACCTCAGATGAATCCTAAAATTCCAATGCTAGGTTTTCCCCATGCTCCTTTGACAACGGTCCTCCTGAAGCTGAGTGGTTCAAGGTCATTGGCTTAAATCATGTATTCTTTTCAATTCTCCTTCACAAAGTCAATACTGCTACGCATTCTCGATCCAAGAGAAAACTTGTGTGGTGTCACACTCCTCAAGAGTATATTTGGACCTCCTCATATTTCAACCAAGTTCTGACGAAAAATCTAGGGACACTGCAGCGATATTGCAGTTCCAGCTTAGTACAGTATATAAATGACTTTCATGTGGCATTAGTATCTAAAGCCGCTTGCAAACAATACACTGTAGCCCTACACAACTACCTTGCTGGGAATGAGCGCAAGGTTTCCCCTGAGAAATTACAGTACTGCCAAAGAGAAGTCAAATATTTGGAACACCAGATTCAGAATGGTACTAGGAGAGTGTTCCATGAGTGCCTTGAGGATGTCCTCAAAATGAAATTCCCAACCACACAAAGAGAGGTGCCCATGTTCTTTGACATGGTTGGCCACTGCCGACAATGGATTATCAGTTTTCCCTTGCGGGGCAGCACATACAGCGGCTTATGCACACTGATGGAGGGACCCAATACCAAAGGATGATGAGAGCATGGAAGCCTTCCAAGAGCTCAAAAATTTACTCTTCAGTGCACCCTCTCTTGGAGCTCCAGACTACACCAACTAGTACTGTTGTGTACTGTTGTGTCATGAACGAGATAGGTGTGCATCGTCTGTGTTGACACAGATCCATGGTGATTCAACAAGACCTGTAGCTCACCTATCTGTGGTCCTTGATCCTGTAGTCGCAGTATTGCCCTGTCATCTCATTGCAGATGCAGTGGCAAGTTTGAACATATAACGGAATGAAGGCATCGTAATGAGTCACCAGCTAATTGTCAGCTAAGTGCCTCATTCCTTTGAGATTCTCATGACCCATACATGCACACAGCATCTCACAAATAGTCCCCTAACATGCTATGAGAGAATCATCCTTGTTGCAGAACATGTGTCTTTAAGCAGGTGCAACATCCTTGACCCCACAACTTCATTGCCCACCCCAGGCTAAGATGATAAATATTAATTTGACCACAACTATGCACAAAACCGAGGCCAGACATACTAGACGTGCCCCTTACTGAATCAGAGCAAACCTTTTTTAAATGATAGCTCATGTTTAGGAGACAGCCATGGTATTTTAAGAGCAGCCCATTCTATCTGACGTTGAGTGAATTGTGGAAGTGTCCTACCTGTCCCACGTAACTTCTGTACAAGTAGCCAAATTGATTTCCCTTAATAGAGCCTGTTGTACTTTTCATGGATTGAGAGTCCCTATTTACCCAGCCAGTATGGCTTTGGATTTGTGCATAATTTTGAGCAGTTGCAGTCCCGGAGAGGCTTTTTGACCTTCTCTGGTTCATCAATAAAGAATAGCCTGTATATTCTGAATTTGTTGATTGCACTACATTTACCATGTTCAATTGTAGTTGTGAAGTATGCTTTACACAACAGTGGTCTTGATTTTGTCATCCGAGGGAATGTCACCTTGTATTGCACTCTTGAGTCCAGCACATGCCACTTGAACAAATCATGCAGTGCTGAAGGAAAGGCAGTCTCAAACAGTGCATATCTTTAACAGGTTGAGGGAGTTGCAACATGAAGCCCCCGCCATTGAGTAGGAAACGTGGGAGAAGGCAGGATGTACAAAATACCGTATGTTTGTGACATCTGGGTGTCAGATGATGGTAAACCTGCCTTACCTGTTTCCATATTACCTGCAATGGTATGATACATCCAAGGCCCGACCCAGGTAGTGCAAGACAGTATGATGCTAACCTTTAAACATGATTGATACAACCCCCATTTTTGAAATATGGCAGAGAACCTTTGCCAGCGATTGACTTGTAGAGATGCCTCGTTGTAATCCACTGAGGTATATATTGGTTATCATTTGTTTGTTTTCTCGTTGGTTTGGTGCATATTCCACCATGAGATGTGGGAGTCTGACTGTTGCCAACACTACTGAGGGAATTGATGCCTCAATTCTGCATGCCAGCTCACCTGAAATCAGATCAGGGAAGTGACTTCAATAATGAAGTGAAGCAGTTACTGTGCACTGCCTTAGGAATTGACCATGGACTCCATTGCAGTTACAGACCGGAAGTGTCAGGAGTAGTAATAGAGAGGGTAAATGGGACTATCAAACCAAAATTGGCCAAGGCATGCACCTTGTCATCTTTCAAGTGGCATGATATACTTCCCTTGATACACATGTGCTTTGGAAGCACTCCTTGAAGGAGAACAGGACTCTGCCTTGTGAAGTTCTGATAAAGAGAGCCACGAGAATCCCTTCAGCTCCAGCGGCTGTTCTTGTGACTAAAACAGGTGACCTAGTTCTTGAGTGTTGCAAAGGAGTGTCTGAAGTGGTACATTTTATGTCTCACCATGTCAGTGTTGCAACCCCATCTGTGAATGCTGCTCCATATCATTGTTTGAAGCCTGGAGACTGAGTTCACGTTAACCAGCATGTCTGCAAGTCGCCTTTGGAAGAGCATTGCAAAAGCCCTTACCAAAACATCTTAACAATCAAAACAGTTGTGAAGTGCACCGAACTGCCAAACTGGGTACATGCTTCACATCTTAAGAGGTTGAAATGAGCAGAGGAAGGAGAGCCAACTTCTAATGATTCCCTGAGCCCACCTCAGTTTGAAGTATCTGAAGCATCTGAGGAGGAGGAAGAAGGCCAGACATAAGCTCTTCGGCCTTCAGCTTAGCAGCAGAATTCCAAAGAACAGAATGAAAGCTCAGAGTCCATAGTAGCTGATACCCTGGACTCCAGACTGAGACTGCTCATCCCCAGAAAAGGTGGAGACACTGGAGAACTGAGACTGAATAGCCTGGAACAATTGCTTCAAATTCGGAGGTCAGATTTGGAGAGACAATTTTCAGCAAGACTCTGCTTCAGAGAATGAACCAGTTGCCCACAAATAAGATATAACCGTTACGTCAGAAGGAAAGGTGCATCTCGAAGAAAGCTGCCCAAAGAATGGACTTAAATGGAATGACTGCTATGTAGGTGTTGCGACGGAAAAGTCCTTTGCATGGTAAAAGACATGTGGCCCTGCCCCGAGTTCCCAACTGTACTGTTGTAAGGACCCCAAAGCTGACTTTTTGTCATAGGCGAACATAGATCATGCATGTATGCCATAACATAAGTCTGTCTTATGGACTGTGGTTTTGTTGTACAAGGAGAGGCACCCTAAGCGCTGCCCCATAGTGGTGGAAGGTTGCAGCTTTCACCAGGAGTTGAGCAGCATAAGCGTGGTGGTGGCAGTATACCGTGAATTTATCAGTGGTAGTGAAGAGGACCTTTTTACCCTATCACTAGAAAGAGGCCTGCTGGCTCGCTCACCTTTTTAAAAGTTATTCTGTAGTCTGCTTAACTCACCCTTGACCTGCATGAGATAGATGTGGAGTGCTGCATAGTGCAGGAGTGGTGACTGTGTTAGCTATATGTGTGTGTGCCTGGGGAGGGTACAGTCCAAGGATGGTGCAGTACTGTGCAGCTAGTGCATGTGTGGTGTGTATGTATGCCCGAGAGGAATACATTACATGAGAGATCTAGTGCTGTGCAGTCCATGCGCAAGGACCGCATGTGCTGGGTGTATGTGTGCTTGCTTGAAGTACAATACACGAAGGGTTAATAGTTGTGCAGTACGCACATAATGAGTGTGTGTGCTTCAGGTGCATGTGTTTTGACATAACACACCCTAATTAAAGATCGAAAAGCATCAGTGCTGTACAGTGCACGCAGAGTGAGTGTATGCATGTGTGCATTTGAGAGTACAATGTGTAGATGGATTGGTGCGGAACAGTAGGTATGCTGAGAATGTACAATGAGTAAATGTACCTGCAATGGTACACAGTATTGAGTACCCTTGGTTGCATTTTGGGAAGCTCAGGCATGCCTGGTAAAGACATAAAGAGGAGGGGAATTCCTCCAGACAGATTTGTGGATTGCTGCATTCCTGTTAGCTGGGTGGGGACACAATCAAGTGAAGGAAGAGACTCCCTTTACATCTAAACAGCCTACTCTTTGATTCAGGATAGATCACAAGAAGGTGGCCTGTACACATCTCAGGAAGAGAGAATAACAAATAGTAGGACTGGGGGTCGGGATTAACCCTTTGATGCACATATCAATGTGGCTGACATCCAGATGTAAATTCTAGTCACTCCCATGAATTATGTTGCAGACAATCAGCTTCAAAGTCGTGCCTGCTGTGACAGACCTCTTTAATGAATGCAGATGAAAAGAAGTGCTCACTTCAAAAGAAGCTGAACCCCAACATAAAACTTCAAAGACCAAGAGCCTAAATCACATTTGGTGTCTGGAAAATGGCTATTAAAAGGGGAGGATAAGGCCCCAAATGTTTGTCATCTGCTAAGCAGCCAGACGGGCAGTGTGAGTAGGGAAAACTCTGCAAGATGTCTGCCTGTGACTAGGACTGGGGGCCATGGCCTGCTAGTCTCCCCACTGGGTGAAGGGACATCACTCCAGGAAACCAAGACCACCTGCCCTAGAGGCTAGGGCACTATTGCATGCCTGCTAGCCAAGACCTGTGTGCCCTGTGAGGAAGAGTAGAGAGCTGCTGCATCATGACTGTCCCTTCCTGGTCCCCTCCTTGCCTCACCTTGCTCTCCTAAAGAACACCTCTGGCCTTCCAGAACCTCATCTCCCACAAACAAAGATGAGTTGCAACTGCCCGAGACATGGCAAAGCTTTGCATCCTCTGGCACTGATGGCAACCCACATCTCCCACCTGCAATGAATGGAGCATTGAACTCTACTGATTAGCCACTCATGCAAGAACAATGTTCAAGATTAACAACAACGTGGGCGCCTTCAAGGCAATGTGGGATTTCTTCCCTACTGCTGACTGCTAGGCTCTGTTTTGACATGGCCATTGGAACCCTGCTCCCCACACTTTTGGGTGGTTGCTAATGTGCCCATTATATCTCCTTTCCATTGATGTTGCCCTCCGAATGTCTCACAGGCTTCCTCCTCCCTTTCGCAGTCCCCACATGGCCTTCCCTACCCCTAGGTCTGTGTCCTGCTGTCTCTCACTCCTTCCAGAGCCCTGCTGCTGGGTACCCTGCATAACAGGCCCACTATGACACAGAGGAGCAGACAGGCCCTAATACCCTAGTGCTGGGCTTCGGCCTTCACTTTTACTTCTTTGGTTACCTTGTATGGGCCGTTCATCACCCTTGGGTGTTGAATACTCCAAGCAGCTTCACCTGATTGTTATTCTCGTTGTTGTCCATGCATATTGTTTGCTTGCAGTTTCCCTTCCTTATATTTTGAAAACACCAATAAACAAATGCTGCAAAAAAACCTTTGCTAGTAATACTAATAGGTGCTACATGTGTGCTTCTTTTGTCAAAACTTTGAGAAAGAATTTAATCAAATGTGGAAGGATTTGGGGTGCACTTTATGGTATGGCAGAGTAGCCGTACCATGCAGTACCCACACAAATACCATCTTGGGTTCAGTCAGGTATGTTTACTCAACCTCAAGCTCAACCCTGGGTAGCTGTGGCTGCACACAGTAAGGCTTAGCAAAGAAACAATGTGTAAAGTATTTAACAATACCATACAATGGAATAAGAACATCATACAACATGAAAGAAAAAGCAACCAATAGTGACAGACGACAGACAACGTCAGACTAGAACGTGCTCTCCCCCGCACTCCATAGTCGCTGCTGCCTAAGTCAACCAATAGGAGCACAGCAAATACTCTGAATACACACAACAACGCAAACCCTACATAGCAACACAGCAGGAGCCAACCAGCACCCCACACTACTCCACACAAATCAAGTAGAGCCAGCAGGGAACATAAGAACTAAACAGCCACATGAGGGGACACCACACGCCTAAAAATTAGACTCACCAGCCACATACCGCAGATAAGGATAATGAAAAGGGAATAAGACCTAAGTTGTGTTTATTTTGTTTTGTTTGTGTGTAAAAGCTATACCAGATCATCCAAATCCTGTTAACTCTTGCAAATGACAAGGCACCCAGATCTGTAATGAAAACTCAATAAAAATATGTTTAAAAAAAAAAATACAACACGAAAGAAGCAGACACCAGGTTAGAAAAATAGATTTGATTTTTTTGTATCTTTAGAGACATTGATCATCAAAATCCACTCGGTTCTGGAGATATGAATTTTAAAAGGAATAAATAACTGTAGCATCAACCGCAAACAAATAACAGTCAAAAAAACTTCGGAAACTTTTGAAAAGTTTGGAAACGTTAGATTGGCAACTCCAGCCCTATTTAAGTGACCAAGGGCCATATGTCCGAACACTTTTTCCCATAGACACAGAATGGGTAAAAACCTTTGCTACATCTGGCCCCAAATCTGACAGAACAGAGGTCCAGGGGCCAAAGAGAATACTTTGGACAGTTACCTGGCCACCATAGCGTTGTTAGATGAAAATCCAAACTTTACAGCATGACCACCGTAGACAATAATGGAGTGGTCCTGATGCAGAGGGATGCAGGCTCAATCATGCTCTGGGTGCTGTGTGGTCCATGGGGGTGAATTCCGGTTGAGTCCTTGGTCCACGGGTGAGTGGGGGCAACACTGGTCAAGTAGTTTGGGATCCCACAAAGTCCTCTCTGCAGGGTTCCAAGGGCTGCCGATGCAGGACTTGCACTTTTGCAACACAGCTGGCACAGTGCAAATCTTTGGTGGTGGCTAGTGTCCCTTTGTGGTGATGAATCCGGTTACAACCAACACACGCGAGTCCAGTAGACACAGGTGCACCTTTTGGCTCTCTTCAAATTGACCTTGGGGGTGCCCATCATTCAGTAGCTGCAAGACATCTGTGGTAGCTTCTGAAGGTGCGACTTGAACTCCTGCAGCTTTCATGTCCCCAGTGCTGTCCTGAGGGCTAGCCAACTGACCCTTGGAGTCTCTACTTCAGCCTGGGGCTAGGGATCAGCGTGTCCCCCACTAGGCATGCAGAACAGTGTCCAAATTCCACTGGCCCAAAATGCAGCAGGTGCAGTCGCTTCGGAGTCGCAGCCTCTCTTTATGTGCTTCCAACAGGTGCAGAGTGGTCTTCTTGTCCTCTTTCCAGATCCAGTGAGTACTGAGGGTCAACATGCCATATTTATCCCAGGAAAGTGTCCTGAGGGGACCACGCAGTCACTAGCCAATGGGCTACTGGGTCTCCTCCTCCTGTGATAAGCAAATGAAACAAAACATAGTAACCAGCATTGCTAACATGATGAATAGGATAAACAATCCAACCATGGCAACCTTACATGGTTATATTTCTGTGTATTCCTATCTAACAATACCTACACTCTGAGAAGATAGTGGAAATACCCTCTTCCAGGTCTAGAAGGATAGCCCAAACCCACATACATGGATAGCTGTGTCAGGGTGCTGGTCTGATGTAGAGTAGGCTATTGTCCCCTGCACGGTAAAAGGTCCGCAGACATGCATTTCGAACACAGTGCTCGTTCCAGGACAATCTCAGCCTAAGTACTCCTCTGAGCCGTGTAGTACAGCACACTGT
This sequence comes from Pleurodeles waltl, assembly GCF_031143425.1. NCBI lineage: Eukaryota > Metazoa > Chordata > Amphibia > Caudata > Salamandridae > Pleurodeles > Pleurodeles waltl. Next base: position 858,414,532 of record NC_090436.1, on the reverse strand, counting down.
TTATATAATCAAATCACACTGTGTTTTGGGCACAGCTCTAATGCGACGGCATGTCTCGGTTTTAGGAGCTGTCTCCAACTGACAACACAAATACTGGGATATCTTGTTCTTTGTTCCTAGCCTTCAACAGAGTGTACAGATTACATGGTGAGGAGGACTTACTAGAATAAATAGCACAGACAGTGCATTCTCAGTACATTTTTGTCTAAGCATAAAAACATGTGAAAAGTCATCATATAAAAAAATGTCAAACTAAAATATGCAACTAAAATGGTGAACCAAGTTGGGCCCAAGAAGGCCTTGCAACTGTGTGACCTGCCAAGCCAGTAGTTAGGCAGGAGGCAAGGCAAACAAGAATTTGGTTACTAGCCAGGAGCTTGTCGAGCACTGGTATGACCAGAAGTCCTCTATGGTGAAATACCAGCCAGGAGAGTTGATGTGGGTCTTAGAACCTGGAGCACCAAGGGCCTTTCAGGATAAGTAGACTGGGTTGTATCCCATCTGAGGGAAGAAGGGGAAGTCACCTTCTTGGTGGACTTGAGTACTCCAAGTAACCCTCACAGTGTGATCCATGTGAACAGGCACAAGCTACACCAAGAAAGGGCAGACATCACCATGTTCGTGGTAAGAGATTGAGGTGAGGAAGATGAGAGTGGCCCTCTCCCAGACCTTCTATCTAAGAATGCCCATGATGGAACTGTGGAGGGAGTAGTTCTCTCCCCACACTGACAGACCAGCAACAAAGGGACTGCTATCACCTGCTACAGCAGTTTTCTGGAATATTTTCTGTGACCCCATGTCTGACAACATGGTGTACCCTTGATATGAACACCGGTGACAGCTTGCCTGTCAGGAGTGAAATTTACAGTCTGTACTGACCAACATCAACGCTGAGGTTGTCAAGATGCTGAAGCTGGGGGAGATTGAGCCCTCCAGTAGTCCATGGGCCATCCCACTGGTACTGGTACCCAAACCCACCCTCAAAGTGTGTTAACTTGAGATAAGGTTCTGTGTGGAGTACAGCCTCAGTGCAGTCACTAAGACTGATGCCCACCCCATTCCAAGAGCCGAGGAGCTCACTGATAAGTTGGAGGCAGGTAAGTATCGAACACCTTTGACCTGACATCAGGTTATTGGCAGGTTGCGAGGGAAGCCTTTGTTGTGGTTTGGTCCCTGAAGAAGCTAAGACCCTACCAGTTTGGGACTCACTTCAAAGTTCAAATCAACCACATAACCCACAATGCCTGATGCAGATGAGAGGAGAGAACAACAAGTTGTTAAGCTGTTCCATTTCCCTACAGGGAATGGAGGTAATAGTGGAACATAGACCTGGGACTGACTATACAGGGGCTTGTAGCCCTGAGGTAGCTACACCCTGGGGGTGTGCTAGGGAGGTATAAACACCAAGTGAGGGATCTCGCCTTCTTGGGAGTGGGCAGAATGGTGCATCCTGGAATAGCTACATGCCACACTACATAGGAAGTGGCCATCGGATGGAGGGAACCTGGTAGCCCATTGGCTACCAACTGCATAGTGCCCTGAGGGCAACGTCCAAGAAAAAAGAGGGTACTCCTGGCACCCAGACCCCAACTTTGATCAACTTGAAAGGACAGAAGTAGGACTGCCCTGCTTCAACAAGGAACCAGCAAATAGAGGCTGCACCTGTGAGGAGTGCACCTGCTGCACCTGGTAGCTAACAAGGAGAGGGACTGTGCCTGCTGTTTCCTGCTCAAGGAGAAGCTGTCTCCAGAGCCCAGTCAAGCCAAGAGAGTGCAAGGGCCAGCTGACTGGCCTCCTGATCGCAGCACAGGGACAAAAATGGTGAAGAAACTTGCCGGGGCAAGTTGGTACCTCATAGTCTTCAACCTGCTACCACCGCCGTCGTGCAGTACCAGGGACCAAGACCCAATGCACAGAGCGGCACCCGTTTGCTGAACCCTAGAGTGCTGTTGAAAAGTTGCTGGGATCATCGGGTGCCTTATCGGCTCAGGAAGGATTGGCTTGTGACCGTAACAGTAGGCAACTGGTATTGCAGTAGCGACTGGACTTCGGCCAGACCAGAGAGGCTTCTTGGGACATGGACCCTGCAACTAGGACCCCTCATCAGCTTTGTGGCAAAGAAATTACTGTAGGAAGACCCCTATCGACCTTGTCACGTCCAAAGCATCCTTACAGCATTTTCTGCATTCTTCATCCCTTGCATCAGGTCCACTCCACAGGAATCCATTGCAACCCAGATAAATTGCCTGGACTTGCTGAAGGGCTTTTTCTTCTGTGAAGGTAACTGTCCTTGAGGACCTTGTTGGACCCCCTGACTAACTCCCTGCCGGAGTCAGTTGCCTCAATTAATTCTAACCAACCGCATTGACACTTGCCTAGGTTTTATCTGAAAAAGTTCCTAAGTGTGCAATTTGTTGACTTTGCCAGTGCTTGATAGCGGTTGAGTGAAATTGCTTTGATTTTATTTTTGCTTTTAAAATCAAAATCTCTAGTGGATCCTTTTCATTCTAAATTCTTTAAAAATCCATTCTACTTCTTCTGTTTTGAAGCTGTTTAAATGCTTTGCACTGGTTCCTCTGTGCCAATCTTCCTGCTCAGTGCTATAGCTACCGATGTTTGAGCTCATGGTTTTCCAGACAGAATGTACTGGACCCAAAGGGTATTACATGGTGGGGCTGCAAAACCACAGTATATAACACACCCCATTTCCTCACACTGACTACGCAGAGCGTACCTTCCCGAAGACAAAGTGACTATCTCAGACAGAATAACGTACTATGTAACATGTCATGTGCTGAGAACAGATGTTGTGAACACCAGTAGAATAGTGAGAAACTTTTTGCATGTATTCTTTTGCAACTATTACTCCTTTGTGTGATTTCCATTTGTTCTGAGCATGTGAACCATGCACTAGGTTGTAAATGTTTGAAGCTTCTGTTTAAAAGACTGTTGTATGATACCTTTCCAGAATAAAAAATAAAAAAAAACTCTAAAAGAGTGTGTTTTCTCCATGCTAGCGGGGACCCTTTCTCCAAACTGCGAAAGCAAATTTATACTGGATTTTAACTAGAACTTTCCTCAGTTCTTTGCTATATTCTTTAATAAATTGTATGCTTATTAACTATAGCATTGATGATCCAGCTTATGCATTTCTGTACTCAAACTAATTGAGTAAACCTTAGAACGAAGGTCCTTCTCTGTCCTTCTTTAACAGAAATGATTTGGTCTTGTCTTCCATAACTTCCTAATCTAGTTTACTAAGACGGACTGGTTCAGTGGGGAGCACCAAAGTCTGTTAGAAACTACACTAATACCGACCTGTGCCACCGCACCCAGTAGAGCGAACAAAGGTGTGGGTTTGCATACTGACACTAGCATCTGGACACTCAGAACACAAGCAGATTCTGTGGGCACAGAACAGTCTCCAGGTGCTTATCAAGTTCTTTTTTTAAACAAAGTCAAAGCCCTAATTATGCATTGTTCGTCATGCCTGGCAGTTATCAGTTCAGTTGAGAGTGATGCTTCAGGAACTCTGACCACTCAAGATAGCTGGGATCTGTGGGTGAAAATTTGTCTGTGAATGAGGACTAGCCAATGGAACTGGAATCAGTGAATTTATATCTCCGTGTTATTCACAATTTCTTAGTGGAACCTCATGGGCCAACAAATTATGTTGAAGTATATGCAGCCCCCAGAATTACTGTGCAGGCTGGTAGGGGACACTATAAGAGGATGACATCACTGGTTTAATAAACTTGTCAAAAATCCTTAAAACATCAGCTACAATAAAAGGTGAGGGCCAGCTTGTAGAACATGTATTTCTGATGGATACTTCAACCTGCAGATTCCTAACCTGTAGAACAACCCCCAGGCATCAGACTGGATCCCGAAAACTTCAAAGACACAATGTCGCTGGTTGGGGGCACTTTATCTAGTCTGCACCAGAGGTGACATCAGGCGATGTCGCCAAATCTGTGAAGTTCCCGCCCTAATGTATTGGTGCCAGTTCCCTTTTTTCGACGCCGTTGACGTACATCCGGAGCTTTGGTCTCCTAAGACATTTTCCTCACACAAAAGATTTGTCAGTACCAGTGATCTTCCCAGAAAATGGGATTTTACAAGATTGTCATGGACAGACGTCTCATACAGACACTCACTCATTCTGTTTGTGTTGTCTAGGGTCTGTCCTTGACCTCAAACCCTGCTCCTCATGCCTCAGCATGAACCCCCAATGCCATCAAGTAGTGGGAGGCCAAATTCTTTATGGCCAGGGTAAAGGATGACCACTAGCATCGGAAGTATTCCCAACGTTCTTCCCACTTTCTGTCTTCCTATTCCACCAAACAGTAGAAGCACCATAAGAAAGAGAAGACGCACTCACAGAGTAAGTCTTCCAAATGATTCCCACAGGACCCTCTTCCTCAGTGCCAGAGTTAGTCAAAATTCAGCCTCATGATGCTCTGTGGAGCTCTCTCCTCCTTCTCGGCATGCTCCTGATCGACATCCGCAGGGTTCTGTGCCCTCAGCGCCATCCATACTTCACTCTCTTGTGCTGCAATTGCTGGATTCCGGGCTCTGGGCTCAGATCCAGCAGTGTTCCTCAGTGCCATGTATAATATCTTTGCCAAGGCATCAACGCCTTATGGAGTCCCTTCCGGCACATCGGCTCCTAACTGGCATCCACTGCTTTTGCTATTCCAGCCAACACCGGTTAGATTCAACACCAGTGCTTCCCTGCTTTGATCCAGTTCTCCACTTCTCGGTGCCACAACTGGCTCTGTGGATGGCACCATTTCTCCCCCCGCCGCCAGATCCACCTCGAAATTCAAAGTCACCTCTGCCGCAGGCCAGCATCAATCCTAGAATCCATTGTCATAGGGAAGCCCAACCCTAGCTTCAAGAGAAAGCTTATCGGACACGCCTCCATGAAATTTTGCCACAGACTCTGACCCTGTGGAATATATGCCTTATGATGACCCAGAGCAGGACCACCTCCAAAGATTTCATGGCCTGTCATCAGCATGTGGCCTGGATACTTCAAAACAGCTGGCCAAGAAATTTCTGACTGGGGCCCCAACTCCTGCAGTAGTGTTCCTGCATAAGATAATGGTAAAGACTGCAAAGCCTTGCATTTGCCACTCCGTTCAGCAGAGAGATGAAGACCACCATTCTTACTGAGGTCGTCTTACCATTATCACCCACAAGAGCCCTTGCTGCCCTTCAATTGGGCCTTACTGACACCTGTCCTGAAAGCTTGGGAGAAGCCCTTATCTACACCAGCAGAGGACAGACTTGTGGCCTGCCGCTACTGGTCACCACCAGGTGACCCATCATTCCTCTCTATGCACCTGTTGCCAGAGTCTAGTTATTCAAGCTTTTTGTTCCACTGCACAATTGGGTGGTACCTTTCCTACTGTCTCTTCTGACAAAGATTCTAAAAGGCTGGAGGATTGGGGGCACGGACGCTTTCCCACCACAGAGTATGGCAGAAAATCCTTGAACATTAACTGCCTTCTTGTGCATTATAATCATGCCTTACGGATCATGGTTCAAATGATGTTGCACCATATTGTTGCAGACATGAAGAAGTATTTTCAAGAAGTTACTGCTAGCGGTCAAAATGCCATATGATCAAATCCAGGCTTAACACAGCTGACTCCATCACCCTTGCCATGAGGCCTTCCATTTCCATTTGCTGATTCGCCCGCCTATGTATGTTCAACTTCTCCTCAGTCTTCCAATCCAATCTGATAGACCTTTCCTTTGATGGGGTACGCCTCTTCAGCAATAGAACAGATTCTACGCTGGAGATGTTTAAGTCTTCAAAAGTCATGGCCCGCTCAGTCTTCAACTTCTGCCACCATCCAAGAACTTCTGGTCCATTCACTGTTTTCATGGGTTTGACTGAGGTTCCTCCTTTTGTCCCATACAGCACCAACACTCCAGCAGCAACCTAAGCCCCTCATCCCCTACTACAGGGGCCACTCTAAATGACAAGGCTGTGGATCCACATTACAACCGTTATCCTCCTTCTCCTCCTCCTCCCCACTCCTAGAGGTTTGTTTTCTCCAACAGCACATGGAGCTTGTAGGAAAGCGGGTGTCCCATGTTCTTCCAGCATGAAAATCCATTACTTTGGACAAGTGGACCTTTCAGATCATAGAAAAAATGATACAAATGGTACACTGTTCTCCTTCTTCAGGTTCCACCCCCATCCCACCTCCCCTCTTCCCCACTTTCCGATCATATTACCATCTTGCAATAAGAAGTGGCAGCTCTCCTTCTCAAAGGAACGGCGGAGTTGGTGCCAGACAGGCAAAGGTTGCTATGCTTGTTATTTCCTGGTGCCCAAGAGGGACAGCAGTCTGTGTCCCGTTCTAGACCTCAAGAGCCTGAACTTCTTCCTCAGAATGGAGAAGTTCAAGATGTTGACCATAGCTCAGGTTCTGCTGGTGTTGGCGCTTGGAGCCTTGATAGTATCCTGGTCCTACAGTATTTGTGTTTCCATATTCTTATCTTGCGGTCTCATCAGAAGTATTTGCAGTCTGTGGCAGGTTCTACATCCCACTAGTTTGCAGCGCTACAATTTAGTTTGACATCAGCCCCTTGAGTCTTCACAAATGTGATGGCTGTGGTGGCAGTTTGTTTTCAGCTAGTTGGGCGTGCTCATTTTCCCTCACCTGGATGACTTGTTTATCAAAGCCAGTTCACCAGAGATAGTGTTCCATCATCTGCAGTGGACATCTTCTCTGCTCTTTGACCTGGGATTTTCAATCAAAAAGCCCAAATCTCACATGTGCCCCTCCCATTGACTCTAGTTCATATGGTTGATAGTGGACATCACCCTTCTCCGCGCCTTCCCTCCCTCACAGAGAATTGCAGACCTCCAGGAGATGATTCTGTTGTTTTTACCAGGCACAAGCGTTCCAGTCCTAAGTGTCGTATGATTCCTAGGTCTGCTAGCTTCCTGCATTCTCTCCGTCATGAATGCACATTGGCACATGCGGGCATGTAGTGGTGCCTCTGCAGGCAGTGGCTCCAGTTCAAGGGATACCTATCAGACTCCCTTGCAGTCTCCCCCAGCACTGTGGCAGAAGTGGTTTATGGGGGATCGAGGTGACATAGACACAAGAGGTGGCCTTCACTTCCACTCCAGCCGTGATGACGATAGTGATGGGTGCCTCCAATCTCGCTGAGGCGCTCACCTGAAGAATCTGGAGATCAGAGGCCTCTGGTCTCCGGAAGAGCATTTTCTTCAATTCAACCTGGTAGAACTGTGGGCGATTTGGGTGGTGCTCAAGGCCTCCCTCCCCTCTGTCATTGGTCGGTCCATCCAGATCTTGATAGACAACACAACTTCAATGTGGTATGTCAACAAGCAAGGGGAATTATGGTCATACCTCCTTTGCTTGGAAGCATTGAGACTGTGATCTTGGCACATCGCCAGGGAATCTAGCTTCTCATTAATCACCTGGCAGGGTCTTTGAATGTTAGAGCCAACAGCCTGAGCTGGTGTTATTTTACCGATTATGAGTGGCGTCTTCTATTAGAGATAGTCCAGAATACTTTCACCCAGTGGGGCCCCCCTCAGATGGACGGAATGCCATCAGTTCTACACCCTCCAGTATGTGTGGAGGGGAGCTTTGGGGGAGGTGTTTCAAGTGAATTGGAAGCTTTAGCTGCATTACGTGTTTCCCACTATACCTTTGATTCCTCAGGTTCTGAGGACGATTCACCACAACCAAGTCAATCTCATAGCCCCAGTTTGGCCAAAAAGGTTGTACTATGTGGACCTCCTGCGCTTCTCCATGTGTCCTCCGCTCCACCTGCTATTCCTGGATCATCTCTCCTAGTCGGGTGGGGGAATGGTTCTGCATCAATCTCTGAGGCCTCTGCCTACATGCTCAGAGATGGAGTGAAGACAACTGAGCTCCTTTCAGCTGCCACCGAAAGTGGTAGATGTAATTTTACCTGTATGTCACTCCTCCAATAAATAGTCCTATTGCAGTAGGTGGGGTAACTTTGTTGCATGATGTGCAGACAATAGTGGATCACTTGCAGGCCAAGTTAATCCAAGTGCTTCAGTTTGTGCTTTCCCTGGCTCAAAGAGGATGTGTTGTTGGCACTGTAAAGAGATATTTAGCTGCCTTGTTTGCATTCCTCTGTCTGCCAGATCAGCCATCCCTCTTTAAGTGTCCTGTTGTCATGCATTTTCTTAAGGGCCTGAATCATCTTTTTCATCCCACTCTCTTTGCTGTTCCTCAATGAGTTTGAATTTGGTTCTCACATTTTTAATTGGGGCTCCGCTTGAGCTCCTGCACAGTTGCATATTTTGATGTTCACCCTTAAAATTTTGTTTTTGGTTGCCATCACGTCAGACTGAAGGGTCAATGAAACGTAAGCCCTTAGCTGTGATCCTCCAATCACTACCTTCTTTCCAAATAAGCTGGTGTTGCTAACCAGGGCTGCTTTCTTCCCTAAAGTGGTCACTCCCTTCAAAATTGCCCAATCCATCAGCCTTTTAACCTTCTACTCCTTGCTCATCCGACGAAGGAGGAGGAACGGTTGCAGTGGTTCAGTGGTTGGACGGTAGGTGGGCAATTAATTATTGTCTGGACCACACCATATAATATCAGTCAGATTACTTGCTCTTTGTAGGCTATTGCAGAACCAAAACAGGGAAGGTGGTTTAGAAGAGGACTGTATCCCCCTAGATCATTCTATGCATGAAGACTTGTTACGCTTTAGCCAAGAAGAAGCCATCTGAAGAGATCAGAGCCTATGCCAACGGGGCCAAGTCAGCCAATTCTGCACTAGCTCGGGTGTGCCATTACAGAGACCTGCAAGGCTAAAGCTCCATCTCTCTTTCTCTATCTCTCTTTACATGAAGCTACAGTTGTGCCCCCTTTGTAGACTCTTCAATCTTTGCTCCATAACAGCGCCTAGGGAGTGACAGCTCGCACTTTATAAATAAGTTCAATTCACATGCAGCAACGTTGGCTTCCTTGCATGCCTTTATTAAGCACTATTGCCTTGATATGGAGGTGCGCAGGGACAGACACTTGGCTAGATCCGGACACTTCATTTGATCCTTCCCGGAGGATTTCTTGGTCTAAAATCATCCATCAATCGTTCTCTTAGGCAGGGTATTGGTGTGAAACCTGCAGATAGAAGTATCTACCAGAAGAAAGAGTTACTTACCTGCAGTAACACTTTTTCTGGTGGACATTCTGCATACCTGCAGATTCCCAATCAAACCAACCACCTCCCCATTTGATCGGTGGTTTCTACACCCTGATTAATAAGAACCTCTTATGCATTCTTTTAGTCCTGAAAAATGTTTTTCCTTTTGTCACTCTACCCTCTTGCCACGAAGGCTTGGAAAAAATGGAGGGAAATTGACTTTGAGGCACAGGGACTGGCGCTTTGTGGCCTCAGTGGCATCGCCTGATGTCACTTGTGGTGCCGAGTGAATCCAGCGCCCTCTATGGGTGACATCATGTCTTTCAAGTTTTCCGGATGCCTGGGGGTTGTTCTACAGGTAAGGAATTTGGTAGATAGCGTATCCACCATAAAGATATCACTGCAGGTAAGTAACCTTTATTTTGGTTTTATTTTAAATTAGTGCCTTTTGTTAGGTTTTTATACAATTGATATGCAACAGAAACATATTAAAATGGTTGTTTAGAGTTTGGGTGCATGTGCATGCATGTCAATATATGTGCGTGTGACTGACAAAAGTAAAGTACATCTCATTTCATTCTATTGCAGAAACAAGAAATACGGATCGGACGAAATCGTGAGTCACACAATTTTTATTTTTTACCTAAATGTGATGGAATTGTTCAGCATTCAGAGTTCTGTATAAGATGATTGATATAGATTTATTAGCCTTATAAGGGATAATTGAGCCTTTCCCCACAGTATTCACCTCTTTATTCCACTAGCCTCTTTAATAACTTAAAATACATCTGCATTCCCCTCTGCTAGAGTGTTGGCATTCTATTTCTGTGAAATGAAGAGTATTTCTTCAATCTAATCTGTGTACTTCGGGTCTGGTTACTCCACATGCATTCTGGACGGAACATCAACTCATTTCCAAACATTGTTTTTGGTACCTGAGTTGATAGTAAAATCCCCATTCCTATTACCAGCACTGCCGAGTTAAAGACTCATAAGACTTCTTCCAATGAATACCTTTCATACTGCACAGTGATCCTTCTCAGTTCACAAAGAAGTAACAATGGTGCAATGGAGGTGTTCCGACAGTGTGCTATTTATTATCTGATAGAGACTTCTAGCCATAGATTTTTTACCTTAGAATATTCCCAGTATTCCCGGAGCATCAGACTGGATCTGGAAATTTTGGAGCAGTAGCCCTGCACGCTGGTAGGTGGCATTGTTCGGCTCCGTGTCAGGGGCATCCGTGCCAGATGTCACATGCACAGTGCCTGTATAGGCGCCACCCCAGTACACTGACATCACTTCTTTTTTTTCCATCCCAGCCAGCGCTGATATGGAGAGAGCTAACCCCTGTCTTTTTTGGCTGACTTTTCTCAACTTTTTCTCAAGACTTTTTTGAGACTGCATCTCCAGTAGTGCTAGATATGTCTTCAAACCATGTGGTGCCTGTCACAGGCAGATGTCATTGACAGATCCTCATCTGGTTTGCCTTTGCTGCTTGGAGCCGGACCATAACTCCAGGAACTGCAAAGATTGCTGCACAATGAATCCTAAGGGGCTGAGGGAGAGGGTGCTCTTCATCTCACAATTGGAGAAGGTCCCATGATTGCTCACTGAGCTGCTCCTGACTAGTGTTGTCTCGATCAAGATAGTCAGGTAAGTCTCATATGAAAAAGAAGTCTAAGAAGTTGAATCGCTCTTCTATTTCTCTGTGTTGGTCCAAGTCATTATATATGGTGCAGGAGCATCATCACTCTAGGTTTCAGGGTCAGCGATGTGCTTCCCGGTGCTGGTGCCACACCCGCCCAACCCAAGGAGTTTTATGAGGCTATGCACCTCACATTTGGCAGCCTGACCTCTTTGGAGGTGCAGGAAGGCCACCTACTAGTTCTCCACCTGTATGATCAACCTCGGTGCCATTCAGGTCCCTTGGATCCAGTGTTGGATCTGGAGTGGCACTGCCTGCAAGACATCAAACTTCCCCAGCACCCAATCCAGTGCCATTGCTTCTGGCACTGCCTATGCCACACAGTGGCACCAGCCCCCTCATTATATCCGACATAGAGCCTGATGGCATCACTCGACGTAGATTCTGACACCGACTGGTACCGCACCAGTGCCTTTTTCTTTTGACAGGCCTGGACAGGGTGATGATTGGGAGGGGTCAGAAGACCCTCATGGTTACAAGCATTCTCTTGATGACTCAGAGGACAGCTGGTATGAGTAACCAATGGATGGCAGTGATTTGGATATCTCACCAGTAACTGACCTGGTCTGTCCCCCTACAATGGCTCTAGAGACAGGTGCTTCATTCTCAGTGGTTGTGCAGGGGTTGGCTGAGATCCTGGACCTTCAGCTGCTCACAGTGATAGTCAAGATGAACTACTTGATAGAGGTGCTTCAGCAGGGAGTCACTCCTTCTAAATCTTTACTCCCATTCGATGAAGGCCTTACACATGTCCTCCATTGGGCACGTCTAAGCCCTGCACAGAGGCTCCTCTGCACAGGACATTGACTGTCTGCCATTGCTCTGCTCCTGGTGACCCCAGATTCATCACCCAGTACCACACCCTAGAGAGCTTGGTGGTCCGAACCTCCACTTCTTGGATCAGTCAGGGCACGTTCCCTACCACTCCAACAGATAGGGAATCCAAAAGGCTGGATACACTTGGTAAGTGGATTTTCCCTTCCACCAGCCTAGCACTGTGGTTGGTGAACACACCATGCCTTTCTGGCCTCACCCAGCATACTGTGTGAGATTTGGTTACAAAAGTGCTGCCCATGATCTTGGTAGATGCCAGAGCTCTCTTTTCTCAAGCAGTTGCTGATGAGCAAAATCCTTCAAAGTGCACCATCAGATGTGCAAGTGAGACGAAGGACACACTCAGCATATCGATTTAATAGTCAGTGGCACTGAGACTAGCCCCTTGAGGAAATATTAATTTTGCTTGTGGAGTTGGCTGAATTCAAGTAACTCTGTGCTATGCGTGTAACACAGTGTTCCTGTGTAATTCTGCCATCCGGTGTGTGGCGGAATTACTTTTCCATTGGCACGTGCAAGGCTTTTTTGGCTTCCACGAGGCTTGTTATTGTGTGCTTGCGAGCATGAATGGGAGTTCTTCGCCCACTAGTGTGGCTTCTGGTCGCCACTGAGACTTCTGGTGACTTCTTCACTTTGTGACACCAGTGACTGAAGCCATTGTGTCTTTGCTTCTCGAGTAGATTCTCAACTGGAGAAGCAGGTAAATCAACTCAGGTACCTTTTCTAGTTAAAATTCTACTCCAACGGACAAGCTATTTTTAGTGCAAAAAGCATTTTTTATTTTACTTTTTTTCAACAGGAATGAAGTTCGGCAGAGACTGCAACTTCATCTTCAGAAGGCTCCCCCCAGTGCTTTGTCCTTCTCCTGGTCACTTTTCACAAGCATTTCAAGGGGAAAGGATCACTCTCTTTGTTTGCTGCATATACTAGTAGATTTTAAGGACTTTGGGCCTGATTTAGAGTTTGGCGGACGGGTAACTTTGCCCAGTCAGCTATGTTACGATCTCTATAGGCTAAAATGAGATTGTAATGTTTGTGATGGAGTAACCCCCTCTGCCAAACTCTAAAATCAGGCCCTTTGTTTTGTGACATCACAGCAGGTAATTTCTAAAACAATTGGATTAAGGATGTTTGATAGTGGGCATGCAGCAGTATTTTATTTTTACTTGTATACATTTTAAAAAATCTGGTTGTGGCGGATGGCCTCGAGTTGTCGTTTATAGCACAGGTAGCAAAAGGTAGCACAGTTCAGTACATTTTCTCCATGTTTGTTAAATTTGCACTATTTATTTCTTTTGCCATATGGCCTAGTCTGCCCAGGGGCCATCCAGCAAGTACAAGTCATTGGATATTCAAAACCACTCTTCCTGTGGTACATGTTGTATCTATGATTTTTTTAGGCCAAGGATGGCATTGGATTTAATCCTAATTGTTTTTGTATTTCACATTTTTTTCCTGCAAAAAAGTGTATTTTAGTGGGGTAATATGATATCATTATGACTTTATGACTTTGGCAGGATGTTTGTTGTAAAACGTTTCATAGCTCACTTTTCGTTTTTGGTATTGCTGAATTAATGGTAGTGTTTTCTTCATTATTTACCATGCCTCCTTTGTCTGGCTAGTATGTGTGTATTTTTGTGTGTTTGCCATAGGCCACCAATTTGTCTTTGCTCTCCATGCCGTGTAGTCAGCTGTTATTTTGTGTAGTCATTGTCCATCCATATGCATACATGTGTTCTTTGTTCTCCATGCCTCCTTGCTTGCTGTTGTTGTTTAACCATGTGACTGCCTGGCCGACAGCCATTTTGTGTAGGTAGTCAGTCTGCTTTTGCCTTGACTTTCATGTGTTCTCTGTTCTCCAGTCTATCTTGCTTGCTGTTGCTGTTGTTTCACCATGTGGCTGGCAGCCATTTTGTGCAGGCAGTCAGGGTGTTTTTGCCATAGGCCTGCGTGTGTTCTTTGTTTTCTATGCCTCCTTGCTTGCTGTTGTTGTTGTTTGATCATGTGGTCAACTGCCATTTTGTGCAGGCAGTCAGTGTGCTTTTGCCATAGGCCTGCATGTGCTCTTTGTTCTGCATGCCTCCTTGCTTGCTGTTGTTGTTGTGTGACCATGTGTCTGGCAGCCGTTTTGTGCAAGCAGTCAGTTTGCTTTTGCAATAGGCCTGCATGTGGTCTTTATTCTCTGTGCCTCCTTGCTTGCTGTTTTTCTTGTTTGACAATGTGGCCTGCAGCTGTTTTCAGACAGCCACCTAGATCCATAGTTACAAGCAGCTTGCGCCGCCGGAGTGTCACTTTTTGTGATGATCCAGCGGAATAGGCTGCAGACCCATATTTACAAGGCTACACAAAGCCACTTTGAGTGACTTTTCATGGCCTTATAGATATGGAATAAGGCAATGGAGCCAAGTCGCTGCATTGCCTTACTCTGCATCAACGAGGCATTCCATGGGCGTTGCGGTGGGTATTCCCATACAACACCCATGGATTTTCATGCATTCCCGGATTTACAAGAATTTGTTATCCAGGGAATGTATCAAAAGCCTGTGGCTGCCCACGGGAGGCACAACAAGGAGAAATAACTTTATTTTTCCATGTGTTTTCCTCTTTTTATGTGTGCTGCATTCTGTCTTTCTCGATTTGTGCAGGAAGGTGTCCCTTCCTGCACAAAAACAATCATTCCTGCAACGCAGACACCCTTGCACCATGGTGCAAGGGTACCAGCATTGGCACAAGGCTACCAATTGTATGCCAGCATAATGGAAGAAGAAAGGAATGTGCTGTATCTCCTAGGTACAGTACATTCCTGCCCTTTTCTTTTGACACAGGGGAGTGCAGAAAAGTGACTTGCTGTGCTGCCCTGCATCAAAAAGTAGTAAATAAGCCCCCAGTGTATTATTAATTCCTTTATTCCAGTTTTCAAAGCCATTTTCTATGTACATTAATAGAAGAGTTCCATGCCATTTTCATTTTTCCCTGATATTAGTTTAATGTGCTTGAGGATCTTTGTAGTATATGTATGAATAGTGTTTATAATATTATTTCTCTGCAGCTGCTTGCCTCCCAATGGATTTATCATAGTCCCTGGTGATACACCAGCAGTTTGTTTTTAACATTTTACCTCCACCCCCTGCCTGCCATAGGTTTTCTCCTCTTAGGCCATTATCACACACCAGTATTCATTTTTAAGGATTATTACATTTTCCCCACACCCACTGCCTGCCATAGACACACAGCAGCATCAATTTTTTGAGTATTATCCCATTTTCCCTGCACTTTGTGTCTGCCATATGTGCACAGCAGCATTCATTTTTTAAGGATTGTTTCATTTTTCCTGCATCCCCTGCCTGTCATAGGCACACACCTGCATACATTTTGTAAGGATTACTCTATTTTCTCCTGCATCCCCACCTGCCATAGGTGCATACCAGCAATTTGCAGCCCCCCGCCTACCATAGGGGCACACCAACATTAATTTTTTGAGGATTATTCCATTTCCTCCCTACTCCCCTTCTTCCACCTGTGTCTCCTCCTAGATTGATATAAAGCAAACCGTCACATCTACATGTTGTTGTCCTGATTTGAAATATGACGTTGTGGTGTGGAGTGGACCAGAATCAATAGTCAATACATTATTGTTGTTAATTATTTGGGATAACCTCACTTAATTAGATTGTCTGTATTATTATTAATTCATACTGCAAAAATGCAACGTTTCACGAACTGTTTTTCTTGTTTGTTTGCTTTTCGATGCACATGAGACATCACCCACAGTACTTCCAGACAGAAGGTTGGCACAAAGTGTCATGATCACAGCATGTGACTCCTCTGTTTCCACTTGTGCAGCTAAGTGCCAACTGACAAGGCTTGAAGAAAGCCCCAGAGAAAAGTGTTCCTGCTAAGAAAGTGGCCAGTGAGGAGGATAAGAAGCAGATTGCCACCACTGGTGTGCCACCCTCCACTTTTTCAGGAAATGTGGTGGGCCTGTCGCACCGTCCTCCAGGCAGCAAGCTGGGTGCAGCACTCCCGCATCAGTGATGTCTCCACCCTAACCTAAGCTCAAGGCCATGTCTCTTGGCAAGACAGCCACTGCAATCATGGCGAGGAGCAGTGAATCTGAATTTGAGTTGTCTCAGCCACAAACTAGTACCTAATAGTTGCAGAAAGTGGAGAACAGGCGCTGCTGCCAGAGCCAGCAATAGTTCATCCTTAAATAGGAACAGAACAGGAGGTTGACCTTCCTGCTAAGCAAATGCACCTCTTCTTGAACCATTGGATTCCTTAACTCCAGCAAAAAAAAGAAAGGGTACTCCACCATCTTATCCAAGCCCTCCCTCCGATGATCTGGACATGGATTGGACCCTGGCTGAGTCCAAGACCCACCACAAGGGACAAGGAAAAAGGAAAGTTCCTGAAAGCCTTACAGTTATGGAAGGAGAAGGGGATGAGCAAGTCATTGTCATGGAAGCTGGCTCAGAGGACAACAACGTTACCCCTCCTAGTCAACCAGCTCAAGGGTATGTGGCACTGGTTCCACCCCCACCACGCCAGCTTTCATATTTGTAAGGCCTGTGCTGAAACCTGCATCAACTACTATCCCAGTGGAAGTACACACTGCAGAGAGGCAATCACTGACACACCACCTACCTCTAGTACTTCAGGCATTAGTATTGTCTCCAGCAGCACACTAAAAATAAGCTCCACCCCAGTTTGGAACTTCTTTATGATTAGCAAGCAGGAGGATAACATTGTAATATGCTCCATTTGCCACACAAGTGTTAGTCGAGGTAAGAGTGGTTCACACTATTGTACTAGAGGCTAAATGAACCATATGAAAAAACATCATGCAATCCGGTGGGAGGAGCACCTTGAAAAAATGCTGCAGGTGGTAGTGGTGATGAGAAAGGGGAATGAGCTCCGATCACAAAGGGAGGTGATGAGGAAGAAGAGACAGCTTTACACAAAGCAGCACTGTCCCCAGCAGCATCACCTGCATCAGCAACTTCGAAATGGCACAAGACTCAGATAGAGACACTACTGCATACAGTGATGATTACCCAAAGATGCACGTTGAGTTTACCACCTCCTGGTCCTCTCCAGAAGTTGCTTTTGTCAGTGGGGCCACACAAAAACAATACAAGATACTATTACAGGTGTGTTTAGGCAGGAGGGGTCTGCAAACGCAACCACCCAACGGCACGTTTGTACAACTGGAAGCTGGGTAACATTTTAGTGCTGGACCGCCTCCCTTTTTCTTCTGTGGAAGAAGTGATATTTGTAGAATTTGTGGCAGATATTTGCAAGAAATGGAACGTCCTAGCTGGACTTATTTTGCCGTATTTGCTGTTCCAGCTCTCCATCACGATTGGCTGCAATTGGTTGGACACGTTTCGCAGCAGAGTACTGTTCACTCTATCCACCTAATGACAGACAAGTGGACCAGTTGTCAAGCAATTGATTACATGTGTATCAATGCACACTGGATCTCTTTTGTAGGGTTTAGGCAATAGCTATCTGCAGGTATCAGCATTGAAGAAACTTTATAAAGGCTTTCAGCGGCATGAAACAGTAGCGATGTTTACCATGGAGAAATCCGATACAGCTGCAATCGTATTGGAAGACTTTAACAACACCATGCTTCAGTTTGAAGTGGTGAGATGCCAAGAGCAGAGATTTGACTTTGGAGGTGTGGCAGGATACCTGCCACGCTTAACCAGTACAGTGCTTTGACACTAAGAAAGCCGGGTGACTTACCACTTGTCCCTGCCACCACTGCGATATCTCCCTCTTCCATGGTCATCCCAGCTTTGACTGCCCTACTGGTGGTGGTTTCTGCACCTGGTGAGAAACATAATGCACCCATTTTGGATACCAGATAGCCACCTGAGTAATTACTTTGCCCAACATACAACAGCAATACCTCACTGCATTTAGGTTAGCTATCTATCAGTACCTTGTTTTATCAAAAGTCCAAAAGTTCATGACCATGATGACCAGTCTCTACTATTTGCTTGATCAGCAAAAAAATAAATAACATATTTGGTGACTAGGGTACTAGTTGGGCCTGCCTCTGCAATCCTCTTTACATTCCCAGAAATCTTTTCCCCTCTTGGTACTGCACAACAACAAAAAGACATGTAAATGACCGAGCAAGGAGAAGCTTAAGAAAAAAAGAGCAGATGAAAGGTACAAACAGGAGAAAGTCAGCTGCGGAAACAGGAAACATAGAAAAACTCAGGGAAATATGCAGGGATAACAAACATCCAACATGAAAAAAATAGTAAGTAGAGAGAAGGGCATAATTTTAGACGTAGGGAATCAAAACTATTTATAGGGGGCAGCTGAACCATCGCCCGTGGTGCCTGTGATAAGGCTAGTGGTCACACCTGCCGTGGTGCTGATGGTAGCTGGAACCGTAGATGCCCTCTCGCCCTTGGGTGCTTTAAGAAAGAAGATTAAAAAAACAATGATTGGTTGTACTCTGTATAAACACATTTTTTACTAACATAGCATTGTACTTTTTCAATCAGCTAGCCTATGCTTTGTTTTGTAATCTCAGTCTAAACCTCAAACCATAACATTTTGATTTTTGAACTATTACAATCCAAACAAATGATCTTTGAGTTTCCACCCCCTTTTAATGAGTAAAATTGGTTCCCCTTTGTGTACTGCACATCCGGGAGAGGGGGACAATGAGCTGCGTTAAGAGATAAAGCCACAGAAGGATGTAAGTTAAGGATGCGACAGCTCTGATATACTCTCTAACATTGTAAGAGGGAGTGACATGATCACAAGTTGACTACTATACCTTAAATGAGCCCAAGTGAGCACCTGCCTAGCCTAGCTCTCACTAGAACAGAATCCTGGCAGTATCATTTACATGATGTCCACTACCGTCCTACGTTCCCAACTTCTAATTCCTACATCCTCCCCATCAGGTTAGAACCACACAACACTACTATACTTTGTCAAGGGTTTATGTTGCACTCGCCTCTAAGGATTGTTTTTGTGCAGCTGGGTTTCCCTCCCTGCACAAAACAATCAAGGGTGCTGTGCCATATATGTGTGTGTGCATGTACTGGCAGTGGCCGGTAGGTAGTTATAGTTAAGACTGTGTTTCCATTGAAAAAGCATTTTTTGACTTGCCTATATCTATGGCACCATTTGACGAATCTTCACAAAATTTTCCAGAATAAGTATTCCCGAAAATTTTGTTGTACATGGGAAGTTTTGTGGTGATCGTCAAGTGGGGGGCTGAAAAAAAGTGGGGTATAAAAAGTGCATTTCCCATTATAATTCACGTAGGGACTTTAGACATGACTGCAGTCCGAACCGCTGGACTGAATGACACCAAATTTAGCAAAAAGGTAGCTCTTGGTCCAAAAAAAGTGTTTTTTGTTATTTAGTATAAATTTGTTCAGCAGTTGTTGAGATAGTGATAGAAAAAGAAATGTCGATATCTAGAGGTGCAAAGGATTTGCAAATAATAACAGACTTGCGCAGGGAAATGCGGAGCTCTGATTGGCTGCCAACATTTCCACCCCCATCTCCTGCCCACTTCCAGGACAAGAAAGCATTTTCTATCAAATTTCACCAAGAGATGCAATGGATCCAAGGATTGGATAAAAATTAAAAAAAACAAGTGCAGTCTCCCGTGCTTGTTTACATGAAGTCCCCGGGGACATGTTGAACTACAGGAGGGGGGGTTTACGAAGCCCCCCTCCTAGGGCGTTTTTATTTCCCTGGGACCCCCACCTCCATGGGGCTTATAATTATTATGCACCCATCCCCTGGGGATCACCACCTCCCTGGGGTTTTATTCATAGTGAGTTTGGACTTGCAGCCCCCCTGCAGCTCGGGGGACAGCTACCTCCCCGGAGTTTTAATGATAATGAGTGCATGAGGACTGCCTGCCTCCTGCAGCCCAAGGGACTGTCACCTCCCTGGACCTTTAATCACAATGAGTGCAGGGGGGTTGCACTGCCCCCCTGCAGCCCAAGGTACCGCCATCTCCCCAGGGTTTTAATGATAATGAGTGTGGGAGGGCAAAGCGCCCTCCCCACAGCCCTGGAGACCTCCCGGGGGTTTTAATGATAATGAGTGTGGGGTGTCCATACTCCCCCTCGTAGTTCTGGGGACCGCCACCTCCCTGGTGCTGAATTTAAAGAAGGAAGTGAATCCTTCAGAGACCCTTCGGGACTACCACCTCCTCGGGGCTACCTCAGGTTGGAGGGGGGCCACGTGTCCCCCCTCGAGGTGCAATGATGGCCCTGGGGACTGCCAACCTCTAGGGCCAGCTTCTGCAACATCCCAGGGTGCACACCCCCTGGACTTAGACATTTGCTCTAGCTTGGCAGGAGTCTTGACCACTCCTGCGAAGTCAGAGCAAACACTCCACTTTCTGCAAGCAGGAGCTGTCAAACAGCTCCTGCTTGCAGAAAGCAGAGTTTTCATCTGTTTCCCTGCACGCAAATATGCAGGCAGTGAAAAAGATGAAAACATTGCTCCTGCAAGTAGAGGGCTGCTGTTTAAAGCAGCTCCCTGCATGTGGGAACAATGCTGGTTCACCCATGAAAGGAGAAATAAAGATATTTCTCCTCCATCCTGGGGAATGTTTAGCATTTTGATGCATTCCCAGGTCTACCACTCATGGTAAATCTGGGACAGGGTAGTGCAAAGCAGCAACTTGTACTGCCTTGCTTTACTCCAGATTTACCAAGCACTGCAGGGCTACGCAAGGGGGCCTTGCGTGGCATGGTACATGTCAACTAGGTTTTGCATCGTCCTTGCATGGTGCAAGGGCGATGCAGATCTTTGATAACTATGCCCCCAGTCCGATGCCAGGGGGTATTTTGAAGATAAGGAATCTGTGGCTAGATAGAGTTCTACCAGATAAAGTGCTACCAAAGGTAAGTAACTTTTTCATTTCTGCAGGATATATATATATCTGTATATATATATATATATATATATATATATATATATATATATATATACAGTATATATATACAGTATATATATACAGTATATATATACAGATGAATCGATCATCACTGTATTGTCAGAAAATTGTGTGTAGCAAGGTAATACTGTAGTAATCACAATTCTTTCCTATCTTTCCTGTTTTGTTTAGATTTACACCGTGTGAACCCACAAAGGTAAGTGATTTTTGAAAACTTTAATGCAGTAATATGATCTGTTAACATTTAACATGTTTGCAGTTCATTTAAATGTACATGCATATTTTTCTTCTAAAAACATTAATAAAGATAAAGGGCGTATTTAGAGGGCTTGTCACGCAGTACAGCACAGCAAGTCACTTGCTGCACTGCACTGCGTGCCAGGGAAAGGGAAGGAATGCGCTGGCTTCATTTTGGCTGCCTACCACCAATACAGGCACCCTTGCACTAATGTGCAAGGGTGCCTCCATCGCATGCAGGACTGCACAATAACAAACCTCTGAGGCGTTTTCCTCTTTCTGTGTGTGCTGAAGAATGCAGCACACATGGAAGGGGGAAACAACTAGGAGAAATACAAATATTTCTCCTTGTTACATCTTTCCTGGTGAGGTGTATCTTTTTGGTGCATTCCCAGGTCTAAAACTTCTGGTAAATTAGGTATTGCATCAACAACCATCGGAGTTGCCTGGGAACGCCCATGTAATGCCCAGGTAATGCCTTTCCAATGCAGGTCATTGCATTGCAGCGATGTGCACAGCATTGCTTTACTCAAGATTTGTGGAGCGTTTAAGGGCCACACAAAGTGGCCTTGCATGGCGTCATAAATTTCACTTAAAGTTTGAGTCACCCACATACCACTTTGCATGGTACAAATGTGACACAAACCGGGTCATAAATATGGTCCTCAGTTTACTACAAATTCAAATCAGGTTTGTCTACTGGTCCCGAAAACAACACTGATACTTTAGTAAACATCATTAGCAGGTGTTTGAAGTCTGCAAATTCCTTCCTCCTGAACATCTTCCTCAGGATTTCTCTAAACTGTAGACACTGACATGGGCCACTTTGGATCTTGTTTCTGAAAAAGATACTTTTGCTCCAGTGTGCCGGTTTGATGAGGTGTGCCTACAATATGGTGCTAATTTGCACAGCCTTATGTTGCATACTGTAGCCATAGACAATGCAGACAAACCACAGAAGCACCTTGGACACACATAAAAACTGCTACAGACAGATTAAGGTCAAAAGGTATTTTGACAAAAGGTGACCTAGATTGGCTGAGAGGTATTTCGTGCAATTATTCAGGTGTCACTGTTTCACGCTAAATGGATGTTTTCTTGCAATGTAGAAATCTAAACAGTTTTCTGACTTTTATTATAGACCTTCGAATAAGGTTTAATTATTTTTCTTTGCTGGAAACAACATTTCTGTATAAAATTGTCAAAGTGCTGAATCACTTTATAGATTTTTTTCAATATTGTTTGAAAATATAGCATCTGGAAATGTAATTTCCACAAAGAAGAAAGCTCACAGGCAACTAGGTGCTGTATAATAAGTGAAACACTGTCAAAGATGTGATCAGTAGCATGTTCCTCCAAATAAAACATTTAGGTCCTAAGGGTTTCCTAGGCATTCAGGTGTTACACATCAATGGCCTATGCCCACAGGCTGTTGTATTAAAAGTAAATTAATCCAATTTTATGCTTTGTTTTACGCCACATATGGACCAATGCAAACTCTTGGTAAATATTTCAAAATCTGTAAAATGTAACAAGTAAACGTAAGAAATTTTACTAATGACAAGACTGCTCATAAAAAAAATGTGATTATGGAAAATAATCAGCATTGACTCAAAAAATATATTAATAAATGGTTCATTCCTGAGCTAGGTTGCACACATTAGGATGTAAAAGAATCTGGAGAAAAAAAGTGCCTACTGTAAAATTACAAAGGCCTCTTAGATGCAGCAGTGTGCATTTTGACCTTACTTTAGTCAACTTGCTCAGAGTTGCATTTTGCCTACTCCCTTTTTCTTTCTCATTTGCTCTTAAATATCCTCTTAGCCTCAGAATAAATATGAGTGAGGATGCAACAGCAAATATCTTTATGTTGACATTGGCAGTCTTAATTCTGCTCAGATCCCAGTCTGAAATCTGTTGACACCAAAATGTCTAACTTTTTAACTGAGAAGTTCCTGAAAGTAAAATTAGAAACTGGAAAAGGTCATCCCATCTACAACATCCATAATTAAGTCATGTAACTATTTCAAATCTCCTGGTCTTAATTTAAGGAGGGTGATCATAAAATTATATTGAACAACCTAGCTCAGTTTAAAGCATCAGTACTCACAGTCAACCTCATGCCAGCATAATGGATAAGAGAGAGACCACCTTCCCAAAGACAGCATTCTCTCTGTGATCTTTTTTACTTTGAAACTGACAAATGACTCTAAGGGGGTCATTCTGACCCTGGCGGTAAATACCGCCAGGGCGGGGGTTGGCGGTAGCACCGCCAACAGGCTGGCGGTGCTCCGCCGGGCATTCTGACCGCGGCGGTACAGCCGCGGGCAGAAGCGAAAAGCCGGCGGTGTACCGCCGACTTTCCGCTGCCCATGGGAATCCGCCATGGCGGCGCAGCTTGCTGCGCCGCCATGGGGATTCTGACACCCCATACCGCCATCCTGTTCCTGGGGGGTCGCCCGCCAGGAACAGGATGGCGGTATGGGGTGTTGTGGGGCCCCTGGGGGCCCCTGCAGTGCCCATGCCAATGGCATGGGCACTGCAGGGGCCCCCATAAGAGGGCCCAACAAAGAATTTCAGTGTCTGCTTTGCAGACACTGAAATTCGCGACGGGTGCAACTGCACCCGTCGCACCTTCCCACTCCGCCGGCTCCATTCGGAGCCGGCTTCCTCGTGGGAAGGGTGTTTCCCACTGGGCTGGCGGGCGGACTTTTGGCGGTCGCCCGCCAGCCCAGTGGGAAACCCAGAATGACCGCCGCGGTCTTTTGACCGCGGAACGGTCTTCTGACCGCGGAACGGTCTTCTGGCGGTTCCCACTTGGCGGGCGGCTCCCGCCGCCCGCCATGCTTAGAATCAGGCCCTAAGTCTTTCCAGCTGCGCTAAGGACTGGGCAAATGGCCTGTACATTAAACATGATCATCTGTTGAACTTAAACCAGTAAAGTCCACCGACAACTTTCCACAACCGTAATAAAAGTTTTAGGTCCAAATAGAGAACAACTTTCTGATTTTAAAAGAGATTCTACATGTGATAGTATGGAATTGTGACACCTGCCTACTGATGCTGCTGAAACATTTAGGGCCCAATTTAGATCTTGCTGGCGTTACCTCTCAGCCGGGTCGGCAGCGGGGCCGAAAAGACAGTCAAGTCTGCAGTCTCCTGCCCGCCGTATTTAGATGTATTGTGGCTGAGCCGAAGATCGCCACAACGGAATGCTCTTCCTAGCCGTTAGGCTGGCGGGTTCCCGCCAGCTGTATTTAGATGTTATAGTTGTACAGGTGTTGTAGTGGCTGCGGTTTTTGATGGAAGAAGGACATCATTGGACCCATTGGACATTGTACAATGCCAGTGGCTGTGGAATAGAGTTAAGTCATCACACCACATACACACTATGATCCATTGCCATGACAACACAACACAACACCTACATGCTGCACACACCCATGCATGTACATCCATCACACAACATACACACACCAGTGACACTGCACTCACACACAACACAACCACAGCAACCAACACACACATCTACACAAACACACGCACACACAGGCACAACTACACACATCATGACAGTGACTGCCACACAACAACATGCACATGAACGTGGCACGCAGCAACACAACACACAACACAACATAACCAACATCATCCATGCAATAGGCAAGTGGCACACATAATTACACAACCACATCACCCACTACACCTCCCTCCACCTCACCCAGCCAATCGCAACGCACACATGTATTCACATTCTGACTCTTACACACATCCCAAGCACAACATGAGAGGAACCTGTACCCTTACAATGTGCATACATCGGCACAGTTGGCAAGTGTGATTGTACCATCATTGTGGTGCAAGCATTCATTTAGCAATGAATTCTGACGCCATAATGACAGTTATGTGTGTGTTCGATATGTGATGTGTACCAGTGTGTCCCCACCCGTGTCTGGCCCAAACAAGAAGGTGAGTTTTCTCACCAAATCTGCCAAGTTAGAAGTGGCAGTCGGGTTGGACCGCCATTTTTTGCTTGATGGTGAGGCACATCCAAATCTGCTCGGTGGTAAGTGCGGCTTTGAGTCCTGCCGTCAGCCACTCTTTCCTATGGCGCCGTGGCGGCAGATGGGAAATCCTTGGTGGAGTCAGCAGGGCTCGGGCAGGTCAAAGTCTAGGGGACCAACCACATCTGAATACAATGGGTGGACGGCCAAGGAGGCAGGCGGGTTTTCCGTCAGAATACAGATGGCGATACATTACTGCCAGCATCTAAATCAGGCCCTTAGTGTTTTTTATGCTACTAATCATAAAACGCATGTCAGCCTTTCTTTCGACACATGAAATAGATAATTTCATTTAGGTAGGTTCCTTATCTAATTTGACAATACTTCCATGTGGAGTTACAATATTAGATATTTTTGCCATTTTTAAAGATATTTATATTTTAAAATAAAAATAAAACATTCTAAAAAATCTAAAAACTTTCATACATTTTTGTTAACCTCGTAGACATGTTTTAAAATAAGATTGCAGTTGTGACTTACCCTGCCATGGTGGTATACATTTTCAAATGTTTTGAGATTTCAGTTAGCGGTGCAAATTAAAATTGTTTATATCATGGAATATAATTAGAAAAGGGATTGTAAGCCTTGGATTCAAATTAGCTGTAATTATTTTCATCCAAAGTAAAAATCTGCAGCGATAGATATATTTTGTTCTTATTATCATATAGGCAGTCAATTGTAGTGTGCATAATACAGTGGTACTGTACCTAAAAAGTTGTATAATTTTACAAGTCCCCATGTGGTCATTAAAAGAGATGACAAATTTACCAATTTAAACACATGTACAAATGTAAGCAAATGTCTAGGAGGGAAACATATTGTATACACCTTTACTTTAATTGCACTATGATAAAATACAATCAAACATAGTACAGCATATTAAAATATTAATGATTAAAATTAAATTAATCTCAAACCTATTTTAATTATCAATTCCTCAAGCAGTTCTATTGGAGGGTTTCTTTTCTAAACTGGTCCACTTCCTACCTCGCAGAGGCACAGCATTTTACACAAATAGATCAACAAGGGTATCTCAGTGATCTGTGCCTACTGACACCATGTTTAACATCTATATGGAACAATTATAAGTTCTTATTCCTGGAGAAGTAACCATCCATGAAGATACAAATTATACACACCTACTTCTGAGACCAACATTGCTTGGATTGCATAATTGTATTTAAAGATTGAACCTACAACTAAACCAAACCTGGATGTTGTTTCCATATCATTCTGAATCTTGCTAGGCTCTACCACTATTACTATGTGCTAAAAGTTTGGTTGCTTGTGAGATATAGTGCCCTTCAGGGTACAGTTGTGCTTTTATAATATTTGAATCAATACTACTTTGTTTAGTCAATAACCATCCCCTCAGTAAAACCGGTAGTAAATTCCATAGGATTCATTCTGGACACCCTTGTGAATCTTTCTCAACACATTTTGCAAGAAACTGTGAAGAAAGGGGGTGTATTTTATAGTGTGGTTGCGTGACTTCACCATGTAATACACTTACCAACCCTTTTAGGACCCTCGGATTTCATTTGTTAAAACTGTCAGCTCAACCCTGGGTAGATGTGGCTCTGAATAGCAAGGCTTACACAAAGTAACAAGTGTAAAGCATTTCAACAGCACCAGAAACAAGAAGAAATTGACTTGACACCGAAGAAATCTGACACCAATTTATAAAAATAGGCATCATATATATATGTATTTCTAGACATCACAATGACAACGATCTGCAGACGTGTTCCGGAGGTATAGAATATACAAGGTCTATTAAATCAAAGCATTTCACTTAACCACTAATAAGCACTGGCAAATTCAACAAATTTGACAGCAACTTTTTCAGCAAAGAGTTGGGCTAGTTGGATTGTGGTCACTTAGAGTCACTTTAGGAGATTAACTCCAACAGGGAACCACCCAGGAGGACCAGCAGAATGAATTACCTTAACAGGTGAGGCAGTCTTCAGGCAGTACCAGGCACTTTATCTCCTTTGCAACTGATTCCAATGGAGTTGGCCTGATGCAAGGGATGATGGATGCTGAATATGCTCAAGGATGTTGTAGATGTGGTGCATTAGACGGGGGTCTTCCTGCAGCTACTCCACAGCCCACAAAGGGGGTGAGGTGGTAGACATCCCTCAAAGTCCTCTTGGTGTTGGTAGAAGTCCTGTTGCTATTGGGCTACCAGTCATCCAGTATCATTGTCACAGCCAAATCTTTCCCAGGGTAATAACTTGGATTATGGGTGACCAAGTTGCACTCCGACAACTCTCCTGGACTCAGCGTGCTCTAGTGCAGCTTTGAGCACTGGGTCCTGGTCTCTGGTACTGCACAGTGGTAGTTGGGGGTGGCTTGAAGGTTCTAGGCTCTTTGGCTGGGCTCTGTAGACGACTTCTCCTCGAGCAGGACATAACTGGTACAGTTAATCTCCTTTGTGTCACCAGGTTCAACAGGTGCAGTCCACATTGGTGCAGTCTGTCTTTGGTGGTTCCGCTGTATAGCAGGGCAGTCATTCTTCAGTCCTTTTTTCCAGTCCAGACGATATCTGAGTTCTGAGTGCCAGCAGTGCCCTATTTATGCAAATATATAATGCCCTCAGGACAGGATGTGGTTCATAGCGAATGAGCAATCAGGTTCCCTGTCTCATGATGACCACATACTGGGAAGTGTAGCATCTGGCTATCCCAAGATGCAACATTCTGCCCACTCCCAACATGTTAGAACCCCTCTTTTGGTGTCCAGAGCTCCCTAGCTAAACCCATAGCGGCTACCAAGGGCCTACAAGACCCTGAAAAAACAGTTTGACGGCAGGTTTCTCCTCTCCTTCCCGGATGCCAACTAGTCTGCCTAAACAATGGGGCTGCACACTCTTAAGTGTTACCCATTTACTCTTCAAAGGCAACTTCAGCTTTGAAGCTCACCTATTGGATCAATACTTGTGTTGGTTTCTGCAGGAGAGAGGTAACACATCTTTCCATTGCAAACCCCATAGTCTCCTTTCCTGGGATTTGTTTGCACGTCTTCCTAGGAGGGCAGAAATCTGTCTCGGCTTTGAGCTTCATGTGCAACCGTTAAGGGCATAGGAGATTGAAGGCAACAAAGTGGTAACTCTGTAAACGTTGCACACTATAACTTTTTACATGAATTGCAGTGGCAGAGTGGGAGACTTGTTTTACCTTTGTCTCACCCAGGGTGGCACAACAAATGTGCAGTCCTTGGGGTGACTATCTTACTATCCCTGGGAACCCAGGGTACCATATACTAGGAACTTAGTAAGCTGGCCTATGCCTATTGGGTATAGCCAATTTAAAATACATATTTTGGGAGTCGGTACTGGCACTGTGGTCTAGTTAGCAGGCTTCAGTGCACTCTCAGAGTAGAAAAACTAGCAGCATCCGTCAAATAATCTCTTGGTGACCATTCATAAAGAGATATTTCCTTACAATAGCAAAGGCAGTAATCATCAACTCCTCCTCCTAATAAATTAAAACCTTTTGTTAGAAATGACCATTTTCCATGTAATAGTCTCCTATAGTTTTGCCTTCATTACCCTATTTTTGCGGAACCCATTTTTGTTGTCTCTTTCCTTTCAACATGATAAAATTGGTATTTACATGATTGCCACACTTAATTCATGTATATGTCCCTCGTATAAGATATTTCCTGTATCAAGGACTGGTAGATTTAAATGCTACTAGTAGACTGCAGGACTCATTGTTCCAACCACTGAAGTATTCTCTAAAAAATATCTCAGGCCCTCCATTGTAGCTTGAATGGCAGTTTTTTAGACTGCCATTTCGGCTTGGCAAACTAACTCCTTTTCCAATCATAAGCCTTCCTTTTTAATACCTATAAGTCATCCCTGGCAGGAACGCCTTTCCCCCTTTATCCCCCCCACATCCCCCCCAACAACACTCCCCCCCCCCCCCCACAAAAGTTGTTTTTGGCTGTGGCACGGCTGGCTCCCCTATAGATACTGGTTTATCATATAATTTATAAAGTGCTAAATTTAGTTTGGAAACAGCTAGAAATATATCTATCACACTCATTTTAATTGTAATTTAAAAATTATTATTTTGGATATGCCACTTTTTGAAAGTAGAACGTTGACATTTCAGTAACTGAAGTTTCTGGGGCCTTCATGTACGTGTCCAGCTGCCTTGAACTGTTGATGACTTCCCCACTGAAAAATGTGAATTGGAGCAAGACAGTGGACAAAAGGCCTGGGTGTAGAAGGGAGCTGGCTTCACTGACAGGATGGCAGGTGAGGAGTTGTGCCCTGCCCTCATTTCACTTCAAAGGAACCTTCCCCAGCTCACACACAAGAGCATGACACCAGGGACCTACTTGCAAGCGGATCCACAAAGGGGGGCATCGCCAATGGGCCTGAATTTGCTGCAGCTCTCACTACATTCTGCTCCACAGCAGCAAATCCTGTTTAGTGAGACCTCCCGATGGGAGTTTCAGGCATTGTGAACCCCTTTTCTGCTATAGCCTGCAGCCGTGCCCCACTGAGGAAATCTGAGCTCTAGATAAACATTTAAGGCCAAAGGTAGAAAGCTTCACCGGTCCCAAAGCCGAGCAGCACCCCATCGATGACAACAACCTTCTCAGTGCAAAATGTTGACTTTTCCCACTTGGAGCTTTTTCTGTCTCTGCTGATGGTTTCACAGTAGCTTCTTTCAGTGTCTCTCTGTTAACTGCCTTTAACTGCTGAAGACTCTACCTTCTCAGAAATTCTTATAAGCTAGAAGGTAACTCTTGACCATGACATACCTTGTTATTGTGTCTGACCTGTGCTCCTTCGTGGTGGGCTAGAACCCGTGACTTTGACCCATCTCACACAACCAGGTACCTGCGGTTGGAGCGTTGTACTTTTTACAGCTATTTTTAACCTTAAAGTT
Organism: Pleurodeles waltl; assembly: GCF_031143425.1. Classification (NCBI taxonomy): domain Eukaryota; kingdom Metazoa; phylum Chordata; class Amphibia; order Caudata; family Salamandridae; genus Pleurodeles; species Pleurodeles waltl. The sequence continues at coordinate 858,384,640 of NC_090436.1, read as the reverse complement.
TAAAAACTCACATACAGATTTGCTTTTTGGCTTTTTTTTGTTTTGGTTTCATTTTATTTAAAATATTATCTGTTTTTCAGAATTGGTTTTGGATTTTTCTTGTGGTGTGTTTACACTTTACTACTAGTTGAGTGTTGCAAAATACTTTACACATTAACTGTATGTTAGACCTGACTGCTTTGTGCCAAGCTACCAGAGAGTTAAGCAGAGTGTGAGAAAAATGGATTATAAATTGAAGTGGTTGTGAGACCTCATAAAGTAATAATTTCACTATTCTGTCAGGTCTGGTTAGGGCTCTTTCAAATAAACCTTAGCTCTGTCCTGGGTAGCTATGGCACAGAGCAGTTCAGGCTTAACTCAAAATAAAATAAGTGTAAAACATTTACCTGTAACAAAATAAATAATAAGAGGCAGCAGACAATAAAATCCCACTCCTATTTATAAAAATAGTATATATTTGTATCTTTAAATAGACACCAAAATGGCAAAAACCAGATGAAGGGAACTGGAGTAATGGTTTTTGCAAGATTTTCATGCAATGCCTTTCAACCAAAAAAAGTTTTAAAAAGTTTGTAAATCACTGCTTTCTACTCTTAGTAGTAGTTTATGAGCCTTGAATGCAAGGGTCTGAGGCAAAGTTAAGGTTTCAGGCTGACTGTGAATGAGGTTGTGGTGGGATGCGGGTGCCAGGCTGGTCCCAGTCAAGATTTTATTTTTGCATTTATGGAACATTTCTGGTTCATTTTCTCCTCATCGGTGAGGACAGGTGGTTCCTCTGCAGCTTGAGGCTAGCGTTCAGCTCAAGGTCAATGGACAGGGGAAGTCCAGCAGTCTAGTGAAGTTTTGGTTCCGACAACGTTTGAGACTATCTATGAATTAGCAAGTCGCAGTAGTATATGACTCATGGATTACCGCTACTTGCCGGTCCGTGGACAGCCTTGAACTCTGTGACCAAAAAATGTTTTATTCTACTTTTGGCTTGCAAATTGGGGTTCTGCTAGGAGACAGCATACATTCTAGCATCAAACATTGCTCCAGGACCTGGGAGGCATGTTTTTGGGGCTGGAAATTGATTTTTCAGGTTACACTTGCAGAGTTTACAGCAAGTCCAGTGGCTACTGATCAGGTAGGCACTTTGCAGGTGCAGTCTTCTTTAGCTTTTGTTTCCCTGAGGCTTAACAGCAGGCTCGCCAATTAGCCTTTGGAGTCCACTCACTGGTCCTTGGCATGAGTAGGAGCAGGTCCAGCCCTTGAAGTGTCTCGCCACAGGTTCAACAGCAGGAGCAGACCCTCTTTTTCAGAAGTTCTGTTTTGGTTCAAAAGGCACATCATGTGCAGTTTTCCTGAGTGTAGGCTTTCTTCCTGAGGTCCACAGGTAGGGCAGGTGCAGTCCTTCTTCTGTTCTTGTCAAGTCCAGCAATATTCTGTGACCGAAAGCCAGGCAGTATGGAGTTTATGGGTGGGAAGAACACTCTAGACAATAGGACTACAATTTCCACTGGGCAACCCTACTCACTTTTGCATCACTTCCGGGGTTGGCACTAAACAATCCCACAGTGCATCTCTCTGCCCATATCCAAAATATTTGGGACAATTCTTACCTGGTATGAGCTATAGACACACCCAAGAGGTGTGTCCAGTATAATTTACCAACCCTCCTGGATAACCAGCTCTGCTATGGGTTTAACCCATGTGGAGGACATGCCAGCCTGTTTACCTACACAAAGGAGTGGACACACAAAGATGTGACTTACATTTGCCTTTCAGAGGCCGCAGCCGCTTTGAAGCTGGACAGGATCAGTGGCCCCCACCCTTGGGCCACCTTGGCAGGAGGAGATCACATCTCCTCTCTCCAGCAGGCCTTTTGTTTTGCTTCTTGGAGGTACTTCACATCTTCTGGCAGAAGGGCAGCAGGCCATGTCTGTTGGCAACTGCTGTAGTTATACAGCAACGGTACCAGTACTTTAGGGCAAGAAAGTGGTGACTTTAAGTCATCTTATTATTAAAAATCACTTACATCTTACTTCAGTCATAAGTCAGGTTTATTTTAACAATTAATTTGATACCTTCTAGTACTGTGTTTAGTGGTCCTAAATGGAAGTTAGCACTTAGCCTGTTGGTTAGTGTAACTTTTGCTAGAGTAAAAAAATACAATTTCAAGTTTTCAATGCCAGGACAAGTAAAGCAAAAAATGAACATTATGTTCTTCTTAGTACTTAGCACCCTGCCTTATGGGCTGCTAAGTCCTTCTATAGGGGTGTCCTATAAACATAAAACAGAAGGTTTTGACCTGGCAAAAGGGTTTATTTTGCCATATCAAGTTGGCAGTTTAATAACTGCCTACCTAGGCTGCAGTGGCAGAAGCAGGGCCATGTTTTCACATTGTCACTGTAGTTGTAGCACAATTAGTGCTGCAGTCCACTAGTGACATCATTTAATGTACTAGCCTTAAGTACACTCTATAGGATATACTAGTTGACTTATAAGTAGGTTAAATTTGCGAATCAGAAATTAGCTTATTCTATATTTACTTTGAGGGGACAGAGCACATGCACAGGGGGCCTGGTCAGCAGAGCCCAGTGCACTTCAGAGTTTAAAAACCTGTAGCATTAGTCCAACAATTTGAGGGTGATCATACACAAAGGGGCACTTTCTTACACACAGGTTATGTTATTGACATTTTTGGTTCACCCTTACAAGGGTTGGGATTATTCTTTGAAGAGTGTTCTCAACCCTGCCCCCCCTCCACCTTCAACTAATACACCAACTTCTTACATCTATGAACTCATACAAGCGTCTGGTCAAGGCCATAGTACAGTTTTATCTAGATAGCAGCAGTGTCAACTTGGTGGATGATCTAAAAGGTCCACACCTTACCTAAGAGCAAGACTACGTACGGCCACAGCACTGGTTGTTATAGCCAAAAGAAGTCATCACATAACACAGATCTTGATTGATTCTTCCTGGCTACCATGCTTTAGAATCAAATTCATGACTTGCTGCATTGTGACTAAAGCTCTACTTCTCCATTAACATAGATGGTTGCACAATAAACTAATACTTTTGAAAGTACTTCACAGCAGGATCTGAATGAGCAGTTGCACCACTGAGCTCTCTCACCATGCTGCAATAGCTATTGATTGTGATCCATGCTAGCAACCAAAGCCTTTGCCCAGCATATCCTTTTAATGATACCTACAATGTTCCATTGTTATTCTTCCCTGTATTTAATGACCGTTGCTAATTTAATTTGGGTAGATGCTCCAATGCCAGCACATCAAAATCTTTATTTTGTATTCTAGCCTATTGTTTATAACCCCAGCACTCTACACTCAACATAATGTGCTATACTCATATTTCATGATATGACATAAAGTTTCTTGCACACTTTAACTGGTATGCTTTAAATATTGCATCAGTTCTGATATTGAATTTATAGAAAAAAGGAAGATGGAATATTGCTTTTTGTAAATTATTTTAAAATGTAACAGTACTCTGCGTTCTTGTTTGAAATGTTTGGCTTCCTTCATATCTTTTACCCTTGTATATATCAAGTGTGAGAAATTGAAAAGCACTACTGCAAATCAGTTTTGTCTGTATTTGCCAGACGTAGCTAACATTTTATAGAATAATTACGAGAAAAAAATGATTACCATATAGGGGGACAATTCATTATATCAAAGAAGGGGATACAGCATTAAAGAGTTTGAAGACCATTGCATTATGGGCATTGACTTTTTATTGAGATCGTAAATTATTGAAGTTTAGGAAAACAAATATAAGATGAGTCGTAGTACTCCCAATCTGCTCTGGAAGTGCAGAAGCTTGAGAAGAGGGAAGGGTGCAGAACAAACCTCTATTAATATTTTTTATTAAAGCTATAGCTATTAGCAAGTAGCAACATCTCGCTCTATGTTTAAGGAGGGGTGTGGGCAGTACATAAACCATTAGGGTTTTGATACTGTAGCAAGTCAATGGGTGTTTGCGAGCACTGTAAATTAACTGAATGTCTATTTATTTGTTTATCGTATCATAAAATTAACAGAACCAATATAAAAGTTTGGAAAAAAAGAAAACTATTTGTGATGGTCTTATCTATATAATTTTATTATTTATAAGTTATAAGTTCATTCCTAATAGGGAATGAATTTCGTATGGTTGGAGATACCAATGGTATAAATGTTTGAGATAGAACCTTGTCAGGAACATGCTATGTTGACTGCTATATTTAAATACATGTTAAAGTTGTGTTTTTTCATTTTCAATCTCTCAACAGAGCTTTTGAAATTGTCAATCGTCGTGTGCGATTTAATGGTGTTATAAGGTAAGCCTTTCCTCAAATACAGCCATGATCTTTCTAAAGATAAAATTCTTGTCCATGGTCAACCAAAGAAGCCCAGGCTGTGAGAGATTATGTAGCACTTGTTTTGCCATCCAAACCATTTACCATCAGCAGCAGAGAAAATAACTCTATTCCACTTTGTGGAACGGAAGAACAGGGGAATGAGACAGAAAGAATTCACCTAATGCTTCTCAACACGATAAGCGTTTGCATATATGTCCATAATAACAATGAACCAACGCTCTCTTGTCTTAAACACACATGTGAGGTGCTTCTGCAGGGGATAGTGGGATGAAGAAGCTCATGTATTGTCCTGCATAGTTATTTGGTTTCTCACAAGGGCACACAAAATCTCTGCCAGGAAATGGCTGCTTTTTAAAACCGATGCCAATGTAATCTTATTTTACTGTATTGTCAAACTCAATGTTTCCTTTCTACTGGAGCATGTACTTGAAAAAGCCAAATCTTTCTCCCCACATGCTTAGGGAATTTTCGGCCGAACGTCCTGCTGCCAGGCCTAAGTAAGGGAGCAGAAAAATTTATCAATAGCCATCTGCCAGAATTTATTGAGGCCAGCTCCCTCCTCCACTCTACCCAAACTCGCTTTTGGCCTAAACACAGAACCAAAACTTCTCTTTTAACAGTAGTGGAAGAGGCGAAAAAAATATATTAGATCAAGGAGATATGTTTGCCTTTATACTTCTGGATCTTAGTGCGCCCTTGATACAGTCGACCACCATATTCTTCTCCACAGGGTCTGCAAGGCCGGGATCACAGGTAAAGCACTCGGCTGGCTCAGGTCCTTCTTGACTCAGAGATCTTTTCAGGTATTTGATGGGTCCTGCTCCTGGTCACGTGTGGGGTGCCACAGGGGTCATCTCTTAGCCCCACCCTGTTTAATCTGTACCTGCTGTCACTGGAGGAGATTATAACCCCCTTTAGGATGTCCTTAGTCTCTTAAGTGGATGTTACTCAGCTGTTTTTTTCTTTCATTCCAGACTCTGGTTCTGTAGCCACCTTGGAACCGTGTCTGGAGAAAGCACCAGATGGATGAAGAACTCTTGCCTTAAGCTGAATGGATCTAAAACCGAGCTAATGATTCTTTGAAACTCCCCTCTTCCTCAGCAGTCCCTAGGATGGCCAGCATGTTTTGGGCCCATCTGTCCCCAAGCTAGCAATAAGTCTGGGAATATGGCTGGATAATACTCTCTCTATGGAAATCTAAGCCACTAGGATATTAGTCAGCTGTTTTGGAATCCTGAGAATGTTATGCAAGGGGTCCTGCCCCTACTTCCCCAAACTGCGAAAAGGCTTGTAGTCCAGGCATTGATTCTATCTCGCTTGGACTAAGGCAACTGGCTTTGCCTTGGCGCTCCCAAGGCAGTTACTTGGAAACTACAAGAAGTGCAGAATGCTGATGCCCACATGTTGTTAGCACTCCCCAGGTTTGAGTCAGCCAGGCAAAGGATGGCATACCTCCATTGGCTCCTGGTCACGCAAAGAATTGCATTTAAAGCACTTTTCATCACACATAGATCCTTTCACTCCGGAGGGGCTTCAATTCTACACCAGCTTGTTGAGCCTTACACCTACAGTAGGCCTTTAGGATCTACTAACACCTACCTGCTCATGGCCCCCAGAATTAGTAGAGCTAGAAGCGGAGGATGATCTTTTAGTTTTCATATAACCAAATTCTGGAACTCCCTTCCTCTGACCATTTAAGCTACGGACAATGAGCTAGGCTTTCATAAACTCCTAAAAACCTGCTTGTTTACTAAATACATTTTCATTGAGATCCTTCTTCTCCCATGTTTCCTGCCCTCTTTTCAGTTAGCACTGGGATATCGCCGGGGCACCATGCACTCTATAATTTAAAATAGAATAGAATAGAATGTATACCTAGCCTTAAAAATGTAACAGAGTGCATGTGCACTCCTACCCGTGAGCAATCTCCACCACTACACTGTACCTCTGCCTAATTTCCATTGTTGCAGCCTCTGCTTCAATGAGACTGACTATGAGGCTGTTGTGCCTCAGGGCATACGCGGTCTCTGCTGTGGGACCTGAAAGCCCAGTGGGCGCAGCATCAGGGGAATTTCTACGACATGGTCCCGATCTCGGAGGGAACTGCAAAAGACCTGCAGTGGTGGCAAAAAAACGTCATTTGGGTCAGTGACAGGCCCCTTTTTCTTCCACAGCCAGAGTTTAGATACATTACTTCTGGGATGGGGGGCCATCTGGGAGAGGTGGCGATCCGAGGACACTCGTCTCCGGGAGAATCCAAGTTTCACATAAACCTTTTGAAGCTTTGGGCAATCCACCTGGCATTAAAAGTATTTCTTCCTTCGATCAAGGAAAGGTTAGTGAAGGTGTTCATGGACAACACCATTGACATGTGGTACTGCAACAAACAGGGCAGAGTAGGGTAGTGGATCTATGTCAAGAGGCTCTGTGGCTCTGGACATGGCTGGAGTGTCAGGGCATTTCCCTTGTGGTTCAGCACATGGCAGGCTCTCTGAATGCCAGGGTGGAAAACTCAGCTAAAGACATCTAGTGGATCAGGATTGGTATCTCTATCCTGAGGTGGTCTATGTTGTCTTTCAGCAGTGGGGAGAGCCACGCTTAGATCTGTTCGTCCTGGCTAAATTCTGCCAACCGCAGAAAAACGAACTTGAGAAGCTGCGCCTTCTGGCATGCAGCAGTGCTGTTGTTCACGCTGATTTCTCAGTGCGGAATGCACTTTTGGCATTTAAAACCACCATGAGCAGTACGAAGTGCCAATTTCTGCATGGTCGGGGAACTCTGTGGAATTTTGTGGATTTTCATGTAAATCCGTGTAGAGTGGTGTATAGTGGCATAAAGTGGAGTGACTAACTTTGGAATGGCTTTTAGTGGTGTGATATACAATGCAGTAGCATACAGTGGAATAGCATACACTAGATTGACATAGAGCGGCGTGGCACAGAGTGGAATAGCGTACAATAGAGTGGCGTACTGTGGAGTGTTGTAGAGTGGAATATCATAGAGTAGAGTTGTTAAGAGTCATGTATAATGCAGTGGCTTAGAGTGGGATAGAGTAGTGTAGAGTGGAATAGCATAGAGTGCAGTGGCATAGAGTGGCAGAGTGGTGTAGAGTGGAGTGGCATAGAATCAAACAGCATAGAGTGGAGTATGTTAGATTGGAGTAGCACAGTGTGGACTACCATTGAGTGAAGTGGGGTAGAGTGAATTATATTGGAATGGCATAGAGTGAAATAGCATAGAGTGGAGTGGCATAAAGTCGAATAGTGTAGAGTGGAGTGGCATAGATTGAAAATCTTAAAGTGGAGTGGCGTTGAGTGGGGTGGAGTAGAGTGAAGTAGCGTAGAGTTGAATGGCATAGAGTACAGTGGAGTCTCATAGGCTGGAATAGCTTAGAAAAGCATAGAGTAGAGTGTTGTACAGTGGAGTGGTGTAAAGTGGAGTGGCTTATAGTGCAGTAATGTACAATGGAGTGGCATAGAGTAGAATAGCATACAGTGGAGTGGCGTAGATTGAAATAGTGTAACGTGGAGTGACATAGACTGGGGTGGCGTAGAGTGAAGTGGAGTAGATTGAAGGGGCGGAGAGTGAAGTAGCATAGAGTGAAGTAGTGTAGAGTGGAACTTTGTAGAGTGGAGTGCACAGAGTGATGTGGTATACAGTGGAACAGCGGAGAGTTGAGTGTCATAGAATGGAGTGATGTAGAGTAGAGTGGCGTAAAGTGAAGTTGCAGAGAGTGTAATTCTGTAGAGTGGGGTAGAGTGGCATAGATTAGACTAGCATAGAGTGGAGTGGCATAGAGTGGACTAGCATAAAGTGGAAGAGAGTGGAGTGGCGTACTGTGGGGTGGCATTAAGCGGCGTTGCGTGGAGTAACATAGAGTGAAGTGTTGTACAGTGGACTAGAATGTAGTGGAATAGTGAAGAGTGGAATAGCATAGAGTGGAGTGGTATACAGTGTAGTGGTATAAACAGTAGTGTCATATTCTGCAGTGGCATATAGTTGAGTGGAGTGGCATAGAGTGGCATAGAGCAGAGTAGTGTAGAGTGGAATAGCGTAGAGCGGAGTGGCATAGAGTGGAGTGACATACAGTGCAATGGTGTCGCATGGATCAGCATTGAGTCAAATAGCATAGAGTGAAGTTGTGTAGAGTGGAGTGGCCTAGAGTGGAGTGGTGTAGAATGTAGTGACATTTAGTGGAGTGGTGTACAGTTTAGTGGAGTGGAGTGGTGTAGAGTGAAGCTGCATAGAGTGGAGTAGGGTAGAGTGGAATAGCATAAACAGAAGTGGCATACAGTGGAATAGCATAGAGTGGAGTAGCATAGAGTGAGGTATACTAGAGTTGTGTAGAATGGCAGAGCATAGGATGGAGTGGTGTTGAGTGGAGTGGCGTTGAGTGGAGTGGAATACTGTATAGAGCAGTGGCATAGAGTGGCGTAGAGTGGAGTGGCGTACAGTACAGTGGTGGAGTTTAAAGTGGCGTGAAGTGGAGTGGAACAGCCTAGAGTAAAGTAGCCTACATTGCAGTTGCATGCAGTAGAGCAGCATAGAGTGGAATAGAGTACAGTTGAGTGCCATCCAGTGGAGTTGTGTAGAGTGGAGTGGCATAGCGTGGAATACTGTAGTGTATATTGGTTTACAGTCGAAGTGCATAGAGTAAAACAATATAGAGTGGAGTGGCGTAGAGTTGAGTGAAGTAGATTGGAACAGTGTGCAGTGGTTTAGCATAGAGTAGAGTAGCGTACAGTCTAGTAGCATATAGTGTATTGGCATAGAGTGGAGTGGCATAGAGTTGAGTGGCATAGGGTTGAATAGGGTAGAGTGGAGTGGCGTTGAGTGGAATGGCATAGAGTGGAGTGGCATACAGTGCCTTTGAGTCAAGTAGCGTAGAGTGGAATAGAGTAGAGTGGAGCAGCTTAGTGTAGAGTTGCATACAGTAGTGTGGCCTAGAGTGGAGTGGTGTAAAGTGGAATAGCGTAAAAAAGAGTGGTGTAGAGTGACTGGTGTAGAGTGGAATATTATAGCGTAGAGCAGCATAGAGTGGAGTGGCATTTAATGTAGTAGCTTATAGTTGAGTGTCATAGAGTAGAGTGGTGTAGAGTGGAATGGCGAAGAGTGGAGTGGTGTATAGGAGAGTGGAGTAGACTGGGATAGTGTAGAGTGGAATAATATAGAGTTGAGTGGCATAGTGATCCGTAGACTCAAGTGGCATAGAGTGGAATAGAGAATAATGGAGTGGCGTGGAGTGTAGTGGCATAGAGTGTAGTAGCATGGAGTAGAGTGGCCTAGAGTGGAGTAAAGTGGAATAGCATAGAGTGGAATGGTGTACAGTGTAGCGGAATAGTGGAGTGGAGTGGCATAAGTGCACTGGCGTAGAATGGAGTGGCGTGGAGTGGCTTAGAATGGAGTGGCATACAGTGGAGTGGTGTACCTTGGAAGAGTGTAGAGTGGAGTGAGGTAGACTTGGATCACGTACAATGGAGTACTGTAGAGTGGCGTGTCATAGAGCACAGTTGAGTCGAGTGGCATTGAGTGAAACAGTGTAGGGCGGAGTGGTATAGAATGGAGCGTGAAACTTTAGAATGACTTACAATGGAGTGGCGTAGAGTGGAATGGCATAGAGTGATGTGGTATACAGTGGAGATGTGTACAGTGAAGAGGTATAGAGTAGAGTAGTGTTGAGGGAAGTGGCGTGGAGTGGCATAAAGTGAACTGGTGTAGAGTGAGATAATGTAGAGTGGGGTGGCGTAGAGTGGAATAGAGTGGAGGAGTGGGGTGGCATAGACTTGGGTCGCATAGAGTGGAATACTTTATAGTGAAGTGGGGTAGAGAGACATATAGCGCAGTGGCATACCGTGGAATAATGTAGAGTGGAGTGGCATAGAGTGTACTGTGAACTGGTATAGAGTTGAGTGCTAAGAGTGGAGTGGCATACAGAACAGTGGCTTAGAGTGGAGTGGCATACAGTACAGTGAATTAGAGTGGAGTGGCATAGAGTGTAATGTCATAGAGAGGAGTGGCATACAGTGGGGTGGCCTAGAATGGCGTGTGACAAACTGGAGTGTTGTACAGTGTCATAGAGTGAAGGAGCAGAAATTGGACTGGAGTAGATTGGAGTGGCATAGACTGAAGTAGGATGTCATAGAATCGAGTGGCATGTTGTAGAATGAAGTGCCATGTTTGCAGACTGGAGTGGCGTGTTGTAGAGTGGAGTGGCATGGAGTGTCATACAAGGAGTTGACTGTTGTATAGTTGAGTGGCGTGTTCTACAGTGGAGTATCGCAGAGTGGAATGGCATGTCATACAGTAGAGTGGAGAGGTGTATGATAGAGAGGCGTGTGGTATAGTGTCTTAGAAAGGAGAGACATAGATTGGAGTGGCATACAGCAAACTAGGATATCGTAGAGTGGAGTGGCATAGCGTGGAGTGTCATGTCCTATAGTGGAGTGGCATGTCGTAGAGGGGAGTAGTGTGGAGTGTCATAGAAAGGAGTGGACTTTCTTAGAGTGGAATGGGGTGTCGTAAAATGGAGTGATGTGTCACAGAGTGGAATGGCGTGTCGTAGAGTGGAGTGTTGTGTTATAGAGTATTGTTCAAAGAGATGATGCATGAAAATGGCTGAATGGATTTAGATGAAATGGGTCAGAAATATAGCTTATGGGGTGTTAATGTTTCCTTTAGGTAGTAGATCTAAATTATTTCAGTATTTTTAAAGTTATAGGGCCTCATTCACAAAGGTAAACTTGCACTTTTTGTGCAAGTTAATGATAGTTGGCTATTCACAAAAGTATTTTGTGAGTGGTATCTTTATGACTGCCGCTTCTCTCTGCACATTAAAAGATAGGACAGTCTATCTTGTTGTGTGCTGCGATTCCGCAGTCATAAAGATATTACTATCCAAATACTTTTGTATTAGCAAACAATTGTAAACTGCTGCTGTGTACTGCAATCATTTTGTGGTATACCGAGGTACAAAACAGTATATGATTAGCTAAAGACTCCCTTACAAAATTAAAAGGAAGATATATTGTTTGTACCCACTCTGGCTGTGTTCTGGCTTCCAAGAGTGAATATTGTGTACTACTGTTTATATAAGTGTGTAAAGTTAAGTAAAATTTGTTTTATCACTTTATATATCATAGAAAATTTTTGGAGTATTGCAGTAGTACCATGTTGTTTAGACCACACTTAGTAAGCATGAAAATGTAATGTAGTAGATTTCTGCTTAAATTTTTACATATTTAATTTTCTTTAAAGTTGTTTTATGTACATTTTTCTAAATGATCTTTCTCCTTAAAACCCAGAATAGAGACTAAGGGCCAGATGTAGGAAGACGGCAAATTGCGACTTGCAATTTGCGAGTCCGAGCGACTCTCAAATTGCAACTCGCAATTTGCTATGAAGAACGGTGTCTCAGACACCGTCTGCGAGTCGCTATGGGGTCGCAAAGACCCACCTCATTAATATTAATGAGGTGGGTCGCAATTTGCGCCCCCATAGCGACTCTGGGCACTCACGGGGATGGAGGCTTGCTGGGAGCAGCAGACCTCCATGTCCGTGACTGCTTTTAAATAAAGCAGTTTTTTTTTTTTCCAAGTGTAGCCCGTTTTCCTTAAAGGAAAACGAGCTGCACTTAGAAAAAAAAAACGAAACCTTTTGTTTCGGATTTTTCAGGGCAGGTAGTGGTCCCTTGGACCACTGCCTGCTCTGAAAAAATATTTTTGGGTCCACTCACAAAGGGGAAGGGGTCCCATGGGGACCCCTTCCAGTTTGCGAGTGGGTTACCATCCACTTCAAGTGGATGGTAACTGCGACTCCATTGCAAATGGAATTGCATACCACTGCGACTCGCAAAAAGGAAGGGAACACCCCTTCCTATTTGCGAGTCGGAAATGCATTTTGCGAGTCGGTTCCGACTCGCAAAATGCATTTCTGCATAGCAAACACACTTTTGCGACTCGCAAACGGCAATTTTCGCCGTTTGCGACCTGCAAACAGTTTGCTACATCTGGCCCCTGGCCCCTAACTGTGGTTTAAACAATATTTTGCTCTTCCAAAATTGAAAGTGGAAAATATAGTTTAGGTCACACTTATTCTGTGTTCTAGTTGTTAGGGGGGAAATATAGTGCATTACAGTAGTTTTTTTTTTTTTTTAATTTTTCCATTTTTGTTTAATTTTTTTGACGTACACTGTACTACACTATGGGCCAGATGTAGTAAGCTGTTTACATGGTGCAAACTGCGAAAATCGCAGTTTGCGCCATGCAAACAGCCTTCTGCGATGCACATTCACAATTTGTGAGTCGGTACCGACTCGCAAATTGTGAATGTGACTCGCAAATAGGAAGGAGTGTTCCCTTCCTATTTGCGACTCACATCTCAATGCAGAATTGCTTTGTGACCACAAATGCGGTCGCAAAGCAATTCGCAGTTACCACCAGTGTCACACTGGTGGTAACTCATTCGCAAAAGGGAAGGGGTCCCCATGGGACACCTTCCCCTTTGGGAATGTTGCCCAAGAGGTTTTTTCAGAGCAGGCAGTGGTCCAATGGACCAATGCCTACTCTGAAAAAACAAAAGCAAATGGTTTCGTTAAAATTTTTTATTTTGCAACTCGTTTTCCTTTGAGGAAAACAGGCTGCAAAATAAAAAAAAACTGCTTTATTTAAAAAGCAGTCACAGACATGGAGGTCTGCTGACTTCAGCAGGCCACCATCCCTGTGAGTGCATGGACTCGCTATGGGGTCGCAAAATGCGACCCACCTCATTAATATTTATGAGGTGGGTCTTTGCGACCCCATAGCGAGTCGCAGACGGTGTCTGAGACACCGTTCTGCATCCGCATTTGCGATTCGGAAATTGCGAGTCGCACAGACTCGCAATTTCCGAATCGCAAATGTGGAAGTTGCTACATCTGGCCCTCAATTTCCACTTCAAAATCAGAGCACAGACTATGGCCCTCATTTTGACCCTGGCAGTCTTTTGAATATGCAAACTTTGATGGGGATTTCTTATTTACTATATAAATTAGCCCAAAATAAAGGTCTCATTAAAAATGCCATTAGCCCTACTTTTATTTAAGAATGAGCCTGGCTGGGAGTCACCTGGAGTCCAATACCTATACACCAAAGCAAAGGAGAGGAAACAAAGGTACACAGCTTATCACTTTACAAGTCAAGTGCTTAAGAGTAAAATTTGAGGCAGGTTTTTGATTTTGTTTATCCCTTGTACATACGCTATATGAATGTACTGTAAGAAGGTAGGCTAAGAGTGCATGGCTGGGAGAAACAAGAAGTTTGAATTTAAAATGTAACAGTGCTAGGGCTATCTCTGTATTTATAAGACTTTATTACTACACAATGGAACCCTTGTTAGCATCCTTGTAAGACAAACTGAGACAGAAAACAATATGCTTCTAAACCAGTGCCTTGTAGTTTACAAGCAGCTTGTTGATGCTGGTTCATAGCTTACTGTGCTATATTAGAAAGGTTACAATTTATGGATATGTGCCAAAGGCAAAATGTGCATATCTATCTACAATTCAAATTTATGATTTGTATGTTACACAGTGTGCTTTACAGGAGATGTATTAGCCCTCTGTGCAGCATTATGCATCAAAACTGTAACTAGACAAAACACAGATTTCTCCAGCAACTGCATTATTCACTAGATTTATCCTACCATTGTTATTATACCCTGAGATTTTCTGGGCACACAAAGATCTCTGCAGAAGGTTTCTTAACCTCATACGATATTTTAAAATACAAATTTTGTGATCAGCCTTTGTGATCAGGTAATCCAGAACAGATTTACTGTCACATTTGTCGTTGTTGCCAAATACTTTGGTGCAGTTTTGATAAAGTAGGGGCCTTATTTATGAGAGCCTCGAGTCACGTTTGCACCATGCAAAGTGCTACATGCTTGAAGCAAGGCTCTACATCCGATTTATGAAGTCACACCCCAGGGGAGGAGTAAAAAGGAGAAATATCACTATTTCTCCTTATTTTTCTTATTTCTATGTGTGCTGCGTTCTGCAGCACACATAGAAAGAGGGAAAAACCTCCCAGGATTGTTTTTGTGCAGGAAGGTGACCCTTCTTGCACAAAAACAATCCTGCATGCAATGCAGGCACTCTTGCATCGTGGTGCAAGTGTGCCTGAGTTAGCGCCAAAAGAGCGCCAGAGCAGGGGAAGGACAGGAACGCGTCATTTGGGATGGATATGGCATATTCATGCCCTTTCCCTTTGATGCAGGGCAACGCAACAAGGTGAATTGCTGTGCTGCCCTGTGCCAAAAATGTGCAGATGTGCCCCTAAATGTATAAGTTGACAGCCAGACTGGTTTTCATGAATCCGCCTTTTTGTGAATGCACCCCCTTTCTGTTGTCATGCCTTGGCCACCAGTGTATGAGTTCGCACATCAATGAAGCCTTTGTAGTGGATTCATGGTGAATAGGCAAAAACGTGTGTGTTCTAAAATCAGCATCCATGGGATAAAAGCTAACGGTGCCATTCATTCACTTAACTCCCCAGGTTCTAGCAGCCCTACATGTAGCGGTATGGCTTGAGAAGGGTTGCACTCTTAGTTGTAGGAGCCGAGCCTCGAAAATAGTTGTAATGTAAAACATTAAACACGTTCATGTTAGAATATGATAAAATTGTATCCAGTTTTCAAGAGAATGTATTTCTTTAACATGTGGGTGTGTTTCCAAAGCATTTATTAAAAGTAAGTGGTTAAAAACATGAAGTGAGAAACAGTCATCACATAACAGGAGCAGCTACGCATACTATGGATGAAATGCTGGCCAGTTCCACTGCAATAAATACATGCTGTGTCCATTCCTACGTTGTGCCCCCAAATGCTGCTGCTTCTAGTTCTTTAAAGTTTTATATAGACAAACTCAGATCGCTTTACATGAACACCAGTTGCATTACACAAAGGCACATTCATTTTTTTAACCATATGGGGTGCTTAAGTGATTTGCCCAGAGTCACGGTATGTTGAAAACGCACAGCTTGCAATATAGTCCCCTGGAGGCTAATACGGCCTCTTCTCCCCCTAAGTCTTACAGGGAGAGGAGGTGCAGTTGCACGTGCCGATTGCATTTTGGGTTAGCTATTTATAATACAAGTCTTTCAGTTAGGATTTGCCGCCCCTGGGTTTACTGTGCTCGATGCCCCCAAATTACAGCGTGATAGCAACCCCTCACCCAGGGTCATCAGGTTAAATACAGACTCGCTGGACCAACTGCGCAATTATTACATGCAAATCATTTGTAATTGTGAAGGCATTTCAAAAGTTTTTCTGGGGTGCCGAGCAAAAAATGTAAATTGATGCACAGCTCTAACTCTTCATTTGTGTTCCAAAGGCGAAAGCACCGCCATTACACCACACCATCTCTTCAGACTCCTGACATTAACAGAGCAAGCAGCAGCTGTGGAAGCTGCAAACTCTGTAATCTGCAGCATATCTAAACAGGGGCGGCTCTTCCGCTAGGGCGGAGGTCGTCACCCGCCCGCCAGCAGCAGAAGCAGCAGCTGCAAACCCTTTAGTGCAAAACGGTAATAAACTATGTTTATTATCATTTTGTATTAAAAGAGGTGGGCCACGGACTGTGACGAGCACTGAGGAGAGCACACTATGCACTCCCCTCGAGCACGTGAGTGTTTGGCTGGCCAAACACAAATGCGCAGTGTGCTCTCTCCAGCCCAGCTCTGTGTTGCTGAGCTGGAGAGAACATGCACAGGCTCCCAGTCTGCCTGGGAGCACCTTGGCCGGGTGCTCCTAGTCAATCCTAACACTGCTCTAAGCACCATCAGGATTGGCCGCAGGGCAGACTGAGAGCCTGTGCCTGCAGTCGATTTGAGGACGGAGAAGCGGAGCAGCGTGGTGCGGAATTAAGGTACTTTTTTTAGTATTATTTTATTTTATTTCTCCCCGACCACGTGCAGCGCTGCCCCTTTTCCCTCCTGTAAGGCGTCACTGTATCTAATGGGTCCATGGCAGTATAGCTGCTCTTCCATCAGGCCATGCAAAAGCACTACCACTGCTCCTCACACTTTGCCAAGAAAGTGACAGTTCTTCCGCTGCTCATCATCAAGCTTCTAAGAATGTGGCTGAGGAATCTGCTCTGGGTGGCGTGCATGCTTTGAGGGTGTGTGTGCCCACTGGAGGAAGGCTGTGTGTGCATGCGCGCTCTCAAGCATGGCAACCGGAACTTTGCTTATCATTACAAAACAACTGAACAGATTGCCATGAAATAGTCAAATGAATTATTTCCAGTCCATAATCTATATTTCTGCCACATTTCATGACAATACGTTCAGCCGTTTTGCCTCTATGTATGTCTAAAAAGTCTATGGAAAATGCATTGGTTTAAAAATGTGTTTTGGAACCCCCATTTTTTCTTTGCTCTAATTCTAATCATCATGAAACTTCACATCATCTGCTAATATAGATGATGGAGAAGGTCCGGCAAGTTTCATGGAGATAAGTAAAATCAGGGCCAAGTAGTTAGCAAGCAAAATCTGAGGAATTCGTCTCTCTGGGAATCCTAACTATAAGTACAGAGCAGCTACTGCCACACTGATATATATTTATATGTACAAAAAAACACAGTTTTTAACTGAATTATTGTTCACTGAATCACTGAAATTCACCTGTTTGCCATGTTATTACCTTCATATCTCTTTTCTTAGTTTTTGTACCATTGACACACTGTAATCATCACTTGCAAGTTCAAGGGGTTCCACAGTATGGAAATGCATAGGCAACACACTGAGGATGTAGCACTGGGTTGCTGACACAGTCAATTAAAGTTTCAGTGCTGTGACATTGCAGCTCTTCTGTTGGAAGTGCATATCAAGTTTTCTTCGAAGTAGTTCAATCTTTTCAGTGTTCTTAATCTTCTTGTGATACTAGGATGGCAGAGACATAATCACAGACTATCTCTAAAATGGGCTTTTATAAATCCAAACTGTACTATCGAACCTGCTGTTAAAAATCTGATTGTTATTCCCTCTTATTTCTCACTTTAGACCACAAATGACTGATCCCAGGGAAACGGAGAGCTGGTGGAGGTACGTCTTGTTTAAGAAGTTGTAGAGAGAACTATTTAAGTAATACTTAATATTTTTAATTAATTCCTTTTTAAATATTTCAATGTAAGTTGCATTTGATAATTATTGTTTTAGTCGAGGCTTTGTTTAAAGTGATGATTTTCTGATGGATGCATCTAACTGTGAATTCCTCACCTTTTGAATATCTTCATGCACCAGCAATCCACGTAAACGTTCTCATAGCTTTGTCATTTTGACCGGGACTTCGGAAACCACATGGCTCCCTACGTGGCTCCGTGTGACACCACTGGATCCATAAGAAGCCCCCATCTGCGTGCTGTTGTCAGTTCCCTTTTTACCGTGCCTGTAACAGTTTTCATTAACTCTGTTTAGGTATTTGTCGAGTTTTTCCACATTTTTTCCACTTTGGTACACTATTTCATAAATATGTCCCAACCCCAAAAATTGGAATTGAAGCCCTGCAAGGACAGTGAGGGTCAGATGTCTATCACTGACTCACTGACCCTCATGACATCTGTCTTTGGTGTTTAGGGTTGGATCATGATGGTGAGGCCTGGTCCTGTTTTCAACGGATGAATTTGAAGAACCCAAAAGAAGGAGAGGCAAAACTGTTCATGGCTAGAGCAAGACATTAGAAAATGGGTTGTCCCAAGTTGTGTCCTAGGGTAAAGTCTCCTTCTCATGCATTGAAGTTGGCAAAGAAGATGCATAATAAGAAGCGGTGTCATGACTCTCGACACCTTTTCGAAGAATGAGCCACCGAGGTCAGTTTCTCCATCAGAAGAGGGTAGACAGGATATCGCTCCAGTACCATGTCCAATGACATCTTCAGCTCCAGTGCAACAGTCGACTTTCCTTCAGCCTCAGGACAGGACCCTGATCTTGGATCCAGTTTCTTAGCCTCAGCAGGAGATGGAGTACCCAGCTTTCCCAGCTCTGGGAGTAGATCCTAGTCACTTTTTCAATAGTATGTTCAGCATCTTTAGGAGGGCAATTACTCCATCTGGTAAGCCTGCGGTTCCCATGGATCTTCTGTCTTATTCTCTGGGAGACTTTCCAGTGCCTTACTAGCAAGCTCCTTTCATGTCCTTCATGCTCATGGCCTAGGTTTCACATTCCAGCCCTGGTGGAAATTCCAAGGAAAAGAACTCCATCTCCTCTAATTCTTCCGCCTGTTGAGGTGTAGCCGATGCCGCAAACGACCCCTCTGGTGTTGGCTAGCTCCGTACAATGTCACAAGTTTTGACTCTGCTGCCTCTTCTTACTAATCTGGTGCTTTTGCCGATGTCTCCAGTGCTGTTGGCGACACCGCAACATGGGTCAAGCAGAGAGGCTGAATGGCACATGGAAGAGGAGCAGTGTTTCTTTGGAGAACACAATCCCCAAGAAGTGGAAGAGTGTGAAATTATGCCTTTCTTAGAAGCAGACCTTGAAAGGTGGAGGAAGGTGAGGGGTTTAGATATGTTTCCAGTATAGGAGTGATTGTCTCTAAAGAGTATTCCACCTCAGGAAGTCACTTTGGTTTCTACTAAAAGGCACGTATGGTTTTGAGGTTATTTTGTTTTCTCAGGATGTGCAGAATGCTTTAATGGATTTGCCCTTTGATGGCTCTTGTTTGTTTGGCACTAAAGCAGATTCTGCCCTAGAACATTTTTAAAGACAGCAAGGCAACAGCTCATTCTTTGGAGCTTCCATCCCGGCCCAAGGACTACAGGCAATTTAAAAGGTTCCTAGGTTTTGCCAAAAGCTTTTCCTTTGCTGAGTGACAGCAGCATCAGCAGTCATCCAAACCCCTCTGTAGGAGTTACAAGGGTATTGAAGGGGTAGACAATGAGCAGTTCCCCTTCCCACCTAATCCTCCTCCTTCTCTGACAACATCACAGGAAAGCAGCCCTAGTTTTCCCATCTTAGAGCATGCTTTACCGGTGGGAGGATGGGTGTCCCAGTTTCTACGTCAATGGAGATCCAGAACATCAGAACAATGGTGTTAAATATTGTGAGAAAGAGGTATGCCATACCTTTCCAAGAATTTCCCCTGCCCTTTCAGCCCCAACTGAATTTTCTTTCCACAGACCTTCTTCAGCTCCTCCAGCAGGACGTACAATCCTTACTTCAACAGGGTGCAGGAGAGTTGGTTCCCGAGCAGGAACGGGGTCAGGGATGCTATTCCCATCATTTCCTCATTGGAAACAGTGTGGACAGTTTGCATCTGATCCTAGACCTCAGGATTTTGAACTGGTTTCTCAAACAGGGAAAGTTGAAGAAGCTGATCGTTGTTCAGCTGCTTCTTGTGCAGAAGAAAGAAAACTGAATGGTTTAAATCGACTTGCAAAATGCTTACTTTCACATTCCTATTTTGCAGTTTCACAGGAAGTATCACCGTTTCTTGGTGGGGTCTTAACATTATCAGTTTGGCCTTACTACTGCTCCTTGAGTCTTTACGAAGGTGATGACAGTGGGTGCAACTCATCTCAGAAGGTTGGGAATACCAGAATTTCCGTACCTAGATGATTGGCTCATCAAAGCCAAGTTTCCAGAAATTATGTTGCATCACTTGCGGGTGACAGCTTAGTGGTTGTTCAACCTGGGCTTTTTCATCAACAAGCCCAAGTCTCACCTAAAGGCCCCCTAGCGCATCCTGTTTATAGGGGAAGTATTGGACACTACGGTGAGTTGAGCCTTCCTCCTCATCAGAGGATTCTGGACATTCATGCTATGATTCTGACGTTTCAGAATGGAACAATGGTTCTTGTCCTGCAAGACTTGCGTCTGTCAGGTCTGTTAGCCTCCTGCATTCTGTAGGTCACCCATGCACACTGGCACATGAGGGCCTTCCAGTGGTGCCTCCACAGGCAGTGGTTTCAGCAGAACACGGATCTCCAGGCATCTGTCAAGCTCTCAAGAGACACTGCAGTAAATCATAAATGGTGATATTTGGCAGTCTGTTTCAGGAAAAGCCATTTCACCCCTCTCCTCCGTTGGCCACAGTTATAACGGATGCTTCCACCCTAGGGTGGGAAGCTCATCTGGAGAATCTGGAGATCAGAGGACTTTGGTCTCCAGAAGAACTGTTGTTTCAAATAAACCTTTTGGAATTGCAGGCAATATGTCTGGCTCTCAAGGCCTTTTTTCCTTCCATTCACGGTCAGTCAGTGCAAGTCTTGACAGACAAGACTACCACAATGGGGTACATCAGCAAGCAATGGGGAGTACAGTTGTATCTTCTCTGTAGAGAAGTCCTATGACTCTGGTCTTGGGTTCACAATTACCATATTTGTGTGATAGCAAATCACTTGGCCGGAGTTTTCAATGTCAATGCGGACAGTCTCAGCTGGCATTTTTCTGCCATCCATGAGTGGCGTCTCCATCCAGAAGTGGTTCCATTCATTTTCCAGTTATTGGGAACTCCTCAGATAAATCTCTGTGCAACTCACGAGAATGTGCACTGCCAATCATTCTGCAGACTCTAGTATTGTATGCAGGGGGCATAAGGGGAACCCTTTTCAAATGATTTGGAGCTCCCAGGTATTTTACACATTCCCTCCCATACCCTTGATTTTTCGGGTTCTGAGGAAGATTCGCCTCGACAGGGACCAAGTAATCCTAATAGTCTCAGATTGGCCATGAAGGGTGTGGTACTCAAACCTTCTTCACTTCTACCTGTGGCCTCTTCTCCATCTCCCTCTCAAGTCAGATCTCCTTTTGCAATTGTAGGTGCAGATTTTACACCCCCACCCCCACCTCCAGAGCCTACACCTATCTGCTTGGAAGTGGAACTGGAAAACTTGACTTCCTTTTCACTGCCCCCTGCCACCCCAATGTGGTGGATGTTATTTAATCATCCAGAACACACTCCACTAAATCTATTTATGTTGGTAAATGGTATACATTTGTTAAGTGGTGTAGTGATAATTCTTTAGATCCTTTAAAGGCTTACTTGTCAGATATTTGATGTGTTGCTCTTTCTTTGGCACAGCAAGGCTGTGCAGTTGCCACAGTTAAGAGTTATTTGTCTGCTTTTTCAGCTTTTCTCTGTTTACCAGATTAACCTTCTCTTTTTAAGTCCCCTATAGTTTCAAGGTTCGTTAAGAGACTTACAAATAAATACCCTGTCACGCCTTTCATAGTGCCTCAGTGGGATCTTAATTTAGTTCCACCTTATCTAATGTGTTCTCTCTGTTTGAACCTTTACATAGTTGTCCCTTGAGATTTCTTACATTTAAGAAAAAATTTCTTATTGCCATATCGTCTGTGAGGTGAGTTAGTGAGCTACAGGCCTTAAGTGGTGAGCCTCCCTTCACAACTTTCTTCCCCGATAATTTGGTACTGAGAACCACGGCTGCATTCCTGACAAAGGTGTTTACTCTCTCATTTGGGTCAGTCCATCACCCTGCCTACTTTCTATCCTCCTCCTCGACCAACCAAAGGGGAAGAAAGGCTTAATTTATTGGACCCCAACAGAGCTGTCGGTTTCAATGTGGATAGGACACGATTTCAGATTGGTTGACCAGCTTCTTACGGGGTACATTGAGAAAATGAATAGAAAGGCTGTTCACTAAAGGACTCTTTCAGGATGGGTACAATGGAGGGACAGGGAGATTTCAAAGTGGGCCAGTGCACATTCTCCCAAAAGTAGAATGCAAATTAAAAAGGTACACTGTTCCTAAGAGATGACCTCAGGTCGAGGAGGCACTATTAAAAGTAGAAGTCAGGGCCCTCACACATCCACTGGGTACCATGCTTCATCATAAGGCCTGCTCCTCATCGGGCTGATGCTGCAAAGTCCAATGGGCCCTCTCTGGGGGTGGGGGCTCTTAGCCAGAGATCTTTTTGATACGTACCGTGGTTAAATGTAGGAATAGACTCAGACTTACTAAGAGAAGTGAAAAGCTGGAGAGGGTGTATTAAAATTGGCTCTATACCCTACTATGAGTGTGTCTATTATTAGCAAAGGGTCTAGGTCAAGGTTAAAAACAAGGGGAGTGATAAAGGAAATAATGTTCCTCCACTCTACCAAGAAAGAAGAGGAGTAGGGAAAGGAAAACTCATCTTTTAACCCTAATTGGTAGTCGACATGTTTCACCCCTATATTGTCCCTGCAGATCAGTCAGCGTTTCTTCAGGACCAAAAGCAAATCCAAATTGGAAAACTCCTATGCTTCACTTGGGGAACAAACGTAAATGTAAAGTACATGAAATAAATGATGAGAGTAAATGTAAAACTTACATGAGAAGATAAGAAATAACCTAAGTAGGGTTGGACCTGGGTAAACACAAGTGGAAAATGGAGATTAAAAAACACATAATTACATAGAAAACACATACGTCTAGATGTAGTGAGCTCAATGTCTTACCTCCTATATTGAGGAATGAGCCACTTGAGATAATGTGAGCTGAGGAACTACCGTAGCACTGGAATAAACAAATGCTCAGAGGTGAAGTAAATAGAGCGGACATATATCCAGTGCTAAATAGAGTTAAGAAGTAGGCAGTTACGGTTAGTACATGTAACATGTATTGAAACAATATCTGGATGGCATCAAAAGCCTATTCTAAAATTTACTGATAGATGTGTGAACTATGCTAAAGTCACAAGGAAAAACGATATGTACTCCTATTGCAGTCAATGGTGAACATATCAAGTGAAAAACAAGCATGTGTCATTGGAGACCCCGCAGTAGCTACTGTAAATTATACACAGGTAGGGTTACCGAAGGGGACATACTCCAATATTAATCAAAATGCCCCTAAGTATCTAGAGTGGTCTTTTACAATGTAGAGTGCCCCAGTACTGCAGGAATAACCAGGACACAGTACCAGTGTCAATGCAGGAAAGGATGTTAATTCTCAACCGCATGTGTGCACATCAAGAGTCCCCATACTAATGTAGAATCCCCGCTTCACGGGGGAACATAAATGTATAAACATAACACCGGTGACTACCCACTCGTAGGGTGGAGAGAGAGACCGAAGGGAAGGGATCTCTCTGTTGGATATCATAGCCCACGCTACCGGTATCATTACCTGCACTGGAGGTGAAAGGCACAGGTCATCATCAAGAAAAGTAATCACAGTTTCTATGTGTAGTTCTCACGCCGAGACCTACCCGGCAGCCGCAAACCCGGAAGTGAGGTGATTCTGTGCAACGCTGAGTATAAGTCATCGGCGTGATCTCCTCCCCAAGTTCAGATCTAAAGACACTAAGGGGGTCATTCCGACCCTGGCGGTCCAAGACCGCCAGGGAAGGGGGCCACGGAAGCACCGCCAACAGGCTGGCGGTGCTTCCAAGCCCATTCTGACCGCGGCGGTAAAGCCGCGGTCAGAAAAGGGGATCCGGCGGTTTTCCGCCGGATTTCCCCTGCATGGGCTGAATCTCCATGGCGATTCCGACCCCCTTCCCGCCATCCTGTTTCTGGCGGTTTTTACCGCCAGGAACAGGATGGCGGGAACGCGTGTCGTGGGGCCCCTGGGGGCACCTGCACTGCCCATGCCTCTGGCATGGACAGTGCAGGGGCCACCCCTAACATGGCCCCATAAAGATTTTCACTGTCTGCATTGCAGACAGTGAAAATCGCGACGGGTGCAACTGCACCCGTCACACCCCTGCAACTCCGCCGGCTCCATTCGGAGCCGGCTTCATTGTTGCAGGGCCTTTCCCGCTGGGCCGGCGGGCCCTCCTTTGGTGGGCGCCCGCCGGCCCAGCGGGAAAGCCAGAATGGCCTCCGCAGTCTTTTGACCGCGGAGCGGC
Organism: Pleurodeles waltl; assembly: GCF_031143425.1. Taxonomy (NCBI): domain Eukaryota; kingdom Metazoa; phylum Chordata; class Amphibia; order Caudata; family Salamandridae; genus Pleurodeles; species Pleurodeles waltl. Next base: position 858,360,451 of record NC_090436.1, on the reverse strand, counting down.
CAAGTGGCGGTTACCGCTTGGCGGGCGGCGGGCCGCCAAGCTCAGAATGAGGGCCTAAGTTTACCTTTGTGATTAGGGCCCAATGTGTATACATGAATCATCAAATAGTGCATTTAGGTTGATGACATTTGAAAAACTGTTTCATGTTCACTTTTCTTCCTAAGTCAGCTAGGGGCTGGGAAAGGGGCAACCTATGAGCAGCTGAAGCTTTCTCATTCACTTTCTTATAGTGTGTTTGTAGCCATCTTCAATTATAATGAGTTGTTTTCTCCATACCTGAGTGATTTTAATGTGACACTAGAAAATGTGTACATTCGTGAAAATGATAGAGATAAAATATGGTCATTATTTAAAAGAGATTATACAAATCAAAGCTGCGGCTAATATGGATGCTGTTTATTCATGTTTATTTAAGAAGGAAGAGTGTGATTTTATTATGAAATATAATGAGCTGGTCACAAAAGTGGTAAGAGCTTTAGAAGAGCATGAGACCACTATGGAAGAGATCAAGGAAGAAGAATAGTTAAGATTTTCAGGCTTGCATCCAGTACTGAGGATTCGCCATGAAAGGAAGATGAAATTGTATGACAAGACATTGTCCTATGGCAAGAGATAGGGCAGAATTTGTTGGTGAGCGTATATGTGACAAATTTCTAACAGGGGAAGAACCCATTATGAGAGGAATTTATTATGTTTGTGGGAAGACTGTGAATTTGAGGTTGTCTAAGAATTTTGTGGGTCGGTTGTGTTATTTAGCTTTAATTTTTCCTAGAATCTATCACAGAGCAAAACTGAAGGAGTAACAGAATGTGATAAAAATAAAGAGGAGTATTGTGCAAGTAGTTTTGGGCCTGTTAGACGCTATTACTCCTCCTATGGGTATAGCAGCAAATGATTGAAAGAGTAGATGTTTGTCTGGGGTTGTATATAGACTTGGACTTTACACAGCAGGATCTTTTAAGCAGGTGAATGTTGAATGTTAGCAATTAGAGCAATGGTGGTACAAAATCTGTGTGCATTAGACATTCTTTTGATGAAATAAGACAGAGTCTATAAGATAATTGGGGCAAAGAAGTGTTGCACTTGTGTCCTTGATTAGATTGGAGTGTGTGACTCATACAATACTAAGATAACTACTCTGACATATGAAATCTGATAGACTTCTAGTCGCAAATTCTTTACCTTAGACTATCAGGAGGTGTCAGACTGGATCCGGAAGATTTTTGAGCAGTCCCCCTGAATGCCGGTAGGTGGCGTTTTTTGTTGCTGCGCTGGCATCACCCACCTCATCCATGCCAGAAGTGACATGCACAATTCTTATATAGACGCCAATCCGGCATGCCGACGTCAGTTCTTTTCTTTCCATGCCAGATAGCACTGATCTGGTCTGAGATACCCTACACCATTTTTTGACTGCCTTTTTGTGACTGTTTGTCAACTCTATTCGAGGAGAGTTTTTCTCTCCTGGTGTGAGAAATGTCACTGATGAAACTGGCTGGTTTCAAAGTATGTGGAGCATTTTATGGGCAGATGTGTGTGACAGACCCCCACTTAATGTGTTTCTGGGACTTGGAGCATCACTACAACTCCAAGACCTGTGAGGTTTGTCACATCATGCACTTGAAGGCACTGATAGGGTGACCCCTCAACCTGCTCGCTACCTAATGTCAGATGATTCGGCAGAGCTCAAGATCTTGGTCGCATGGAAGGACCCAGGATCGTTCACAATAGTCATTGCACTCCAAGTCATCTGGGAAATCGGTTAAGTCCTGCAGCATGAAAAATCCAAGGAGTCAAAGAAGTTTTTTACTTCACCATGCCCGACGAAGTCATCTGACGAGGCGCAGGAGCATCGCATGCCAGGGTTCACGCTTCGGCAGAGCCTGAGTCAGAGTGTGCTCCACACTTGCCTGATTTTCCGGGATACAGAGAGCAATTCCTGCCCAGCTCAAATAATCCTATGAGGTCATACACCTCATATTCGGACAGCCTGTCCCCTCTGGAGCGCCTTCGGACAACACTAATTTGGGAGAGACACCTACAGGATGCCCGCTGGTGCTTTCGCCCTCTGGCCAGTCAAGCCTCATGGATCCTTTGCTGGGTCCACAGTGGAGCCATTGACCAGACTGAGACCTTCCTCGATGCCCGCTTAGTGCTTACACCCCCTGCACTGCCAATGTCCCACAACAGCACCATCCTCATCCTGACTCTGAGCATAACCAGAGGGATGTTGCCTGACGCAGGTTCTGGCGCCAACTGAAGCCACGTTCTCTGGAGTAGAGACAATTATTTTTACAATTGATTGGCCTGGGGAGAGAGAGGAATGGGAGGGGTCTGAGGACCCTTATGGTTACCAGCATCCATTAGATGAGGAAGACAATTGGTATGAGGAACTAGCAGGGCAGTGGGCTAGACACTTCAAATGACACTGGTCTGGTCTCTCCTCCAACCATGGCTACGGAGAATGGAGCATCTTTTGCAGTAGTGGTACATAGGGCGGCTTGCCCTCTGTGGTGGTCAAGACAAATGTTTTGATAGAGGTGTTTCAGCTGGGAGCCCCCCCCCCCCTCACACACACAAATCCTTACTCACTTTCAGTGAAGCCCTAAAAAGATGTCCTGTTTGGGGCCTGGTCTAAGCCCTGCACAAGGGCTCCTGTTCATAGGACAATTGCCCGCTGCCATCACCCTGCTCCTGGGGAACACCAGTTTCCTAACACAGCACCCCACCCCGGAGAGCTTGGTGGCCCAAAACTCTACCATGGGGCTCAACCCTGGTGGATTCCTACTACTCTACCAGATCGGGAATTCAAAAGGCTGGATACCTTTAGAAAGATAATGTTTTTTATGCCACCCTAGCACTGAAGTCGAATGCTGCATGCCTCTTGGATCGGTATTCCCATGCAATCATGCCAAAATAAGCATTGACTTAAGAAGGCTGGTCCAAAGCCCTGTTTGTTGTGTGTTCTGTTTGTGGGTGTATTATATGTGTGTCTGTGATGCCTTGTCAAGCAGCAAATCTGCTGTAGCCAGACATACAATATCTACTTATGGGTATGAAGAAAGCAACTCTTATCAGTTTGAAGGTTATTATTTCCACCTCCTTACTGATGCTTTTTAAGCAATGAGTTAGTAGTTCAGTAGAGGCAACTGGGTTTTAATGTCATTTTGATTGCCAGTGGAATAGCCATCACTTCAATTTCAAGTTATGCTTGTGCACTAGATGGTTCTCGATTAACAAGGTATTTTGGAATATATCCATATTGCTATTGTGATAACCTATTGAAATAATGATGTGTATTAATATGGTACTTTTTCTTTTCAGGAGATTCTTTTCCTGCCTGTAAGCTCCAAGCCCTGTGGAAGAGGTAAGAATACATATACACTTTTACAATATGGCCGAATTTTAGAAGCAGTTTCTCTGTAAAGATTTTAACAACAGCAAGTAATGGTTAAAATATTTTCACCTTTACTTTTTAACTCTGCTTGCTTGTTTTTATGCCAATACTGGTTTCCTGCTACTGTCTTCCGTGGTCATGCATGTTAATGAATATCCCAGGATGGAGTAGAAAGAATTTTTTTCTTATAACCTGGGTTCACCATTATTGATACTTAAACTCAGTTTATTAGCGCCTGGCTGTCTCCTTTAAAGGAAAAAGCAGTTTAGACACAGAGAAAAACAATGCTTGATCCAGAAACATATTTGCATGAGTAGGTGCAAATATCTGCTGATTTCCCAGGTGTTTACCGAGTAGAGAAAAAATGTTCCTATTGAGACTTCTAACCGCAGGTCCCTCACCTTTTGAATAACTTCAGGCATCAGACCGGATCTGGAAACTTTTGTATAGCAATGTTCTCCAGCATCGACCGGTTATAGTTGCACGATGCAAGGCTCCGCATGCAACTCCGTCGCGTATGGCTCCAGCATGGACCGGTAGAGCTGCACGATGCAAGGCTCCGCATGCAACTCCATCTCGTATGGCTGTGACGTTTGCTTCCCTACATAAACTTTACCTGCTCATGCTGCTGTCATTTCCTTTTTTTCCATTAAAACCGACATGGATCTGGAGCTTCAACTGTCATTTAACGGTTGTTTGTTAATTACTTCTATAAATGACTATTTTGTGTGCAGGATGTCACCAAAACCTTCATGTTTTAAACCATGTATGACCTATAACAGACAGATGTGGGTCACAGATCGATATGATGTCTGTTGGTGGTGTCTTGGTAATGGCCATGACTCAAAGTAGTTTTTGTTGTGTGCCAAGATGATAAAAAAAAGTCGATTCATGAGCAGAAAACGAAACTCACAGTAGCAGAATTCAGGAAATTGGAGACTTGGTCCTGTTCGATGTCAATGGCTCTTCAGTATTCGTCGAGATTAAGAGAGCAGTCTCATTCTTAATAGAGAGGACAGTAGAAAGAGAGTACTTCTTCGAAGTCAATTAAGTCACGGAAGAGCCATAAGAAATCTAAGCATTGTGTTCCTGTGTCACACCACGTTCATTGTTTCTGCCATTTAGATTTGCATGAGGTACAGAGGTGTTCAACTCGGAGTTGCTCTCCAGCTAGGGATCATCTTTCGAGGGATCCTCCTTCAACGTCTTTTTCTTTTCAACTTGTTGTGGATAAGGTAGGGAAGCCAGATCAGATCCAACAGCTTAAGAAAGCAATGAACTGGATCTCTGGTGTTAGACCAGATCCTGTTAGTATGCCTTTGGGCTCCACGGATCCGACGAGGCTTCTGGTTGGTCAGATGTCGACAGATCCGTCCTCGACACCAACTGTGCCTCTTGCTTTGGGTTTGAGGCCAACAACATTGGGATTCATGGTTATGGGTCCTACAACTTTGTTTTCATCTGCGCTGCAATTGACACCACAGGTTTCTCATCTGAGGTCTCATACAATGCTCGGATCTGCGTTGCCAATTCCAATGGTGGATCCAATTGTTTTATTTGATTCTGAAGGTCAGTTGGCTACTACTGTGGTGCATGCTAGGTCAGAACCTGATCTCTCGTGAGGAGAGTATATTTTTGATTCAGAACATCCTCACAAAAATATTTTGCAGGATTTGTAAGATACTAGCAGTCTTGAAACTTCTCCTGATGTAGGTTTATCATCCTCTACACCAGTTATGGCAACTGAGGAGACATCATCCTTTGTGACTTTAATACGCAAAGCAGAAACTCTTGGTTTAGTTTTAGCTATACAAGAGGTTAAAACTATTTTATTGAGTGAAATTTTGGATCTGCCACAAGCTTCATCTGAGCATTGAATGAGGCTTTAACAGATGTTTTGATGGGCTCTTGGCTAAGTCTATATCTTGCCCTTCAATAAACAGGCAGGTGGCGAGAAGGCACCAACAAGCTCAGGGAAATTTGGATTTTCTCCTTCAGCATCCAACTTCAGAGGGTTGAATAGTACAGGCCTCTACAAGTCATACTAACTTGAATGCTTTTCCAACCATTCAAACTGATTGGGAGTCTAACAAGATTGAGGCATATGCAAAGACTGTTTTAACTTCAACGGGTTTGGCCTTACTTCGGTAAATACTTCCTGTCTGTTTGGAAGATATACTCATGCTTTGTGGGATAGAGTTGCTGATGTTTTCCCAGCAATACCAAAGGACACTCAGAAAATCTTGCAAAGTTTGCTTTTGGATGAGCAGGATGCCGCAAAAGTTTCTATAAAATCTGGTCTAGATTCAACTGAAGTTTGGATAGAGTCTTTTGACCAGTGTGGTAATAAGATGCTAGGATCCATTCAACTGGTTTTTTAACAGATGTCTGCTATTCTTTGCTGGATATGCCAGTTGATGGCTCAAGGTTGTTTGGAGAGAGAGCAGATACTGCCCTTGAGAGATTTAAGGTGAGCAAAGCAACTGCTCATTCTTTAGGGTTGGCACCTCCAGTGAGTCAGCAGTCTCAACAACAGCCCCCCTTTCGAAGGTTTGGTAGAGAATACCTTCAGAAATATAGACAGTACATACCAGCAGTGCAGCAGTCCAACCAGGCATTTAGAGGATGTGGTTTAGGAGCAGGTATACAGCACACAGCCACCCAAACACAACAGTCTGCCCAAATTACATCTCCCCCTTCTGCAACAACTTCAAAATCTCTCTAAGTTGACCTTGATGCCTCACAATCAACCGGTTGGGGATCATATCACCTACTACTTTCCAGCCTTGAGGAGCAAAACTTCAGTCCAATGGGTGCTCCAGATCGTGGCACAATGTTACTCTCTGCCTTTTCAAATGTTCCTTTTGAACATTCCTCAATCACTAAATTTTCCTTCCTGTGGAGCATTTATCAATCCTTCAGACAGAAGTTCAGGTTCTGTTGGGGGAAGGGGCAGTAGAGGGAGTTCCACTTTCAGAAGTAGGCACTTATTGTTACTTCTGTTATTTTCTAATAACAAAAAAGGATGGAGGTCTTTGCCCCATTTTAGGTCTTTAACCCCTGAACTTCTTTTTGAGAAAGGACAAGTTCAAAATGCTCACTGGGCTGGATGGAAGAGATGGATCTGCAGAATGCGTATTTTCACATTTCCATTCTGCAATCTCACAGACGTTATCTGTGTCTTCATGTGGGACAGGAACATTTTTAATTCTCCATACTCTCTTTTGGGCTGACCAGTGCACCTTAGGTGTTCTTAAAGGTGAGGGCAGTGGTTGCAGCACATCTGCGGAGATTGTGAATACTAGTTTACCCATAGCTCAACGAGTGACTCTTAAAGGTGGACTCGCCTCAGGCAGTTGCCAACTATCTCCAGACGATGTCCTATTGATGTCGGGGGTTTTACCATTAATGTGCCAAAGTCACAACTGACTTGTTCATAAAGAATCCCTTTCATTGGAAATATACTGGGCACTGTGCTGTTTCGAGCTATACCTTTACCTCGTCGAGCCGAGGACATTCAGGATGAGATCCTGATGTTTCAGCCTACAGCATGGATTTTAGTGAAGGTGACTCTGAAGCTTCTGGGCCTCTTGCCTCCTGCACCCTGCTTGTGGGTAATGCCAGGTGGCACATGCAGACTGTGCAGAGGATTTGAAGTCTCAGTCAGTTAAACACCAAAGGTATCTATCAAATTTTATCCAGATGTCAGAGGAGACTGCAAAAGACCTGCAGTGGTGGCTACTAGACTGCAATTGGATCTGCGGGACACCCCTCTCATAGTCTCACCCAGAGATGACCGTTGTTTTGTATACATATTTACTGGGTTGGGAAGTTATCTGGGGGGCATGGAGGTCAGAGGACTCTGATCTCCGGCGGAAGCTTGCCTTCACATAAAAATGTGGGAGCTTCAGGTGATCCGATTGGCCTTAAAAGCTTTTCTTCTTAGGATCAAAATGCGACAAGTACAGGTTCTCATAGGCAATATGAACACTTTGTTCTATTGAAACAAACAAGATGGAGTGGGTTTGTGGATTCTGTGTCTGAAAGCTCTTAGACTTTGGGAGTGGCTGAGCGATCAGAGCATATCTCTAACCGTCCAACACCTAGTGGGATCCTTAAACTTCAGAGCAGGTGATCTTAGCTGGCGATATCTAGTGGATCACAAATTGCATCTGTGCTTGGTGGTGGTACGAGATGTCTTCCAACAATGGGGAGAACCATGACTCGGTATATTCATCACTGCAACGAACATGCAGTGTCGAGAATTTTGTAGTACACAATGCAGTATTCTCAAGGAGACACCTTTTCCCTTCATTGGCACTCAGGACTCCTGTATGCCTATCCACAACTACCTCTAATGCCAAGAGTGCTCAAGACGATCAAGAGAGACCGGGCCCAAGTCATCCTTGTGGCTGCAGACTGGGCAAGGAGAGTGTGGTATCTAGAACTTCGTGCAATGAGCACCAGTCCACTGATTTGGATGCCTTTGAGGGAGGACCTCTTGCCACAGGGGCAGGTTCTGCACCTTAGCCGGAGTAGGTTACCACACCATGCATGTAGATTGAGCAGAGGCAGTTGATAAACATATGAACTTTCTCCAGAAGTTGTTGGTGTAATCCTGGCAGCCAGGCACCCACCTAAAAAGATTGTTTATGATGGACACTGGAAGAAGTTTATGGTGCGGTGTGCTTTTTTTCAGATCCTTCCCTTATGAGCTTCCCTTTCTGATGTTCTTTTATCCAATAGAGACTTCTTGCAATAGATTCCTTATCTTTGAATTTCCTCTGGCATCAGACTGAATCTGGAAGAGCCAATTAGTGGCTTCAGTCAGCTCTGCGTTATGTCGTCGCACCTGAAGGGATGTCTGCTTTACCTGTATAGGTGCAACCTCGGTGCGCTGACATAAGTTATTTTTGTTTTGCACCAGTCACACCGAGCCTAGAGAAGAGTTACCCCTCTGCCAGCATTGGACAGGCCATTTTCAACTTTTTGTCAATGTTTTTTGAGGTTTCCTCCTGGTGTGTCGAAGATGCCAACCAGGAAGAAAGGTTTTAAACTCTGTGGCGCCTGTCACCGTGTCATGTCAGTGACAGACCCACACCTCATGTTTCTTCGGTGTTTGGAGAACGGCCATGACTTCAAGTCATGCTCCAATAGCCAGGCCATGGCACTGAAGGCCCTGAGGAAGCAGTCCCTAAAACTGCTAGCTGCCCGGCACGTGACTCCACAGAAGTCACGGTCGTGAGGAAGGTCATTGGATCATTCTTGGAGTTCGAAGTCCTCTTCGTCCCATTCGAAATCATCAGGATATTTAGGTAAGAGACATTAGAAGCACATAAAGTTGAAGCATGCTTCGAATTCTTGTTCGTAGGCCAATCCAATGATGCAACATCGTCGTTCTCAGCATGGTTCTTTGGAGCCTATGCATAGCCTGACTCTGCGCCACCCCCTCTTTCAGGAAGCCGGAGCGACCACCGCTCAAAAAAACAAATTTTATAAGGCCATGCACCAAATTTTTGAGCAGGCCAACTCCTCCAGAGCGCCTTTGGACCCTGTGGGTCCACACCAGCAGCTTTGGCTCTAGTTCCGATGGGCCCCCATGGATACAGTCATGGATCCGGACCGGCGCCAATTGTGCCACTGTGACCTTCTCCAGCAGCAGTTCCAACGCTGATGCTCTATGCCCCAGCGGCACCAGCCCCATTCTAATCCCCGAATCTGACACAGGACGGAGCAGCATTGACCGACGCTGACCCCAGTGCTGACAGGACCCTTGTGTCCTAGGTTGGTCTCAGCATTATTCTGAAAAGCTAGGAAAAAATGAAAAGGGTCATTGGACCCTTTAGAATACCAGTCAGGACAGGATATGGACTAGTGTGGGGAACTGGGTGATGCTAGCAGTCTGGACACGTCTCCAGATACCAGCATGCTTTCTTCCCCTACCATGGGTATGGAGGAGGGAGCAATCTACGCTATTGTGGTGAAGAGGGCAGCTGAGGTCCTGGACATTGAGTTGCCACCAGTGGCAGTCAAGATGAACATCTTAACAGAGGTGCTGCAATCGGGAGCTTCTTCATCTGAATGACTGCTCCCTTTCAACAAAGCACTCTCCGACGTCCTTCTGAGTACCTGGTCCACCACCATCGCCCCACCCCAAGGGACCCCAACTTTCTCATCTAACACACTACCCTGGGGAGCTTGGTGGTCTAAGCTTCTACCTCCCATGGCGTGTTTTCTACCACCTCCACAGACAGGAAACCCAAGAGGCTGGATAGCTTGAGTAAGAAAATGTTTTCCTCTGCCAGCTGTGCATTGGGCCGCTATTCCCACACACTGCGGAAAATGGTTGTACAAGTGCTGCCACCGGTCCCAGAGGAGGCTCGGGCCATTTTCTCCTAACCAGTCAAGGACAGGAGAAACACATCCAAGTTCACTATTTGCTGTGGTTTGGACACGACCGGCTAACTGGGCAGAGCAGTTTTGATGATGGTGCCACTCAGATGCCACACCTGACTGAGAACGTCTGGCTTTTCAGGGATGTCTAGGCTTCCCTCATGTACATGTCCTTAGATGGCACAGGTCTCTTTGGAGACAAGGCACACTCAGCGCTGGAGCACTTTAAGGAGTCGCAGGCTATGGCCAAGCCCTTGGGCCTCTCAGCTGCCCTGCACCATCCCTAGTCTGCCTTTTGTTCCTTTTGTGGCTACATAAAGGGCATTCAACCGCGCTAAACATATCCCAGCCACCTTTTAATGCATGCTTCCCAGCCTCTGGGTGGGTGAGGGTGTGATTCCTACCAACCTTGTATGTCGGGTAGCCAGCAGTCTGATCCAACCACCCTCTCTGCCCGACTGGCCCCTCTTCACCCCCTCCCCCCAAGCAGCTGGACCCTCCAAACCCTCCTAATCTTGCCCAGTTGCTGGCAGAATCCGCCATCATCTCCACCACTGACAGTCCATAACATCTGACAGGTGGATCCTACAGATCATTCAAAGGGGCTACACCTTCCCTTCAAATCATCCCCTTCCACAATTCCTCCATCTTACGACAGGCTGCTGGAGGATCATTTGTACTTGCTTTGTGAGGAAGTCATTGCTCTCTTGGCCCAGGGAGCCATAGAGAGGGTTCTATTAGGCTGGGGTTGTTATTCCTGCTACTTCTGGTCCCCCAAAAAGATCAAGGGCCTTTTCCCCGTCCTAGACTGTAGGAAGCTGGCTCTGTATATACTATATCAAAGTCAGATATATTGTGCACAGAGTCCAGGGGTTCCCCAGAGGCTCAACAGAGACCAAAGTAGTTATACTAATGCTCTCTATTGTGGTAGTGTGGTCGAGCAGTTAGGCTTATCAGAGGGTAGTGCAAAGCATTTGTTGTACACACACAGAAAATAGAAGAAGCACACACTCAATGACTTAACTCTAGACCAATGATTTTTATATTGAAAACAATATATTTTCTTAATGTATTTTTCGAACCACAAGATTCAAGTTGCAGGTAGGTACTTTAAAAGATTTGTATTTCACACAGGTATCAACAGTACTTTGTTTGAAATAGGTAAGTAATACAGTTTTTGAATTATTGGCAATAAGCTATTTTAAAAATGGACACTGCAATTTTCAGAAACAGTTCCTGGGGGGAAGAAATGTTAGGTCGGTTTACAGGTAACTAATAGTTTCAGTCTCCGGGTTTTAGGAAGTCCACCGGTTGGGGTTCAAGTTAACCTCAAACACCCACCTCCAGCAACATGGGGCCGGCCTGGTAAAGAGGTCAAATTTGAGCAAAATTAACCTGGGCTCCTATGGAGACAGGGGGTACTGGGAATTCGGTCAGCCAGCAGGTAAGTACCCGCGACTCAGAGGGCAGACCAGAGTGGTTTAGAAGAGCACTGGAGGGGCCACAATTAGGCACCAAACACACAACCTCAGCGGCACAGGGGCGGTCGGGTGCAGGGTGCAAACAGGACATCCGGTTTCCACTGCTGGTCAATGAGGAAACCCCGGGGGTCACTCAGAGGATGCAGACGAGGTCCAGAGGGGTGTCTCGGGGACACCACTGGTTGTCAGGGAAGAGGACTGCCTGCTGAACGATGAGGCACCGGGGGTCAGTTTCTCCAAGGCCTACGGGATGTGGGTGCACTGTGTTCTTTAGGCGTTGGATATCTTTGTCTGGAGCTTCGTGGTCAGGGGGGTCCTTGGGATTCCCTCTGTAGGCATCATCCTGGAGGGGTGGAGAGGTCAACCCAGGGTGGGCACTTGCTCGCAATCACCTAGGGACCCTCTCTTGCTGAGTGGACCACCTGGACACGGACCGTGGGCGTCGGGTGCACATGGGTCAAGACTCACAAATCTGGAGTGAGGTGGGAGTCCTTAGTTGTAGGTTTCTTCAGACAGAGCCACTGTCCTCGGGAGTTCTTGGTCCTTTTGGGTGCAGGGCAGTCCTTTTGAGTTGGTAGAGGCACTGGGTCCACTGGATATGTTGCTGGTTGTTTTGCATGTTCTTTGAAGCAGGAGACAGGATCGTAGGGCTGGGGCCAAAGCAGTTGTCGTCTTACTTCTTCTCTGCTGGGGGTTTCAGCTTAGCAGTCCTTCTTCTTCTTGTAGGTCGCCAGGAATCTGGTGAGCTGTGTTCAGGAAGGCCCTTAAATTAGATTTAGGGGCGTGTTAGGGGTCAGAGGGCAGTAGCTAATGACTACTGTCCCTGAGGGTGGCTACACCCTCCTTGTGCCCATTCCCTTTGGAGAGGGACGCACATTCCTATCCCTGTTGGTCCCTGTCCTCCAAACCAAGATGGAGGATTCTACAGGGAGGGGGGTCACCTCAGCTCTGGACACCTTAGGGGTGGCCCTGGCTGGGGTAGTCACACCTCCCTGTTTTCCCTAATTTTCCCACCAGACTTGCCACCAAAATTGGGGCTTTGTCTGGGGGGCAGGCATCTCCACTAGCTGGAGAGCCCTGGGGCACTGTAACCCGTGGCTGGAGCCTTTGAGGCTCACCACCAGGTGATACAGTTCCTGTAGAGGGGAGGTGTGAAGCACCTCCACCTAGGACAGGCTTTATTTCTGGCCACAGAGAGCACAAACGCACTCAACCCATGTGGTCAGAAACTTGTCTGAAAGTGGCATGCTGGCACAGACTGGTCAGTTCTACACTAGCAGTTTGGCTAACATACAGGGTGCATCTCTAAGATGCCCTCTGTGTACATTTTTTAATAAATCCCATACTGGCATCAGTGTGGCTTTATTGTGCTGAGAAGTTTGATACCAAACTTCCCAGTAGTCAGTGAAGCCATTATGGAGCTGTGGAGTTTGTAATGACAAACTCCCAGACCATATACCCAATATGGCTACACTGCACTCACAATGTCTAAGAATGGGCTTAGACACTGTAGGGGCATATTGCTCATGTAGCTATGCCCTCACCTGTGGTATAGTGCACCCTGCCTTAGGGCTGTAATGCCTGCTAGAGGGGTGACTTACCTATGCCACAGGCAGTGGTTTGTGGGCATGGCATCCGGAGAGGGGTGTCATGCCGACTTTGTCCTTTTCTCCCTACGAGCACACACAAGCTGCAAGGCAGTGAGCATGTGCTGAGTGAGGGGTCCCCTAGGGTGGCATAATACATGATGTGGCCTTTAGAGACCTTCCCTGGCCACAGGGCCCTTGGTACCATGGGTACCTTTTACAAGGGACTTAACTGTGTGCCAGGGCTGTGCTAATTGTGGAAACAAAGGTACAGTTTTAGGGAAAGAACACTGGTGCTGGGGCCTGGTTAGCAGGGTCCCAGCACACTTTCAATCAAAGTTGGCATCAACGCTAGGCAAAACATTGGGGGGTAACCATGCCAGCAGTGGCACATTCCTACACAACCTCCCCCCCCAAACGAAAGAGGATAAGGATAACATTTTCCAAGAGGGTCTTCATTGTCTAAGTGGAAGAACCTGGAAAGGCCATCTGCATTAGCATGGGCAGTTCCAGGTCTGTGTTCCACTACAAAGTCCATTCCCTGTAGGGATATGGACCACCTCAGAAGTTTAGGGCTCTCACCTTTCATTTGCATTAGCCATCTAAGAGGTCTGTAGTCAGTTTGAACAACAAAGTGAGTTCCAAACAAGTATGGCCTCTGCTTTTTCAGGGACCAATCCACAGCAAAGGCTCCTGGGGAGTAACCTCCTGCTAATGAAAGCAACAGACTGGTCAAGGCCATCATCATTGGTTTGGGACAGGACTGCTCCTATCCCATGTTCAAGAGGCATCTGATTGCACAATGAACTGCCTAGAATAATCTGGAGCTTTAAGAACTGGTGCTGAGCACATTGCTTCTTTCAAAGTATCAAAGGCCTTTTCACAGTCAAGAGTCCAGTTTAACTTCTTTGGCATCTTCTTTGAGGTTAGTTCAGTGAGGGGAGTCACAAAGGACCCATATCCCTTCACAAAGCTTCTGTAATACCCAGTCAAGCCAAGGAATGCCCTGACTTAAGTCTGGGTTTTTGGAGCCTCCCGGTCCGGAATTGTAAAGGTTGCACTTGGCCTCTACCTACAAGGTGGCCCAAGTATACAACTGTGCCCTGCCCTATTTGGCACTTAGGTGCTTTATTAGAGAGGCTTGCTGATTGCAAGGCCTGCAAAACCTTCCCAGTTTGGACCAGGCGATCCCGCCAGCTGGAGCTAAAGAAAGCAATATCATCTAGATATGATGCACTAAAGGACTCCAAACCAGCGAGGACTTGATTCACCAACCTTGGAAAGTGGCAGGGGCATTCTTTAAGCCAAAGGGCATAATAGTAAACTGATAATGCCCATCAGGTGTAGAGAATGCTGTCTTTTCATTTGCTCCAGGTGCCATCCTAATTTGCCAGTACCCTGCAGTTAAGCAAGAGGTACTCAGAAATATGGCTGTACCTAACTTATCAATTATTTCATCTGCTCTGGGTATGGGGTGTGCATCTGTGTTAGTGACAGAATTGGGTCGTATGTAGTCTACACAGAACCTAGCCCAGGGACTGTCTGAGTGCTCAATTACCCCTAACTACAGCATCTTGTGGACTTCCACTTTGATGCTCTCTTTCACTTGATCAGATTGTCTATAAATTTGGTTTTTGACAGCTAAACTGTCATGGGTACACAAGTGTGTCTGACCAGGGGTCAAAGAGAACAGCTCAGCATACTGCTGTAGGACTTGCTTGCAGTCAGCTTGCTGTTGGGCATAGAGGGTGTCTGAATAGACAACTCCATCTACTGACCCATCCTTAGGGTCAGTTGAGAGGAGGTCAGGGAGAGATTCACTCTCTGCTTCCTGATCCTCATCAGTAACCATCAGCATGGTTATGTGTGCCCTATCATTGTAGAGTTTCAGGTGGTTAATATTGATCACCCTCTTGGGTGTCCTGCTAGTGCTGAAGGTCCACTAAGTAAGTGACCTGACTCTTCTTTTCTGGGACTGGTTAAGGGTCACTCCATCTGTCTTGAAGTGCCCTGGCTCCAGAACCCAGACTTTTTGCCCTGGCTGGAATTCAACCATTGCAGCCTTTTGGTCATACCACAAATTCTGGAGTTGTTGGCTGGCCTCAAGGTTTTTTGGATGCCTGTCAGAGTCACCAAATCCTAGGGGTCTGCGCACGTTCCCAACACGTCCACCACTGAACAGCTCCAAGACTCTGATAGATAAATCACAGAGGCTAAGAGAGTTCAAGAGGGGAAGAGGGGATTAGGAAGGGAAACAGCTGGAAAGGAGACCTGTAGTAAGAAAAAGGTTAGAACACACAATATGAAAATTATATCTCCTGAAATCAATACTAGACTATGATTCTAAGCATAGTCATTCTGAAAACATGAACAATCTAAGAATTAAGTTTAAAATGACTAAGTTTCAAGATGGCCGGATACCTGTAAGGGAATGAAGATAGATTAAATGAAAACTTTCTTATTCAAGTACTTTCCTTTACATGAGAATCAGAAAAAAACATTCTGACTAAATTTTAAACCAGTCATATAAATCCTTTTTTGAGAATGCATACTAGGACCATACAATATTGCATCTAGAAACTCTGATCTTCTGTGTACTCTTAAAATGTTTCAACACAAATTGCGCATATTGTAGATTTATATATATATATATATATATATCTATATATATATATATAGATATATATATATATATATATATAGTAAACACCATAAAAGGATTGTGCACCATGAATAACACAATATGGATTCAGGAAAACAAATCACATAACTTGTCAACTCGAATATTACATGATAAATATCTTAGAATAGTGGCATACAATAAACAACATGAATTAAACTCGAGGAGAGAATCGTGAGTCTTGCCGATTCGAGTGTCACCATGTAAAATGCCAAGAAATGTTAGTACGCAATGAATATCAAAGTCAAATCATCATCAAACGAATCGCGCGTCTTGCCGATTCGTAAACAAAATGTAAATGCCAAGAAATAACAGCTCACAATGAATTACAAGATCAAAGTACAATGAAACGAATCACGCGTCTTGCCGATTCTTAAGCCACCATGCAAATGTCAAGAAATGGTAGCATGCAATGAATAACAAGATTAAATTATCATGAGACGAATCGCGCGTCTTGCCAATTCGCAAGTCACCATGCAAATGCCAAGAAATGGTAGCATGCAATGAATAACAAGATTAAATGATCATGAAACGAATCGCGCGTCTTGCCAATTCACAAGTCACCCTGCAAATGTCACAAACACTCAAGCGCATATTTCACATGCGCAAAGTACTCTGTCAAATCATAAAAGAATTAGGCCCAAGAACATGAGAGTTCTCGATAACAGCGTCTGGAGGCCAGCCCAACCACTGTCTTACCGCCCAGAACAAGGATCTCCAAATGAAGAATGAAAGTCAGATGTCTGGAAGATCAAATAGGCCACCGGGACAGGAGCTCAGGAAATAGCTGCTGCTCTGCACCGGTACCTCTGAATAGTGGGCACTTGGAGCTGGGCTGGCTCCTTTTTATAGAGTCTTGGCCCAGCCCACAACCACACCCAGGCATGTTGCAGAGAAAGTCTCTAGAAGGCCCTGGAAAGGGACCACACCCTAACACACTCTGAAAGCCTGCAGCAATACATTGCAAATGAACAGCATTTGTAGGCACATTAAAAATAAGTCTTCAGGATTGAACTCTGCAGTGCAAAAGGTTAAACAACAACATATCAGCACAATGCATAAATTACATTGTTTTGAGAGTGCTGGGTTTTTGCATTCTAGTCACCAATAGAGCGCGCACTGCCCTGGTGTTGACATGCCTTTTCCATGTACTCAGCCATCCTAGAGCGGACGCCAAGCACATAGTCCACCACATCTTGTTCAGGCTCATGGAGAGGTCTTTCCCAGCCTTCTTTAACAAATGCCAGTGGTCCCCTTACAGGATGGCCAAACAGAAGTTTAAAGGGGAAAAACCCTACTCCCTTCTGAGGCACCTCTCTGTAGGCGAAAAGCAAGCATCGCAGGAGGACATCCTATCTCCTTTTGAGTTTTTCAGGGAGCCCCATGATCATACCCTTCAATGTCTTATTGAATCTCAACAAGTGCATTGGTTTGTGGATGATATAGTGTGGGGAATTTGTAAGTCACCCCACACGTGTTTTAGGTAAGCTGACATGAAGTTTGTACCTCTGTCAGAAACTACCTCCTGAGGGAAAGGGTTTTGGCTACTGCAGGGGCATTAGTTGACCTAAGGGAAATTGCTACAGGGTATCTGGTAGCATGATCCATTACTACCAGTATGTACTGATTCCCTGACGCAGTGGGAGGTTTAAGTAGACACACAATGTCCACACCAACCCTCTGAAAGGGTACACCCACCACTGGAAGTGGATTGAGGGGGGTGCTTTGGGTGGCCACCTGTCTTGCCACTGGCTTGACAGGTGGCACAGGAGCTACAAAACTCCCTAACTTTCTGGGACATGTTGGGCCAATAAAAACTATACTATAACTATAATTCTATACTCTATTCCTGAAGGCATGCATTGGCACATTAACGTGATCTCGCAAAAGGTGCCAATGAGAATTAATTATTTTGTCCTCACCCACCTCCCATTGTCCCCCTCCACTTGATTCCCAGGAGTGAGCTCCTCTAGCGCCCAATCTTTTAAAATAATATATAGTTTAAAAATTACATATGTAGTTCCCAGTGCTGAAGAGTGTTGTTTCTGTCTTAACCAATTAAAGTTTTTTATTAAACAACTGTTATATTTTTATTTTGTTACATCTGTGATTGTAATACCTTCATAGACTTTATCTCAGTTATTTTGAGGGAGAAAAATTGAAGTATTCCAGAGATTGGACTTACACCCCCCATCCACCAAAAAACGGTAACATAACGGGGAGCCGCGTGCAATGGCCAATAGGTCAAGAGAGACGCAAATCAAAAAAAGTATAGGAACCACTGGTTTACATGATCAGCTCAGGAGAGAAGGCCATTTTGCCTGGTTTGTTCTGCAAGATTTCCTAGTTTGAGTGAGTCTACAGACCCATCACCTGGGAGATACTGCTGTGGTATCTATTCAAAATGTAAGGAATCTGCAGTTAGCAGTCTATATCAGAAGAACAAGTTACTTACCTTTGGTAACACCTCTTCTGGTAGAAGTTCTATCTAACCTCAGATTCCTCAGCTGCACTCCCACTTCCCCATTCTGTAGAGGGGACTCATATAGTAATTTATGTTGATACATGTTTATGATTCTGGATAGCTGCACCAAAAATGTATTCTTATCATACACATTACAATGGGGTTTCCTAAGGTTCCATGTCTGTTGCTGTGGGTAGAGAGCAAAAACAGACTTATGTTAGCCCAAGCAGGTGATTTAGCATATATGTAGGGAAGCCAACATCGCAGCTGCAAGAGATGGAGTTGCAGGCAGACCCATGATGTTGCACAACGCCACCTGTCAATGCTGGAGGACATTGCTGTGCAAAAGTTTCCAGATCCAGTCTGGATATACTTAAAAGATGAGGAATGAATGGTTAGATAAAGCCTCTACTAGAGAAGGCTTTACCAAAAGTAAGTAACTTGTTGTTTTTGGAAATCAAGCACTAAAACCCACCCTGATGTTGAGCTAAAGTAATTAGGCAACCGTATACTGGGCTAGGAATCTTACTGATTACAGTAAAGGGGCAGGGGCCTTTTTATTATTTGGTTATTTTCCTCTATGTTCAGTAGGGGCTGAGAAATAGATTAAATCAGCACAGTTATATTTTTGTACATGTTTTTAGACTATTTTTTTAAACCACTCTATTTAGATTTTGAAAGGCACAGATTTTGCTAGTGGTTCATGTAAATGTTGACTTGTGAACAGTACAGTGGACACTTGATTCAACTGATAAGTAAAATCTTTTTTATCTTTCTTCTTATGTGCAGTGCCAGAAAAGTACATTAGCCACATACATATGTGTAAATGGGATGTACAACTTTATCATTAAGCCTCCCTACGTATCTATTGTGTTTCCAACAGCAAAAATGCTTTTACATATGTACAAAACACAAATTGTGATTTGGGAACATGTTACCAAATCGCAATTTGTGTCTCAGATTGATTATTTGGAAAGGGTGTGTTTAGAGCGTCTCTTCCAAATACCGAATCAGAATGGGATGTATGAATATTTTGCAACTGAATTACAGTTAATAAACATTCATATTTTACTGACTCCTTGAAGGAGGTAGAAACCATTCGCAAATGGGAAGGAATCTTCAAGGGACCGCTTCCCCCCTGAGAATCAGTAAAATAATTTTTTAAGAGCAGATAGTGGGCTGCATTTAAAAAAGATTGCTTTATTAAAAAGTAGCCACAGACATGGTGTTTTGCTGACCTCAGTAGGGCACCATCAGCGTGATGGCTATGATTCCTATTGGGTCGCAAACTGTTACCTACCTCATTAATATTCATGAGGTAGATCAATTTGCAACTCACAAGGAATCCCTAAATGAAACTCATTGAGTTTCATACATTAGGGACACTGATTTCCTAATTATGATTCAGAGAGAATCGCAATTAGGAAATTGATATTCTTAATGTTTGTACACCTGCCCCTGAGTGCTTACACAATCGCATGTTAACCATCCAACCCAGGTGAGGACACCTTTATTTGACCAGTGGGGCTGTAAGTAGGATGCAGGTGTGGGGGCTGATTTACAAGGAGCTTGAGTCGCCGATGCATCATTTGTTTTATGCAGCGGCTGTGCTGTACTAGCTCCATATTGACAGTGTGATGCATGTGGTCAAATGCGTCACTTCTCCTGTCCCTGCATCAAAAACACCTGTGGGGGATCCGGCTGCATCATGTAGAATTTAATGTATGCAGAGTCGACGTTCCATTGGAAAAAGTCACATAGAACTGACGCAGTGGTATTTACAACATTTTCCAGGTTTGATGCTTCTGGAAGATGCGTCATGTATAGCCTGCAATGTGTCAGAATTCCTATGCCTCCAAAACCCAGGTGTAAGGACTGATGCAGTGACTTTAAAATAGGAATCTGGCCATTTGAAGTCACTTCACACCCTGGAATATGTCTGTTTTTCACATTCCCACTAGTTGTAGAAGGTCTACGCATGTGAATCTCATGCTTTAGGACCCCTTGACCAGCCTGGGACCATGCACCTGTGATATAATCATCCACTGCAGCAAGGCTAGGTGACATTGTGTACTTTTTGTAGGGGACAGGCTGCGGATGTCTTTTATCCATGGAGGAAAGAGTCCTCACATCCAGGCCTGCCTATCCCAAAGGACAACAGGTAAGTACACACATATGGTAGGTAATACATGTATTGCCACTTCACATTCCAACACATACTTGTATTCACTTACATTATACTGTCACTCGCGAGGTCACACATACTCAGCTCTGTACATACTAATAAGTAGACTAGGCCCACTGTAATGTTACACCTAGCCATACTGCATACATTACCCTCTTACATATGGGTTCCTGTGTAAATGTGAAGAAGGTTATAGTCCACCATTTTATAGTCTTTTACATTGGTCTTTACGCATTAGCTCCATGTGTCAATCTGCACTGACAAATCGCCTCAAATTTTGATGCATTGCTGAAGTTGCATCAGTTCTGACACCAACTTCTGCAATGCGTCACTTTTTGAGTGGATGCCTTGTGGCATCCATTCCTCAGATGTGTCAGTATTTCTGACAGATCTTTGAACCTTATGCCATGGAGCGCTGTATTTTAAATATGACGCATCCATGGCGTTGTCAAACATTTTTGACGTAGCATAAGTTTTCTTGACACATCGCTGCCACAACACAGTGATGCGTCAGTTCCTGTAAATGAGGCCCTCGGTGCATTGTTACAGATACAAATAAAGATTGCACATTAGCTTCTCAGTCCTTAGTGAAGTATTTGAACAATGGTATTGGTTAAAAAATAAAACTTGTCTGAAAATATGTACATGACTAGCAGTCATACTCATCAGATGAACCATTATTCCACCTCTGCTGATTAAGTCATCTGTTACTATATAACAGAATTATTGGTGTCTCCTGCTGGTGCCTAAACTCCCAAAAATACCAACATCCATGTCTCAGTCTCCCGCGTACATGACACTAGTCACAAGTGTCTTAGCTGTGTAATACCCACAAGTTCCCAGCTTCTTGTTTTCTGTTACTGGGCTCTGAGGGGTTGTCTGACAAAATATTGAGGAAACAAATATTGTGTGGACAGAATACCATGGCAAAAATATCAAGGACCAAAATATTGAAAGGGTAAATGCAATGCTGTAATCATAAATCCTCATAATCCACATACTGTAAGCATAAATCCAATAATAGTTATAGTTAGGACCAAATTCCCATAGACAAAGGCCCATATTTATACTTTTTGACGCAAAACTGCGCTAACGCAGTTTAGCGCCAAAAAAATTAGCGCCGGCTAACGACATTCTGAAGCGCCATGCGGGCGCCGTATTTATTGAATGGCGTTAGCCGGCGTTAGCCGACCGGCGCTGCCTGGTGTGCGTGAAAAAAAAACACGTACACCAGGCAGCGCCGGCGTAGGGAAAAATTGCGTTTGGGCATCCAAAAATGGGGCAAGTCAGGCTGAGGCAAAAAAAAACGTCTTAACCCGATTTGCGCCATTTATTTTTGGCGCCCAGACGCCATTAACATGACTCCTGTCTTAGCAAAGACAGGAGTCATGCCCCCTTGCCCAATGGCCATGCCCAGGGGACTTCTGTCCCCTGGGCATGGTCATTGGGCATAGTGGCATGTAGGGGGGCACAAATCAGGCCCCCCTATGCCAAAAAAAAAAAAAATAATAATACTTACCACAACTTACCTTCTCTCCCCTGGGGTGGGTCCCTCCATCCTTGGGTGTCCTCCTGGGGTGGGCAAGGGTGGCAGGGGGTGTCCCTGGGGGCTTGGGAGGGCACCTCTGGGCTCATTCTGAGCCCACAGGTCCCTTAACGCCTGCCCTGACCCAGGCGCAAAAATCCGGCGCAAATGCAGGTTTTTTAGTCCCGCCCACTCCCGGGCGTCATTTTTGCCCGGGAGTATAAATCCGACACAATAGCATCGCAGTCATTTTTTTAGACGGGAACACCTACCTTGCATATCATTAACGCAAGGAAGGTGTTCACGCAAAAAAATGACGCTAACTCCATGAACTTTGGCGCTAGACGCGTCTAACGCCAAAGTATAAATATGGAGTTAGTTTAGCGTCGAATTTGCGTCGAAAAAAACGACGCAAATTCGGCGCAAACGGAGTATAAATATGCCCCAAAATGTTTTTTGTTTTGCTAATAACTTTAGTGCCGTTTTAAAACTCTTCACAAACTTTTCAAAACTAGTATACTAGTCACTTCAGCTGGAAAGTTTCAGGGTGATTCATCAATGAGAAGCCTAGAAAAAGGGGGAGTCATAGAATGCGGTTTCCCCATATAGTTTTCCACAGGTATTTTAGACATGACTACAGCCCAAACCACTGGACGGAATTGCACCAAATTTGGCAGAAAGATAGATCTTGGTCCAGGAAGAGCTCTTTTTGTAATGTTGTATAAATCCGTTCACTGATTTTGAAGTTATTTAAGAAAAATTGATATCTAGGGATGTGACTCCTCCACGGATCCGACAGATCTCAAAATGAGATCTGATTGGCTGCCCACACATCAGCTAGGGAGCGTTGGCAGCTGTCTTGGGACTCGGACTCAGGCGAGTCTCAAGAAAAAAGTTGTTTAAAAAAAAAAAAAAGTGGCAGGGTAGGAATATTGAGACCCCTAAGCCTGGTGTTGGCACCCCACCGGGACCAAAAACATTTTTGCAGCAAATTACTGCACATGTTTTTCAGTTTTCCCCCAGGTGTGCCAGGTCCAAGGGGGTGTATCTTTAATTATAATGAGGGAAGTGGGGGTGTGCATGGCCCACCCTCCTGAGGCTGATTTCGGCCCTGGGGACCCCGTCACGGGGCCTGGCCAAAATACAGAAGTCCCCCCTCCCGGGCCAATTTTGGTCCCAAGAACCCCATCGCCTGCAGCCCATCCAATATACAAAATGGGGAGGGAGGCCTTGCAAATCCCTTCCTGCGCCGAATTTGGGATCCTACCCCGAGGCCCAACCAATACCCAAAATGGAAAGGGGGCCATGCAGTCCCCCTCCCTGGGCCGCAATCGACCCTGGGGACTCCATCCTCTGGGGCTGGGCTGTGCAAAGTTTCCATCTCAATACCATTTTCCTCTGATGACAGTGGACGGGTCAGGCTCTTGGTAATATAAATTCACAGCATAGTTCCTCGTTCTAGGTCGCCGAACTTGCCCTCCTAGGGTTAGGTGGCTCTCAATGAACTAGGAGTTGCGATGTGAATTTATATTACGACAAGCCTGACTGGTCCCCTGCTACCGGAGGAAAGTGATATTGAAATGGAAACTCAAATCTGAATTGGCAGTGACAGTGGACAGGGGATGCAAGAGGAGGTATTTAAATTATCATCTGTGGATTCTGGTGCTGAAGGACAAAAAAGACCTTAAAGAGGTAAGCACTATTGGTAGTATGGCCACTGAAGAAAGGGCAAGTGAAAGATCAAATGCGCATAAAAAGTATACGGATTATTGTTGAAAGTGCATCCAAGAGTATGGAGTGACCATTAAAGAGAGGAAAGACTATATGATAAATAAAGTATTTATTTATTTTCTCCTAGGTGAGCACTTTAATTGGAAGGCCGTGGATGATCTTGCCTCTCTGTGAACAAGGCTTGTGATCAGAGCCAAGTTGTCGGAGGATTGTGGCGAACTGCCATATACTGATGAATTCCATAGAGCTCCCACATTGGAAACTCCCAGAATCGACATACAGCATTTTCCTTTTGGAGAAAGTGTAATGTAATCCATAATTAGTGGGTGCTCATTCTCATCCGCCGAAGCCACCCTGTTAGGTTAGGTTGACTCTCAATGAATGAGGAACTGTGTTGTGAAATTATATTACTGAGAGCCTGACCCGTCCGCTGCCATCGGGAGAAAATGTTATTGAGAGGGAAACTCAAATCTGAATTGGCAGTGACAGTGGACAAGTGATGCAAGAGGAGGTACTTTCATTCTCTTCTGTGGATTCTGGCGCCAAAGGATGAAAAAGATTTTAAACGAGTGAACACTATTGGCAGTATGGCCACTGAAGAAATAGCACGTGAAAGATCAAATGTGAATAAAAGGTTTATGTAGTATTGCTGAAAGCACATCCAAGAGTATGGAGTGACCAGTAAAGAGAGGAAAGATTATGTGAAAACTAAAGTCTTTTATTTATTTGTTTTTGTACGTGGTCACTTTAACTGGAAGGGTATGGATGATCTTGCCTCTCTGTGAATAAGGCTTGGGATCAAAGTTGAGTTGAAAAGCATTGTGACGACCTGCCATACATTGATCATACATTACATTAATGAATTCAATAAAGTGTCTGCTTTGGAACTAGCGTATACTGTTTTTCTTATGAATACAGTGTAATCCATGTATATATATATATAAACACACACACACATTCACTAAAACAAAATAGAGGTTACTGGGACGTTAGAATTAGGTTCAGATTTTACACGCTCAAAACCATTGAAGTTATTTCAAGTAACTATAACTTGTGCCCTAAGGTAACTAAAACACGCACCCCCACCATGCACACATTTTCTAACAATAATTTTACTGCAAATGTTACAGTGATATTATCAATTATGTCATAGAAGATGTCATGAGTAATGTAATATCTGGGGAAATTAGCAGTTCATAGCTAAGGCACGAGTTATATTTACCTTAGGGGACAAGTTATAGTTACTTGAAATAACTCTAATTTTAACAGGTGAATTTCTATGGTTTTGTATGTGTAAAATCTGAACCTAACAACAATCTTCCTGTAGCCTTTGTTTTTTTATGGAATTTCTAGGGCTTTTTTTATTCTATTTCCTAACAATAACATCCCTTTAACCTTTGTTTTTTCAGTCAATTTCTAGGGTTTTTTAATTGTTAAGTAGGATGTCCATTGCACGGTGGGGGAGGGTAGGAAATGGAGGCAGGGCTTGGCCAGGCATTGTGCTGCCCCCAACCAAGCATGCTGCTTCTGCCCCGCTCCTCCATTGTCCAAGTTCATGTCCCTGCTCCCTCATTACAGCCATGTGGACATTGTTCTGCCACTGTCCTTCCTGCCAACCCTGATTAGTTAGCTTGCTGCCCTCCTCCCTACCCTCTGTTGTACGAGTCCATGTACCAGACCCCTCTCTCCTGCCCTGCCTGGTTCGATGTGCTACTGCTGCCATTCATTTAGCTTGATCTCCCTGCCCACTCCTCCTGCCCTTCGTTGCCCAGTTCTATGCCCAATCATTGCCCTCCTGCTTAGCTTGTTGCCCCTACCCTTCTTCCCTTGCCCTCCTATGTCAGTGTAGGTGCCCCTATACCCTTTTTTCAACCACCATAATCCATAGACTTGCCACTGCCCCTCCTAGCTACTATGAGTGTTCTGCTGAGCTGCCACTGACCCTTCCACCTGCCTAGCGTGGTCAGATGACTGCCACCTGTCCCTGCCACCTCTATTCTATCTGTCTGAGTTCCATACCCCTATCCTCTCCTTCCGGTCCTCCATGGTCCATTTTGCTGCAACGCCCTTCTGCCTCTATGCTCTGTTGTGCTACAGCTGCTCCTTGTGCCTGCTCTGCATGGTCTGTTGTAAACCCCCTTCACCTATCCTCTCTTGTTTGGGTCCAGCATCTACCACTCCCTTCTGTCCTCCATGGCCATTTGTGCATGCCCCTTGCACCCTCCCTCGTGCCCACCATGACTCTAACACTCCACTTGCCATGCATGATCTTCTGTGCTCCACAGCCTCTCCAACCTGCCCTCTATGGTCAACTTGCTGCCTCTGACCCCCTCCCACCTCCCTTCTGTTGTCTGTGTGGATGCCAATAATGTCTCACTGCTGCCCTCCATGGTGTGTTGTGCTTCCAGTGCCCATCCCACCTGGCCTCAATGATCAGCTTGCTGCTCCAACCCTGTCCCTTGCCCCCTGCCCTCTTTTATCCATGGGCTGGCCCCTATCCTGGCCCTCCTGCCTTGTCTGGTCCGTTGTCATGTCCCTGCATCCTCCCTCCTGCCCTTTATGGTCCCTTACGCTGCAACTGTCTCTCCTTTCTGTCCGGTATGGTCAGATTGCTGCCCTTGCCTCTTTCTCCTCTGCTCACTGTTGTCCATGTGCATGGCCCTGTGCCCTCCCTCTTGCTTTCCATGGTTCGTTGTGCTGCACTGCCGTCCTCCTTGCCTTGTGTGGTAAGTTGTGCTGCTGCAAACCTCAACGCCTTCCCTGTAAGGTCAGTTAGGTGCTCTTGCCCATCTACCCCTCGCCCTCTGTTATCTAAGTCCATTTCCCTACCCCATTCCTCCTGGCCTCTGTGATCAAATGTACCGTACTTGTCAACATTTGGAACTTGGTAACAGGGAGATTTAAAAAAAAATCAAACCTGGGGAATTGATTTTCCCCATTGAGTTACATAAAAAATAGGAGATTTTAGGTAAAAGACAGATAAAATAAATCCCTATTGAGCTTGGGAGTTTCCTGCCTGAATAGGGTCTGTTGGCATGTATGGTTGTACTGCCACTGCCTGTTCCTTCTGCCCTCATTGGTCTGTTATATTGCCACAGCCTCCCATGCCCGTCTTGCATGGTTGGTTTGTTGACCCTGCCCCATTCCCCTGCCTTCCACAGCCCGTTGTCCTGCCACTGCACCTCCCACCTGCCCAGCGGGATCAACTTGTTGCCTCTGTACCCTCCTCCCTGCCATCAATTATTTGAGTTTGCACCCTTGACCTCTGCCTCCCTAATGAAAACTAGATTGTTAACATTCTTTATTTGTTACAAAAGTGTGGCATGCCTAACTTCACCCTAACAAAACTGCAAAAAAACGAAAGAAATCAAGTATTTTGTACACTTAATGGCTGTATTCGGGCTACATTTTGGTGATATGTATGCTACATCTAGGCTTTTTTTGTCTCTGGTGGCCATCTTGGGAGACTTAATAGTTATGAAGCAGCCTAATTTCCTCATTTACTGGAGTACCCTCCATTGAAAATGCTTTAACTTTTCCACTTTGATTCCATCAAGATGGCGTTCAGATGTGCCACACTTTTGGTATAAATGTAGAATTATAACACTTTACTTGCTCATTAAAACAGTCTAGTAAAGCCCTTGTTCAAAAGGAAGTAAACTGGAAGTCTGCTGCTGGTGTTGAAAGTGCATGTTACAGTCTGCATGTCAGAATATATTTGATAGAGACTTCTAGTTGCAGATTCCTTACCGTAGAATTTCCCCCAGGCATCAGTCTGGATCCGGAGATTTTTCTTTGAGCAGTACCCCTGTGTGCCGTTAGGTGGCATCGGTCGCCAGATGTGACATAGCAGGTCGTACATAGGCACCACGCCCCTTGCACTGACATCAGTTCTTTTATTTTTTGCACCAGCCTACAGGCAGATCTGGAGAAGAGCTACCCTCAGTTGCTTTGATCAAAGTTTTTTTGACTTTTCTGGTACATAGAGGATGTCCAAGAAGACCGGTTTCAAGCCCTGAGACTCTTGCCACCACATGATGTCAGTGACGGATCCACACCTGGTTTGTTTCTGGTGCTTGCTGCCCAACTCAGAGAGTCTTATGAGGTCATGCACCTCATTTTTGGGCAGGCCAGCCCTGTTGGTGAGCCCTTTGGGGCCTACTGGGCTTGCAGGATCTCCAAGGGGCGCCAATGATCCACTTCGTATCCGAACCAGCGTCAGTTGTACCTTGACCTTCCACAACGTCTTTTTAGGTGTCGACGCTCCCGACGTCCCCCTGGCCCATGGGAGACGTCGACCCTATACTCATCGCTGGCTCTGACACAGAGCCAGAACGACGTCCCTTGATGCAGATTCCGTCTACTGCAGTCTTTGGTCCCTAAATTGGAATAACACCTGTATTCTTATGGGTTTGAATTTGGCGAGGGTGTGGAGGGGTCGCTGGACCCTTCAGAATACCAGCTGGATGATCCTATGGATCTCAAGAACTGGGTGAAGCCAGCTGGTTTGATACCTCACCTGACACTGGTATGCTTTCCTCCTATACCGTGGCTACGGAGGAGGGAGTTTCTTACTCCATGGTGGTCAAAACAGCAGCCATGGTCTTGGCCTCGAACTGCCTTCAGTGGCTGTCAGGACTAACCGCCTCACAGAGGTGCTTCAGCCAGAGGCTTCCACATCTAAACCCCTTTTGCCCTTTAATGAAGCCCTTACTGATATCTTGCTGGGAACATGGGCCAAGCCCAGCACAAGGGCCCCTCTTAATAGAACAATCAACCTCCACCATAGGCCCGTGCCTAATGACCTGGCTTTTTTGCCCCAACACCCTACCTACGAGGCTTGGCAATCCAGGCCTTGACCTCCCATGGCAGGTTCCTTTTTGCTCCCCCGGATATGGAATCAAAGAGGCTGGACCATCTTGGGAACAAGTTGTTTACTTACTCTAGCCTGGCAGTGCAGGAGGTGAGCATATTATGCCTTTTGGGCCATCACACACATACTTTATAGCACATGGTCACGCAAGTTCTGCCACAGGTCCCGGAGGAGGCCCGGGTTATTCTCTCTCAAGCAGTTGCTGATGGGAGCGATGCCACGAAGTTCACCATCAGATGTGGGGTGGATGCAACTGACTCTCTGGGCAGATCGGTTGCGTCTACCATGGCTTTGAGATGTCATGCCTGGTTACGTATATCTGGCTTTTCAGGGGATGTCCAATCTACTCTGATGGACTTGCCTTTTGATGGCACACGTCTCTTCAGGGACAAAGCAGACTCAGCATTCGAGCGCATTAATGAGTCTCAGGCTATGGCTCAGTTCCTTGGCCTTGCAGCTACTCCTCGCCCCCTGCAGTGTGTTTTTAGCCCCTTTTATGGCTACAGAAGGGGCACCCAGCCACGTCTGTTCCCTGCCAGCCACCGTGCCGCGCATGCTGCACAGCCTCTGCGTGGCCAAGGACGTAGATCCAGCATCTGTGTGGATCTGGGAGCCAGCGGTCTAGCCATTACACCACCTCCCCAACTGCTGCAGCCTCTAAGTCTTCCTGATCTGGTGCTTCCCCACCAGGGACCTGTCAAGAGCAGGATTCGCTATCACCTGCCCCGCTGGAATTCTATCATGTCAGACAGGTGGGTTTTGCAAATAGTCCGAAGGGGCTCCTCCCTCCCCTTTGAGACAATTCCTCCACCCATGCCACCATCCTACTATCACATGATGGAAGATCACTTGGCACTTCTCTGCGGAGAGGTTATGACTCTCTTGGCCAAGGGAGCCATAGAGAGGGTCCCTGTGCCAGAAGTAGGTCGTGGTTGCTATTCCCGCTATTTTCTGGTGCCCAAAAAGGAAAAAGGTCACCGCCATATCCTTGACCTCTGGTCCCTCAATCTCTTCCTCAGGAAGAAGTTCAAAATGCTCAGTCTGGCTCAGGTGCTATCAGCCCTGGACCGTGGATGGTAAAGTTGGACTTGTAGGGCGCTTATTTCCATATTGCCACCCAGCCTGCCCACACATGTAATTTGTGGTTCATGGTACATCACAAGAATTTTCAATTTATCGTGCTCCCCTTTGGCCTTACCAGTGCCCCTTGGGTGTTCACCAACGAGATGGCGGTGGTCGCAGCTCATCTGCGCAGGTTAGGAGTTTCAGTCCTCCCCTACCTCAACGACTGGCTGTTGAAGGTGAGCTCACCCCAGGCTGTCGTCTCCCATTTGTTGTCAAAGGCTGATGGGTCACATGACCTCCTGCATCCTGCTAGTGACTCATGCCAGATGGCATATGCAGGCTCTACAGTGGGACCTGAAGTTCCAGTGGGCGCAGCATTAGGGGAATCTCTCCGACATGGTCCAGATCTCAGAGGAGAATGTGCAAGATCTGCAGTGGTGGCTTTTGAACCGCAGTTGGGTCAGAGGCAGATCCCTCTCCTTTCCTTAACCAGATGCGACTATAGTGACAGATGTGTCACTATTAGGATGGGGCTACCACTTGGGAGAGGCAGGTATCAGAGGCTTCAGGTCTGTGACGGATTCCGAGCTTCATATCAACCTTTTGGTGCTCAGGGCGATCAGACTAGCATTGACAGCATTCCTTCCCTCTCTCAAAGGGAAAGTGGTGCCGATGCTCACGGACAACACCACCACCATCTGGTACTGCAACAAGTAGGCCGGGGTGGGGTCATGGACCCTCTGTCTGGAGGCTCTTGGCTCTGGACATGGCTGGAACATCAGGGCATATCCCTTGTAGTTCAACACCTGGCGGGCTCTCCAAACATCAACTAACTCGGCCATGAATGGCGTCTCTATGTGTAGGTGGCACAAGGTCTCTTTCAGCAGTGGGGAGAGCCTTGGTTAGATCTTTTCACCTCCGTAGAGAACGCTCAATGTCAGCTGTCTTGCTCGCTGGAGTTTCCAAGGCGGCACTCGCTCAGCAAAACTTTTCATCACAAGTGGAACTCAGGCCTCCCGTATGCCTTTTCGCCGATACCACTTCTGCCCAGAGTCCCCAAGAAGATCAAGAATGACTGGGTCCAAGTAATCCTGGCAGCTCCGGACTGGGCACGGAGAGTTTGGTATCCCAAGCTTCTGAAAATGAGCATCAATCCTCCGATCAGTTTGCCCCTTCGGATGGATCTTCTGTTGCAGCAGCAGGAAAAGGTTCTCCACCCGAACCTGTTAACTCTGCACCTTCATGCTTGCAGATTGAGCGGCGGCAGTTGATGGCATTTGATCTTTCCCCCGAAGTCTGTAAAGTTATTTTTGCAGCCAGGCTTTCCTCCACTATAATGGTATACGCCTGCCATTGGAAATGTTTTGTATATTATTGTGCAGAAAAATCTATTGATCCTCTTTCTGCGTCGCTTTCAGATATCCTTCTCTTTATACTATTTCTTGCTTAGCAGGATTCTGCCTTGGGTACTCTCAAGGACTATCTTTCCGCCTTATCGGCGTTCCTTCCGCTGCGTGATCAGCCTTCACTTTTCAAGTCTTGTATTGTACATAGATTTCTTAAAGGGCTTGTACATATGTTTCCCCCTAGGCCCTTTTTAATGCCTCAATGGAACTTAAATCTTGTCCTCATATTTCTCTTGTGTGCTCCCTTCGATCCTTAACACAACCGTCCCCTCCGGCTGCTCACCGTTAAGACGGCCTTCTTAGTGGCAATAACATCTGCCCGGAGGGTGAGTGAGATGCAAGCTCTTTCATCTAAGCCACCGTATCTCACTATGTTTCCAAACAAGGTGGTTCTCAGAAC
The DNA here is from genome assembly GCF_031143425.1 of Pleurodeles waltl. Lineage (NCBI taxonomy): Eukaryota > Metazoa > Chordata > Amphibia > Caudata > Salamandridae > Pleurodeles > Pleurodeles waltl. The sequence continues at coordinate 858,329,265 of NC_090436.1, read as the reverse complement.
ACATGCCTCTCTCCTTCCCAAGGTGGTGACACCATTTAATCTGGGTCACAATATCACCCTGCCTACCTTCTTTGCTCCACGCATTCCTCTAAGGAAAAGAAGCAACTTCACCGACTGGACCCAAAAAGAGCATTGTCGTTCTACCTTGACCACACAATAGAATTTCGGGTCGATTACCAACTCTTTGGTACATGGGAGCAAAGAAGGGCTGAGGAGTGCAGAAACTAACCATTTTGCGCTGGGTCATTCTCTGCATTAAGATCTGCTACGTACTGGCCAACAAGCAGCCTCCTGAGGGCGTGAGGGCTCATTCCGCCAGGGGCAAGGCTGCTATCACTGTGCTAGCAAAAGGTGCTCCAGTCCTGGATATCTGTCACTACTGCCTAGAAAATCAGGTCCGGAGAGATGGACACTTTGCCCATTCGGTCCTACCGGACCTTCTAGTATGAGAAGATTTATCCGCAGCCCACCGCCAGGAAGTTATGGCTTGGGTGTCTATTCTGAGGTAAGGAATCTGCAGCTAGAAGTCTCTATCAGATGAACAAGCTACTTACCTTCGGTAATGCATTATCTGGTAGAGGCTCTATCTAACTGCCGATACCTTACACCCACCCATGCCTCCCAGCTCTGTGGATATGTCTAATAGAGTTAGGGTTTATCCCTTTCAGGGCCTTAGTTTTGGCACAGACTAACTGTTGGTTCTACCCATGACTCTGCGTTTCTGGCGTGGAAGTTTGTGGGAAAAAGAACTGACGTGCGCGCACTGGGGTAGTGCCTTCATAGGGGACGTCACAGATTGCTCCAATGACACTGACAACGCCACGTGGATCCAAACAGCACCACCTGACGGCACATGCAGGGTACTGCTTAGCAAAGAATTCCTGATTCCAAACTGATGTCATGAAAGTCTGAGGTAAGGAATCTTCAGCTAGACAGAGTCTCTACCAGATAATGTGTTACCAAAGGTAGGTAACTTGTTCGTCAGGTCATGGGGTGAGGACACGGATCCCCACAGGTGGTGGCTATGAAGAAAACATGAGGGAAGGAAGCCTATGGTCTAAGGGGGAGGGGGACAAGGGGGAGGAGGCAAAAAGGGGCATCACAGGCAGACCCCAAGCAAACCGCCATCAGGGGAAGGGAAAATTAGTTTGATTGGGTCAGAGAGGGTTGCTAGGGTGCCAAGGCGAAGCAAGTGGGGTCTCCAGACCATGTAGGGTGTGATGTGGGTAGGGTGGCTGCCATGGCAGGTCTATTGTGGGTGCAACAGAAAGAGGGAGAGGCCTGTGAGCGACCCAGTGTTTGTGGTCAGTGGTGTAGAGGGTGGTGTGGTGTGCATCAGACTGACCTGACCCTTAAGAAACTCAAACGTGAGAGATGTCTCTTCAGCAGAGGCCATGGACTTCAGAAGGGACCAGGACTTGTCCCTCAAATGTGGTTCCTTGTCGGTAAGGTTGGGCTTGGAGCTGTTTGGTGACCCCCTCCAGCCCCTGGTGTTTGTTGAAAGGGGTCCCCAGCGAGCAAGCAAACCAGCCTGGGACTTAAGTAAAGTTAAAGTTTGTTCACCCATAGAAACTTACCTTCATGATATTTTTGTCTTCAAAGTTGCTGACACAATATTTTGTCAGCAGAATTTTTTTTCTCCGGTCATTTTATGCCAATACCCTCTGAGAGTGAATCAGGTCATGGTTCAGACTCCCACATGGCAAGGGGGTATATTTGGAGATCCCTTTGGCTCCACAGTCGTGGATGGGACAAGTAACACTGATTTACCACAATCTACATAAATGCAGTTGGTGCTTCTGGTAAGCTCTCGTAGTACATGGTACCACAGTCGTACAATGGGCTGCATAAAATCATTATGTCACTGTAGGAAAGTACCATCTTGCCTGGCATGTTACCCCCATTTTTCACTGTATATATGTTGTTTTAGTTGTATGTGTCACTGGGACCCTGGTAACCCAGGGCCCCAGTGCTCATAAGTGTGCCTGAATGTGTTACCTGTGTAGTGACTAACTGTCTCACTGAGGCTCTGCTAATCAGAACCTCAGTGGTTATGCTCTCTCATTTCTTTCCAAATTGTCACTAACAGGCTAGTGACCAATTTTACCAATTTACATTGGCTTACTGGAACACCCTTATAATTCCCTAGTATATGGTACTGAGGTACCCAGGGTATTGGGGTTCCAGGAGATCCCTATGGGCTGCAGCATTTCTTTTGCCACCCATAGGGAGCTCTGACAATTCTTACACAGGCCTGCCACTGCAGCCTGAGTGAAATAACGTCCACGTTATTTCACAGCCATTTTACACTGCACTTAAGTAACTTATAAGTCACCTATATGTCTAACCTTTACCTGGTAAAGGTTAGGTGCCAAGTTACTTAGTGTGAGGGCACCCTGGCACTAGCCAAGGTGCCCCCACATTGTTCAGGGCCAATTCCCCTGACTTTGTGAGTGCGGGGACACCATTACACGCGTGCACTACATATAGGTCACTACCTATATGTAGCTTCACAATGGTAACTCCGAATATGGCCATGTCACATGTCTATGATCATGGAATTGCCCCCTCTATACCATCCTGGCATAGTTGGCACAATCCCATGATCCCAGTGGTCTGTAGCACAGACCCTGGTACTGCCATACTGCCCTTCCTGGGGTTTCACTGCAGCTGCTGCTGCTGCCAACCCCTCAGACAGGCATCTGCCCTCCTGGGGTCTAGCCGGTTCTGGCCCAGGATGGCAGAACAAAGGACTTCCTCTGAGAGAGGGTGTTACACCCTCTCCCTTTGGAAAATGGTGTGAAGGCAGGGGAGGAGTAGCCTCCCCCAGCCTCTGGAAATGCTTTCTTGGGCACAGATGTGCCCAATTCTGCATAAGCCAGTCTACACCGGTTCAGGGGACCCCTTAGCCCTGCTCTGGCGTGAAACTGGACAAAGGAAAGGGGAGTGACCACTCCCCTGACCTGCACCTCCCCTGGGAGGTGTCCAGAGCTCCTCCAGTGTGCTCCAGACCTCTGCCATCTTGGAAACAGAGGTGCTGCTGGCACACTGGACTGCTCTGAGTGGCCAGTGCCACCAGGTGACGTCAGAGACTCCTTGTGATAGGCTCCTTCAGGTGTTGCTAGCCTATCCTCTCTCCTAGGTAGCCAAACCCTCTTTTCTGGCTATTTAGGGTCTCTGTCCCTGGGGAAACTTTAGATAACGAATGCAAGAGCTCATCCGAGTTCCTCTGCATCTCTCTCTTCACCTTCTGCCAAGGAATCGACTGCTGACCGCGCTGGAAGCCTGCAAACCTGCAACATAGTAGCAAAGACGACTACTGCAACTCTGTAACGCTGAACCTGCCGCCTTCTCGACTGTTTTCCTGGTGGTGCATGCTGTGGGGGTAGTCTGCCTCCTCTCTGCACTAGAAGCTCCGAAGAAATCTCCCGTGGGTCGACGGAATCTTCCCCCTGCAACCGCAGGCACCAAAAAGCTGCATTACCTGTCCCTTGGGTCTCCTCTCAGCACGACGAGCGAGGTCCCTCGAATCCAGCAACTCTGTCCAAGTGGCCCCCACAGTCCAGTGACTCTTCAGTCCAAGTTTGGTGGAGGTAAGTCCTTGCCTCACCTCGCTAGACTGCATTGCTGGGAACCGCAACTTTTGCAGCTACTCCGGCCTCCGTGCACTTCCGGTGGAAATCCTTTGTGCACAGTCTAGCCTGGGTCCACGGCACTCTAACCTGCATTGCACGACTTTCTAAGTTGGTCTCCGGCGACGTGGGACTCCTTTGTGTAACTTCGGGTGAGCACCATTTCACACATCCTTGTAGTGCCTGTTTCTGGCACTTCTCCGGGTGCTACCTGCTGCTAAGAGGGCTCCTTGTCTTGCTCGACGTCCCCTCTACCTCTTGGTCTAATTTACGATCTCCTGGTCCCTCCTGGGCCGCAGCAGCATCCAAAAACGCTAACCGCACGATTTGCAGCTAGCAAGGCTTGTTGGCGTTCTTTTGGCGGGAAAACACTTCTGCACAACTCTACAAGGCGAGAGAGATCCGTCCTCCAAAGGGGAAGTCTCTAGCCCTTTGCGTTCCTGCAGAAACCGCAGCTTCTTCTGTCCAGTAGAAGCTTCTTTGCACCCGCAGCTGGCATTTCTTGGGCATCTGCCCATCTCCAACTTGCTTGTGACTTTTGGACTTGGTCCCCTTGTTCCACAGGTACCCCAGATTGGAAATCCAGCGTTGTTGCATTGTTGGTTTATGTCTTTCCTGCATTATTCCTCTAACACGACTTCTTTGTCCTTAGGGGAACTTTAGTGCACTTTGCACTCACTTTTCAGGGTCTTGGGGAGGGTTATTTTTCTAACTCTCACTATTTTCTAATAGTCCCAGCGACCCTCTACAAGGTCACATAGGTTTGGGGTCCATTCGTGGTTCGCATTCCACTTTTGGAGTATATGGTTTGTGTTGCCCCTATCCCTATGTTTCCCCATTGCATCCTATTGTAACTATACATTGTTTGCACTGTTTTCTAAGACTATACTGCATATTTTTGCTATTGTGTATATATATCTTGTGTATATTTCCTATCCTCTCACTGAGGGTACACTCTAAGATACTTTGGCATATTGTCATAAAAATAAAGTACCTTTATTTTTAGTATAACTGTGTATTGTGTTTTCTTATGATATTGTGCATATGACACTAAGTGGTACTGTAGTAGCTTCACACGTCTCCTAGTTCAGCCTAAGCTGCTCTGCTAAGCTACCATTATCTATCAGCCTAAGCTGCTAGACACCCTATACACTAATAAGGGATAACTGGGCCTGGTGCAAGGTGCAAGTACCCCTTGGTACTCACTACAAGCCAGTCCAGCCTCCTACAGTCATTTTAACTGGTGGAGCAGAAACTTCTTTGGCACTAGACCTAAAGTGGATGGAAACACTACTCGACCAAAGCAGAACAGTAATTTCTCTTATGCAGCCTTTAATATTGAAACAGAGAGCAGATTTAGAAATCACAATGTTTGGTGACTCTAGACTCCTATGGACCTATGTAGAAGCTCCAGCAAGAAGAAGGGATATATTGACAACCCAATTCACACAATAGTTGCAAATCATTGAATGGTAGGTACCCACATCACCATTATAGAGATTTACCAGTGAACACCTATGAGTGCAGTTTCTATATCATGGCTAATCAGCATACATAGAGCTACAATAATGATGAGTGTTACAGGGATCAGCCTCCTCACCCCTGCTGGCTAACTCCCATTTGTAACCCCACATAAAACATCTGCAGCAGCATGAAATTTATTGGTTCCAGCATGCAGATAATACACAGATTATGATCACCTTAGTGAAATTGCTAACATTTCTACACATGCTTGCAACCATTGCCTTCTCTGATCAAGAGCTGGACATCTGCTAGGTTTCTAACACCTAATCCAAAAAAAGAAACCGAGTGTCTCTCCTTTGTGGATCCCTAATCCTTGCCACAATCTGTGGGTCTCTGCTGCCTGAGTCCTGAGGAGTCTTGGTATCATCATTAATTTTGGACTCACTGAGCATAAAGGTTGGAGCAATCTACAGAAGCTGCTTTTTTCCAATATTTCAAATTGCTATAACAAATGCGTTCACCCTATCAAGGCTACATTATAGCTAAATACAACTATTTTGGTTCTTCTATGAAAGATTTAAATATTTATATAAAGATTAAAAATATTGCAGTCCAAATACTTCTGAATCTATGCACATCACAAACACACCATGCCAGCACTTACTTCTCTTCATTGGTTACCATAAAGAGGATTCCTTTCTAAAGCAATGCCATTGACAGATAGAAGCTTCTATCAGTCAGTCCCTAGATTCCTGGTTTTAGTTTTACTAAATATCGGGTATATCCTCAGATCTTGCACTAATTTGAGGATCTGTAGTCTTAACTGTGGGTTTGCATGACTCAAGTGGGAGACTTTAAAAACTTGCCATCATGGCTGCTGTCACAGCTATGAACTTTTTTGGTTCAAAGCTGACCTGGGGTGACAAGGGAAAACAGTAAGTATGAGTAGGTTTTCCACTGGTGGAAGGAGGGAGATAAACCATTTTAATAGGCAGCTGTGGGTAGGTTGGAAGAGCCCCAATAGCTGAAAGTGTCTCCCGCCATCTTGGAAAGTTCACAGAAAAGGACTTTCTGGGAATGTTTCAGCCATAAGTCAGAGGAACAGATGAAAAGTTGCAAAGAGCCTAGGGTGGAAACTTAGCAGTGATAGCCTCAAAACCCTACACTGACCACTGCTGAGTTGCTACTCTACGTGGAGGAGGCCAGAAGAAGGGAAGTCAAACTGCTTTCTGCCTGCTGTAATCATAGTAATCAGTGAGGCCTTGGAACCTGCCTTTCTTTACATGCAAACTGTGGGAGTGATTGGGAAATGGCTGGCTTTGTCTAGTCCTGAAAGTAATCATAGACAAGATAGAAGAAATCTGCATGCACAGCAGTGCTTGACTTTGGCTGTAGCCGTAAGTACACAGTGGTGGAGAAGTATGTCTCCCCCTTCAATCTGGAGCTTGAAACCCACAGAAGAGCTCCTAAACGTTTAGAACACTGGGAGTACTCACTAAAACCTTTTGCAACTTCTGGCAAAATTTGAACTTTGTCTTCTGGTGACCATGACAAAGTGCCAAGGCTACCTGAGAATGAGCAACTTCTATAGGGATGATTTCCTGGTTACTACCCCCTGGACCTTTTGGTGACATGAAAGAAAGTTTCTGAGGAAGCTCAAGAAGAGGTATCTTACCTTCTGGAGTCCTGCCTGATGTCTAGCCTTGTCCTACTGGAGGGTTCTGAACACCTAAATAGTGTCTTATTTGAAGTTTTAATGAGCAGGTGAACTGTTTTAAACTAGTGACCCAACAACGCCAAACTCATACTTCCCTGACCTCATTCAAATGTGGAGGAACTGCAGTATTTCCACTGGCCAAGCATCAGCCAGCTTTGCAGATAGAAACGCTTGGCCTGGTGGTCTTGTGGCCTGGTGGCCCATCTACCACAAGGGCACCAGGTCTTAGTAAAGGTTGCTCAGCCCTAGTTAGCTTAGTATGACTGTTACTAGATTGCTCCACCTGGGACTGGCATGCATGGCATGGCGGTCCCAAGCAGAGAAATCAAGTGACCCTGATATGCAGGAAGAAAGCACGCTGCATACCAGGACTGTTGTTTTTTCATAGACATACTGTCACTTTGGGAGTTTGTTTTAAGAAAACAAAATAGTTCACAGGGTGGGACCAAAACAACATGGTGCCTGCATGGTAGTCACTTCGACCTTCACAGCAAATGCTACACCAGCTAACCTATCAACTTGGCAGGCCATTCACTGTGGTGCAAATTAACTTCTATGTCCAAACCAAAGAGCAGACAATGGTAGTAGTGACCCCACATGCAGGAGAACTTTGGTAACTAAAGCTTTCAACTTTGACCTATCAGGAGATTCTGGTGCCAAAACTCATGTTTTCAGTGTGACACACAAACTTGGGGTCATATTTACAAGAACTGACGCATCAGCATCAATGTGTCGGATTTCTTGCTCCTCCTGGAAATGCCCTAACGACACCATGGTTGCGCTGTATTTACAATAAAAGCTCCGTGGCTCAAGGATTCACGGATCTGTCAGAAAGTCTGACGTATCTGTTGATGCTGGAGTTCGTCATAAGACTGACACAACTCCAGCACTGCGTCAAAACCGTCAATTCTTACACCTGGTTTGAGAAAGTGTAGGGATTTTGACACAGTCAAATCATAGAGTGATGCAGTGAAAGTTTGTAAATTCCACTGTGTCAGTTCCACGTGGCTTAACCTGGGAACACCTACCCTGCATACATTATACCTGGCAGGTATAATGTGATGCAGGCCTGAACAAAATGATGCATTGGGCCCAATGCATCAGTTTTTAAATATGGAGCAGTGTGAAGCACTGATTGTGCTGCCACTGCATAAAAAAAAATTGACGCAGTGACATGCAAGGCTGCTTGTAAATATGGGCCTCAGTCATAGCACTGTGCCTCATTCTGTTGAAGGATTCCCACCTGCAGTAAACGAAGAATGCAAACCGTAAAACTTTAGACTGTGACAAACGGCATCACTTTACAATCCCAGGCTCAATTGGGGTCAGCCTCAAAGTGTGCCTACAGGCCTAAGACCTGATCACCCACATCCCATAAGCCAACATTAGCTTTGGCCTTCCCCATTGCTTTCAATGGATACTTTCTGCGTTTTCTGTAAACCTATGTAATTCCTGATCCCATGGTAGTGATGTTTGCGATTTTGGTTTTGTTTTAGTCATATAGGCCCTCATTATGACTGCTGGCCGGTCTCCGCCATAATTTGGGTGGAGAGCTGCCAGCAGCCATACTGGCGGTTGGCTTTGCAGTAGAGGTTGCTCCGCTGGCACTGCCACATCAATACAACACCGCCACGCCTATTACGAATTAATATTAGGCGTGGCGGTGTTGTGGTGGTGGTGATGTGATCGACCGACAGGGGAGAGGGAGGGGAAGTGGGGTGTCGAGTGTTGTGTGCATGAATGGGGGGGGTGTGGTTGTGTGAATGGAGTGGGCGGGGATGTTGTGTGTGTTTGTGTGCGTGTGTATGCAAGTGTATGTGTGCGTGTGTGAATGTGTGTATGTGGCGGGTGGGGGTTGTTGGAATGGGGATCGGGGTGGGGGTGTTAGAATGGGGATCAGGAAGTGGGGGTGTTACCACAGCTTAGGGGGGTGGGAGGCTTCAGATGAGGTCGGGGGGGAGGACGGTCCTACATAGAAGGGGGGTGGGGAGTTCTGCAGTAGGGACAGGAATGAGCATTCCTGTCACAAGTATCGTTACCACCAGGGATTCCGTGGCTGGGCTGCCGCCACGGAATCCCTGACAGTAAGGATGCACAAAATACTCTGGCCGGTGTTAGGTGGACCGCCGGGTCAAAGGTGGTGTACCTTCAGCTTGGCAGTCCTACCACCCCGGCAGTACAGATGGTGAACTGGCTGCAATACAGCCAGTTCACTACTATTGTCAAAATTTGGCAGTCCTGCACCGCCACGCTGTCGGCGGTCTGGCCGCCACTGCTGGTGTGGCGGTGCAGGACCACCACAGTCATAATGACCACCATAATCTTTCTCTATTTTTCTAAATCAGTTACGGAATGTTTTTCCTTTTAATTTCTTGACTTGAGATGCTGGTAAAATAGGTAATGTTCATTTACTCAGAGAGAAGACCGATAGACAGATATCTTTATTTGAGTATTGAGTGTGATCATAAAAGCTAATACATGAAAACACACATGATTTTAAAAACAAAAAATAAGTGCACTAAAATCCTGGCCTTGGTGCATTACAAAATCAGAAGCTCAGATGACTCCTAACATGGAGAGAGCTTTTAGGAAATTAACTGACACAAAAAAATAGTGGTGAGCTCAGTGACTGCAGTTGCAGTGTGATGGGTCTATATCTGATTATCCCTGACCCCCTGAAAACTGGTATTGGGTAGTGTCTTCTAGAATTAGTAAAATCTACAAAAAATGCAACAAACTCTGTGGGGAACTTTTGTTAAACAGGCAAACAGGGATGGAAGAAGATTCATTTTGCCCAAGAGGGAAACAAATCTGCCATCTAATATACCCAAGCCTAAATCTAGTTAAAAGTATCCTGTCCCAAGTGGCAGTAACAAGCACCAGATATGGTTCAAATTGTTTGGATTAAAATGTAATCTTTTTTCTGGTTCTTGATAAATTCTCCAGATTCCCTTTCCCGCTGTCTCATTTCAAGGAATAATTGCTTGAGGTGGAATCTATCATACTTACAGAGCTCTTCTGGCTGGTGTGAGCAATTCTGTCTACCCACTAAGTAACACTTCTGCTTGACTTAGGCCTGCCTGGGATTTGGAGACCCGTGCTACATAATAAAGAATCCTCAATTATATCCCTATTAAGTAGGACTTAAGGATTGCTCCAAATAGAGCTCCACTGTAGCAAAGGAGCCAAGTTAACATAATCCTCAGTATACTCCAAACCAAGCTCTTGTGTACAGTGAAGCTTGGGCTCCATGTTGGGAAGCCTAACAGCCTTCTGCATAACTGTTTTTCATCCATTTGGCAGCTAGAGGCCTTTTTGTATACCCAAATGCCAGAGCCTTAGGTTGAAACTCAAAGACATCGCCTCCTATAAATTTCTAAAAATAAGTGTTTTTTTTACCATTAAAGGACCAAATTAGAAATGAACCCAAAACAAGAAATCAGATTCTAACCCTAGATATACATGCCAGCAAAGAACCCTGTGAATTGAACGTAATCCAAGACAGGAAAATTAATTAAACCTTGTCATTGGTTGCCATTTATTGTCAAGGTTCCTATTTTAACATTTCTTGGTTCACAAGCCCTTACAAAGGTCTTAGTGACATTCAGAGCCAGCTTCAGGGAAGCCATAAAACATATGTAGTCTTATATTAACAGTTTCAGGTCTTTTGGGGTTCTGGCAAGTAACACTGCATCCTTTGCATACACTAGGGCAGCCAGGATTAGGTATTTCTTGATCATGGGTATATCTACTCCCTTGGCAAATAGTGCATCCTCTAATCCACTAACATACAAAAAGAAAAGTAATGGGGTGAGGACGCACCTCTCGATGTATTGCAAAAAAGGTGCTGCATTCACTGCCAGGTCTCATACCTGGTGGTGGCAGAGAGATCATAATGTAGGGGCTTAAAGAACTCTACTAGGCCCTTACCGATCCTCTAACTCCCCAACCTGTCCCACAATTTGGACCGTAGCATGCTATCGAAGGCAAAGATGAGGTCCACAAATGCTATAGGCCCTTGTTTTGCTACAGTGTATTTGTTAATTATGAGGTACATAGTTGAGACCTTGTTGCATTATCCCAAGGCCGGCGTTAAACCGATAGAGAGGATGCCATTATCTTCCATTAAAATTATGCTTTCCCCTATTTTGATTGTGGCGTCTGTAAGGAAATGCCTCCTTGGCATGGTTGCCCCCTGACTTTTTGCCTTTGCTGATGCTATGTTTACAATTGAAAGTGTGCTGAGGCCTGCTAACCAGGCCCCAGCACCAGTGTTCTTTCCCTAACCTGTACTTTTGTATCCACAATTGGCAGACCCTGGCATCCAGATAAGTCCCTTGTAACTGGTACTTCTAGTACCAAGGGCCCTGATGCCAAGGAAGGTCTCTAAGGGCTGCAGCATGTCTTATGCCACCCTGGAGACCTCTCACTCAGCACAGACACACTGCTTGCCAGCTTGTGTGTGCTAGTGAGGACAAAACGAGTAAGTCGACATGGCACTCCCCTCAGGGTGCCATGCCAGCCTCTCACTGCCTATGCAGTATAGGTAAGACACCCCTCTAGCAGGCCTTACAGCCCTAAGGCAGGGTGCACTATACCATAGGTGAGGGTACCAGTGCATGAGCATGGTACCCCTACAGTGTCTAAACAAAACCTTAGACATTGTAAGTGCAGGGTAGCCATAAGAGTATATGGTCTGGGAGTTTGTCAAACACGAACTCCACAGCACCATAATGGCTACACTGAAAACTGGGAAGTTTGGTATCAAACTTCTCAGCACAATAAATGCACACTGATGCCAGTGTACATTTTATTGTAAAATACACCACAGAGGGCACCTTAGAGGTGCCCCCTGAAACTTAACCGACTATCTGTGTAGGCTGACTAGTTTTAGCAGCCTGCCACAAACCGAGACATGTTGCTGGCCCCATGGGGAGAGTGCCTTTGTCACTCTGAGGCCAGTAACAAAGCCTGCACTGGGTGGAGATGCTAACACCTCTCCCAGGCAGGAATTGTCACACCTGGCGGTGAGCCTCAAAGGCTCACCTCCTTTGTGCCAACCCAGCAGGACACTCCAGCTAGTGGAGTTGCCCGCCCCCTCCGGCCAGGCCCCACTTTTGGCGGCAAGGCCGGAGAAAATAATGAGAATAACAAGGAGGAGTCACTGGCCAGTCAGGACAGCCCCTAAGGTGTCCTGAGCTGAGGTGACTCTAACTTTTAGAAATCCTCCATCTTGCAGATGGAGGATTCCCCCAATAGGGTTAGGATTGTGACCCCCTCCCCTTGGGAGGAGGCACAAAGAGGGTGTACCCACCCTCAGGGCTAGTAGCCATTGGCTACTAACCCCCCAGACCTAAACACGCCCTTAAATTTAGTATTTAAGGGCTACCCTGAACCCTAGAAAATTAGATTCCTGCAACTACAAGAAGAAGGACTGCCCAGCTGAAAACCCCTGCAGCGGAAGACCAGAAGACGACAACTGCCTTGGCTCCAGAAACTCACCGGCCTGTCTCCTGCCTTCCAAAGATCCTGCTCCAGCGACGCCTTCCGAAGGGACCAGCGACCTCGACATCCTCTGAGGACTGCCCCTGCTTCGAAAAGACAAGAAACTCCCGAGGACAGCGGACCTGCTCCAAGAAAGGCTGCAACTTTGTTTCCAGCAGCTTTAAAGAACCCTGCAAGCTCCCCGCAAGAAGCGTGAGACTTGCAACACTGCACCCGGCGACCCCGACTCGGCTGGTGGCGATCCAACACCTCAGGAGGGACCCCAGGACTACTCTGATACTGTGAGTACCAAAACCTGTCCCCCCTGAGCCCCCACAGCGCCGCCTGCAGAGAGAATCCCGAGGCTTCCCCTGACCGCGACTCTTTGAACCTAAAGTCCCGACGCCTGGGAGAGACCCTGCACCCGCAGCCCCCAGGACCTGAAGGACCGGACTTTCACTGGAGGAGTGACCCCCAGGAGTCCCTCTCCCTTGCCCAAGTGGAGGTTTCCCCGAGGAATCCCCCCCTTGCCTGCCTGCAGCGCTGAAGAGATCCCGAGATCTCTCATAGACTAACATTGCGAACCCGACGCTTGTTTCTACACTGCACCCGGCCGCCCCCGCGCCGCTGAGGGTGAAATTTCTGTGTGGACTTGTGTCCCCCCCGGTGCCCTACAAAACCCCCCTGGTCTGCCCTCCGAAGACGCGGGTACTTACCTGCCAGCAGACCGGAACCGGGGCACCCCCTTCTCTCCATTCTAGCCTATGTGTTTTGGGCACCACTTTGAACTCTGCACCTGACCGGCCCTGAGCTGCTGGTGTGGTGACTTTGGGGTTGCTCTGAACCCCCAACGGTGGGCTACCTTGGACCAAGAACTAAGCCCTGTAAGTGTCTTACTTACCTGGTTAACCTAACAACTACTTACCTCCCCCAGGAACTGTGAAAATTGCACTAAGTGTCCACTTTTAAAGTAGCTATTTGTGAATAACTTGAAAAGTATACATGCAATTTTGATGATTTGAAGTTCCTAAAGTACTTACCTGCAATACCTTTCGAATGAGATATTACATGTAGAATTTGAACCTGTGGTTCTTAAAATAAACTAAGAAAAGATATTTTTCTATATAAAAACCTATTGGCTGGATTTGTCTCTGAGTGTGTGTACCTCATTTATTGTCTATGTGTATGTACAACAAATGCTTAACACTACTCCTTGGATAAGCCTACTGCTCGACCACACTACCACAAAATAGAGCATTAGTATTATCTATTTTTACCACTATTTTACCTCTAAGGGGAACCCTTGGACTCTGTGCATGCTATTCCTTACTTTGAAATAGCACATACAGAGCCAACTTCCTACATTGGTGACAGCGGTGGGATACAAGACTTTGCATTTGCTGGACTACTCAGCCAATACCTGATCACACGACAAATTCCAAAATTGTCATTAGAAATTGATTTTTGCAATTTGAAAAGTTTTCTAAATTCTTAAAAGACCTGCTAGGGCCTTGTGTTAGATCCTGTTTAGCATTTCTTTTAGAGTTTAAAAGTTTGTAAAAGTTTGAATTAGATTCTAGAACCAGTTGTAGATTCTTAAAAAGTATTCCAACTTTTAGAAGCAAAATGTCTAGCACAGATGTGACTGTGGTGGAACTCGACACCACACCTTACCTCCATCTTAAGATGAGGGAGCTAAGGTCACTCTGTAAAATAAAGAAAATAACAATGGGCCCCAAACCTACCAAAATACAGCTCCAGGAGCTTTTGGCAGAGTTTGAAAAGACCAACCCCTCTGAGGGTGGCAACTCAGAGGAAGAGGATAGTGACTTGGAGGAAAATTCCCCCCTACCAGTCCTATCTAGGGAGAACAGGGTCACTCAAACCCTGACTCCTAAAATAATAGTCAGAGATGCTGGTTCCCTCACAGGAGAGACCAACACCTCTGAAATCACTGAGGATAGCCCCAGTGAAGAGGACATCCAGTTAGCCAGGATGGCCAAAAGATTGGCTTTGGAAAGACAGATCCTAGCCATAGAGAGGGAAAGACAAGAGATGGGCCTAGGACCCATCAATGGTGGCAGCAACATAAATAGGGTCAGAGATTCTCCTGACATGTTGAAAATCCCTAAAGGGATTGTAACTAAATATGAAGATGGTGATGACATCACCAAATGGTTCACAGCTTTTGAGAGGGCTTGTGTAACCAGAAAAGTGAACAGATCTCACTGGGGTGCTCTCCTTTGGGAAATGTTCACAGGAAAGTGTAGGGATAGACTCCTCACACTCTCTGGACAAGATGCAGAATCTTATGACCTCATGAAGGGTACCCTGATTGAGGGCTTTGGATTCTCCACTGAGGAGTATAGGATTAGATTCAGGGGGGCTCAAAAATCCTCGAGCCAGACCTGGGTTGACTTTGTAGACTACTCAGTGAAAACACTAGATGGTTGGATTCAAGGCAGTGGTGTAAATAATTATGATGGGCTGTACAATTTATTTGTGAAAGAACACCTGTTAAGTAATTGTTTCAATGATAAACTGCATCAGCATCTGGTAGACCTAGGACCAATTTCTCCCCAAGAATTGGGAAAGAAGGCGGACCATTGGGTCAAGACAAGGGTGTCCAAGACTTCAACAGGGGGTGACCAAAAGAAAGGGGTCACAAAGACTCCCCAGGGGAAGGGTGATGAGACAACCAAAACTAAAAATAGTAAAGAGTCTTCTACAGGCCCCCAAAAACCTGCACAGGAGGGTGGGCCCAGAGCCTCTTCACAAAACAATGGGTACAAGGGTAAAAACTTTGATCCCAAAAAGGCCTGGTGTCATAGCTGTAAACAGCATGGACACCAAACTGGAGACAAGGCCTGTCCCAAGAAAGGTTCCACTCCAAACTCCCATCCAGGTAACACTGGTATGGCTAGTCTCCAAGTGGGATCAACAGTGTGCCCAGAGCAAATCAGGGTCCACACTGAAGCTACTCTAGTTTCTGAGGGTGGGGTGGATTTAGCCACACTAGCTGTCTGGCCGCCTAACATGCAAAAATACAGACAGCAACTCTTAATTAATGGGACTAGAATAGAGGGCCTGAGGGATACAGGTGCCAGTGTCACCATGGTGACAGAGAAACTGGTTTCCCCTGGCCAATACCTGACTGGAAAAACTTACACAGTCACCAACGCTGACAATCAGAGAAAAGTACATCCCATGGCAATGGTTACTTTAGAATGGGGAGGGGTCAATGGCCTGAAACAGGTGGTGGTCTCCTCAAATATCCCAGTGGACTGTCTGCTTGGAAATGACCTGGAGTCCTCAGCATGGGCTGAGGTAGAACTAAAAACCCATGCAGCAATGCTGGGTATCCCTGAACTGGTGTGTGTGAAAACAAGAGCACAATGCAAGGCACAGGGTGAAAAAGTAGAGCTGGAGTCTGGAAAAATGGCCCAGCCTACCAAGAGAACAGGAAAGTCAGTTGGGAAACCAACTGCAACACAGCAAAAGAAAGGGAACCTCTCTTCTCAGGAAGAAGTTCTGCCCTCTGAGGGAACTGAGCCTTTGGAGCTTGAACCTTATCAGGTTGAGCTCTTAGGCCCAGGGGGACCCTCAAGGGAGGAGCTGTGTAAGGGACAAGAAACCTGTCCCTCTCTTGAAGGCCTTAGGCAGCAAGCTGCTGAAGAGTCCAAAGGCAAGAAAAATGGAACACATAGGGTCTATTGGGAAGATGGACTCCTGTACACTGAGGCCAGAGACCCCAAACCTGGTGCCACTAGGAGAGTGGTAGTGCCTCAGCTGTTCAGAGAGTTCATCCTAACATTGGCCCATGACATTCCCCTTGCTGGACATTTGGGACAAACCAAGACGTGGGAGAGGTTAGTCAACCACTTCTACTGGCCCAATATGTCCAACATGGTTAAGGAGTTTTGCCTCTCCTGCCCCACCTGTCAAGCCAGTGGTAAGACAGGTGGGCATCCAAAGGCCCCCCTCATTCCACTTCCAGTGGTGGGGGTTCCCTTTGAAAGAGTGGGTGTGGACATAGTTGGTCCACTAGAACCTCCCACAGCCTCAGGAAATATGTATATCCTGGTAGTAGTGGATCATGCTACCAGGTATCCTGAAGCTATTCCCCTTAGGTCGACTACTGCCCCTGCAGTTGCCAAGGCCCTCATTGGTATCTTTACCAGAGTGGGTTTCCCTAAGGAGGTGGTGTCTGACAGAGGTACCAACTTCATGTCAGCATACCTGAAACATATGTGGAATGAGTGTGGAGTGACTTATAAATTCACTACACCTTACCATCCACAAACTAATGGCTTAGTTGAGAGATTCAACAAGACATTAAAGGGCATGATCATGGGGCTCCCAGAAAAACTCAAAAGGAGATGGGATGTCCTCTTGCCATGTCTGCTTTTCGCTTACAGAGAGGTGCCACAGAAGGGAGTAGGATTCTCACCCTTTGAACTTCTGTTTGGTCATCCTGTAAGGGGACCACTTGCCCTTGTTAAAGAAGGCTGGGAGAGACCTCTCCATGAGCCTAAACAGGACATAGTGGACTATGTACTTGGCCTTCGCTCTAGAATGGCAGAGTACATGGAAAAGGCAACCAAAAACCTTGAGGCCAGCCAACAGCTCCAGAAGTTTTGGTATGACCAAAAGGCTGCACTGGTTGAGTTCCAACCAGGGCAGAAAGTCTGGGTTCTGGAGCCTGTGGCTCCCAGGGCACTCCAGGACAAATGGAGTGGCCCTTACCCAGTACTAGAAAGGAAGAGTCAGGTCACCTACCTGGTGGACCTGGGCACAAGCAGGAGCCCCAAGAGGGTGATCCATGTGAACCGCCTTAAGCTCTTCCATGACAGGGCTGATGTGAATCTGTTGATGGTAACAGATGAGGATCAGGAGGCAGAGAGTGAACCTCTCCCTGATCTTCTGTCATCAGACCCAAAAGATGGCACAGTAGATGGAGTGATCTACTCAGACACCCTCTCTGGCCAACAGCAAGCTGATTGTAGGAGAGTCCTACAACAGTTTCCTGAACTCTTCTCCTTAACCCCTGGTCAGACACACCTGTGTACCCATGATGTGGACACAGGAGACAGCATGCCTGTCAAGAACAAAATCTTTAGACAGTCTGACCATGTTAAGGAAAGCATCAAGGTGGAAGTCCACAAGATGCTGGAATTGGGAGTAATTGAGCGCTCTGACAGCCCCTGGGCTAGCCCAGTGGTCTTAGTCCCCAAACCTCACACCAAAGATGGAAAGAAAGAGATGAGGTTTTGTGTGGACTACAGAGGGCTCAATTCTGTCACCAAGACAGATGCCCATCCAATTCCAAGAGCTGATGAGCTCATTGATAAATTAGGTGCTGCCAAATTTCTAAGTACCTTTGACTTGACAGCAGGGTACTGGCAAATAAAAATGGCACCTGGAGCAAAAGAAAAGACAGCATTCTCCACACCTGATGGGCATTATCAGTTTACTGTGATGCCCTTTGGTTTAAAGAATGCCCCTGCCACCTTCCAAAGGTTGGTGAATCAAGTCCTTGCTGGCTTGGAGTCCTTTAGCACAGCTTATCTTGATGATATTGCTGTCTTCAGCTCCACCTGGCAGGATCACCTGGTCCACCTGAGGAAGGTTTTGAAGGCTCTGCAATCTGCAGGCCTCTCTATCAAGGCATCCAAATGCCAGATAGGGCAGGGAACTGTGGTTTACTTGGGCCACCTTGTAGGTGGAGGCCAAGTTCAGCCACTCCAACCCAAGATCCAGACCATTCTGGACTGGGTAGCTCCAAAAACCCAGACTCAAGTCAGGGCATTCCTTGGCTTGACTGGGTATTACAGGAGGTTTGTGAAGGGATATGGATCCATTGTGACAGCCCTCACTGAACTCACCTCCAAGAAAATGCCCAAGAAAGTAAACTGGACTGTGGAATGCCAACAGGCCTTTGACACCCTGAAACAGGCAATGTGCTCAGCACCAGTTCTCAAAGCTCCAGATTATTCTAAGCAGTTCATTGTGCAGACTGATGCCTCTGAACATGGGATAGGGGCAGTTTTGTCCCAAACAAATGATGATGGCCTTGACCAGCCTGTTGCTTTCATTAGCAGGAGGTTACTCCCCAGGGAGCAGCGTTGGAGTGCCATTGAGAGGGAGGCCTTTGCTGTGGTTTGGTCCCTGAAGAAGCTGAGACCATACCTCTTTGGGACTCACTTCCTAGTTCAAACTGACCACAGACCTCTCAAATGGCTGATGCAAATGAAAGGTGAAAATCCTAAACTGTTGAGGTGGTCCATCTCCCTACAGGGAATGGACTTTATAGTGGAACACAGACCTGGGACTGCCCATGCCAATGCAGATGGCCTTTCCAGGTTCTTCCACTTAGAAAATGAAGACTCTCTTGGGAAAGGTTAGTCTCATCCTCTTTCGTTTGGGGGGGGGTTGTGTAAGGAAATGCCTCCTTGGCATGGTTGCCCCCTGACTTTTTGCCTTTGCTGATGCTATGTTTACAATTGAAAGTGTGCTGAGGCCTGCTAACCAGGCCCCAGCACCAGTGTTCTTTCCCTAACCTGTACTTTTGTATCCACAATTGGCAGACCCTGGCATCCAGATAAGTCCCTTGTAACTGGTACTTCTAGTACCAAGGGCCCTGATGCCAAGGAAGGTCTCTAAGGGCTGCAGCATGTCTTATGCCACCCTGGAGACCTCTCACTCAGCACAGACACACTGCTTGCCAGCTTGTGTGTGCTAGTGAGGACAAAACGAGTAAGTCGACATGGCACTCCCCTCAGGGTGCCATGCCAGCCTCTCACTGCCTATGCAGTATAGGTAAGACACCCCTCTAGCAGGCCTTACAGCCCTAAGGCAGGGTGCACTATACCATAGGTGAGGGTACCAGTGCATGAGCATGGTACCCCTACAGTGTCTAAACAAAACCTTAGACATTGTAAGTGCAGGGTAGCCATAAGAGTATATGGTCTGGGAGTTTGTCAAACACGAACTCCACAGCACCATAATGGCTACACTGAAAACTGGGAAGTTTGGTATCAAACTTCTCAGCACAATAAATGCACACTGATGCCAGTGTACATTTTATTGTAAAATACACCACAGAGGGCACCTTAGAGGTGCCCCCTGAAACTTAACCGACTATCTGTGTAGGCTGACTAGTTTTAGCAGCCTGCCACAAACCGAGACATGTTGCTGGCCCCATGGGGAGAGTGCCTTTGTCACTCTGAGGCCAGTAACAAAGCCTGCACTGGGTGGAGATGCTAACACCTCTCCCAGGCAGGAATTGTCACACCTGGCGGTGAGCCTCAAAGGCTCACCTCCTTTGTGCCAACCCAGCAGGACACTCCAGCTAGTGGAGTTGCCCGCCCCCTCCGGCCAGGCCCCACTTTTGGCGGCAAGGCCGGAGAAAATAATGAGAATAACAAGGAGGAGTCACTGGCCAGTCAGGACAGCCCCTAAGGTGTCCTGAGCTGAGGTGACTCTAACTTTTAGAAATCCTCCATCTTGCAGATGGAGGATTCCCCCAATAGGGTTAGGATTGTGACCCCCTCCCCTTGGGAGGAGGCACAAAGAGGGTGTACCCACCCTCAGGGCTAGTAGCCATTGGCTACTAACCCCCCAGACCTAAACACGCCCTTAAATTTAGTATTTAAGGGCTACCCTGAACCCTAGAAAATTAGATTCCTGCAACTACAAGAAGAAGGACTGCCCAGCTGAAAACCCCTGCAGCGGAAGACCAGAAGACGACAACTGCCTTGGCTCCAGAAACTCACCGGCCTGTCTCCTGCCTTCCAAAGATCCTGCTCCAGCGACGCCTTCCGAAGGGACCAGCGACCTCGACATCCTCTGAGGACTGCCCCTGCTTCGAAAAGACAAGAAACTCCCGAGGACAGCGGACCTGCTCCAAGAAAGGCTGCAACTTTGTTTCCAGCAGCTTTAAAGAACCCTGCAAGCTCCCCGCAAGAAGCGTGAGACTTGCAACACTGCACCCGGCGACCCCGACTCGGCTGGTGGCGATCCAACACCTCAGGAGGGACCCCAGGACTACTCTGATACTGTGAGTACCAAAACCTGTCCCCCCTGAGCCCCCACAGCGCCGCCTGCAGAGAGAATCCCGAGGCTTCCCCTGACCGCGACTCTTTGAACCTAAAGTCCCGACGCCTGGGAGAGACCCTGCACCCGCAGCCCCCAGGACCTGAAGGACCGGACTTTCACTGGAGGAGTGACCCCCAGGAGTCCCTCTCCCTTGCCCAAGTGGAGGTTTCCCCGAGGAATCCCCCCCTTGCCTGCCTGCAGCGCTGAAGAGATCCCGAGATCTCTCATAGACTAACATTGCGAACCCGACGCTTGTTTCTACACTGCACCCGGCCGCCCCCGCGCCGCTGAGGGTGAAATTTCTGTGTGGACTTGTGTCCCCCCCGGTGCCCTACAAAACCCCCCTGGTCTGCCCTCCGAAGACGCGGGTACTTACCTGCCAGCAGACCGGAACCGGGGCACCCCCTTCTCTCCATTCTAGCCTATGTGTTTTGGGCACCACTTTGAACTCTGCACCTGACCGGCCCTGAGCTGTTGGTGTGGTGACTTTGGGGTTGCTCTGAACCCCCAACGGTGGGCTACCTTGGACCAAGAACTAAGCCCTGTAAGTGTCTTACTTACCTGGTTAACCTAACAACTACTTACCTCCCCCAGGAACTGTGAAAATTGCACTAAGTGTCCACTTTTAAAGTAGCTATTTGTGAATAACTTGAAAAGTATACATGCAATTTTGATGATTTGAAGTTCCTAAAGTACTTACCTGCAATACCTTTCGAATGAGATATTACATGTAGAATTTGAACCTGTGGTTCTTAAAATAAACTAAGAAAAGATATTTTTCTATATAAAAACCTATTGGCTGGATTTGTCTCTGAGTGTGTGTACCTCATTTATTGTCTATGTGTATGTACAACAAATGCTTAACACTACTCCTTGGATAAGCCTACTGCTCGACCACACTACCACAAAATAGAGCATTAGTATTATCTATTTTTACCACTATTTTACCTCTAAGGGGAACCCTTGGACTCTGTGCATGCTATTCCTTACTTTGAAATAGCACATACAGAGCCAACTTCCTACAGCGTCTGTAAGAGATATTGGCAGATAACAACAGGATTGCTATGAGAACCTTTTTTAGATAGTGGGACAATTATGGTTGTTCTCCACTAGTGAGGCAAGGCAGTTTGTAACAAGAGGAGCTCACAGTTCCATGTTTGGCTTATATAGATCCATCGTTGCTCCATCAGGACTAGGAGTTTTATTGAGGGGCACTGATTGCCTCAATAACTTCTTCTAAGGAGAACTCAATTTACAACAGGAATTCCAGCCGATATTGATTTGTACTCTCCTCTCTTGCGTTCCCTGAACTCTATAGATAGGAGAAATGATCTAACCATTTATCAGACATATATTAGTGTCCAGTGGTAAGTTGCTACCAGTAGACGATTTACTATAGTTTACTGTGTGCCAAAATAGACCAGCACTTTTAACCTTACTTGCAGTAACTAAATTATCCCTTGCTTGGTACTAATAAAGCACTTTCTTTTTTTCAAGATTAGTTTGTAGTCCTTCCTGCAGCCGGCTATTTTAGCACAATCTCTAGGGACAGCTTGAAGGGCATATTGTAAGCAGGTACAAGCTAGCCTACGCTGCCCACTGAACCCGGACTTAGTTCCTTCTCCCCGATCCTGACTGTTTTTGTCAAATAATCTTTGATAAGTAGCCCAAACGTTTCAAAGTTCTCAGCTGTTGGGGAAAGGGTTCACTCATTTGAAAGATGTATATACCAGTGGCAGTTGGTCAGTGCATAACTTGCACACAATCGGTGGGAAGTCAGCTCCTCTCCACACTAGTCTAAGATTGTTGTCTTTAGCAATGAGTTCCCTTGTGCCCAACACTATGCTAGTCTTTTTCTCATTAGGAATATCCATGGTGACTACTAGTAGGTTGTGATAACTATGTTTGCTAGGTTCAACACCACCCACCACCAATAGATCCAAAAGATGCCTAGAGACAAAGATTTAGAAGCAAAACTGCACAAACACAGTTTAGCGTAATTTTTCTTAACCCCTGCTAGCGTCATTCCTTAGTGCCATCCTAGAGCCATATTTATGAAATGACGTAGGATGGCATTAAGGAATGGATAGTGCCCAAAAAAGGCGCTAACTGGTGTGCAATGCCTTAAGTAAAAACGACGTTAATGGTGCAACACCATTTTGCGGCACGTAAACATGTTGCAAAAGGGCTAGCGCCACCTTAACACCACCATAGCATCAAAATACAACACAAAAGCAGGAAAGAGTGCAATTGCAACAGAAGATGGAATCAAAAGGCCATGAGAGACACCCAATTACCAACCAGGAGGGTAGAGAAAAAACACAAGAAGAGAAAGTGTATCACTTTAGTGAGAAGGAGCACAACATCCTGGTCAGAGAGGGGACAGAGCACCAACATCAGCTATTCGTCACCTCCAAACTGCCAGTTGGGAAGAGAGACACAATATGGCAGCAAATAGTGGACAGAATAAACTGTGTCGCTGAGGTGAAGAGAACTGTCACTGAGGTCAAGAAGCACTGGCACGATTGCAAATTTAGAACTAAGGAGAAACTTGCTAGGAACCATAAGGCAGCACTGCAGACTGGAGGTGGACGTCCTGCACTAGAGAAGGACCTGGATGAGCTGGAAGAGATGGTTGCAGCAGTCATCTCAGAGGAACTGGTCACTGGAATCGCAGGACAGCGCAGACTACCAGGAACCACCACAAATGCAGGGTTAGTTACGGGGGGATATCTGAAACTCCACTAATGGCAGAAGGGGGAGGCACATAGGACCCATTCATTGCATGCCAAAGGGTTGCATCTGGACACGTAGGCTCTGAGTAAAGATGTACCATCCTCACTCAAGCCACATATGTACTGACGCTGTGGTTGTGCTACGCACACCAACATATACACAACATCAACATAGGCCAATCACTATGGGTATACTCCACCATGTAAATATATACCATATTGCCTGGTAGGCACATGCAAGTAGTGTTGCTGTAGCTGTGCCATTACAACACTCATTGCATGTAGTCGAAGCCCCTGTACCAACACAATGTAGACATCAGAGACTAGAATGGAAGTCAATACCACCCCAGCGGGGGAGCCAGGGTGGTGCACCAGGCCAAAATGCTTCCCTAACTCAATGTTGCATTGCCTATACTCGTGTGCTGCATCTTGCAGCACACATTGAAATGAAATTTCCCCAAAAATAGGTTGTAAATTTGCAGGAAGGGACACCTCCCTGCACACTAACAAATCATCAATTCAAGGCAACCACTGCGTCATCATGCTGCAACAATACCTGTGTTGCTGCAGGGAGCACTAATCTGTGCAGCCGCAGGGGGAATGCAGGGCTGTACTGGATACAGGAAAATATGGCACATCACTGAGTACCGAAACAGCTGCAGTGTACTGCAATACATCTTGCAGCGGCCCTAAACCATGCTAAATGAGTAGATAGCTGCCCTAATGCTTACAACTTGTGGAACACAACACATACAGGCTGAACCCACAGCAGCTCACACACAACTATATGCGTCACATGGGAATGGCCACAGAATAAATACATACAACATTTTGTGCATGTATGGGAACATCATGTGTGAAGTTGGACAAGCGACTGCAATCTCACCATTTGACAAGTCAGAAGGCTTAGATCTAACAGAAAATGAAGGTGTGCGCTGTGGTGCAAATTTAGGCAGCATCGGGCACCTTCGTATTAAAAAAGGCAGGGATTTACCATATACATTACAATACACCACTCCCCTGTGTACATCCCTATGTAAGTGGTAATCAGATGTTGTGCGCCAGTGCAGCCACCCTTGCACCATAGCGCAAGGATGGCTGCGTTGAGGGGGAGAATGTGTCTGTGCTGAAGGGAACTCCGTCCTGCACATTATCAACCTGAAAGTGTGATTTGCTCTTACTCTGTGTGCTGCATAATGCAGCACACATAGTAAAAGCAAGAAAAGCAGTACAAATGTAAGCATCTCTCCTAGATCATGGCATGCAAAATCCACCCCTGAACTGGTGTCAGATATTTGGCCAGCGTCCGGAATACAATTAGTAATAAATCTGAGGCAGTGTCAAAACACAATGGGTGTTGCTATGGTACGCCTACAGCAACACCCATTGCATTAGGGCCCTGCCTCAGATTTACAAGTATCAGTGAACATGTGGCAGCACAAAAATCTAAACCCATCCCAGGGGTAGTGCCACCAAGGCCCAACCAGGAGGCATGCATGTATTTCCCCTTGTTAACATGTGTCTATGTGTGCTGCATTTTGCATCACACACAGAGGAGCCAAATTGCCATGAGTGTTTGTGTATGTGCAGGAACCAACACCTTCCCACACAGAAACAATCAAACCTTACAACACGGAGATCCTTGCACAATGGTGCAAGGATGCCTGCATTGGCGCTAGGCAGCTCTATGTAGTGCCAGCACATAGGACAACACAGGGTTGCCCCATATGCGAATGAATATGGCGCATCCCTGCTGTGTTCAATGGACATAGAGGGGCTCTGCCACTCCGAGCGCAGCATTGAGTTCCGTCATATTCCATTACTAGTGAGCTTGACCCATGTGTGATGCACAATGTTACATATAAGTACAACCACAATTTTGGGTCAGTGACATGGCAATGAGCTTTCAGTGACAGATACACGAAGTCCCATGTCTACAGCCGCTGCAATACAATATTGATTTTACACTATCTCATTGCAGAGAATGGTGGCTTACCTCCTGCCGACCTGCCTTTCCTGGATTTCCCTGATGACATGGATGACCTGCTGCCAACCCTCAATGAACAGACCCTCCAGGATGTCCTGGGAACACTCCATACACCACCTCCAGTTGCAGGGAGGACACACAGCATTGCAGGGTCTCCAAAGGATCCACCCAGCAAATAGCACACGCCACCAGCCAGTACACGCACTGCCCTGGACTCCGAGGACCCAGAGATTAGGTTTCAGAGGACAGTGGTAGGGGTCCAGCAGGAGCTGGCAAATCATGTTCGGGTGGGGATGGAGAACATGACAGGCAGCCTAGAGCGAGTGCAGACGTGCCTCAGTCCAAATAATGACAACTCAGCTGCCATCAGAGGCACCCATTCCCCGCTACGCGGAGTCCGGCAGTCTGTGGTGGACATAGCTGCTGTCATGAAGGAGTAGCTATGACAAATGCCCTCCCAAAATGCCAGCAGCATCCAGAATACCATGGACTCCATGCAGCAGGAAGTGGCCTCCCTCAGGGAGAACTTGACTGCCCACCACCATGAGGCTGTAGCGGTCTTGAAGAATCAGCAGTTCCTCCTCGCAGCAGTGATGCATTATGCGTTGCCACAAATGGCAGCTGCTGGGTTCTTTGACTCCACATCTCTATCTCCTGAAGTGTGTGTAGCCCCCTCTACAACAGCATCAGACATGGCTTAGGAGGCACCACACACATCACAGGATGATGTGGAAGAAATAACATTCACAAGGACAAAGCAGCCGGTAGTACCAGTCTGTGCCACATGGACAGTTTCTCCTCAGTTCTGGGCTTAGGATCATGCCAGTGTTGTGACAGTAAGAAATGTGCCCTCTTGACCTAACCACTTTAGAAATGTTTGCTATATGCTGTCATTGTCTCCACCAAACTGTCATTGTCTCCAACATACCAAATGCCAATGTAGGCACTCCTCACTAATGCACACTACACCTAACCATATCTCATGACATGTCCCTCAACCCTGGACTCCAGCTGTGCTACATATGGAAAACATTCACTCATGAGATCTATGAAATGGATATTGTATAGAAATCACTATACCTATCGCACCTGTAAATAATGCACTGTGTACACATGTAGCATTTCTACATTTACTGTGATCCATCTACTCAGCTAAAAGTTTGTGCTGTGTCAATCCATGTCAATGTGTACAGAATAACAGTACATGAGTGCATGACTGTCAGACACTAAGCCACACACTAGGATTCAAAAAAGAGGAAGCTGAATGATGGTGTTGTGGCCAACAACCGACTGACTGTGTACAATAAGTGCTTTGGAACACATATCCTTTGAAGTAGACATACGGCATGTATGGCTCATTACCCAATCATTAATAAGTAACCCCGATAGGAGTACCAGTACAAATGATTTGTGTGGGACAAGAAAAGCTAACTAAATCAGTGATGGCCACTCGTCTGTGTTGCAGAATACAGTTCCAAAATTGGGAGCTGTCAGATGCACTACACTTAACAACATTGAAATAGCAGGACCCCACCAATTACAAGAGAAGTACCATGTTTAGCTGTCCAAGATAAAGATAACATACACATTATGACCGCCTGGAACACAGGATGGTAAATGTATGCACTAGTAGACAGTATGTAGTCCTATTCTGACAGCTCTTTGGTCATGGAGATGCATATGGGAAACCTGGGAAATCAAGACAGTAAGCATAACCTAGGCCATTCCCCTAACTTGGCCAGTGCACTCATGAAAAGCCCAGGACCCAATCAGTTACAAAGCTAAATTTGCAAATATAAACAGTATTTAATCTCAAAAACATCATGCTAATTATAACCTAAAACCTACCCTAATTTAAACTACCCTATAGTAAGTATCCTTAACTTATTACTACACTAATCTAACCTATTCTAAACGTATCTTACACATGTAACACCACACTCTAAACATTGCCCCCCCCACCCACTTTAAGAGGCGAGATACAAGTGGGACAACATAAACTATGACTACACAAGTAAAGGGTTAATTTCTTGCTCTTTCCAAACTTCTTCTTGATGGTCTTCACCAACCTGCGGTCCTCTGCAACATCCTGCTTCAATTTTATGAATCTTGCCAAAATCTGGCCAATGTCCCTCATGTCCTGCTCGAATTGAGTTGGCACTACTGCTGCAGGTGGCTGTCGCGGCGGCTGTGTTGTCAATGTTTCTGCAGATGTTGAGGGCTGTGGTCTAGCTGTGGCCCCCTGCACACCTGATGTCTTGTCACCAATGTCCGGTTGTGGCTGTCTTGGAGGTCCCCCATGGGGAAAGGCACCCCATTTCCCTGATGCTTTCTCCTGATGGAAACTCCTGCGTCCGGTGGTAGACATCATCAACCTCCTTTATGTGGCGGTAATGTTCGGCCCTTCTATGGAAGTCTTGCCTCTGTGCCTCAGTCATGTTGGCAGCTGAAACATGAGAAGAAGCAAGCATCAGTATCAGCATTGGATGGAGGTTGCACAAACATATAATGTACACTGCAACTGCAGATAACACATACAGTCCAATGCACATTCCTCAAAAAGGACATACTCATCATCTATGACTAATTCCTACCAGCTATCATGCACATGTCACTGGGATGACGGAATTTGCTTGAAACAACAGGGCACAGAGCTGACTGGACAAAATTGTCCATGATCAACATTTGTGTCTTCTAACTTGTGAGTATCACGTGCCCATACAAGACTGGATTTCCTGTGTCCCTGTGTATAAGGAGGGTTGTGCATGCAATGCATCACCTCAACACACCTGGTGAAACATCAATGCTTGCCCAGTCATAATGGAGGCAAGGTGTGTGACATATCATAAGGGGTCAGGTAACTTTCTACCTGCTATTCAAAGGTTTGGTTAATCAACACTAATGTGTCCTGTTGTAAGACCTGACCTGAGCATACGCAAAAATGGGGCACGCCATTGCCCATGATGTGCCCACATGTACAACTGATTGAAATTTCCCATGAAGTTTGGCTTTAAGCCTGAGCTGCACATCAGAGTTGTGAACACATTCCAGAACTAAAGCCCCCTACCCTGTGCAATGTAGTGCTATGTGTGATAAATGGCACACACATGGTTCTTGCATGGGTGCCCTTAGACCAACGGTGAGTGGCACTGCAGTGGGTGCTGCAACAGTATCCAGTAACATTGTACATCTTTGCATATGCATGTCAGAGATCATCAAAGTACCAAGGACGCACATAGTATTCACATCATATACATATGTGATGTGACCTAAATCACTCACAAATATCATGGTGGTAGGACTATGTTGTGAAAACTGCTTGAGATCTGGTGTGGGAAAAATTTAAGTGTTTTCACACAAGCATCTGGAGGTTAATTGTCCACTAAATGTGTACACTACAGATTGTTGTACAGCACAATAAGGCTCCTTGCATACTACAGACTCATCATATTTGAAGGGTACTGAAGCACCTGTAGTGTATGTGTCTCCTACATAAGCCGCCTAGAGACCTCTGCAGATGTCTCCCCCATCTGTTCTGCCTTGTCAGTAAGTATAAGCTATGTGTGGGACACTGTGCTGAAAATGGTGACAAAGTGGCTGTAAACAGGCATGTTATGTACATGTTATGTACATAGACAGCTGCACTGAGACCTCTCATGGTAGACACCAATGACTAACTGGCCAGACATGACAATTCCCATTTCACACAATTCCATGCCAGCACACGTTGCCCCTTGAACTATATGCAGGACATTCTCTTTGCACAACATTCCAACATACATGATGTCACCACCCATTCTCCAATGATATCAGATCATTGGCCAGGCAAAACCATCTTTCATGGCATTCCACACTACAGACTAACTCACACCGAATCCTGGATTAGCACCCATGATGCACAAGATCAATCAATCAATCATAGCATTTGTAAAGCGCACTTCTCACCCATGGGGGTCTCAAGGCGCTGGGGGGTGCTGCTACTGCTTGAACAGCCAGGTCTTGAGGTCTCTCCTGAAGGTTTGCAGGTCCTGTGTCTGTCGCAGGTGGATCAAAAGAGTGTTCCAAGTCTTGGCAGCAAGGAGGGAGAACGATCTGCCACCGGCGGTCGTTCTGTGGATGCGTGGAACGGTGGCGAGGGCAAGGTCAGCAGAGCGAAGGTGGTGGGTCGGGTGTAGAATGGGAGTCGTCTGTTGAGGTATTCTAGTCCAGCGTTGTGCAGTGCTTTCTGAGCGTGGGTGAGGAGCTTGAATGTGATTCTCTTATTGACGGGGAGCCAGAGCAGGTCTCTCAGGTGGGCTGTGATGTGGCTGTGGCGGGGGATGTCCAGGATGAGGCACGCAGAGGTGTTCTGTATACGTTGCAGTCTTTTCTGGAGGTTGGCTGTGGTTCCTTTGTAGAGGGCGTTGCCGTAGTCCAGTCTGCTGCTTACGAGGGCTTGGGTGACCATTCTTCTGGTTCCGTAGGGGATCCATTTGTAGATCTTCTGAAGCATGTGCAGGGTGTTGAAGCAAGAGGAAGAGACGGCGTTGACTTGCTGGGTCATTGATAGCGATGAGTCCAGGATGAACCCCAGGTTGCGTGCGTCGTCGGTGGGTGTCGGTGTGGTTCCCAGTGTGAAAAGCCACCAGGAGTCGTTCCAGGCGGAGGGGGTGGAGCTGAGGATGAGGACCTCAGTCTTGTCAGAGTTCAGTTTCAGGCAGCTGTTCTTCATCCCTTCGGTAATGGCCTTCATTCCTTCATGGAGGTTGGTTTTGGCGGTGGCGGTGCCCTTGGTGAGGGAGAGGATCAGATGAGTGTCATCGGCGTATGAGGCTATGTTGAGGTTGTGTGATCGGACGATGTTTGCGAGCAGAGCCATGTAAATGTTAAAGAGGGTCGAGCTGAGAGACGACCCCTGGGGTACACCGCAGATGATCTTGGTGACTTCAGAGCAGACTGGAGGGAGGCGGACTAACTGGGTTCTGCTGGTAAGGAAGGGGGTGATCCAGTCCAGGGCTCTGTCGCGGATCCCTGCGTCATTGAGGCATGTGCGTAGGGTGTGGTGGCAGATGGTGTTGAAGGCGGCAGAGAGGTCCAGGAGGAAGAGGGCCGTGGTTTTGCCGTTGTCAAGTAGGGTCCTGATGTCGGTGACAGCGATGAGGGCGGTTTCGGTGCTGTGGTTGCCTCGGAATCTGGATTTGGACGAATCCGGAGTGTTGTTCTCCTCGAGGAAGCGGGTAAGTTGTTTGT
This sequence comes from Pleurodeles waltl, assembly GCF_031143425.1. Taxonomy (NCBI): domain Eukaryota; kingdom Metazoa; phylum Chordata; class Amphibia; order Caudata; family Salamandridae; genus Pleurodeles; species Pleurodeles waltl. The sequence goes on along the minus strand of NC_090436.1, from coordinate 858,298,920 downwards.
TGACAATCTTCTTGATGACTTTTTCCGTGAAGGGGAGCAGGGAGATGGGCCGGAAGTTCTTAAGGTCCTTTGGGTCCGCCTTGGGTTTCTTGAGGAGGGCGTTGATCTCGGCGTGTTTCCAGCTCTCCGGGAAGGTGGCGGTCTCGAAGGAGCTGTTCATGATCTTCCGGAGTTGGGGTGTGATGATGGAGATCGCTTTGTTGAAGATGTGGTGAGGGCAGGGGTCGGATGGTGAGCTGGTGTGGATGGTGTTCATAATTTTGATGGTGTTGTTGTCATTGACGTGGGTCCAGGAGAGCAGGAGGTTGGTGTGGCTGGGGGGCGGTGAGTCCGTGGTGTCAGTGGTTTATGGGGTGTCTGGGTATGGAAGCCGTCATGGATGTCTGCGATCTTGCAGTAGAAGAAGGTGGCTAGGGAGTCGCAGAGGTCTTGTGATGGCGGGATGTCATTAATGTTGGAACAGGGGTTGGAGAGTTCCTTCCCGATGTTGAAGAGCTCCTTATAGCTGTGTGTGTTGTTGTCGATGCATTCTTTGAAGGAGGTTCTTTTGGCGGTTCGGATGAGTTGGTGGTGTCTGCGGATGGTAGTCTTGAAGGCTGTGTGGTTGTCTGGTGTCTGTTCTTGGTGCCACTTCTTCTCAAGTCAGTGGTGAACCAGAAGGCCTTTCTGTCGGTGCATCTTTTTGAAGGTTTCTTGATCGGGGCGAGTGTTGGGATGTCATCGATCCATTGCCTGAGGTTGTGGGCAGCTGTGTTGGTGTCGGAGGTGTTGATTGGTGGGTTCCGGGAGAGGGTGGTGATCAGCTGGTCTTAGGTGACCTTGTTCCATCTGCGGTAAAGAATCCACTGCGGGTGGTGGTGTGTTGTGGGTTTCTCGAAGGTGAAGTGGATGCAGCGGTGGTCAGTCCACTGGAGTTCGGTGGTGTGGCTGAAGGAAACGTGTTTGCTGGCGGAGAAGATGGGGGTTGAGCATGTGTCCTGTGGAGTGGGTGGGTGTCGCGACGAGCTGCTTGAGTCCGAGGTTGTCAAACAGGGTGGTGGAGTTGTTGTTGGTGTTCTCGAGGTGGAAGTTCAGGTCCCCAAGGAGTATGTAGTCTGTGGATGCGAAGGCATGCGTGCTGATGACGTTGATGATGGAACTGCTGTCAGGGTCTGGGGGTCAGTAGACGAGGGTCCCTCTGAGGGTGGTGTTTGGATCAGTGTGGATCTGGAAGTGCAGATGTTCGGCGGTGCTGAGGGTGACTTCAGTCTGGTCATGATTCTGAGGGTATTCCTGTGGACAATGGCGATGCTTCCTACTGATCTGTTGGTGCGGTCCCTACGGGTGGTCTACGGGCATGTCGGGTGCTGAGAAGGGGTTCGTCCAGGTCTCGGTCAGGAAGGCGACGTCCAGGGAGGCTGAGTCGAGTAGGTTCCAGAGTTCGATAGCGTGTTTGTGGACGGAGCGGGTGTTGAGTAGGATGCATCTGAGATGGTTGCATCCTGCCTCGGTGGGCGGGTTGCTGGCATGGAGGCTGGTGAAGGTGTAGCTCTGGCAGGAGAAAGGTCAGCGGGCAAGTCACGGGGTGGCCTGGTGGCAGGTGGATGAGCAGCCGGCATTGAGTGCGTGGAGAGTGATGGCGTCGTAGCGGCGTCTGGCATTGCGGCAGTGAGAACCAGGGGTTCCCATTCTGGGCGCGGTCCAGGCCTCATCGAGCGCAGATGGGTTTCCCTTAGGCACGGCCGCGCAGCAGCCACCATTAAGTAGGGAGGGGGTAGGAGAGGACAGCTAGGAGACGGGAGCGGGGGTGGAAAATGACACGAAAAAAGGGTGCGGGCCGCGGGGACAGCAGCAGTGGGGATGCAGCGCAATAGAGAGGAGGGGGGTGGGCCCCAAGGGAGAGAGAGATGGGGAGAGCGAGAGTGAGAGAGAGCGGAGTGAGAGGATAAAGAAACGGGGAGGAGAGAGCGGAACGCAGATAGCGAAAGACAAAAGGAACACAAAAGGGACAGAACACGCAAGAAAAAGGACACAAAGAGTGAAACAGAGGCAAAGTAGGAAAGAAGGAGAAGAGAGGCAGAGAGCAGCCTAGTAGGAGAGCAGAGCTCTCCCACTAGACATCAGGGATGAGACGCAGGCCAAAGCCTGCGGGTGGAGGAGGGCCTTGAACTCCTGACAGAGATTAGAGTTCTGAGGAACGAAGGGTGCTACTTGCTGGTGGAGCTACGGGAAGCAGAGCAGTTCACTGACAAGATGACACTGACTAGATTCATCAGGGTCTTCGAATTGCACATCTCCCACAGTGTAGGGTGCTGGTCCACCTGCAGGACATGGATGGAAAGCATTGGTTAGTGTGATTTCTACATTACAATAAATGGACAACATTGTGTACTGTTAACTTGTTAGGCTGAGTGAGCACGTCATCCTAGTGGTAGGGTAGAGCAGCTAACAAACATCTGTGATCAGTCAATCACACATAGTCGCAGATAATGTAGAACTGCACACCCACAAACCACCACTGTCCCTGACACTCATGTGGTGCTTCTCACTGCACCATTTAAATATGGCATTGTCATGCAGGTGTCTGTTAGCTCTACACCTCCATGGCCATATGGGACTGATTGACTCTGTATGTTGCATCTGAGGGGCATGCAATGGTTGTTGCAGTGGCCATCCCATTGTGACACTCATAGCAATTGGAGCTGCATTCAGATGTCGTAGGTAGACATCTACCTCATTGTCACAGCAAACTGACAAACTACTGCCCAGGGGTTGTGTGGGTATTCCAAGGTGTTGGGGAATGATGTGATACATACTTCAGTAAAGTTAGCAATGTGTGTGTGTTCCATCACAAGGAACACATATGAGCAATAATGCTATGGGAGTATACTAATCTGAAGACAGTTGTATCTACCTGCACATTGACTCATTGAAATTATGGATGTCTTGCCAATAGTGTGTGGCCAGGCATTGTTGCCAAAGACTACAATTATTTGTCCAGAGAGTGATAAGGACATGGCCATAGAATATGCCTCGCACAGAAACACTTGTTCTGTGGTCCAAGGATGCTGTTATTACTGTAGGTTACTGAGTGATGCGCCAGTGAAGGAGCAGATGCAGGGCCACCCTATACTGTCAGTGAGAAGCGGCAGGCCTATGGAACTGACTCTGCCCATGTGTGTAGTAATAGACATAGTATAGGGTGTATGTGATGCACAAGGAGCAGGAACAGGGAAGTGCTAGTAGTCTAGACCAAGTGCATGGTCAAGCTCCCTTACATGGCCTTGGCCAATGACACAAAGTGGACAATAGAACAACAGGGGTGCTGCACCAATTGTATTAATACAGTCCTTGTGACCATTAGTGCACCCCTTACCCCCGCCATGCTTGCGCCTGATGAGAATTAAGGCACAGCATGATGCAGGTAGGGTCCTAATGGATCTATTTCTGTGTAGGTAAATGACGTACTCAGCAGGAGTTGCAACAGATCCTCACAACTTCTACTGAGTACATTGGGTTCCAGCTCATACATTTTCATCCCCCATATCACACCTGCTCTCAGCAGCCATTCAGAGTGCTGACATAATTGTACTAAGGGATTTCCCAACTTACTCAGTGGCTTCTACATATGCCACCCATACAGGTTTTGCTACCCCCTTCCATACATGATGCATGGTGCAGGCCTAATTTGGTGCTGCTCATCACTGAGTAGTCCTATGCATTATTTACAGCTCTTTGTGGTGGTTGTGCAGTGAAAATGGTACATCTGCCCAGCATTCGCTTTATCATTGTACATCTGACTTGCAGGCCTAAGGTGGCACTGGGACTCATCATACAGGTAGCATACAACATGTCCACGTCCACAGGCATGACATGCAGCACTCAAACATATCTGCAACTGTCATGCACATTAAAAAATAAGGACTTTTTATGGTAAGGTGAGACTTACCAACTGCTCCATCAATCTCATCTCCAAGATGGTCCAGCAGATATTGCTCCCTTGTCACCAGATCTGCCCATCAATTGGTGGTCATTTCTACCAACGCCGAACATCCTGTTAAGGTGGTGGAGCACCTTGCCCCACCGCAGCCGCCGTGCCTCGTTGGGGTATCCAAGTATTACCCGGCCACCCAGTTGCATCATCAATGGGAGGTAGTGTTGTACGAGCCAGATGAAATCCCCCAGCTCATCCGTAGACATCCGCTGCATCCTCCACTTTCAAGACATACTGCAATTGCAGTTCACCCCAAACAAAAAATGTAAGTAAACCTAACCCCTAACCCAACTACCTCAACAACTATTCTACCCCAGACAAACACCCCACAATACAGAGACAAAATACAGTACAATTACACTACAAAATACAAGTCTAATGTCAACTAAGGACAACACCTACAAGACACAGCAGAAGAAATACTACAAACCTCCAAAAAGCACCAATCCAGCTCCAATAACACCTCCACACACCTTCACTCAGTCACAGACAATAAGACTGTGAAGTGAAAGTGAACTCACTGTACCATGTTTGGAGGCAGGATGTCCTGTTTCATCACTTCCCAGGAGTGTGCATCACGTTTCCAGTAATGCGTCATTTTTGTGACTCATGATGGTCATTCATTGTTTTTCTCACCATTAGCGTGCAAAAGCCTGTGGATGTGCAATAAACGCACAGGGGTTAGGCGTCTTTTAGATTAGGGGTATTGTATGGTATATGCGTACGCATGGAAAATCTTAATGCATGACTGTCATGCATGGATTAAACACCATGATGCGTTCAGAGGCGTGTGTATGTGTAATTGCTGCTCAGGGCCGAGGCGTCATTTTACAAATGTTACAATGTATGGTTTATGCGTTTGCATCTAAAAATTTTGACGCATGACAAATTCGCGTGGATTTTTGCATTGTAGGCCTTGAATGCACCCTGATTAACTTAACATGTTACATGGGCTGTGCAAGAATGTTGAATATGTGTTATGGCAACATGTACGTGTATGCCCAGTACTGTCATTGCGGTGACAATGGTATGTGTAACCGGTAAGTTTGTTTATGAGTCTGCTGGATGTGACTACTCATACCTTGTGCATATATGCATGTGTTGCTACACTGTATCCACATACATGTTGGCACATGTGTGCTATGTGTGTACGCATGTGTATGTATACAAATTTGTGGGTGGACTACATTGTCATGTCAGAGATACAAATGTACACATACCTACAACACATTATATATGGTGGCCTATGTCCAACACATGGTAAAGCATGTGACAACCATGACAGTTTCCACTCACAGTATTCAATGGACTTGGACGGCAATGACATCAAGTAAACCCTGTCAATTTGCATGTGCATGTGTGCCCACTCTGTAGTGTGTTGTTGGATTTTACTTTGTGTTGCTCTGCTACACGTGTGCCATTTGGTCTCCCATGAGTCTTAGTTACAGGAGATGTACTGGACACATGTGTTGGTGAAGAATGGTATATGCCGTGTGTATGTATTGACATATGTTTTGTAATATCTGTTACAGATGATGATAGTGGTGTGTTCATGGGATGTGAAACTAATATTACTATCTTCCTGCATGGACACATGTTGGCATTTGACAAATGCATACGTTGTCACATCTGTGCCACCTATGTTTCCGTATGTCAGAACACATGTGAAGACCATTTCTTGCAGTCACTGAACTTGTGACACCTATGCCCTTACTACAGTGCTAGGTTGCCTTTTGCTCAGAAGTCATACACATTGTCATGCTTGAGCCATTACAGTGGTACATGTGTGCTGTGAAATGTGGCATATGTGTGCATGCTATCAACTGGGCACTCACATTTGTCTACATCATCTTTGTTATGCCAGTCACAAACAATGGCATACCACTGCGTAACAGTCTTGCAGTCTGGCATAGATGGCAGCCTAACTCATCATCACAACTGTGTGAGATTGTATGGCAACACAAACCTATGGTTGCATGTGAAGGGGGAATTGAAGGAGCTCCAGTTTACTCAGCCCCCTGTGCACATGCATCAGCCCCTGACAATGTGATCCGTTTGTGTAGCAAGAACAGTGGTGTGTGGATTTATTGAGCAGGGACCTAGACTTTTCATGATTGCTACTCAGCAGAAATATGCACACTCCCCAGCAGACAGGCACGTGCACAATCGGGGTCATACAGACCAGGATATCACATTTTCCTCTGTGGGAAGCTTTACACTCTCATGTACAGAGCTCAGGTGCTTGAACATGTGGGACATGTGACATTATTTGACGTCCTTAGTTGTTTCCTAGGCAGCTTGTTGGGCTTGTATATCTGTTGTGACTTCAATATTTGAAACTTGCCAGTGTACAGATGGTGTTGTCTGTCACAGCCTACTGTCATGATGGCATGCAATAGGCAAATACCATAGTATGCTACTGCCCAGCATGACTGGGTTTTGTTCTGACCTGCCCACCCTCTCTGTACATATGTGAAATGTTGATGTGCTCTACAGTTAGTGTTGGTCTATGTCTGTCCCTTCTCCATGTATTCCTGCACTACTGGTAAGGCATGTATCATCACCTAGATTGCTCCCATTCTTCAGGCTGCTTTGCTTTGTACACATCTTCTATAGCAACATTGTCTGGTCATACATAGACAGGATGCAACATGTGACTTGTGTAATTGGAAGATGTATACATCTCCTTCTACTACCTACTTGATAGTTATGGTTCCATTGATGGTTTTTATGAAATGTCATGAGTTCCACACACACACACACGACATTACCCTGCCACAGCACTTATGTTGTCTCCATTTCACCTCCTGTGTTGTAATTGCAAGTATGTGTAATTGTCTTAAAGCTGTACATCCACAACCTCCATTGAACATAGGTATGCATTTCTTCCAGTGTGCCACAACCTAGGTAACTCTTATCATGACTGAATGATATTGAGGTGTGATATAATCTCAGTGCTGTACAGTACATATGCCAATTGCTACATATCTGGTCTAGTCACACTCAGATTGGTGTTGTGTCTCAAACGTTTTTCAAAAATGCTGAACATAGTGGGACATCCCACACCTGATTACAATGTTAGAGGCCATAACATGAATGGGACAATTTGTTACTGTTGCTATCATGCACTTGTTTTGTCATATGAGTGTCAACAAGTGATGTGTATTGCTTTGTGCTGTGTGATGTATTTATACGCAGGAAACAAGGTATACATGCAGACACATCTTGAATTTTTGATACTGGCAAACCTATTTTTACCCAGGACATACACCCATACATCAGTCTTCACATGTTTGCCTGGATTTGCTATAGGCATGTGTCAAGGCAGCAGATTTGTGTGCCAAGTGTGCACCTCATGTACATAGTGAAAATTTGACAGTCTACCTACATTCAAGCAAGATGAAATTTTAGAGGTGCATTGCCCCAATAAATTCATGGATCGTAACTATGGATTGTGTATGTGGATAGTGATTCTGCTCCCATAACTGATAATTTAGTCAGTCAACCCATTGCACACTCAGCAGTCAACATGTGTGTGCCATAAGTGAGGTAGGGTCCACCAAGTGCCAGGGTTGTGCCCAATGGCAGTGCCAGGACATTTTCCCATGGACACATTGTGCAGGTTCAGCATCGGACATTGGTTACAATCCCTGGACATTTACTGAAGGACCACAGTTAGCAATGATGGCCCACCCTTGTCACACATGTACTATGTATGCAAAGCTACTCTCACCATGAGTTGTGACAATGTTCAGTTCCTACATAACTTGAAATACATTTGTTGACAGCCCCTACCTTAAGTGTGTCCCCTTGCATGCATCCTGTTATGCATGGTGTTGTTGTGGTGAATGGGCTAGGTATTTACACCTTGCCCACTTGACAGAACGAGATATGTAGTGGTGCGTGGATCTAGGCTTTCAGGAGTCACATAGCCTCAAATTGCGTGCCACTGATATGTGAGATGGTGGCAGTAGATCCTCTTACATCACAAAGCAATGTTGCTACCATACTGGTCACCTTTGTGTTACTTGCCCGCTCACTGAGGTTTGAATCACATTCCAATGGTGTATGTAGTGGTGAATTAGTAGACCAAAGAGATTCATGTACAAAGTGATTTATTTGTGCTATTTACAATGTGATGTTTATTGTATAGTGATTATGTGTAGAACTTCTCCACAATGTGGAGTCTCCTGCACACTCCTTTAGCAGTGTTCATTTGTCCCCCTTGCACATTATCTGCTCCGTCGTCAACCTCCTCATGGCTGGAAACATCAACCTGTTCGTCCCAGGGGATATTTGTCCGGACACAAATGTTGTGCAGGATTGCACATGCCAGATTGATCTTGCAAACAAGTGGTGGAGCATACAAGAGGCTTCCTCCTGTCAGGGCCAGGCACCTAAACCTAGATTTCAGGAGCCCAAATGTCCTCGACACCACATTGCGAGTATTCTTGTGTCTCTCATTGTAGGCCCGCTCTTCCACCTTTGTGGGATTCGCAAATGGGGTCATCACCCACGGCAGTATGCCGTACCCTTGATCAGCTGCAAAGGATAGAGAGAATATGTGTTGTTAAGTGTTGATAGTGGTTTTGAACATAACATGGCAGTTGTACTTTTTAGTTGGACTGGTGATACAGACTTACTTGTGTTATAGTGCATGTTCCTGTTCTTGTGAAATGGTTTCATTAGACTGTGTTGATGGACATGGCAATCTTTGGTAGTGGCTCAAGGGCCTTGGTAAATTTATGTTGAGCTCAAAATCATGGTAATGATTCGGGTAAATGTGTTATGTGGTCCATATTTGAAGCAGTGTTCTATTGTTAGATGGAACCTACCACCTCCTGGCACCACTATGGTGTCAGATGTAGAAACACCTGACAAGGCCAGACTGTGCCGTGTATGTTTCCATGTGGCACTATGCATACAGTGTGACACTTTGTGACCCTTTGTAGCAGACAATGGTTGTGCCAGCCATCAAGTGTACGAGGGTGTGTATCACACATTCACAGGATGATGTAATTTGGTGCAGTAGTATCTCCTAGCTTCCAATACATGATTTCTGAAAGACACTTTCTACACGGGGCACAGCTATTTGTAACATGCACGGTGCATTTTAGGTCAGGTATGTCCTCTATTCTTCTAACAAGTCCTACTATGACGTCCATTACTGTTTTTGTTGTTTTTACAGACTCATCACCATGGTGGACTGTTTCTGTATTTTCAACAGAACTTGGTGTTGTTAGGGGGTACTAGCGGAGCATGTGAGGTGACACTAGAATAGGTGCTGTCCCATTTCTCATGATTCAGCCCCATGGTCTTTAATGGTAGATAATTTTTTATTTGTATGTGTGTGACACAATGCAGCAGACAGGTGTATGTGCACACTACAGGTATGTCAGGTATGTGTAGCTGACATATATATTTGGTTATGGCACCACTTTTGTGGCATTTGATATAGGTTCTTCCAGAGGCTTTCACATCATGGTTTACATGGGACTGTGTCTATGTGTGACATTCTCAAAATGGCCATAACATATGCCATTGACATGCCTGTGCGCTTCTTTGTTTGGTGTAATGTGTGTGAAAGATCTGTATGTAGTTGCAACCTGTGGACACTTGAAGTGTTTTGTGAGCAGCTTCTGTATGCAAAGGGAACTTGGCTCCACTTGTCCACATGTGGTGTGCCAGTCAGGGTGTGGCTGTGTTATGAACATTTGGATGTATGTGTTTGTGACATGCAGTGTATGCAGTGTAGTGTGGCATGTTGCATATGTGTTGTTGCCTGTACGTCTCTGTGGCCCTATCCATGTGTATTTAGTATGGTGTTTGTCTTGTTTGTCCTAGATGGTTGGTGTGTTGTGTGTAATGATTGGGATGGTGGTTTACCTATGAGTAGCCCACTGCCATACTGGCCATCATGGAACCGCTAGTTGATGGTGCAATGACGAAGAAGTATGCGTCATGGATGCTGCATGGTATTTCGCCAGGATGTTGCTGAAGAGCCCACGGTGGTCCACGATGGCCTGCACATCCTATAGAGGTGTTCTGTTGCGGCAGGTGGCACCAGCTGGACATGGGTACAGTCCATTGTACTCAGCACATGTGGAAACCCAGCAATTTGATAGAACCCTTGCTTGGTCTCCTGCTGCAGATGCTGGGTGTTTGGGAGGCAGATGTGGTGGGGTATAAGGCTTAGGATTGCATCCAGGACCTTTGGGAGTAAGACAGAGAAGGATGACTGGGAGATGCCAGCCACGTGTGCCCCCGTTATCTGGAATGATCCTGACGCCATCATATGGAGGACCTCAAGGAGTTTTGTCATGGATAGAATGTTATGGGGAATTTGGACCCTTGCCGTGATGTGTGGCACAATATGGTGCAGCAAACATACAATGGACTCCCGGTTGAGTCTGTACATCCGGACCACATCTTGTTCACTCATTCCAAGGATGGGTGTTCTCTCTCTGAATATCCTCTCCCTCCTTCTGCGCTGCCTTTGTGGCTGATGTTGTGGTATTTGGGGTTGCTGCAGTGGTGGTGGAGGGATCTGCTGTCTTCGCAGACATCTGCGGCGTGTACCCAGCTGGAGCAGTACGGCTTCCATGTTGTCCTGGATGTTTCCAAAGCTCCTTCTGTGTGTTTTCCTTGAGTGGTGGTGTGTGAGCCTCTTTTTAATGCCTGGTCTGAGCAGGCATTACATTTTGGCAATATCGGACTTAGCGACATTTTTTGAGTCCGCTTCCTTAATTAGTGTCATTTTTGCTTCAGGAGTTAAATGTGGCGCATGGGATTTAGCGGCGTGTTTAAGACAGGAACACCTACCTTGCATCTCATTGACGCAAGGTGGTTTCGCGCATCCTAGAAATGGCGCTAACCCCGATATTTTGAGTTAGACGGGTCTAGTGTCAAAATATAAATATGGATTTAGGTTAGCGCCATTTTAGTGCAAAATAAATGGCGCTAAGGCGATGCTAACCATCCATACATATGGGCCTTAATCTATTACCCACTACCTCCTTATGGAGTCAAAGGTTGCAATACTGCACAGGGAGGTGGCCACGATCTCAACAGCGCTGCAAAGGTTATATTCATATATGTAACGGAGAAGCAAATTTCCATGTTGGTCCGTCCCCTGAGGCTCTGGGTCTCTTTCGCCCCTAAAAATGATCCATAGTGGGGTTGTTACAATAACTACCTAAGATGAAGTACCCTGTTAGGCCCATGTTAAAGTTCCCATTTTCTAGGGAGGATATTCTAATGTCATTATCAATACAACTGAAGAGCTGAACAAAATTAGGTTCAGCACTTACAGAAAAGTTGTCATTGTAAAAATTAATGACAAACAGTTTAAGCTCAATATTCCATGTCAACAGAAAAGCTTAAAATAAACAGAGTTAGTAGTAATAGGTTTCATGGAAGACACCAGTGTTGATTTGAACCAATCAGCCAGCCATGCCCACAACCACCCGATCATGGGAGGATTGCAGGTGTGGTAAAACATACATAGCCTCCACAAAAACCTCATTCACTGCCCATGTTTCCTAGAAAAGCGCTATGTCATGTGATTTAACATATTCTAGCCAACTATCAACATCAAGTAACCCTGTAATATTGTTCCAGTTTAGAATCCTGAACTCTCTGAGCCCCACATTTAGACTTACTGCCTACATAGGCTTGGGACTCAACCTGCAAACTTGAGCAATAGTATGTGTCACAGGATTACAGAAACTTGGCCATTTGGTTTGCTAAGGGCAACCTGTGGTGTTACTTTTGGTGTTTCCCCAACTACTTCACCGGGCCCCTCTGCTGTGGAGTACCTAAGTCAATCCTGCTCTTGTAAACGTGAAAGAGCCAAATAGCTATTATTAGATAGCAAAAGTTAACCCGTCACTGGCAGGAGCCATGGTAATTGTTGCATTTGCTGTGGATGTTTACCACCACAAGACCCACCTTCCCCCAGGGCCCTGTAAAAGTAAGACTAATTCCTCCCACACTGGTTCGTTTGCGATAAATCATCTGTAACAATTTGCCAACCGTTTGTGGGCTGCTAAAGCTAATGGTACAATCACTCTCCAACTCTTTGGGACCTGGCCCCACCCAATCAACTATATTACCCAATAAGATATCCCCAAACCCCCTCAGACAATGGTTAGAATGTCTATGTAACCAGTGGGTCACTTTGTTCATCAACTGTTCTGTAAACTCAGAGGTATAACCTAGGTAGGTTAGCTAACATCAAAACATAGGTACAAGCTGGAGGGAGCACATGGCAAACAGAGAAGTTCTTTCTTCTGGGTGAATTTACTACAAGAGTTGCAGGAGGGGTGGAGCCAGCCAAACAGGTCTGTGAATCCCTAGAAAGATGGGGCTACCCATTAGTAGTTGCATATGAACAGATACTAGCTTGCACAGATGCTCCACTCGAATGGTTAGGGGACACATATGGCTTTGGGACCTCAGCTCTTTTGCAGTTGTCTGCCTGCTCCTCTTAGCTAGTGGATAGAGCCAAGGTTGCTGCTTCAGGCCAATAAACATCAGAGGATGCAGGTTTATTGATGCTCTCTGTCTTTGTGCGGTATTCTGAGAACAAGAATGATTCGATTTTCTCAAGGCATGTACAAATCGGTTGGAGACAAGACTCAAGGGTAGCTGTTAAATGTCCTGTAAACCTTGAAATCAGGCCAGACTTGAAATGCTCCATAGCAGTATTGCTAAGGTGATAAGAGATTGCTGCATTTGTGACAGTGGTATGTTTCCAGGGACTGGAGCTTTTCTTTTTCCTGTTGGCTGCAGGAGCTGGGACCACCGGAGTTGAGGGGCGATAAGAACTGAAGTGGTACTAGCCTGAAGCACAGACTTGCTCAACTTACCCCTTAGTAACCTAGATTGAGGTTATAATTAGCGAGCTGATCTAGCCGACTCACATGCTGACTAGCAGATGGTAATTCTGTGAGGGGAAGGTCAGTAGTTAAAGAAAGTTGATGCTGCGCCCGCTGCCACCTGAATCTCCTTATTAATGCCCCCCAATGCCAAGGCGAAAAACCCTTCCAGAGTTGTGGTACCAGATGGAGCATCCATGGCATTTGCTTTGGGGAGGCCCAATTTGTGTTTTCCCATGAGTGCTAAGTGTTGCCAGACACCTAGTTGAAATCTTACTCAAGATGAAGGGTTACTGGAGAAGTTGACGAGTCTGGCGCTTTTGCCAGCACAAGGAAAGCATGGGTGACAGTGATAATATGAATAGGTTAGAACCTCAAAAAGCTCAAGTAAATTTAGCCTCTATGCCTGACCAAAGCACCATTTGGCACTCCAAGAAGGAGGGACTACCCCCTCAAAGCAGAGCTACATGTGCTGAGGTCTGTGGTGTAGTTTAAGGCAGTCTAACAAATCATAGTCTGTGAAAACCCACACCTGCTATTGTCATTAACAGAGGTGCGATAACCACTTGATCAGGCAAATTCGAGCTTAAAATTAGTGCAATTGTTACTCCAGAGACTCCAGAGAACAAATCCTGCTGATGCACTATACTGTAGAGAACAGTAATGAACTGCCAACGGGCTGCCAAAATTACACTAATGATGGCAATATAGTTGAAAGGTGCTGAAGTAACGTCAGGTAGGCAAGACTTACCTCCACCCAGTGGTTTCAGAGATAATAGCAAAAGACCAAATTAGTGACGTGCACAAGCACTGGAAAAGCATATTGACCAAGACTCCTGCACCAGAGTTCGCACCCCGCTCTCTCCACTGCATGTGACTTATACTTATGCCACTTATACAGGCTGATGTTCACTTGCGCTCTGCTACTCCTGCGCTGAAGTGCAATCTGGTCTAGTCGGAGGTCCCCTTAGGTCTCAATCTCCTTCTCCTTGGATAACCTTAATAGCCTTTAATAACCTAAAAAACGGGCTGTCCCCCAACATTTCCTCTGTCACCACCTGTCCTCCACCCCAATGTATCTTGCTGACAAGCCTTGCCGCACTCCCAACTAGTGGCGGCCCGTCCTTTAGGGCAGAGGGGCCACGCCCCCCCACCTTTTGCCTCTCATGAAGAGTGTCTGTCGGGATGAACAAAGGTCAGCCTGCCAGACACTCTCCATGTTCAGCTCAGGCAGCCAGGAGCAGACATGCGAGATTTGCACACACTTCTGGCTGCCTGAGCTGAACTTTGCTGGGCCGAGGAGGGCACAGCTCCTATGGGTGTGACCTCTTCAGCTCAGCAAAGGTGCCTCGAGGCCCTCCCCTGGGTGACGAAGAAAGCGTCACCAATTGACACTCTCTCTGGGAGCTTCAGGTTTAAGCGCTGAAGTGCCCAGGGCGAGTGTCAATCAGTGATACTTCGTCACAGAGTGGGGTGGGGTCAGCAGTCTCACTGACCCCATCCCACTCTGTGACGAGGCTGGGACTGCTGCCTCCCTCATTGGCTGACCTAAGGTCAGCCAATGAGAGAAGGCAGCAGTCCCAACCCTCCTGGGACCTGGAGGCTGAAGGTAAGTGTGTGTGTATGTGTGTGATATTTTAAATTGTTTGGTGCGTGCGTGCATGTTTGAGTGTTATGAGTGTTGTTAATGGATGTGCGTGCGTGCGTGTGTGTGTGAAAGAATGAGTGTGCGATCTTTTAAAAATTAATGTTTGGTGGGTGCGTGCATGTTTGAATGGTATGAGTGTTGTCAATGGATGTGCGTGCGTGCGTGCATGTCTGTGTGTGAAAGAATGAGTGTGTGTGTGGGTGTGTGTGTGTCACGCCCGCCCCCCTCCCTCCTAAAGCTGCCGGCCGCCACTGCTCCCAACCCTCCTCTCAACAAGAACTCTGTCACCACCTGTCCTCCACCCCAGTGTGGTCCTGCTGACCAACCCTGTAACACTCCCAACCCCCTTCAGCTCCCTGTGGGAGGAAGTGCACATTGGCGAGAACAGCCGGGAACAGAGTGGGGGAGACCTGCCGCACAAGATCACGATGCCGCAATACTCTGTGGGTCTTGAACCCTGGATTGCCGGGAAGGTGAAAAGTCACAAAGGCACAGGAGCACAGAGATGGCGAGAGAATGCCCTAACTGGTGCCTTTCTGCCAACGCTCCAAATACCGCCTGTCCCACCACTATGGAGTCCCAAGTGTGAAGGTGGGCAGGCATAAGCACGGAGAGCGTGAGGGGAGGAATAGAACCTGCTGAGCTGAGGGAGAAGGCTATTGCTTTGAGCCATGTCCACCAGGGGTAGGCCCACAATTCCTCATTGAAACCTGGCTTTTAAATAATACCTACTGGGTTTGTAATCTTCTGGAAGTTCATGCATTGCTCCCTTTTTAATAATTTACTTTACAACAATTATCTGCTGTGCTTTTATACCTTGCATTTCAATCACAGAATACCATATCATTGTTTCTTGTGTCATCTGCATTTGATCCATAATTAAACAGAAATGTAAAATGAATCAAAAGTTCCAAAAGTGCAAAGATCATCGAATATGTAACCAAATTATCATATGATATTCCATTTGTTCTTTTCCCTTTGTGTTCCCTTTAGTCCACTATATCTCAAGTTCCTATAAAATAAAGTCCACCTGTATTACAAAATACTGTATTTTAACACTTTTTGACCAGCATCTTACAGATACTATAATGTATAGTTTGTCTCATATATATATATATATATATATATGTATATATATATATATGTATCTACATATACATATATATGTAGATATATATATATATCTACATATATATATATATATATATATATATATATATATATATATATATATATATTTATTTATATTGGGGGTGTCATTTGATGTCTTATTTACTCTGAGTGTATGTGTTACTGCACACACTGTTTATAGTGACTGTTGTGCAGTTACGTTTCCTGAAAGCAGCACCTGTTATGGGTTACCACTGCTTTTCCTCTTCCATGTGTTCAGCATAGTCAACTGCATGGCCCTAGCCGGCTGCAGTCCAGCTCTGCAAGAGATGTTTCCCAGCACTACTATCACTGAAGAGGAGTTGGATAAACTCATGCAGAGTTGTCAAGCATACCGAAAAGGAATCCACAGAGAAGAGGGTTGGCCCAACACAGCCTGCATCTGTGTAGACCGACACAGCAGGATCCAGTAGGCCTAAAACTCCAGACCAGGGAGCAGAGACTACTGTCTATGTAGCACTACACACCTCTTAAAATAAAGCTATATCACAACCCAACTGTGTTAATCTACTGTAGGTGAGTCGTGAAGTCACTTTGCTTGCTGTCAGTTGCGCTTGTAAAAGATAACTTCTTGAGCACACTATCTATTGAAACTTAAGCAAGTAAAAGAATGGCTGTTTCTGACCCCTTTCTTCGTGAAATTCACTGACTAGCTAATATGGAGTCCAAGTAGAAGTACAGGACAGCTTGCCCATTAGGAACACGATAGGGCAGCATCAGAGGACCACTACTGCTCCTTTGATGTGTTCCCAAACGGGCCCTTCAGTGGACACAGGTTGCTTTTATAAAAACAAAGGGGCATATTTAAGAAACGTGGCACTGCACTGTGTGCAGTGCCATTTTTCTTGTGCCCTCTACTGCCCAACTACCGCCGCCATGTGTGTGCCGTATTTAAAATATGAGGCACCATGGCGCAGGGCAAGGGTCAATAGTGGCATTTTTCATGACGCTATTGATGTTCTCTTGGTCCGACTCCTGCAGAGTACATGGGAACCCCCCTAATGGAAGCCCCCTTTTAAAGTCTGCTCTGAGCAGGCATTAAAAGTGCAGTAAAAAATGCCACAAGGAAATCTGTTAGATTTCCTTGGACCATTTCTTCGGCTCCCCTGATAGGGGAAAGCCCCCTTTGCATACATTATGCCTGGCGCAGGCATAATGTAGCACGAAGGGTTACAAAGTGGCGCAATGCATGCATTGCGCCACTTTGTAAATATGGCACGAGGATTTTGGCCTCGTTGGGCCACATTACTGTACAAAAACAAAAAAAATGACTGATGTGGCACAAGGTGGCACTAGGGCTTCTGTCTTCGGTTTATTTCATCACACAGATTTAGGTTGTAATGAGGACTAGCCGGAATGATTTCCAATGGCGAGCTGTAGGCTCAGTTTCCATTCAAGCCTACAACCTCTGGAGATGACCTCTTTTGCATTCTGGGATTGTCAGTGTCAATGTTTTAGTCTTTGCATGTTTGTGTAAGCACACCAGTGTATTTAGTCCCTTTAACTCTGGATAATTCTGTTGTTTTTTACTTTAGTCACTTTATTAACTGCTAAAAGACTGCTTCAGCTTTGGCAGTATTGGCAAATCCATGGCTGCTCATTCTTAAAACTGATTCCTTAACAGGACTGATAATCTTGCCAGCTACTGAATTTAGAATGATTATCCCGGGTCTGGTAAGAATTGTATGTTACAAACGCTGTTTACAATGATCGGTCATTGTCCAAAGTAGTTGTGCACAACCTGCATTTGGGCTTGCTAAATTTACGATTATTTTTGCTTTGTCTAAAGTTATTCCTGTAAGTGCAGTGTAGTTACCCTTTAGGTATTTCAAAACTTTAGATGGGTTAGATGGTCAGCTTCAATCCATTCTCAACTGATCAGACTTAACTAAACCTCACCTTAACTGAGTCTTGGTTGAAGGTGGAGGTGAGTTGTTGAGTATGTAATGCACATGCGAAGATCTCTAACAATGTGCTTCAGGCTCAGTTTCACTACTGGTCAGTAATACTTCAACTCTCCTAGTTGTGCGAGATATTCTTTTTTGGTAGAACTCACACTCTACTACTTGAGCATTTTTTAGGAAGTAGACCTGTAACATAACACATTCAACAAGAAGCGTTGTAACAGTGTAGTGCCATGAAAAATGTTTACTGTATATATGTGGTGGAAGTGCTTCAATCTTCCTTTACTACTTCTTCAAACAAGCTCCTGATTCTGTCATGAGGCAGTAGAAGTTGAGTTTTCCATATAGATAGCCTGAACTTAGCGGGATTACCCCAGCCTCCCTTTTTAGGGATCAACTTTCTTCCCATTAGAGACCAGCCCCACAACTTCAAGGGCTTCCAATCTGTCTTTGAGGATTGTCCTTCCTGGCAATGTCCCAAAGGTGAGCAGAGTGCTAAAAAGCATGTAAGCAAATATCCCAGCTTTATTAAAAAATGTCAAGCTCTTAAGAAGTGATTAACCTAATGAAACACGTGTTATATGTTTAAACACTATTGATCTAAAAGGAAAACACTAAGGGTTTTGTTTTTATGAAAAACTATTATTCCATAAGTAATTAAATTATGAGAAATTAGATGCTTAACAAAAAGTTGAAAATATGCTAACAAACCTTACATTTGGATGCTTTAAAACTGTGTTATGCTGGTGTTCGTTGCACACATGTTCTCAGCTGGCCCAGCTCAGGACACAGTCCTTGAGAGCACCGGTGAAGTTGGAAGAACAGGTACAGTGGCACACTTTGAGGGCTACCGCAGGACTAGTTCTTGTCTCTGATCTGTAACATGCAGGCCACAAGACAGAAGCAAGTGCTTATAAATAACACTGCAAGGATCAAGATACTATGCCATACCTGTGGTGCGGGAAGGACCAGGCACGGTACCAGAACTGTCATTCTACCACCGTTGCCTGGTTCAAAAGAGAATTGCTTTGTCTCAATCGACAATGTCAAACTACACCATGTGGCAGAACCTGCACAGCAGACCTAGGGGGCTCCAAGGTAGTACACGAATCCCTTTCCACTACCAACGCGGATCTTCCCCTACAAGTCATCATCAACAATACTGATACCTCTCCAAGTTTAGGGAGGGTGGAAAATGAGCTTTCATTGGTTCCACCGACGACTACTACTTCTTTGATTTCTGCTGATATACAGCAGCCTTTTACAAATTCCACACAAACGGAAGTTGGAACATACTACACACCACCAAGGGAATCCTTAGCAATTTCTCCTCCCCCGAATACGCCTCCAGCATTTGTTTGCACAGATGATTGTTACTTCGTCGATACTGATGACTTTTCTTCGGACCCATCTGCCTCAGCTGTGACTGAACTGTCAAGTAAGCACGTAAGCTAATACATTGGCTAAAAATTAATTATCTAACTGTCCATGGAACTATTTATGGTTATCACTGACTGTGGTTGCCTTTCTTCTTTGGATTGGGTTTGTCATTGTTTTCTTTCTTCTTATACATGGTCATTACCTTCCTGATTGTTCTACGGTTGAACTGGCGGATGAAGTCTTAAAACCACTTTTTTCTTCACATAAAATATGCAGAGACTTGTCCCTAGTGAACTTTACAGCAGTGTCAATTTCCAATGGGATTGTATGGGATAAAGTCTTATTCGACATATATGGTCCTACAGAGATCAATCAAAATCCTCAAGGTGTTCAAACTTGCATTGACTGATGTTATTACACCCGGAGTGATTTCTGATGATTGGGATGTAAAAATAGTTATTACTCTGATGTCTGCTGTACAGTATTATACAGTTTTTGAAAATGATGATGTGTACCAATTTAAAGGAAATGATGGAGATATGTTCTATTATAATCATTATGGACATCATTTCATTCACAGAGCTAGTACCCCAAAAACTGTTTTTAAATATGCACAATGGGAACAGTGCCTGGCTCTGCCAATAGGCAGTTCAAAACCATATACTGAAATGTTTGCAGATTTTTCAGGACACAATGTCAAGAATGCTGAGTAATAATATTATAAATTGCCAGTGATGGAAGATTTGCATGTATTATTGACCAATGTATTCAGACTCCTTTGTTTCCCGATTGGCCATAAAAGGTTATGAACATTGGGTTAATTCAATAGATTTGAAAAGTGTGTGGGGAACAAGAGATTGGCAAATTAGAGGAACAGAAGCTTTATTTAGAGCTTGTATGATTCGTGTTTGGGTGATATTCTTAAATGAAACAGTACAACAAACAAGCTGTGTAGGCTTAGCAAACATTAAAGAACTGAATGCGCCCAGTATTCCTGTCCCTGCAAAATTTAACAAATAGCAAAAGTATATAAATGCATCTAAAGACCAGTAAATAAATAAATGGGCACAAAATGGAACATATAACACGTCATTATCACATCCGGGTGGGTGGTTATTGTGGTCTGTAGACACCAATAGGTGCCATACGCGTTTTGTAAACTCCTCGGAGGGTTTTTGAACTAATTGGCCAGACCCTCGTATATATCCTTGGAGCACTCGGGTATTGTGACAACATGTAGTGTAGGGAAACTAAGCCAGCAATGGATGAAGGTCTCCTCACTAGATGTTGTTAAAGAACATCTTGGTCTCCTGCCCAATAAAAGCCCAGAAAACGCTTCATATATGACACATACAATGAAATTTGGAAACTTTCCCAACAAGAAGTGGCTGCTCAGTTAAGGCAAATACATCAGGAAAACTTACAGAAAACATTAGCCATCGTAGATAATGGAATTAACACCTTGTCCGACCGCATTTACACTCTAAATAATATTGTGTCCTCTGCAATAGATATGGTACAGAGTGATGTGTTGCTTCTGCAATATGGACTAAGTCAGCTACGATCAATCATGCAAGTTGGTTGGACACTACAAACACTGAAGGCAGGTTGCATGCCCTGGCAACATGTAAGCACAAGGGAGATTTTTTCAACATTTAATTTAACACAACAGCAACAAATGATGGCTAAGGAGGAAGCAACATATATCATGTTGAGAATAGAGAAATTAGAAAAGTTGCCTTTTACTGTGGCTGAGGTACCCTCTGCTGAATAGTTAATACATGGGGTTATTAATCTGCCTATTTTAACGCTTCAATTCACATCCTGTTTGAAACACATCCTGGTAGGCAGATATGAAAGGCTGGGAGACAGTCACATACACGAGGTGTGGGAGCTTCCCTTTTTGTACAAATGTTTCGGTGGCGTGAAAGAGGTCTTTCTTAGTGGCAACAAATGCAAGACTTCTGTGAGCCATTCGATGGTTTGTAATGCCTTTGCAGCAAACTTAGCTTGTTATCTGAAGGGAGCCCCGGTATCCTTGATTAGACCTGTGTTCCAGGTGCTTTCCAATGGCAGCTATGTGCTCCTTAACAGTGAGAGCTGTTGTGGAATGTGAACCGGAATACCTTATGTCGTTTCCGTCCCCAAAATTGTTACAAGTTGTGGGAATGTCCTTTTTCCCCCTGCACAATTCAAAGGAGTATCAGACATCTGGCCCCATATTGCTACTTTTGATGTTAATTTTGACAAGTTGAGCAGACTAAAGGCCTTATTGTTCCACAAACGTGGCGCTTACGAGCGAGACCTATGCGCTTCAAGTTGCAAGGTCATCTGCAGATATTCAGTCCCTTTTAAATACTAATTTTCAGAGACACTTTGGTGAACTCGTGGAACGAATGTTCAATGCGTCTAGTACTAGTGGAATCGCCCACTTTTTCTTATCTGTATGAAAATGGCATACTCTTATCATAAGACACACTGGCAGGGACAACGGGCCTACCTCCTGGGCAATTTTTAGTATACACCTCCCTTACTAGTAAGTTGCGGCAGCAGTGAGGCGAGGTATCTAGCAAACCAGCTATGCACCTCACCATGCAATACCTCCATGTCATGAGCCCGGTCAGCATTTAGTGCCTTCGCTCACTAGCTCACTATACACAGACACAGCACCATTGCTTGCGTCCATATGCGAGAAGTGAGAGCTGAATCTAGCCTGTCCATGCTCCGATAAAAAGTGGTCTATTATACTAGAGAGCCCCACTTATGTCCCACGAAATGCATGGTTCCAGTCAATTCAGTTGTATATTGCGCATAGGGCGTACCTCACCCCCTTCAACATCAACAGGTACTTCAGCTTCTCGGACACTGCTTGCCCATCCGGTGTGTTGGTTGATGTAGATATAGGACATGTGCTATGGGCCTGTTTGCACATGCATTCATATTGGGATGGGGTTGCCCATCGTCTAGTGCATTGTACAGACAGAGCCATCCACAGCACATGGGAGGTGTACATACTAGGACTATACAGCAGAAGCAAGAAACATAAACTCACATCTCGCTTCATCGATCTAGGACTGCTCCTAGTTCGGTGCTTGATTACATGCAGGTGGAAGTCACCTGACCCTCCATATTTGACAGCCTGGTATCGTTCATTTACAAATTGGGCACTGGCCAAAAGTGTGGCATTGGAGCGTGAGGATACCATGAGATTACGCAGGCAACCTATGGCTAATGGGTGGGATGCTATAGTAGCGGGCCTTTACCGGACTTTGCTGATGTATTGGACCCGCATGACTTGCAGCCATTCCCTGCTAGTACAGTTTGAAGGGGACACTTATCTAAATTCTTCCTTATACACTGACGATGCTCTTTGACATATGCTAGCACTCTCTGCAGTACATCTGGGTGTTTTCTGCTATGTAAAGCTTAGATGACACAAATCCATTCCTATTCTACAATAGAGGATAGAAATATAAAGTAGCTTGTATTGGCATGTTTGTTATTGTTCTGTTCTTATTTATTCATATTTGGAATAGATTGTTTGTAATGTTATATGCACAAACTACTGTATATCAGTGATGTAACTAGATGCTATACACCTATCCCCGCCCTGGTACACCTGTTTGGAATTGTTATATGGTTGCATTATCGCTATGCGGTGTTACTCCCCTCAAAGCGAGTATAACCTGGTAAGTGCAAGCACTGCAAAGAGTATATGCGCCTGAAACTGTTGCTTTATGCTCTGCAACTCATATTACAGTGTTCCTACTCACTAATGTGCAGAGTATGCATGTCAATTACATTTTGTTGTTGTACGATCCGCATAAATTAACACAGTTGTATGTAACTCTTTCATTGAAAACAACAATAAACAGATTAAAACAAACAAAAAACAGAAGCATGCATGCGAGTGCGGAATGTTGTGTGGATGGTTGCAGGACTGCATGGGTGTAGGAGAGTGGTGTGTTGGTTGCTGTTGGTGCAGTCAGTGATGAGTGTAGTAAGTGCGATAACATTGCTTGCCATAGCAAAGAAAGCACTAATATTGTTCACTAGGTGAAGAAAGAGAACTCTTCAATTTACCCAAAGAATACATTTTGAGGGTATTTTAAACACAAAATAGAAAAATATTTTATGGTGCAACAAAAATGATAACTCTTGTCCTGGTTAAAATGTTAAACTTGAATTACAATACACATAAATATTCTATGGGGTGTGTTCAATTCTTAGTAATAGGTGTGCATTGAGGTTGCTTTTTTGCATCACCATGCGTTATAATAAAAAATGCTGTTTCCCACACACAAATGGTAAAAAAATGAACAGTCAGGCCCATAATTATATTTTTTTGCGCCATTTTTGCATCATTTTTTGCCGCAAAAGTGGCGCAAACGTACAAAATATAGGCCCAGATTTATACTTCTTCACGCAAAACTGAGCTAACGCAGTTTTGCGTGAAAAAGTATATAGCCGGCTAGCTCCATTTCAAGACTCCGGCCGGGCGTTATATTAATGGAATGACGGTAGCTGATGGTAAGACCCGGCTAGCATCATGAAAAAAGGACTCTAGCCAGGTGGGGGAGGCATGGGGGAACAGGAGGTCGTGCGCCAAAGGATGACGCTAGTACGGTCAGAGGCAAAAAAAATGCCTCTAACCAGACTAGCCTCATTTTCTTACGTAAAACCCCCATGCCCAGGGGACATATGGCCACTAGGCCCAGTGCCATGTAGCGGGGCCCAAGTTAGGCCCCCCTATGGCACTTAAAATACTTACCTGTACTTACCTTACTTACTTGGGATGGGGTACCCCCATCCTGTGGTGTCCCTCTGGTGTGGGTGGGGATGTCCCTGGGGTTAGGGAAGGGCACCTGTGGACCCATTCCATGGTCTCTGACCATGGAAATAGGCCCACAGTTCACCTAACGCCTGTCTTGACCCAGGCGTTAAATAATGGCACTAAGCAGGCTTAGCACCATTATTTAAAGTCCCCTTCCAGCCCGTGCGTGATTTTAGCACAGGAAGATAAATATGGCGCTAAGGCCATCTCGTCAGTTTTTGCATGGACATCTCGTTAATGCAAGGTAGTTTCGGGTTTAGCGCAAAAGTATAAATATGGAGTTAAGTTTGCACTGAATTTGCATAAAACAATGACACAAATTTGGTGCAAAGCAAGTAGAAATCTGGGCCATAATTGTATTTTGTATGGTTGTGCGACTTTTG
The DNA here is from genome assembly GCF_031143425.1 of Pleurodeles waltl. Lineage (NCBI taxonomy): Eukaryota > Metazoa > Chordata > Amphibia > Caudata > Salamandridae > Pleurodeles > Pleurodeles waltl. The sequence goes on along the minus strand of NC_090436.1, from coordinate 858,274,749 downwards.
TGTCAAAAAGTGACGCAAATGCGACGTAAAAAAGTATAAATATGGGCCCCAGTGTCTTAATTGCCATATAATCTTAGAGGCAGTGTGTGCCATCCACAGCATCATAGTGATAAACTTTGTTCATCTGGCTATTCTCAATTTAGCCACCAGATGTCAATGTTTACCAAGTCCTGCATCCACGACTACTGTGAATTCTGCTCTCATTCAAGCGCCCAACTGTGACATTTCTCTGCCATGTGACCCACTTGACAACTGCACCAACGGTCTCCACTCAGCCTCCCTTGCACATTCGCAGCTCCTACGTCTGTTGTCGAAATACAAGCAGCACCTGTAACAAAATTCTTCCTCGTATTACCGGAGACGGACCCTGCTTATGAGATCGGTTGGCTGCCCCTGCTACTTCCACTTGCCCTGCAATGCGAGCACGCGGCCTCAAGTTTGTAGTAGTACAGTGTGCGTCAGTCACAGTCCCCTCACTAATACCAAGTTTAGTATTTCTACCCTACTCATAGTCCTCCTGAGATCTGTCACTGCTGTTCTGTGTAAATTCATAGAGAAACAAAACAATAGAAACCCATTCTGAGAAGCCAACCAACAGAGAATGTTGAACTGTAAAATATACTAGAAATACTTGTTTTGTTGAAAATAATAAAAACCCACCCCCAGGAACAATCAATTTTTATAGAAAAAAAGGCTCTATTGCTGCTTCTAAATAACCCTATTTTCTCATGGAATAGCTTCAACATTGAGGGCCATGAGAGAGAGAAAAAGAATTTCCCGCTAAGCAACAAACAGGGACAGCTAACTAGGTACAGGTTATGACATCTAAGAAGCTGGTCTGAGTTATAAATATTATAAATGATTGTTAATTATTCACTGTAGTTTATACTGATAAGACTGAAATGGAAAGCTGCACCTTCGGTGCACCTAGATGGCTGCCCTCAGCCCTTTTCAATGGCTCCCAAGGCCACAGTTAGGCATTGAAGCAGCGACATCTTTGACAGGTAATTGGTCTTTCAGCAAAGATGTGTCTATTAGGTCTCGTTCCAAGAAACTGGGAGTCTGCGCTAAACCCAGCTAATTCCGTGACAGTCTCCCCCATGGCTGTGTTACGTTTTTCCCAAGAAGGGGGCGGGCCGAGGCTCCTGTGCCGCCAAGAACAAAAGCTTATTCACGGTGTGGGGAGGTAGTCTGGAACCTTCAGACATGCTGGATACTTAGCAGAACCTGGATCCCTGAAGGGACTGTGACAGAGAGGAGATCTGGGGGAGCACTCATGCTCGGGAGAGCAGAGAATCAGCCCTGTGGTGGCTAACACTTCTCTGCGAGTGACAGCTTCAGTCTTGAAGTCTTGAGTGGCAGACAATGGGGGTCATTCCTACCATGCCGGTCCGAGACCGCCAGGGTAGGGGACCGCGGATGCACCGCCAACAGGCTGGCGGTGCATCCAGGCACATTCGCGGCGGTCAGAAAAGGGAAACCGGTGGTTTCCCGCCGGTTTTCCCCTGGGCTGCAAAATCCTCCATGGCGGCGCTGCAGGCAGCGCCGCCATGGGGATTCTGACCCCCTTCTGACCCCCTTCCCGCCAGCCTGGTTCTGGCGGTTTTGACCGCCAGAACCAGGCTGGCGGGAACGGGTGTCGTGGGGCCCCTGGGGGCCCCTGCATTGCCCATGCCAATGGCATGGGCACTGCAGGGGCCCCCTAACAGGGCCCCACATTGATTTCCGGTGTCTGCATCGCAGACACTGGAAATCGCGACGGGTGCATCGTTGCTGTGGCTTTCCCGCTGGGCGGGCGGGCGGCCTTTTGGCGGTCGCCCGCCCAGCGGGAAAGCCACAATGACCGCCGCGGTCTTTTGACCGCGGTACGGTCTTCTGGCGGTTCCCGCTTGGCGGGCGGCGACCGCCGCCCGCCAAACTAGTAATCAGCCCCAATGTGTTGAAACACCGGCTTCTTTAATCTGGAAATACATACAGCCTCACAACAGTTGAAATGGAGCTGTCCATAATGGGGGTCATTACAACATTGGCAGTAAAAGCCGCTTACCGCCGTGCAGAAGACCGCCAATACACCGCCGCGACCGCGGAATACTGCCACAGCTATCATGACCCACATTTCATAATCCGCCGAAATTCAGACACCCACACAAGTCCGCCACACCAAAGGTCAGTGTTAAACTGGCGAAAACAAATCCTCCACCTCCACGCCATTAGAAACACGTCCATGCTATTACGACCCACGAATCCACGCGGCGGTCTTTCAACCGCGGTATTCCATTGGCGGTACACACCGCCGTGCTCAAAATACACACACATCTCCAAAACCCCACCACATTGGACAATTCCAAATATACACACCTGATACACATACAAACAACACTCCCACACACCCAACACAATATAAAACACACACCCACATCACCCACAAACCCCTACGACCAAAAATTAGTCACGAAGGCCAGAGAGACAGCACAGAATAGACAATCTCACCACACAGAGGCACACAACACCATCACCCACACAACATCCACGCACAAAACACCACACACCACTACACATCACCACACACATCAACACTCACACCGCCCCACACATCACACACACCACCCCATGTCACGCCAAAGACACCCCCACTTTTCCGAGGAAGAGCGCAGGGTCATGGTGGAGGAAATCCTACGGGTAGAGCCACAGCTATTTGGCTCACAGGTGCAGCACACATCCATAGCCAGGAAGATGGAGCTATGGCGCAAAATAGTCAACAGGGTCAACGCTGTGGGACAGCATCCAAGAAATCGGGAGGACATCAGGAAGAGGTGGAACGACCTACGGGGGAAGGTGCGTTCAACGGTCTCCAGGCACAACATCGCAGTTCAGCGGACTGGCGGCGGACCCCCACCTCCTTCCCCACAACTAACAACATGGGAGGAGCAAGTCTTGACCATCATGCATCCAGAGGGCCTCGGAGGAGTCGGTGGAGGAATGGACACTGGTAAGTCAATTCTTAACTATCATATCCCCCACCCTACCTGCATGCTATCACACACCCCCACCCTCACCCCCTCCCCTATCACTCCAACTCCTCACTAATGTACTAATAACACAAACCACACATCCCAACAAGCCCTGCATGACACAACTAAGCATGGACACCCATCACGAAAGCATGGCCACTGCACATACCCATAACAACCCCCTAACCATCATCACACAAGCCCCCACACAGGAATGCTTGCACAGGGGTACACGCACACCCACCCATTGCACACCATGACACACACACATGCAATAATCATGCTCTTATGCCCCTGCAGGATCACAAAGGACCGTCACCACACCGGAGGGTCCAGACAACTCCACTCCACCCACAAAAGAGGCCCACAGTGACGATAGCAGCTCTGCCCTACTGGAGCCTGATGACCAGCCCGGACCATCGTGGGCCTCGGGACAGTCGGTTCCCCTTGCACAGGCACAGCCCAACACTAACCTTCCACCCTCTGGTAACACCAGCACAGCACCCACCCAGCGGGCCCAAACCTCTGTACCCAGGACAGATCAATCAGCTGTGTGTCTACCACTATAGGGAAGCCAGGATAACCCACCACCCCAACAACAACAGGGACCTAGGGGGCAGTGGTAGTGGGCACACGGTCCAGGGGACGGAGGCACAGGAACACAGGGGAACTGGGAGGGCTGCTGTGCGACAGGAGGCGGACAGGCCAAGGGAACCCACTCTCCACGAGGCCCTCTCCTCCATCATGGGAGCATACCACCACTTCCAGGAGATGATGACGACGGTCCTGGTCAAGTTTCAGGAGACCCAGCGCCTGCAGGAGGACCAGTATTTGGGGTTCAGGGAGGAGCTCAGGACCATCAGCTCCACCTTGGGCACCATCGTAGGGGTGCTGAAGGACATACAGCAGACCATGAGGGACACCGTGGCACTCCAAGGGGCCCCTGACACTAGCATCGACGATGAACTGCCCACCACCTCCGCCGGCGCTAGTGGACAAGATGCCCCGCCACAGGACCACCACACCAGCATGCAAGCAGTCCCTGAGATCCAGGAACAGGAGAGAGCAAGATGGCAAGACCACCGCCAGGAAATGAGACCACCCTGATTGTCATCCCACTGTCCCACTTTGTTACCCTGTCCATACTGAAACTGCCCCAGCTCCACTTCCTATGCCCATATGGGCAGTGCACCTGCGAGACTAATAGACTGGACTCTGCCATGGACATTCCTCCACCATCACCTCTCACCATTTTACAACCCCCCTCCATTTTTGAGCACTTAAATAAACACCCTTGGACCACAAAACAATCTGGAGACAGTTTATGATTTGGTAAAATGTATTATCAATGACAGTGTGAAAATGCGTTTTCTAGTTGTAAAGGCAACATACCTATGTCACACATCACAAGTCCTTGAAGAATGCATGCAGATGACACACGTTGGTAACCACACCTGTGAAACCGTAATGGAAAGGAACAACTCAGTTACCAAATAATCCCATGAAATTACACACAGGATAGAGGAAGACGTGTGACAGTGAATGTAATGGTAAAAATGAAAATGTTCTCACCTGTGTGTCACTGGAAATATTGCTGTATGACTGACTCCCTGTTGTCGTTGTCTTCTTCCTCAGCTTCCTCCTCATCACTGTCCACAGGCTCCACAGCTGCCACAACACCGTCATCTGGACCTTCCTCCTGCAGAAAAGGCACCTCGCGTCGCAAAGCAAGATTGTGAAGCATCAAGCAGGCGATGATGATCTGGCACACCTTCTTCGGTGAGTAGAATAGGGAACCACCTGTCATATGGAGGCACCTGAACCTGGCCTTAAGGAGGCCGAAGGTGCGTTCGATCACCCTCCTAGTCCGCCCATGGGCCTCATTGTAGCCTTCCTCTGCCCTGGTCCTGGGATTCCTCACTGGGGTCAATAGCCAGGACAGGTTGGGGTAACCAGAGTCTCCTAATAGCCACACACGTTGCCTCTGGAGTTGACCCATCATATCAGGGATGCTGCTATTCCGCAGGATGTAGGTGTCATGCACTGAGCCAGGGAACATAGCATTAACCTGGGAGATGTACTGGTCTGCCAAACATACCATCTGTACATTCATGGAATGATAAATCTTCCTGTTCCTGTACACCTGTTCAATCCTGTGGGGGGGGACCAGAGCTACATGGGTGCCATCAATAGCACCTATGATGTTGGGGATATGTCAAAGGGCATAGAAGTCACCTTTCACTGTAGCCAAATCTTCCACCTCAGGGAAAATGATGTATCTCCTTACGTGTTTCAGCAGGGCAGACAACACTCTGGACAGCACGTTGAAAAACATAGGCTGGGACATCCCTGATGCCATGGCCACTGTTGTCTGAAAAGAGCCACTTGCAAGGAAATGGAGCACTGACAGCACCTGCACGTCAGGGGGGATTCCAGTGGGATGGCGGATTGGTGACATCAGGTCTGGCTCCAACTGGGTACATAGTTCCTGGATAGTGGCACGGTCAAACCTGTAGGTGACGATTAAATGTCGCTCCTCCATTGTCAACAGGTCCACCAGTGGTCGGTATACCGGAGGATTCCGCCATCTTCTCAAATGTCCCAGCTGACGGCGCCTGGGAAGGATAACAGCGACCACCGAGTCAATTTTTTTCCAGGTATGTACCCACCGTTACACAGAAGACGACAATAAACACAAAACCCTTCCTGTATGTGTGTTGAGTGTAGGCCTAGCTATGTGTGACGCAGAAGTAAATGAAGCCATGTGGGCCCCTGAAATGGCGGCTGCCTGACCTCTAAACTGGGACAATGGGATTGTGGGGTAACTGCGTTGCCGTTGCCCACCGTCGCGGTAGGAGGTCGTAGACCGCGGCGCAATGCTGCATTGGTTAACATTGGACCCTATGGGTCCCAGGAGCCAATGAACCGCCATTTTCTATCTGTTCAATCACTAGATACCTGATCTTCGACAGGAGAGGACCTACACTGCAAGTGCTGCTGTGACCTCGGTCTGGAAGCGACGATGGCTGATGCATCTGGGGAAAGGGGCCCCTGCCTTCACTGCTCAGGAGTTGGAGAAACTGGTAGACGGGGTCCTCCCCCAATACACGCTAATCTACGGTCCTCCAGACCAACAGGTTAGTACACAGGTAGCACGTTGTATGGGCTAGGCCTGGGTGGAGAGGGCTGTTTGTAAGAGGGAAGGGGGCAGAGTTCAGGGAACATGAATGCATGTGAATGAATGTGCCACATGGCTAGGGTAGGGAGGGGGGCCACTCACCTCGACGGTGCAGTTGGTAATGACTTCGCTTCTTCCCTTGTGCATGTCATGTAGGTCAGCGCCCACCAGAAGAAGGACATTTGGTGTGCCATCGCCAAGGACGTCCGGACCCTGGGGATCCACCAGAGACGGGGCACCCACTGCCGGAAAAGATGGGAGGACATTCGCCGCTGGAGCAAGAAGACGGCGGAGGCTCAGCTGGGGATGGCCTCCCAACGTGGGAGGGGTGCCCGTCGCCCCATGACCCCCTGATGTTCCGGATCCTGGCGGTGGCCTACCCTGAGTTGGATGGGCGCTTGAGGGCATCACAGCAGACACAAGGGGGAGTGTACTCTCTCATTCTGCGGACTTTGCACACAGTGGAGGGGTCTGGGTGGGGGAGGAGGCCTGTGGGTGTACCTAGGCCAGGCAGAAATACGTAGGCTAGGCCCCTCCGTAATGCAGGCCATGTGTCACTCTACCCCACCGCAGTAGAGTGGCAAGTACAGGTATAGATGCCCCTGTGGCATCCATGTGTGCAGATGTCCACCATAGCCATGTAGGCCAGATCCCAGAAATTGCATTTGCAGAGGCCAGGAGCACGGCGTAGTGCAGGGGGCTGCTGTGTCTGTATTGTCCGCCAACGGTAGCGGTATGCCATGCACTCAACTTGTCTTTCTTCTGTCTTCCCCCCCCCCACCTTTTTGTGCTCTCCCTGTTCTTTTGTGCATCAGCATCATCAGGCGGAGGTACAGTGGCACCGGAGCACGAGGGAGCTGCATCCCACATGGTCATGGGGGGCCACACCATGGACTCAGAATGCACCAGTGGGACGGAGGGCGAGGGGAGCTTCACGTTTGCCACTGGATCACCAACCAGCGACACGGACTCGTCCGCCGATGGGAGCTCCCTTATGGTGGCGGCACCATCTGTGTGCCCCACTTCTACAGGTACAGCTGCCACCTCCCCTACCAGCACCACCCTCCCAGCAGCCCCTCAGCGTTCGCCCCGTGCCCGCTCACCCAGGAGGGTGGGCATCACCTTCGCCCCAGGCACCTCAGGCCCTGCCCCATTCACCCCTGCTGCCCTCAGTGAGGAGGCCATTGACCTCCTCAGGTCACTCACTGTTGGGCAGTCTACCATTGTGAATGCCATCCAGGGTGTAGAAAGGGAGTTGCAACACAGTAACGCATTCCTGGAGGCCATTCATTCTGGTCAGGCTGTCCTTCAGCGAACCCTGCAACCTCTGGCCTCAGCACTGATGGCAGCCATTGTCCCTGTGTCTAGCCTCCCCCCTCCAACCTCCTCCACCCAGACCCAATCCCCTGTACCCCAGCCCATCCCAAGCACACCTACAGACCAGCATGCACACACGTCAACACACAAGGGAAGCTCTGGCAAACATATGCACCACACAATCCACAGGCACACACACAAGCATCACCCACATGCAGACACAGCAACATCCACTGCCTCCACTGTGTCCCCCTCGTCGTCGTCTCCCTCCTCCCTCCCAGTCTTGTCTTCACTCTCACCTGCATGCACTACATCTACAGGCACCAGGACTCGCACCAGAACACCCAGCACCACACACCGCTCACCTGCACTCACCACCTCCACTCCCATTTACACGTCCCCTGTGTCCTCTCCCAGTGTGTCTGTGACGCCCCCTCCCAAAGTACACAAACGCGGGCACCCACACACCCAACATCCATCCACCTCACGACAGCCTCCAGTACCTGCATCCAAAACACCTAAAGTGACACCTCCTACAACCACCTCCTCTTCCTCCACTCCCAGACCCCCTCCAACTACCCATCCCAGTGTTCGTCAGAAACTGTCCCTCTGCAAAGTTGACCTTTTTGCCCCCACCCCCACCTCCAATTCATCAGTCCCGTCGTAGCGCCTCAGCCAAAAAGCCTCCAGTACCAGTGGTGCGAGTTCAAGGTGTGTGGAGTGCACCGGCCACCAGGGCAGGCAGTGTGACCCGGAGCTAAGGCACTGGCAGTCCACCCCCTGTAAAGGCTCTGAAGTTGGAAAGTGGCCGACGGGACCGTGTGAAGACTCCTGGAGGCGAAACAACTCACAGAGGTCCCAGGGGGATTGCAGAGTCAGCTGTGACTCCTCCAAAGGTGGGGAAGGGCCAGACGAAGTCTGCACAGCCTGGTGTGAGCATCACGGCGGAGAAGGGCGGCATCCTTCCCGGCGGTCGGGACGCCACCGCCAGCACCGTCGTCACTGGTCCGGAGACCACCGCCAGAGTCATTGCCCAGGAGGGCCCAAGTATCGTCACTGGTCAGAAGACCACCGCCGGAGTCATTGCCCAGGAGGGCCCAAGTATCGTCACTGGTCAGGAGACCACCGCCACCGCCGGAGTCAGTGCCCAGGAGGGCCCAAGTATCGTCACTGGTCAGGAGGGCCCAAGTATCGTCACTGATCAGGAGACCACCGCCGGAGTCAGTGCCCAGGAGAGCCCAAGTATCGTCACTGGTCAGGAGACCACCGCCACCGCCGGAGTCAGTGCCCAGGAGGGCCCAAGTATCGTCACTGGTCAGGAGGGCCCAAGTATCGTCACTGATCAGGAGACCACCGCCGGAGTCAGTGCCCAGGAGAGCCCAAGTATCGTCACTGGTCAGGAGACCACCGCCGGAGTCAGTGCCCAGGAGGGCCCAAGTATCATCACTGGTCAGGAGACCACTGCCGGAGTCAGTGCCCAGGAGGGCCCAAGTATCGTCACTGGTCAGGAGACCACCGCCGGAGTCAGTGCCCAGGAGGGCCAAGTATCGTCACTGGTCAGGAGACCACTGCCACCACCGGAGTCAGTGCCCAGGAGGGCCCCGTCTTCCACAGCCCCGTTGGGCAATGAGGGAACGTCATGCCACACACCAATGCCCAGTCCAGAGAACGTCATGCCACACACCAATGCCCAGTCCAGAGAACGTCATACCACACACCAATGCCCAGTCCAGAACCGCCATGGCAAAGCACCGCTGAACAGTCCAGAACCGCCATGGCAAAGTACCGCTGAACAGTCCAGAACCGCCATGGCAAAGCACCGCTGAACAGTCCAGAGACCGCCATGGCAAAGCACCGCTGAACAGTCCAGAGACCGCCATGGCAAAGCACCGCTGAATAGTCCAGAAACCACCATGGCAAAGCACCGCTGAACAGTCCAGAACCGCCATGGCAAAGCACCGCTGAACAGTCCAGAGACCACCATGGCAAAGCACCGCTGAACAGTCCAGAGACCGCCATGGCAAAGCACCGCTGAACAGTCCAGAACCACCATGGCAAAGCACCGCTGAACAGTCCAGAGACCGCCATGGCAAAGCACCGCTGAACAGTCCAGAACCGCCATGGCAAAGCACCGCTGAACAGTCCAGAGACCGCCATGGCAAAGCACCGCTGAACAGTCCAGAACCGCCATGGCAAAGCACTGCTGAACAGTCCAGAACCGCCATGGCAAAGCACCGCTAAACAGTCCAGAACCGCTGTGTAACTCCGTGCCGCATGCTGCCGATCCTGCATCGTCTCCAAGCCAGGCAGACACAGGCTCCCAGCCTGCCCTGCGGTCAATCCTGAGGCTGCTCAGAGCAGCATCAGAATTGGCTGGGAGTGGCAAGCCAGGGCACTCCCAGGCAGACTGGAATTCTGTGCAGGGTCTCTCCAGAACGGCAACTGTGTTGCTGGGATGGAAAGAGCCTACTATGCATGTGTGTTTGGCTGACCTGAGACGGCCGGCCAAACACACATGCGCTCTGAGGGGAGTGCCACTGCTTATGTAGAGGATTGAACACAAATATCCTCTCTGGTGGGAGTGTTGTAGGTCATAAAGGGATAGATGATGTACATGAAGTACAACTTCAACCTGCAGGCCTCAATAGTAGAAGCAGAGAAAAACAAATAGTTTGTGGATGTTGGCCAGAGGAAGACTTTTGAGGAGTGTGCTTTCACTGCTTTACTCAATTGCAGAAGAGAACAGAACACAGTGAGAATGAGGTGGAAGCCACTGATTTCTGAATCCTAGGTGTATCCTACAGTGAAGACTTTAGGCTTTGAAAAAGTCTTTGTAAGTGTGAAAGCACATGGCTGGCCTGCCCAGGATAAAATTACCAATGACTCCAAGGCATGAAGAGAAAATTCCCTGTGACTTTGAGCCATTGCATTTATTCTGGTGTTCTTTGCTTTGGGGGTTTGGTTCTGCAACATAATATATTACCACCTGGTCTGCCAGAATTTCAGTTTTGCAGCAAGTGCTTCTGCTGCATGGACCAAAGTACTTTTGGCAAACTGGGCTCTGCCATCATGACAGAGAACTCTAACATTAAAGTATACAAAACTTCGATGGACGGAATGCTAGAATTAATCTCAGTCACTGGTAATTACACGGGCTGCATCCCAGTCCGTAGTATTTTTGCACACCATGCCATCTCAGTTTTGACCCAGCCATATGGAAATCAGTCTAGGGTGAAATTGGTCCTGGGTTGCTTGTGTTCCGGTTCAGGGAGGACCTGGCTTGGCAGTTCAGGCTGGACTGTTCCCATCGGAGCAGGATCTAGGTCTAACCTGAGGTGGCATGGTGTGCAGAATAACAATGGACTGCGGCCCGAGTAGTTACCAGTGGCTGAGATTAATTCAAGCATTCCATTCATCACTGTTTTTTATACTTTGATGTGTCACTCTAAATGGGACAGGGATGTCCAGATGAGGGTCCTGAGGGCACCCAAGCTTTCGCCGGCTGATGAGCCCATAAGCAGGGTGAAACCTGTACTGGGTTGCTTATGTTTTCGTTCACGGAGGGCCTGGCTTGGCAGTATGGGCTGGACAGTTCATATTGAAGCAGGGTAGAGACTGATTTGCATATAGCTGGATCCAAACTTAGGTGGGATGGTGTGCAGAATTACAATAGACTGGTATGTGGCTGAGTAGTTACCAGTGACTGAGATTAATTAAAGCATTCCATCCGTCACTCTTCGACGTAGGTCCCAGACTCGCTGTGTCACTGTAACCAAACTGTACCTGGCTGATGAGCCCATAAAAAGGGTAAAACCGGTCCTAGGTTGCTTGTGTTCCTTTTCAGGGAGGACAAAGCCAGACCCAATCACTTTGAAATATGTACCACTCCGGCAGTATTCAATGCATTATATATCCGGTGAACATGTTCATCGAAGTGCTGCGATAAATTAGTGTGCAAAATCACTTGGACTTCAGCAGAAGACCTTGCAACTTGGAGATCAAAGGTCTCTTGAGCAGATGTTAAAGAAATGTAATTCTGAAATAATAAGACTTTCAGTCATCTTGGCTTGTCGAAATTCACATGAAAAATAGGAATGGAAGTCCATAGGTAACTTCGCTAACAATGTGCTACAGCAAGTCATGACTCTGAAGACTGTCACCACATATGGGACACCCGATTCCATACCACAACAACCTTGGTCATTCAGGATCAAATAACTCACACTCAAGATCAATCGGAATACTGGGAGAATCAAGGAGACTGAGGGGCCTATCAGATAACATGCCTAATTTGCCATGGACGCATTACACACGCCATGCAGTGTTACCTCTTTAGAAAGCAATGAGTGGTAAAACAACGTTTCTACTAAGACTTCAGTTTCCCCATGCACTCACTTGTAATTCAAAGGCAAAACCCAGAATTTGTGCACAAAACTATCCCCCATAGCTTCATATATGCCTATCTGATGGTGCTTCAAACAGGATGTAAATTGAAATATAGCGATTGGTAATGATATAAAGCCATGGACTAACATACGGCAGAAGCAGAAGGTGTTTCAGCTACTGAGAAGAGTAATTTCTTGAAAAGCTCGGTACTTAGCATAGTTGAAGTTGCATCTTTCTTTGCCATAAGTCTCTGCATATGTGTTAAATTAAATGGCAAAAACAACACTGTTGTGTTCAAGTATTTCCCTGGTACATGGTTTGATTTTAAAACCTGCAATGTCCAGCTCAATTACGATCTCTGCTGGTTCTATCAATGTTGTAATAAAGACATGTGATTGTGTATGATGTTGAATACAGATGACACAATATTATTCAAAGAATAAATGCAAATTGATAGTGCAGTAATATTACCATCCACAACAGCCAAAGCTTTTCTTAAATTTTCCCTGTCATTCTGCCTTATTTGTTCAGCAGCGTCTTGCTGGGAAATTTTCCAAATCTCATTATATATGGCATATAGGAAACATTTTTGGCAAGGTTTTTCTGGGACCTAACAAGAAATCTTGCAAATTCATGTCATGAGAAAAAGGAGACAGATGTCCTTTAGTTGCAGCTAATGTGGAAACCATTGCTGGCACAATAGCAGTACTCTATAAATGATAACTACCCTTGAATGTTGTGAGTGCAAACACTGGGGGACAGGTCTGATAACCTTAAAACCCAAAGTGGAATTTAAAAAATGTGCATGACAACCACTGGTGTCGACTGGCCACACGAACCACCCTCCTGAACCTGAAATTGAAGAATTATATGTACTATTTTGTATCATGGTATTTAATTGATCTTCTGTGTAATTTACTGAATGTTGCCAGTTTTCAAAACGTGCAATTGAGTGAATGCTGGTGTATTCATCTCCTTACTTTTAGCCAGACCCACGCAAGCTGTTTGTTGCATTGTTTTGTTCAGGAAAATCATTTATCCAGGTATTAGTCTGTGAACAAAGCATCTGTACCCTGTACTTCCTAATGGTTCGTTCCCCAAATCGATTTCAAATCAATCTTATTTTTCCAATTTTCATAACCCTGTAAGGTCAGTTCACATATATATGAATCTGAATAAATCAATTTAGTTTGGGTTAGCATGTTTTTCTTTATTGGGTAATGGGTAAGTTTATAATAACACATATATGTGTCTAAGAAATTGTGTTGTGAAAAATAAGCAAACTTTCTCATGTATGTTTTAGAACTATCTACAAGTGGTGTCAGGCAGTGTTCCCATTGTGTGCAATTAAAAACCACACAGGCAAAACTAGCTCTCTGTAAACAGTGATGAGCATAATGATGATAACAACAAATTTCACCATAATTAGCAGAATTCAAATACAAATCTTCAGTTTCAAACACTGAGTAGCTTTCCGATTCGGAGAACATGCTTCTCGCTATTGTCACATCCCATTCATCAGAAATAGCACCAGGAATGATAATATGGTCTATAGATATCTTGAAAACATATGGTATCTGTAAAGTTTCTGTAAGGCCAAAAATATCTTACAGACCTTATCCCATACATTTCCATCAGAGATGGGAAATGCAGAAATGTTCACAAGGTGACAGGTCTCTTTGCACCCTATGTGAGGAAGAATGAGGCTTCAACACCTCAGCAACCAGTTCATGAGCAGTGCATTCTGGAAAGTAATGCTCATTTAAATTCAAGAAGAAAAGTGTGACAAATCCAGTCCAAATGAAGAGGAAAAACACTGAAATTGCAATCCAAATGTAAGACTATAGAGGTGTCAGGTAAGTCTCTTTTAACCAGGGAAGAAAAGCACATACTACTTCTGCAAAAATGTGTGAACAATTTGAAGAAAAATCATCAGTGTCGATAAAATAACAAGAAACAGTCTGTGCAAAAACAGTGACTTCACATGGTGAAGAGAACTCGTGGTCACTTCCAAAGATGTGTGCGTCGTTGTTCATAGCAACAGGAACTAATGGTAATTCAGCATCGGAAGTCTATCAAGTTGGAGAGAAAATACCTGTGTTACTTAATTCTAGTAGAGGGATCTCATGCAGAGTAGTGAGGGGAGGCAGATAACTACTCAGCAGCCCTCCTGGCCAACTTTGTAGGACTGGCGACATGGTGGAGCTTTAGCAGGTTAATTGAAACATTGGTTAATTGAAACATTGACGCTTTAACAAACAGCAAGTGGAGACAAAATCATAGTTCTTTTACCTTGAATGCCTAGGATTGGCACAGGTGCTCTGTGTGATGGGCCTAACTCCTTCGTCAATAATCTTCTCTCAAACTAGATCTCCAACCTTTGAAATTCAGGTGGAAGATGCTGGTTGCTCCTTCACTTCATCAGTGGCAGAACGTTTAGTAATTTTATTTGAGTGCTTATCATGGACATCTTGTAATTCCTGTAAGAAAGCAAAACTGTGTATGTCAAAAGGCGTGTCTTCTGACACTGTGCAAGTTCTGGAACATACATCTGGATGCTGAAAGGTACCTCATAGGGGGTCACAACTCCCAAATATCTTCTAGGCAGATTATTTAAAGATTTCTGGACCCCATACAAGTGATGGATCCAACCACGACCTGATGTTCAGGATTGCTTTAAGTCATGTTTCTTCCTTTCCACTATCAAATTTCCCTCAGGATGATAGGGAACGGACTAGTGCACAGCAACATCCAGGGTTCCCATTGTAGCCATGCAAGCCTTAGAGGCACACAAAGGACCCTGCTCAGAGTCGAATGTCACTACTGCATATGTCCTCACAAAGACTTGAAAATCTTTAAAAACAGTTTAAGCATCAGATGATCCCTGTGGCGACACCCATAGGAGTCTAGAACATTAATCTACATTTAGGTTAATGTATTTAAATGCACCATCAGAATTTAAAGGTCCACAATGATCTAAATATATGCATTGGAGGAGCTTACTGGGAACTAAGCGGGGTGTAAGTGGTGGGCGTGCTGTGGTGGAACTTTTAATTTGTTGGCAAATGTCATAGCTGAGGGCATATTGCTTCATCTGCTTGTACAGACCATGCCACCAGTAGCGTTTCTGAAGTAAAGAAACTGTTGCCCTCACACCAGCACGTGCAGATGCCAACCCCTCATGGTAAGCTATTATTAGCTCTATTATTAGCTCTAGCCTGTGGTCCTTGTTGGGTATCACTCGATCACCCACCCCGGGAATGTGGGCAAAAGGAATATTTTTAGCACTCAACAGATAGGAATATTTTGATGGATATTTGTGGGGTAAAGAAGAGCCCCTAAGTGAAGCTGTGACTGCAGCCATGATGTCATGATCCACCCTTGTGTGAGAATGAATAATAGCAGATACTACAGCATTCTTGACTGCCGTTTTAGCGGCTTCATCAGCCAGTGAAGTCAACTGCAACATGTATTCCAGCATGTTGGTGGCTCAACATATGAATTACATGAGCCCGTGGTAAGCAATCTTTAAGATGCGCCACTTTTCCCCAAATATGTTTATACTTGATGCTATTCCCTGTGGAGTCTCTGAATCCATTCAGACACCAATAATGCAAGTTTTCATTATAAGACTTGACACAGTCATTCAAATCTCACACTTTCAGTATGGGGATTCAGGAATATTATTCTCTAGTGCCTGAATCAGTGCTTTTAATGCAGCCAGCTATACTGTGTAATCCCCCATGGGCTGTGTAAACCTTTTTATTGGCTAGATACCACCCTTTTTCATGACACCACGTACTGCTGCACAAGCTGCTGAGTATTGTTGTTTGGTGCCAATCTCAGGTTGCACTCAATCATCAGTACAGAGTATAAAAGCATACTGTTCAAGAGGCAAAATATCAATTGGCACAGGATATTCTTGTTCAGATTGAAGGAATTCTTGAGTCTGCAAAGTTAGGTTAAAGACATAGGGCCTCATTACGACCCTGGCGGTCATAGACCGCCAGGGTGGAGGCCGGAGGTAGCACCGCCAACAGGTTGGCGGTGCTACATCCGGTATTCCGACCGTGGCTGTGAAGCCGCGGTCGCCCAGCCGGGTCCGGCGGTTTCCCGCCAGATTTCCCCCAGCTGGGGGAATCCTCCATGGCGGCCGTGCATGCAGCGCCGCCATGGGGATTCCGACCCCCTTCCCGCCAGCCTGTTCCTGGCGGTTTACACCGCCAGGAAGAGGCTGGCGGGAACGGGTCTCGTGGGGCCCCTGGGGGCCCCTGCACTGCCCATGCCACTGCCATGGGCAGTGCAGGGGCCCCCTAACAGGGCCCCATTTAGATTTTCAGTGTCTGCTTGGCAGACACTGAAAATCGCGACGGGTGCAACTTCACCCGTCGCACCCCAGCAAATCCGCCGGCTCCATTCGGAGCCGGCTTCATCTTTGCTGGGGCTTTCCCGCTGGGCCGGCGGGTGATCTTTTGAAGATCGCCCGCCGGCCCAGCGGGAAGGTTAGAATGGTCCCCGTGGTCATTTGACCGCGGGGCGGTGTTTGGGTGGTTTCCGCCCGGCGGGCGGTGCCCGCCGCCCGCCGGGGTCGGAATGACCCCGATAGTCTACATCAGTAGCAGTCAGGGAAGTTGTTCACTGTAGCCATCTGGGATGTAATGCTTTTGTATTATGGGCGCTTGCCCTGATGAAGCCTCTAAGGCTGGAATGCGGTTATAACAACAACAAGATTCCCCTGAGCAAATGGTCTTTCTTTTGTGACAGCTGATTGAACTGCAGTCATTATGTTTTCAGTGGATGCAAAATACATTTTAGCATTGAAATACAAATGCGATTTATATTCAGTAGGCACTGGGTCTCTTTTGTTGAATGTGACATATGTATAGCCAGTGGATCCTGCAATGACATGTATCACTGTTTGTTGTGTTGACATGAATGTGTAAGTGTCTGGATGCAAGCATGTCAGTTGCAATAATCTAAGTATTTATGTTTGTTCTGTTGTCTAATGTATACTTGAAAAATCTGGACAAATTAAATCATACAATGCTTTAATCCACTGTGCATAACCAACATTTAGAAAGCCTAACAATGAATGTAGCTTTTTATAATGTTTGGTGGTTGTATAAGAGCACATTTCTCTAAAAGGTGCGAGGCAAGGCTTTTGCCTTCATTGGACAGATTGTATCCGAAAAACACAACATTAAGGAAAGCAATTTTTGATTTTTAGAAATTGAATTTGTAGCAGTATTCGGCAAGTCCCAACACTATGCGATCTACTTGTGCTGTCTATTTAGGTCATCATCCGTCAGATAGATATCATCAACAAAGGAAAATGCTTCTGAGTCAGTTTCATGTAAAATTGATGTTACTCGGGTCCCTAACCCATCCTACATAATTGCAGTATACAGCCGGGGCTTGTACAAGAACCCAGTCTTCAGCATACACCTGTTTAACTGCTTCAGGAACAAGGACTGAGAAGGACAGGAATATTACATCTTTCTTGTGGGACTTTTCCTACAAACTCAGGGGGCCAATCTCTCTCAGTCAGGAGAATGTCATACTGAATGTTACTTTATCCCAGAATATTCCCTTAATGGTGCTCATTAAATCGTCCTCAATTTGAATGTCCTATTCATATAGCCTGTTGGGAGGGCTCACCCTCTGATCTGGGGTTTTAACTTGTACAAATTTACTAGTTGCTCTTGAAACCAGAAACTCTTGAAGATTCTGGCAAACTATTGTGACCTCTCATGTCCTGTTCAGTAGTGTCAATGCCTAGGTATTGCTCAGAAGATGTGTTCTCAGTATGAGTGGCATATTTAACAGAAATACCTGCCACTATTTGAATTGTGGTTTTTGCTGTGGAAGTTTCTCTTCCTTTTTAGGGTCGAGTGGTGCAAGTGCTTTGGACCAAGTTGTATCCTCTCTGTGGGCTTCTAACCATGCCCATGTCACATCGCTGTCACTTTCATAGTTTGTGGGCTTGCCTTTTAAAAATCAATTGATTCCATTTGTGAAAGGCATGCATAC